>NC_088407.1:35459904-36059904 GCF_034236695.1 Oncorhynchus nerka | reverse complement strand
GGGAGGTGGTGGAGATGATGCATGTGTCCATAATGACATGATGTCATGGTGTGGATTGCATCTTAGGTAGGGTTAGCTGACGAGAGTTTCTGTCTCTCTCTCTCCCTCCCTTTCTGCCTCCATATATGTGTCTCTCTCTATATACAACATGTTTATTGCAAACACCGTGACATTATCTCTCTACTGGGTCCAACTTGCTAATAATCACCGAAATGACAGCTAGACAGTTCAGGGAGCATCGAAAAATTCCCAAAAACAATGAAAATTGTAACGGCTAGGAAATACAACACACTTTCAGTGATAACAGGCTAGAATTGGATCCCTATTCGAACAAGGAAAGTATGGCAGGGTTGAGGACGGAAATAGATAATGCTACACTAACAACAATACAGTGTCTCCTCTGAGCGAGAGCAAGCTAGCATTTAGACAGGGTTAGGTTTTGAATTATGAGCAGGCATTTTGGTTTTGAATTATGAGTTGGCATTTTGGTTTTGAATTATGAGTAGGCATTTTGGTTTTGAATTATGAGTTGGCATTTTGGTTTTGAATTATGAGCAGGCATTTTGGTTATGAATTATGAGCAGACATTTTGGCTTTGAATGATGAGCAGACATTTTGGTTTTGAATGATGAGCAGGCATTTTGGTTTTGAATTATGAGTTGGCATTTTGGTTTTGAATTATGAGTAGGCATTTTGGTTTTGAATGATGAGCAGGCATTTTGGTTTTGAATTATGAGTAGGCATTTTGGTTTTGAATTATGAGCAGGCATTTTGGTTTTGAATTATGAGTAGGCATTTTGGTTTTGAATTATGAGCAGACATTTTGGTTTTGAATTATGAGTAGGCATTTTGGTTTTGAATTATGAGTAGGCATTTTGGTTTTGAATTATGAGTTGGCATTTTGGTTTTGAATTATGAGTTGGCATTTTGGTTTTGAATTATGAGCAGGCATTTTGGTTTTGAATGATGAGCAGGCATTTTGGTTTTGAATTATGAGTTGGCATTTTGGTTTTGAATTATGAGTAGGCATTTTGGTTTTGAATTATGAGCAGACATTTTGGTTTTGAATTATGAGTAGGCATTTTGGTTTTGAATTATGAGCAGGCATTTTGGTTTTGAATTATGAGCAGGCATTTTGGTTTTGAATTATGAGCAGACATTTTGGTTTTGAATTATGAGCAGGCATTTTGGTTTTGAATTATGAGTAGGCATTTTGGTTTTGAATTATGAGCAGGCATTTTGGTTTTGAATTATGAGCAGACATTTTGGTTTTGAATTATGAGTAGGCATTTTGGTTTTGAATTATGAGCAGGCATTTTGGTTTTGAATTATGAGCAGGCATTTTGGTTTTGAATTATGAGCAGACATTTTGGTTTTGAATTATGAGTAGGCATTTTGGTTTTGAATTATGAGCAGGCATTTTGGTTTTGAATTATGAGCAGGCATTTTGGTTTTGAATTATGAGCAGACATTTTGGTTTTGAATTATGAGTAGGCATTTTGGTTTTGAATTATGAGCAGGCATTTTGGTTTTGAATTATGAGTAGGCATTTTGGTTTTGAATTATGAGTAGGCATTTTGGTTTTGAATTATGAGTAGGCATTTTGGTTTTGAATTATGAGCAGACATTTTGGTTTTGAATTATGAGTAGGCATTTTGGTTTTGAATTATGAGTAGGCATTTTGGTTTTGAATTATGAGTAGGCATTTTGGTTTTGAATTATGAGTAGGCATTTTCTATGGACGAGGCTTTGTCATGGGTTGCCGTGTTGGAGGTTTGAAATTGAGGTGTGAGTTTGATACCGTTGTGCTTTGGTTACTGACATTGAAGTGCCGGGTGGGTGTGTTGATAAGTGAGAATGGCAACCAGACGCTGAACTGCTAGAGGGACGAGAGGGCAGGTCAGGAATCAGTCTGCAATTTTCTCTCTCTCTCTCTCTTACTCTCTCTTCCTTTTTCTCGTCATTCTCCTCCTCCCTTTCTCTCTCTCCCTCCCTTCGTCTATCTATATTCATCTCTCTTTGCCTTCCTCTCTTCCTCTCCCCCACAGTGTTTGTGACTAGGCTGGAAGGCAGGGGAGGTGATCTCAGAATGGATTTTGGTAAGAGAGGCAGAGTAGAGCAACAAGGCTGACACACACACACACAAACACACACACACAAACACACACACACACACACACACACACACACACACACACACACACACACACACACACACACACACACACACACACACACACACACTGCAGTGGAAAAGGGGTGGTTGGGTGCACAGAGAACAATGGGCAATACAATGTCTTCTCTCTCTGCCCTGTCTTCAAACCAGCCGACCCTACATGGATCGACACCGCCCTAAAACCTTATCCTTCTCTCCCTCTTACCTCCTCAACCCTCGCTGTGGCCCTAAAACCTTATCCTTCTCTCCCTCTTACCTCCTCAACCCTCGCTGTGACCCTAAAACCTTATCCTTAACCAGGCTTCCTGTGCGTGTCCTCGGCCTAGTACCACCAGTGCCAGCACCACGCATCAGGCCTACAGAGCCTTCCTCCTCTCCAGTGCTGCCGGAGTCTCCCGCCTGTCCGGCGCCGCTGCCGGAGTCTCCCGCCTGTCCGGCGCCGCTGCCAGAGCCCCTCTGTCCCGAGCTTCTGCCCCTCTGTCCCGAGCTTCTGCCACTCTGTCCCGAGCTTCTGCCCCTCTGTCCCGAGCTTCTGCCCCTCTGTCCCGAGCTTCTGCCCCTCTGTCCCGAGCTTCTGCCCCTCTGTCCCGAGCTTCTGCCCCTCTGTCCAGAGCTGCCATTGAGAAGGGTGGCCATGGTTAGTAGGCCACGGAGGCGGACAATAAGGCGGACTAAGACAATGGTGAAGTGGGGTCCGCGTCCCGCGCCAGAGCCGCCACCGCGAACAGACGCCCACCCAGACCCTCCCCTATAGGTCAAGGTTTTGCGGCCGGAGTCCGCACCTTTGGGGGGGGGGGTACTGTCACGTTCTGACCTTTATTTCCTGTGTTTTGTAATTAGTTAGTATGGTCAGGGCGTGAGTTGGGTGGGCAGTCTATGTTTGTTTTTCTATGATTTGAGTATTTCTATGTTTCGGCCTAGTATGGTTCTCAATCAGAGGCAGGTGTCATTAGTTGTCTCTGATTGAGAATCATACTTAGGTAGCCTGGGTTTCACTGTGTGTTTGTGGGTGATTGTTCCTGTCTTTGTGTTTGCACCAGATGGGACTGTTTTAGGTTTTCTCACGTTTGTTGTTTTTGTTAGTTATCTCATGTGTAGTTTCTTTATAAATTAAAGAACATGAATAACCACCATGCTGCTTTTTGGTCCGCTTCTCTTTCACCAGAAAACCCTTACAATCCTTCTCTCCCTCTTACCTCCTCAACCCTCGCTGTGGCCCTAAAACCTTATCCTTCTCTCCCTCTTACCTCCCCAACCCTCGCTGTGGCCCTAAAACCTTATCCTTCTCTCCCTCTTACCTCCCCAACCCTCGCTGTGGCCCTAAAACCTTATCCTTCTCTCCCTCTTACCTCCTCAACCCTCGCTGTGGCCCTAAAACCTTATCCTTCTCTCCCTCTTACCTCCTCAACCCTCGCTGTGGCCCTAAAACCTTATCCTTCTCTCCCTCTTACCTCCTCAACCCTTGCTGTGACCCTAAAACCTTATCCTTCTCTCCCTCTTACCTCCTCAACCCTCGCTGTGGCCCTAAAACCTTATCCTTCTCTCCCTCTTACCTCCTCAACCCTCGCTGTGGCCCTAAAACCTTATCCTTCTCTCCCTCTTACCTCCTCAACCCTCGCTGTGGCCCTAAAACCTTATCCTTCTCTCCCTCTTACCTCCCCAACCCTCGCTGTGGCCCTAAAACCTTATCCTTCTCTCCCTCTTACCTCCTCAACCCTCGCTGTGGCCCTAAAACCTTATCCTTCTCTCCCTCTTACCACCTCAACCCTCGCTGTGGCCCTAAAACCTTATCCTTCTCTCCCTCTTACCTCAACCCTCGCTGTGGCCCTAAAACCTTATCCTTCTCTCCCTCTTACCTCCCCAACCCTCGCTATGGCCCTAAAACCTTATCCTTCTCTCCCTCTTACCTCCTCAACCCTCGCTGTGACCCTAAAACCTTATCCTTCTCTCCCTCTTACCTCCTCAACCCTCGTTGTGGCCCTAAAACCTTCTCCTTCTCTCCCTCTTACCTCCTCAACCCTCGATGTGACCCTATTCACCCTCTCTCTATGGATGGTCCACACAACTCTCTATAGTTATAAACCCATTTGACACAAGCCATTTAATACTACCCACATCTTCTTAGACCCCAATCAGACCATTTAACTACAACAGTTTCCACCAATTTCATGTTCTACCAATCTTCCTTTAGACCCCAAACTCCATTCAGGTTAAGCCTCCCTAAAAGGCCCCTCTATTGGCTTAACCCCCCCCGTGCTCAATGAGTTAATCAACCCCAAATGCCGTGACATTTCAGTGCAGGGCAGGAATCCTAGGCAAGGCTCCACAGAGTCCTCAGTGCAGGACAAGCCCGGTGACTGACTGGTTGGGACCCTCTGCCCATAGATGGCAGAGCTATCTCTGGGTGGAGCTCACTATCTCTGTCTGCTGATCCTGCTTTGAGGGGGGTTGCAGCTGGTGTGCTAAACCGCCTTGAGGAAGCCACATTTCCCTACGCACATTGTTGTGCAGTAGCCCTGTGACACACACACACACAAACAAAAACGTACCCTCCCCACACCCCGCCCCCCGCAGACGCCTCACAGCTATTTAGTTGTGACTGATTTGATTGAGGTTGGCAGGCCGCAGCAGCTGAAGCACATATCCGGGACAATTACATACAGGCCTACTGTGTGTCTCTTATGTATTCTGTGTGATGATGTAATGCTATGCAAGATGAAAGAGACACGCGCACTCATTATATTTCTTATGTTTTCGCCAGTCTCTCAGAGCCTGGCAACCGGATACATGTTTATGAACGGAGAGCGTGGGAGAGAGAACGAGAGAGAGGTGAGAGAGAGAGATAGAGGGATGTGAGAGAGCAGGAGCGGGATAAGGGGGGGATCATTGTTTGCGCTTCCATATTTGTGTCCTCGTCAATGAGGGTTACAGGGAGTGTGGCCAAGACCCCCTCTTAGAGCTAGGGCCTACCCCTGTTACCCGATTTCCCTCCCCGCTGAGAGAGTATCCTGTGACCCTCCACTCCACCGGTGTAAAACGAGACCTCTTTTCCACTGAAGTCATCTCACATCTCTCATTGATTTCTTCTCCTGTTTTTCTTTCTTTCTCCGTCTCTCTTTTTCCCTTCCTGTCATTTTTTCTCTTTCTCCGTCTCTCTTTTTCCCTTCCTGTCATTTTTTCTCTCTCTCTCTCTCTCTCTCTCTCTCTCTCGAACAGAGACGGTATCTCTGTTCGTCACTTTCAGAGACAAATACAGTACATTACAGTTAGGGATGTAAAGAACGCACGCTTCTGTTTCCAAAACCTTGATCTATTTGCAGTCAACATTATGTGATCGAATACCATTGTCTTATCTTATATGAATAATGTTTTGAGGTATGTGTTTTGGTTGGCATATTTTCTACCACAGCGGTATTCAGCAATGGATCCCTTCAAGTCTTGTTTATGTGACAGAGAAGATTATAGTAAAGAGAATGGTGTGCATGCTGAGAGAGAGAGAGAGATGCCAGTAAAGCCCTTTAAACTGAATTGAATTGAGAGAGAGAGACGCAGAGAGAGAGAGAGAGACGCAGAGGGAGAGAGTAGAGAGAGAGAGAGACGCAGAGAGAGAAAGACGCAGAGAGAGAGAGAGAGAGACGCAGAGAGAGAGAGAGAGAGTAGAGAGAGAGAGAGACGCAGAGAGAGAAAGACGCAGAGAGACAGAGAGAGAGAGAGAGAGAGAGACAGAGAGAGAGAGAGAGAGAGAGAGAGAGACGCAGAGAGAGAGAGAGAGACGCAGAGAGAGAGATGCAGAGAGAGAGCGAGAGAGAGAGAGAGAGACAGAGAGAGAGAGAGAGAGAGAGGGGGAGAGTGGAAGGTGTCAAAGCCATTAGCCCAGAGAAAGAGAGAGAAAAAAGAGTGAAATGAGGGGATACCCAGGAGGGAGAGAGAGAGTGAACTAAACATGCAGCCATAGATACGGGATATCTGTAGTCTAGTCCCACAGGACAACAGGCTAACGTGGCTTAGGTGAGATATAGGTGTTATAACGTGTCCTACCTCCAGTACTTTGCCGGTGATGTACTTCTTGCAGCTGTCACACTGGATGCCGTACATGGCATGGTAGTCCACCTCGCAGTAGGGGATCCCATCCCTAGTACAACACACACACACACACACACACACGTCAGAGATCCCCCCGTCAGCTTTCAATACATACTGCGTGACCTTCGGACGCCTCGGACAGCTGCTATCGGAGAGAGAGTGACACAGAGAGAGAGAGTGACACAAACCGACACAGAACGAGAGATATCTTGAATTGTGTAGTAAAGCACGTCACATATCAGGTCCAGCATCGTCTGGAACTGTGAAAATAGATGGAAACCCAAGAGAGAGATGTTGTCCGAAATGGCACCCTATTTTCCCTGTATAGTGTACTACTATTGACCAGGGCCCATCGGGTGCTACTTGGGAACACACACAGAGACGAGGAAAGAATTGTGAGCACCGAGAAAAGATCAATGCTCACTCACTCACTCTCTCCACTCTTTTTTTCAATGGCTTGTTCCCTATACGGTGCACTCCTTTTGACCGGTCAAAGATAGGGCACTGTGTAGGGGATAGGGTGCCATTTGGGATGCCACCTGTAAGGCTGAGAGGTGTGGTTCGGAAGGGACAGGTGTTGGGGTGGGATGTGGTGCTCCTGAGAAGGTGTTAAGGCCCGCGGGAACAGGCTGCTGAGGGGTTGTTCCACCAAACGACTGCCTTTGGTGTCCCTTTGATATTTGAAGTTTCTTATATTAAATGACGTGCCCTTTCATTTAGACCACATGGAGAATTCAATCAATCCAATTTTTTATATACGAATAAAGATTTGCTAAAGTGGCAAAATTCAACATGTTGTCCTGTCACTCTGTGCACCATCTGTGACTCACGGGGAGATTTTAACCCACTTAACCCCACAATTTCTCAAAGTTTTCACAATCATTATAAAACCTGAGTTATTTTTGCAGATTTGACAAAGACATTTCTGAAGATGATAAATCGATTTAATGTGATGAGTGATTCATTTTACGTCTGTCCCTCATTCTAAGGTCAACCCTGTTACGTGAACTGAACTCTCGTTTTAATATGGTGAAACAGTGAACATCTAATAGTCAAATCATAGTGGAATAGCTGGTGAGCTGGTTCTACCCTTTTCGGCCATTTTCCGGTGTTTTATGGTGGAGAACTGAGCGGGTCAACCGTAACACATCAACCATGTTACCCATCGATAGACAGGCTGGAAATGTTTTACAATAGAACCATTTTTGTGAAGCTTGCATTCAACCGCCAACTCCCTGTTTCACACAACAAGCGTCCATTCTCCCTGTCACGAGGGGATATGTAGCTGATTTAAGATGAACTCGTCCACCCTGTTTACGGTCAACCCTGTTACGGCCAAACCTGTTACTTTTGAGATGGGGAAAAAGGTGTTATTTATGAAGTTCGGCATGTGCTCCTTATGACAGAATGTTCAAATGAGATGAAATCAAAAGGTTTTCTTGACCAAGCTACACTTTTCAAAAGGTGGAACAACCCTGTGGTGTTGAGGGGGTGTTAAGGTCACGAGGGACTCACTTGCTGATGTACTCTGCGTTGAGCACCTTGTTGCACACCTTACACTTGAAGCAGCCCAGGTGCCAGTGTTTGTCCAGCGCTACCAGGGACTGCTCGTTCTTAAACTCCTTCCCACAGCCACAGCAGTCTACATGGGGGAGAAGGGGGTGGGCAGAGAGAGAAGGGAGAGAGAGAGAGAGAGAGAGAGAGTGAGAGGGGGGCGAGGGAAAGAGAGATAAGGGAATGGGTGAGAAAGACACCGGTATAAATATAGAGATGTATCAGGAGGAGAGAAAGAAACAGACTGGAAAGTGTTAGGAAGTGATGGAGCAAGAGATACAGTATATACTGTACAGGCTATGTAGATTGAGGGAGAGTGATAGTGAGAAGAAAGATGAGGATGTGTAGTGTAATGTAGGGTGACTTACTGTGGACAGCCTGTATGGGAGCAGGGCTGTTGGCAGGCAGGGGCTCTGTACAGTTTTGGCAGATACACTCTTTACCGTTAAACGTCACGCGGTCACCGGCAGGGAACGGCTGTCTATCAATCAACAGACAACGCAAGACACCATCAGTTCACAACGCAAGTACGATGTCACAATAGCACAGAGATTCAGGTCACTCAACAGAATGCACTATCTCTGTGGACGCTAATGTGCTTGTGTTTGTGTTGTACCTGTATGTTTGAAATGTCCATTACGTCAGATTATGCGAGATGTAGCCCCGAACACAAATAATGAACACATTTCCACACATAACGTCCTAGAAGGGGGCCGTATTACTGAAGAATGTCTGTCATGACACTGCAGAATTAAAGGTGACTGGAAAATGTCTCTATATAAACCATACCACTCAGAATGTTAATTAAGGCTTCATGAGCATCAACAACATTTTTTGTCTTGCTTCCACTACATTTTGGCTGTTTATTTCTACTTCCTTTTACGAAGACGCCATTTCCGGGCCACAGAATGCTAGGGTGACATCGATCGGGGACAAAAAGAAAAGAACGATGGCTCAGGGCAAAACACATGCTACAGACATGGCTTTTATGAGTTGAAACAAATGATACTGGCGTGATGTGATTAGACACTCGTATGTCTGGGGAATAAACATGTATGTCAATAATGATCACTCATATGCAGATAATGAGCTCTATGATCTAAGCTAGTTTGCTAGCTATAGCCAGTCAGTGAAGTGCACCTGTCACCTAAGACAGATTTGTCCGTGGGTTTTCGTGTTGCCTTGGCTGAATCGAATCAAATCACATTTTATGAGTCACATGCGCCGAATACAACAGTGAATACAAGAGTGAAATGCTTCCTTACGAGCCCCTGACCAACAACGCAGTTTAAAAATAAAAAAAAACGAATAAGAATAAGAAATAAAAGGAACAAGTCATTAAAGAAGTCGGTGAGAGCTGATATAATGCTGTGTGTATCACCCATTGCTCTATGCAACACCCCTACGGAGAAAGCACTGGTATCTAGGACTACACTGTCACACTGTCACACTGTCACAGCCAGACTAAGTGGAAGGTCAAGAATAAGGAGACACGCACATGTGCAAGAATGTGGACACACTCGCAAACACACATACGTACACACTTTCATATCCCCAACGACATTGACACTGTCACAGCCAGGCTACTGAGGTTTAAGAGTAAGGAGGCAGACCCCCCCCCACACACACACACACACACACATACATACTGCTGTGAAGTCTGGACTAACAATGTTTTCTCAGGCCAAGCCACAGCCAACACCTCGAACTCTGCAGGAGTCTCTCTCTCTCTCCCTCTCAGTTCAATTCAAAAGGCTTTATTGGCAGGGGAAACATGCATTTACATTGCCAAAGCAAGTGAAATAGATCATGAACAAAAGTAAAATAAACAATTAGAAACAAACAGAAAACATTACACTCACAAAAGCTTCAAAAGAATAGAGACATTTCAAATGTCATAGTATGGCTACAGTATATACAGTGTTGTAACAATGTGCAAATAGTTGAAGTACAAAAGGGAAAATAAATCAACAGAATATGTATATATTCCTGAGCCACGGCCTGTTCACCCCGCTATCATCCAGACGGCGAGGTCAGTACAGGTGCATCAAAGCTGGGACCGAGAGACTGAAAAACAGCTTCTATCTCAAGGCCATCAGACTGTTAAATAGCCATCACTAGCCGGCTACCACCCGGTTACTCGACCCTGCACCTTAGAGGCTGCTGCCCTATGTACATAGACATGGAATCACTGGCCACTTTAATAATGGAACACTGGTCACTTTAATAATGGAACACTAGTCACTTTAATAATGGAACACTGGTCACTTTAATAATGCAACACTGGTCACTTTAATAATGGAACACTAGTCACTTTAATAATGCTTACATGCTGCTTTACTCATCTCATATGTATATACTTTATTCTACAGTATTTTAGTCAATGCAACTCTGACATTGCTCGTCCTAATATTTATATATTTCTTAATTCCTTTATTTTACATTTAGATTTGTGTGTATTGTTGTGAATTGTTAGATACCACTGCACTGTTGGAGCTAGGAACACAAGCATTTTGCTACACCCGCAATAACACATAACGACTCTTTTCTGGATTTTGATCATTAGCGGGTATTGTCCTAATTCTGTTCTGCAATCATTATTTGGTGTTTTGCGTTGTACAAGGAGGATGTTTTTTGCAGAATTCTCAATTTGGTGTTTATCCCATTTTGTGAATTCTTGATTTGTGAGCAGGCCCCAGAAGTATTTTTATCCAGATCCTAATTGGGATCCTAATTTTAATGGCATAGAAGGCCCTTTTTCTCCCTCATCATTCAAAGCTTAGGTATCGCTTAGGTATCGGTTTTTGTGTGCTCTAGGGCAACAGTGTCTAGATGGAGTTTGTATTTGTAGTTCTGCAAACTGAAGCTTTTTTGTAACACCATCATTTTTGTCATAATTCACTGTCAGGGCCCAGGTCTGGCAGAATCTGTGCAGAATATCTAGGTGCTGCTGTAGGCCCTCCTTGGTTGGGGACAGAGGCACCAGATCATCAGAAAACAGTAGACATCTGACTTCAGATTCTAGTAGGGTGAGGCCGGGTGCTGCAGACCGTTCTAGTGCCCTCGCCAATAAGTTTATATAAATGTTGAAAGTGGTGGGGCTCAAGCTGCATCCCTGTCTCACCCCATTGACTAACACTAGAGAGAGAGAGAGAGAGAGAGAGAGAGAGAGAGAGAGAGAGAGAGAGAGAGAGAGAGAAAGAGAGAGAGAGAGAACAGGCTAGAGAGAGAGAGAGAGAGAGAGAGAGAGAGAGAGAGGTGGGTAGAGTGCTAACACTAATCAGATGTTTTTGGACCAAGGAATTGCGGATCATGTTGCACCCTCAAATCCCACACAAGAACACTGTGTATGACACAAACACGTGGCACATGCACAACCCACCCACCCACCCAAGCGCGCACACACACACACACACACACACACACACACACACACACACTCCGTGGGAAACCTAACACTGCTCTAGAAATAAGTGGCCTGCGAGTTCCTGACAGCACACTTAAAATTCCTGCTTCAGTGCGAAAGAGGCTCCCGTTACCTTCCAAGGCCTGATAAAACCACACCACTTTCCCACACACACATACAGTATACACACATACAGTATTCAATTTGAATGAGTTAGGAATTGTAGGTCAAACTACGGTATTGGGAGTTTCTTCAAAGCGTCCACATGCCCAGTTGAATGTGGGCACCCATCTGTCTGTGTGTCTGAGTATCCCTTAGGGGTGCATGCCCTCGCGTGTGTCTCCACCACTGTTGGTGATGTGTGTGTCCCCTCCCCCCACCCCTGTGTGTGTGTCTGCCATCGTGTATGTACGGATGCAAGGAGTGTGTGTGTCTCTTACTTGCAGCTGGCGCAGACGAAGCAGCGTGGGTGGTAGGTCTTGCCCAGGGCCGACACCACCTCTCCCTCTATGAACTCCTCACAGCTGAAGCAGCGCGTGCCGTACATCCGCTGGTAGTCCAGGGTGCAGATGTACTCCCCCTGGCGCACAAAGAACCCCCCTTGGGCCAGGTCAACGCCACACACTGCACGGAAGGGGGGAAAGGGGGAGAGAAAGAGAGGTGAACACAATTAGACATAGGATCAAAGACAGCAGTGTGTTGTCATGAGGGCTAAATTGCATGAGGGGGTGGTACAGATGGCTAACTCTAGCTGAAATTCACGAGGAGAGGCCCAAAGAAGAGAGGGGGATAAGGACACAGTAGATAACGCCAACACTGAGCTCCGAGAGCTTGAGTGACAGTCTGGAACAAGTCATAGGACAAACATTGTTCTACGCAAGAGCCTGTTCTACACATTCTCTTGTTTTCACACACACACAGGCATACACACACAAACACACACACACACGCACACACACACACACACACACACACACACACACACACACACACACACACACACACACACACACACACACACACACACACACACACACACACACACGCACACACACACACACAGGCATACACACACACTCGCGCGCACACGCACACACACATATACATTCATGCTACAGTACACACACATCACAACTTCTGATACTCTTACTTACTGTTGCTAATACTGCACAATTTAAACATTTTCCCCCCAATCCACCCTTCCCTGATACATGTGTAAATATTGTACTATAAATTGTTGGACGGTGAAAACCATGAGCTCTATTTTCGGCTGGTGTTAAGGGGCCACTAGTGTTAGTTAGCAATTTCACCATGTAAAAACTGGTGCAGTGGCATTTTCCAGCTTTAACGCCAGGATCAGCAATTTACCCGTCTTATATCAGCTCGCTTGTGGGGTGGAAATATTAGAGGTGTGTCCTTAAAAACATGATCCAAAGTGCTAATTTCAGGCAGCACTGACGGGTATATTTAAGACCAACCAAAAGCTGGTTTTAATGGTAAAACAGTTGGTTATGGGCATGAATATTGACATATTTAGAAACATAGAAAAGGAACGTCTTTCCCCATTTCATTTATTTGATTAAAAACCAAGCATAGCCTCCCCTCCTCTTAATTAAGACTTATTCTGTCTTGCCCAATGCAATCACACAATCAAATCTGTCGATAAAGGGTCTGGCTCCTGAGACCGACTGGAAATTAATCTTAAAAACCCCAAAGCTTTATTAAAATATCAAGTTTGCGAGGAGTAAAACAGTGACCTGACATTCCTCTTTTTTTTTCTATGCATCGTAGGCAGGCCCACATTGTTTTAGCCATGCAGGTCCCGTTTTGGACATCCGCCAAACCCCTTCCGCGTTGTGAGGCTATGTGTCCAGGCCCTTTATGAAACGAGAGATGAGTACCTCGGTGAATACCGGGGAACCTTGTATTTAAAAGCCGTCAGTAACCTGTCAAAATAGCTCGTTTTCCGTCTCATTTTTACTACAACCAAACTTATTAGAACGATTCACCTTCCGGGTTTGATGGTGACAACGTCCGTGGGGCTTGTCCTCTGATCTGTAAGACGGTTCCGATTATGGTCGTAAAACACAGGTCTATTCGGGAGCAGTATAACAGCGAGTGGACATTCTATTCATATTGGATCTTTGTCCAGCTACTGTGAAAAGTGTGGATGTGCGTAAAAACCCTCCATAGTCTGCATCGTTTTAACATTATATGCCCACTGAGAGAAATGATGGTGCCTGTAAGTGTGATATACACTGTTTCGTTTGGATTAGAATTGATTTCTTCTCTTTTTAGGCCTTATCAATAATTCATTTAATCTTTCTTATTGACAATGTTTGGCATGTCCATGCTCAGCTATAATTCAATTTACAGTAGGCCTAGCCCCTACATCAGTGTGAATGCCATTGGAGCTATGTAATTACTTAGAAGAATGTGGACTGCAAATGGGTTCAAGTTTTTTTTATATATAAAAATTTAGCAAAGGTACATTTTGTTATTTCGTTTCCGTAAGCCATTTAACACATAACGGACTAACATTGGAATTGGAGTTGATTCCATGGGAATACATAAAAGGCCGTAAATAGTCATCAAAACCCAGCCCTTCACGCCAACCCCAGCAAGTGCGCCGATAATTGTGATGGTGAAAATAGCAAAAAGATTTCTGACACCCCTCCCCCCCCGAACCTGTAGCGCTAGTGCCTGCACTTAGATTTACCATCGTGTTAGGTTTGTTAAAATAGAGCCCCATGTGTATCCTGTACATACAACTAATACAACTTGAAACTCTCTTCTCTGTCTCTGTCTCTCTGTCTGTCTCTCTGTCTCTGTCTCTTTCTCTCTGTCTCTGTCTCTCGGTCTCTGTCTCTCTGTCTGTCTCTCTGTCTCTCTCTGTCTCTGTCGAACCTAATAACCACAGAAACAATAAATTAATCATGGCAACAACACACAATACACAAAACCCCCTTAACGTCCCTCCCTGGACACGCCCGCTGGAAAGCTCAATCCCTTCTCCAGTCATTTAATAAAACAAAGTGAGTTCCTTTCTTTTCACTCCCTCTTTTCTCAGAAGGGAAGGAGAGGAAGAAAGAGTGATGTTTCAGCTGCTCCGTGTTACACCAGGGGAATCCTTGTGGCCCACTGCAACTTCTTTACAACCTTCTGACAACCTTTAAGCAACCTGACCCAGGGAAGCACCATCCCAATAAAAGAGCTGCCAAACAATAACCATTGAATGTTGCTCAGGAAGTGGTGGACATATTTTCCAATAGAAGCTCGAATCCTCATTGGTCGGAGCCACCCTAGAATGTGGCACATGCAGCCTGCTTTCTAATATCCGGGCTTGTGGGATGACAATGCGTGAACCCTGTCCAGAGTTGCCTTTGTGTGCATGTGTGTGTGTGTGTGTGTGCGTGCGTGCTTGCATGTGAACCCTGTCCTGAATAAGATCATAACACTCTGGCCCAGCCGGGTAAACCTGGAAGCTGCCGGACATGAGGCAACAAGCATTGTTTCCAACACGTCTTCGAGTGATTGGGCTAGAAAGGGTTCATTACGAGGGAACATACTGTACATAACACAATGTGCTGTGTGATGTGGTGACAACAGTTTGTGTCGCTTGTAGGTCTGTGAGTTGATACAGTGGTTCTATTCTAGGTTTGGAGACCGTCTATAGTTGTGCTTCTCTTTATGCAACCGGGTTGAACTGTGAAACTATGCTATCAGTCAGTCCTCTACAGAGCATTCCTCCTACCTCCCTCTCTTTGATCCAGGTCCCTAAAGGGGCCAGAGGAATTAGGAAACAACTATAAGGAGTGTTTCAATCCTGGCGCCACCCTAGAGCCACCTGACCCTCTGCCAGCAGCGCGGGTAACCTGAAACCGACATCTCGCTCGCTTCTGTTTCTCTCTCTCGGTCTCTCGCTCACTCTCTCCTGAGAGAGGGAAAGAGAGAGAGAGAGAAAAAGAGAGGGAAGGCCCTAAGTCTACAGCAGGCTTGTCTTTCACAGATTGATATGTATACCTGCAGCAGATGGTCGCCCACAGACCACAGACCACAGACCACAGACCACGCCAGAAAGAATTTATCTGTATAAGGAAGGGGGAAATGTAGGGGAAGTGGAGGTTGAGTCAGCCATTACAGTGATGCAGGCTCATGGTGATGATGTTGATGATTACCCAGGTCGACCCCACAAAAAACGCAGGTCAGGTACATTGGTTCCTCAATTAAAAGTGGCGAGGTTATTCTCCGACACTTTGTGGTAGATAGCGGCATGTTGTGGTAAATTGCTCATTCCGACCATTGCGTCACACTATCACAAGTGGGACTTAGAACGCTGGTTATGCTTTCGGTGTTGCTTTCGGGTCCCCCCCCCCCCCCCCTCGAAAATCAGACAGAAAGAATTAGAAGATTACAAACTAGCTTTATTTACCACAGTGTGGAGAGACTGACTTGCCCCTCTATGTAGAGTGAGTTTCTGAAACATGGAGTCCTTTTTTGATGACGTGAAGAAGAAACGGAATGAAGGTCCAAGCGGGGGGTATAAGGACGGAAAAAGGTTGCCCGTATTTTCAAGACCTGGGCTATTTCATTTGGTTTGTCACTAGTTTATTTAGGCAATTTAATGTATCCGTTTAGGCTTGGCCTATTTAGTAGGCTATTTTGTCAGCCTAAAGCTGAGTGACTCACTCATCTCTGGCTTTGGATCTCAACAAATAAGCACCTACATTCTTTCTGATCGCCTTGAATAAAGAAATGTTTTGACCAAGTTAATCCGCACATATCTCCCTGCACCCTCACATGCCACGTCTTGAAATGTGCAGACAGACGGAGTAAAAATACCTTTCCATCGTAATACTTCTGACAACCAACTTCCTAACTCCGCCCATAACTTTTGGATTTGATCAAATCCCCAGAAGGCATGGGATTATTACAACCTAACAAAAAATGAACCTGGTCATTTAATTGAATTCACTGGAGACCTATGGGTTTAACCTTCTGAATTAATGATTATATTGAAGAAAGAAGCCGCCTCTAATGAGTTCCATGAGCCGATCCATTACCCGAACAAAATAACATAAATTGGTTTAGTCTAATTGTTTCTATGACTACCGACAGCAGGCTATTATTCCTTTTTCTCCATGCAACATTTTGCTAAACAGAAACCATGTCATGAGTTAAGAACAATGCATTAACATTTTCACAATGCATTGTGGCACATTGACAACCCAATCGCCTTGAAAGAGCCGAATAATATTAGCCAACAAATAAAGCCACTAAATCAATAACTTGGAAAACAGTCCATTCATTACTCAGATCTCTTCAAATTGCTGTGCAGGAAGAGGATGTCATCCACTGTGCCCGGTCGCAGGCTCACAGCTGGCTTCTCTCTGACACCACAAATCCATCTGTAGGTGACGCTTTATCTTTTGGAACAACTGAATTACCAGGTGAAGAGTAGGCTGTTTGTTTGCCTCCAAGGCGAGCGTGGCCTCTGAGGCGATAGAGGAAATCAACAAGATCCACAAGTATTCTTTCACAATAGCTGGCTTTATGTTATCTGCAGTTTGGAGCGTAGCGAATAGCACCCTCTCCACGAGCAAACACTCTTTGTTCATGTAATGGACTGTAAGGCAAAAGTAGGCTATTTTTCAAAAATCGGCATCCACATGTCAAGTGTAATCGCGCCATTGTATTTACCCAAGTTCTCTCTCAACTCCGGGACCACCACCAGCTGATTATTGTGTCCGATGCAGGACTCTAGTGCAAGAGGAGATGCTCAAGCAGAAACATTCACACCTCCATTAATTTGCAAAGGGATAGTCTAATATCTCGGCTAGGTGTGAAAAAATCCCACAATTTGTGCCACAGTTTAGACTACAGATAGATGCTGCCGTCCGTCAGAGTTGAGTCCTATTGTGAAGTGGAACCAGCATCCCGGAGTCGCCTCTTCACTATTGACGTTGAGACTGGTGTTTTGCAGGTACTATTTAATGAATCTGCTAGTTGAGGACTTGTGAGGCATCTGTTTCTCAAACTAGACACTCTTATGTACTTGTCCTCTTGCTCAGTTGTGCACCAGGGCACAACTTTCTATTCTGGTTAGAGCCAGTTTGCGCTGTTCTGTGAAGGGAGTAGTATACAGCGTTGTACGAGATCTTCAGTTTCTTGGCAATTTCTCGCATGGAATAGCCTTCATTTCTCAGAACAAGAATAGACCGACGAGTTTCAGAAGAAAGGTCTTTGCTTCTGACCCATTTTGAGCCTGTAATCGAACCCACAAATGCTGATGCTCCAGATACTCAACTAGTCTGAAGAAGGCCAGTTTTATTGCTTCTTTAATCAGCAGAACACTTTTCAGCTGTGCTAACATAATTGCGAAAGGGTTTTCTAATGATCAATTAGCCTTTTAAAATGATAAACTTAGATTAGCTAACACAACGTGTCATTGGAACACAGGAGTGATGGTGGCTGATAATGGGCCTCTGTACGACTATGTAGATATTCCATTAAAAAAGCTACAATAGTCGTTTACAACATTAACAATGTCTAAAAAAAACAAGGACATCTCTAAGTGACCCCAAACTTATGAACAGTAGTGTGTAAAATATAATGTAGGACCATTATTAATGTCTAAAGGCTTGATTCTGTTGACGTACTTGAGTCACCGTTGTTCTGTCAGGACAGTGCGTGTTGCACACTACAACATCACCAATCTTGAAATCTGACTGGAGGCAGTCAACATGTTGAGACTATTTAACCATGACGTAATTGTTTAAAACCAAGACGTTTTTTTGTCATTTTACGAGGCATGTCTTACCATTTTTCGACCACAGGATTGTTATGGGTATTATTTTGTAAACACTTCCTCAAACGCAATTGAAATCCGTATTTCTCTCACGTACTCAACTTTATTTCGTTGTCCAGCAGCCAAAGACACAATCTTAGTCATATTAACAACCCATGCTTGTTGTTGCATCTTTAGATCTTCCCTCTTTCTACATTTCTGAAGGATATTTTCATCTCCGTCGTATGAAACCGCTCATATTTGCGGTGCACTTTTGAGAATGGTGTTTTCCCGCTAATTGCAATTTGCTCTTACTGCAGTGTGCACACTGCTGCACTTATAGTGTAAATAAATAGCCTAATAGTTATCAACATTTGAAGCTGTTAGGTTCTAATCCTCAGAGTAAAAAAACTCTACGGGCACTAGGAAAGCTTAACCAAGTTTATTCTGCCCAGAGGATCAATACAGCTGCATTAGACAAAAACATTTTCACACAAGCACTGATATTTAACCGTTCCTCATAGGCTGAGTCTCCTCCTACTCATCTGTACAAACATCGTTCTTTACTGCTAGGCAGGACACGAGTGATATGGGCCATAAACTTTTATTTCTCCCTTAAGGTGACCTGACCTGACCTCAACCCCCCTCCATCACCAATCCATGGCTCTCTCCCGTCATCAATGCCTGCCACATGTAATCGCTACCCTGCACTCAACACATTCCAAGCTTTGTTGTACACACAAAATAATACCTTCCTCCTACAGATAACCATTAACTTCTGGTGTAGACCCTCTAAACCTCAGCACTCCCTCAGTGACATGAATAAGTATATTTTCATATTCTCAGAACCCAACAAAGCTAAACGTTGTGATCTGTTGCGTCAGCCTCATTGTTTTTCAACGGGTTTTTTTATGTACAGTGGTTGTATTCATTTGGGATCTATCGTGTCCCACAACTTTCCCAGAGTATGTTTGTAATATTTATTTCTCGCACAGAAGGACAAACTGACCAATAGAATAGGCCAACTATTCTACTATGGAGGGTTGGTAGATTGACATAGGCTAGTACTTTTTCTGTTCGTGAGGCCAACTCATCTTGTTGGCTGACAAAAAGTAAATGTGGACAGTTCTTCTAACATCTTCAATATACGCCTCCGAAGAAGGACGCACACCTTTGCATCGGTCTGTCTTCACTTGTAGCCTACTTCGAAGCTGCAAAGCCTGTGAGAAGGACCCGAATGTGAGAATGGGCATTGACTAATAAGAATTGAGATATCTGCCAATTGGCAGTAGGGAGAGGGAATTCATCATTTCAAAAATTCGGACTATTTGGAACAGCACAACAAATACAATAATAGTACAGCCAAGAAAAAAACAGTTGCATGCATTCGTGATTGCAACTGCTTTAGCCAACATGTTGCAGTTCATTTATTGTTTCATTACTCAAGGCTCCCTTGGTTACTTCTTTCTATAACAAATGCTTGAACTAAATTATCAGCCCAAAAGATGAGGACACAACAGTTCACCTGACACAAGACCACAATTTGAAATGTCTAATTCAATATCACAGACCTGTTTTGCCCTGACGAAAATGCATCAACCCTATATAAATATGACAATTTATTATAATCTGTCACGCCCTGATCTGTTCCACCTGTTCCTATGATTGTCTCCACCCCCTCCAGGTGTCGCTTATTTTCCCCAGTGTATTTATCCCTGTGTTTCCTGTCTCTGTGTGCCAGTTCGTCTTGTATGTTTAGTCAAGACAACCAGCGTGTTTTTCCCATACTTCTTTTGCTATTTCCCTTTTTCTATTCTTCCCGGTTTTGACCCTTGCCTGTTTCTAGACTTTGTACCCGCCTGCCTGACCATTCTGCCTAACTTGACCACGAGCCTGTCTGCCACTCTGTACCTCCTGGACTCTGATCTGGCTTTGACCTTTTTGCCTGTCCATGACCATTCTCCCGTCTTGTGCCTTGATAATAATCCACATAATAAAACGTATAATAGGTCATGATGTATATACTGTATATCAAGATGGAGTAGATGTGCTCAAAGACCTCGTCTAGTGTTTCAAATGAGCATTAATGGCAAGCACAGCGACTCACCGAAACATATCACAGCATACCTCAGCAGACTATATGATGCAACTTTTAAATGAGAAATTGGGCCAAACATGGTTGGAAGGTTTAGGGGATGGATTTAGCCTGGGAAGGAGGAGTTCTGGTATGCAGTCAGGACTCTGATCTGGTATGTTCTGGTATGTAGCAGATAGAATCCTATCCCCTCTGCCTCTACTCCCGGTGCCAGAGAATGTGACGTTTGGGACACACTGGCACCAACATAGACTCATCAAACCTCCTCGTGTGACCTGTGACCTAGTAGAAAGGACATGGAGTTGGCTGGAGGATGACTCAGAGAAGACTGGGAATGATAAAGATATGATGATAAAGATATGACAGTGAAGATAATGATTTTGACCGTCATCACCCATTGAAAATAAATAAAAACCAGTCCTAAGCATGACAAGTAATGTAAATGACTGAGTAATAATAAATATGAGTAATACATCTCTTTCAGTAACCAGGCAGGACAGCCAGCATGCTGACACTCTAAATAGGCCTTCTGTCTGTCTCTGAAAAGAGGGGTGAAGAGAAGCACTAATGAAGAGCGCTAATGAAGTGTTAATGAAGAGAGGAGAGAAGCGCTAACGAAGAGAGGAGAGAACAGCTAATGAAGAGAGGAGAGAACAGCTAATGAAGAGAGGAGAGAACAGCTAATGAAGAGAGGAGAGAAGCGCTAACGAAGAGAGGAGAGAAGCGCTTAATGAAGAGAGGAGAGAAGCGCTAACGAAGAGAGGAAAGAAGCGCTAACGAAGATAGGAGAGAAGCGCTAATGAAGAGAGGAGAGAAGTGCTAATGAAGAGAGGAAAGAAGCGCTAATAAGAGAGGAGAGAAGCGCTAATGAATAGAGGAGAGAAGCGCTAATGAAGAGAGGAAAGAAGCGCTAACGAAGAGAGGAAACAAGCGCCAACGAAGAGAGGAGAGAAGCGCTAACGAAGAGAGGAAAGAAGCGCTAATAAGATAGGAGAGAAGCGCTAATGAAGAGAGGAGAGAAGTGCTAATGAAGAGAGGAAAGAAGCGCTAATAAGAGAGGAGAGAAGCGCTAATGAATAGAGGAGAGAAGCGCTAATGAAGAGAGGAAAGAAGCGCTAACGAAGAGAGGAGAGAAGCGCTAATGAAGAGAGGAGAGAAGCGCTAATGAAGAGAGGAGAGAAGCGCTAATGAAGAGAGGAGAGAAGCGCTAATGAAGAGAGGAGAGAAGCGCTAATGAAGAGAGGAGAGAAGCGCCAACGAAGAGAGGAGAGAAGTGCTAATGAAGAGAGGAGAGAAGCGCTAATAAAGAGAGGAGAGAAGCGCTAACGAAGAGAGGAGAGAAGCGCCAACGAAGAGAGGAGAGAAGCGCTAACAAAGAGAGGAGAGAAGCGCTGAGCACATATTTCCATTTCAGATTACCGGTTCCTTGTACAAATCAGTGTCTCAACGATGATGATGCAGTATCTTCAATCAGACGAACGTAAAGGACTGTTCTAAATGCTTCAGTTCTTCTTGGGGTGTGTTGAGCGGAGTGGATTATGCAACGGGTTAACCCAGTTTACCATCACATAATCCCCAAAGTTCTGTACAGAGCAATGAGAGGGTGTGGCCTGTACGCTCCTCTCCTCTCCACTAACGGAAATGGTTGAGCTTCCTTCCTCTCATCTCTCCTTCATTTATCTCGTATCCTTTGTTCATTTTGAATGTGTCAAAGCAGCTCCCCTGCCTGCTGCTGCACTTATGGAATCAGATCCAATCAAATCAAGTGTTGTTAGGATGTGCTTTATCCCCGTACGCACAATAAGGCTGTCAACTGAACAATAGCCTGTTTTCAAGCATAGGCTACCATGTTTAATCAAAGAGCCTTCTCACAAATGGCAAGTGGATGAAACACACAGTAGGAGTGAGCTATTTAGGCCCAACACAAAGACTTTCAATGACTCCCTAAAGAAGAGACGTCATCGTTCCGAGATCAAATCCATCACAAACATGTCACAGTCAACCGCATGTGTTTTTTTTTTTTTTTTTTTCTCCCACCTTTATTTAACCAGGTTGGCAAGTTGAGAACAAGTTCTCATTTACAATTGTGACCTGGCCAAGATAAAGCAAAGCAGTTCGACACATACAACAACACAGAGTTGTTACACATGGAGTAAAACAAACATAATACAGTAGAAAAATAAGTCTACATACAATGTGAACAAATGAGGTGAGATAAGGGAGGTAAAGGCAAAAAAGGCCATGGTGGCGAAGTAAATACAATATAGCAAGTAAAACACTGGAATGGTAGATTTGCAGTGGAAGAATGTGCAAAGTAGAGATATAAATAATGGTGTGCAAAAGAGCAACATAAATAAATACAGTAGGGGGAGAGGTAGTTGTTTGGGATAAATTATAGATGGGCTATGTACAGGTGCAGTAATCTGTGAGCTGCTCTGACAGCTGGTGCTTAAAGTTAGTGAGGGAGATAAGTGTTTCCAGTTTCAGAGATTTTTGTAGTTCATTCCAGTAATTGGCAGTTGAGAACTGGAAGGAGAGGCGGCCAAAGGAAGAATTGGTTTTGGGAGTGACCATGCTGGAGCGCATGCTACAGGTGGGTGCTGCTATGGTGACCAGTGAGCTGAGATAAGGGGGAACTTTACCTAGCAGGGCCTTGTAGATGACCTGGAGCCAGTGGGTTTGGTGACGAGTATGAAGCGAGGGCCAGCCAACGAGAGCATACAGGTCACAATGGTGGGTAGTGTATGGGGCTTTGGTGACAAAACGGATGGCACTGTGATAGACTGCATCCAATTTATTGAGTGGGATATTGGAGGCTATTTTGTAAATGACATCGCCGAAGTCGAGGATCGGTAGGATGGTCAGTTTTACAAGGGTATGTTTGGCAGCATGAGTGAAGGATGCTTTGTTGCGAAATAGGAAGCCAATTCTAGATTTAACTTTGGATTGGAGATGTTTGATGTGAGTCTGGAAGCAGAGTTTACAGTCTAGCCAGACACCTAGGTATTTGTAGTTGTCCACATATTCTAAGTCAGAACCGTCCAGAGTAGTGATGTTGGACGGGCGGGCAGTTGCAGGCAGTGATCGGTTGAAGAGCATGCATTTAGTTTTACTTGTATTTAAGAAATGTTTGAGGGAGCGAAAGGACAGTTGTATGGCATTGAAGCTCGTCTGGAGGGTTGTTAACACAGTGTCCAAAGAAGGGCCAGAAGTATACAGAATGGTGTTGTCTGCGTAGAGGTGGATCAGAGACTCACCAGCAGCAAGAGCGACATCATTGATATATACAGAGAAGAGAGTCGGCCCAAGAATTAAACCCTGTGTCACCTCCATAGAGACTGCCAGAGGCCCGGACAACAGGCCCTCTGATATGACACACTGAACTCTATCAGAGAAGTAGTTGGTGAACCAGGCGAGGCAATCATTTGAGAAACCAAGGCTATCGAGTCTGCCGATGAGGATGTGGTGATTGACAGAGTCGAAAGCCTTGGCCAGGTCAATGAATACAGCTGCACATTATTGTTTCTTATCGATGGCAGTTATGATGTCGTTTAGGACCTTGAGCGTGGCTGAGGTGCACCTATGACCAGCTCTGAAACCAGATTGCATAGCGGAGTAGGTATGGTGGGATTCGAAATGGTCGGTAATCTGTTTGTTGACTTGGCTTTTGAAGACATTAGAAAGTGTTAGCTCATGGTTAGTATTATTAGTCTGTATAGGGCATTGACTTACAATACGGAGCATTTGTAGCACATGGGGATGTGTGAAACTTACTCCTCAGCCTGAAGTGTCACTACTCGCGCTGCCCGAATTGAACATTTTTCAGTGCCGCCAACTGGTAAGATACTTCCAGAGGGCAGTCAGTTGTGCTCTGGGTTCAATCCTCGGTGAGGTCCTGGGTTCAAGCCTCGTTGTGAGCCGAGTGTTACTCGCTAAATAAGCAGTGGGACCTCCATTATGCATGCTTAGTGGAAACTGGATGCCCAGTAGTGTGTGTGTGTGTGTGTGTGTGTGTGTGTGACTCAAAGGCCTCTGACCTATTGAACTGTGAGTCTGGAGTGCTGGTAAGGGGTGTGTAACCTAATGCTTGAGAGAAGAAAGCCATGTGATATTATGTTGCAGTAGATTAGGTTTCCTAATTTTATGGATAGGAAGTAGCTACTGACTTTGCTGGAGTGAGAAATACAATAACTTAGTCTCAATAACTATTTGGGATCCATACCTAGGCCAATCCCACATGGAAGAAATACTATTTTATAAATGCTATAGTATTCACTGTATTGTTTTTTGCAGGCTGTAGTATGCAGGTGCAGACATGTTGCACCCTCTACAACCACAGTGATTATTACTATCTGACCCTGCTGGTCATCTATGAACATTTGAACATCTTGTTCTGTTATTAATCTCCAACCTGCACAGCCAGAAGAGGCCACCCCTCATAGCCTGGTTCATCTTCAGGTTACTTCCTAGGTTTTGGCCATTCTAGGGAGTTTTTCTAGGGAGTGCTTCTACACCTGCGTTGCTTGCTGTTTGGGGATTTAGGCTGGGTTTCTGTACAGCACTTTGAGATATCAGCTGATGTAAGAAGGGCTTAATAAATACATTTGATTTGATTTGATACTGTTGTGTTTCTGCAGACAATACTGTAGTATTATCATGACAGTGTTTTTGTTTTATTATCTTTGAAATAGAAGTGGGGGCCTTCTCTTTGAGGAAACCTACTGTAGAAATACTAAAAGAGCTAATAACCTGTAGGTAGGAAGAACTGGGGTCTGAATGGATATTTATGGGCTTCTGCTCTTTTGTATGACCTGCAGGGCACCCAATATATGGTCTACAGTGCCTTGCGAAAGTATTCAGCCCCCTTGAACTTTGCGACCTTTTGCCACATTTCAGGCTTCAAACATAAAGATATTTGCACGCCCAATTTTTCCGTTTTTGATTTGTTAAAAAAGTTTGAAATATCCAATAAATGTCGTTCCACTTCATGATTGTGTCCCACTTGTTGTTGATTCTTCACAAAAATACAGTTTTATATCTATATGTTTGAAGCCTGAAATGTGGCAAAAGGTCGCAAAGTTCAAGGGGGCCGAATACTTTCGCAAGGCACTCTATACTTGGCAAGTGGGTTTCTCACTTATGGGTGGCACAAATGTTGATACGGAGGAGGGAATGGGCAGGGTATATGCAAATTAAGTACTGTAGTATTTACTATAGTTAAGAAAAAGTGTAGTGTTTTTGCAAACGTTACTGTAGTA
Source organism: Oncorhynchus nerka (assembly GCF_034236695.1). Lineage (NCBI taxonomy): Eukaryota > Metazoa > Chordata > Actinopteri > Salmoniformes > Salmonidae > Oncorhynchus > Oncorhynchus nerka. The sequence continues at coordinate 36,034,545 of NC_088407.1, read as the reverse complement.
TTTACTATAGTGTTTTTTGCATATAATATTGTAGTATTTACTGTACAGTATACTACAATATTTTATAGTAAGTACTACTTATGTTAGAGGGATACTACAGTGTGTAGTAGAGTATTATAAAGTATACTACAGTTTACTACAGTACTGTAGTGTTCTATAGTAAACTGCAGTATTTTGTTTTACATGGGAACTCAACCTGACTACTCCATAGTGCTGCAGCCCTACTAGTGCGCTAGGCCAGGGTTTCCCAGTCAGTCAGATCGTTGACATCAAGCAGAAATTGAATGATGCTCTAGAGGTAGACAATACATAAACACACACACACACACACACCGAGACCCATGTCTCATGAAATATTGGTATGGGTGCATTGTGTAAGAGAGAGGCATTAATATAGATGACCTTCGACTCGTGGTGGCTGAATAAAAACAGGAAGCTGGGGATAAACAGAGCCTCAACCGGACACACACACTAAGGTGACCACATTTAAAATGATTTTCCAGGACAGTGTAGCCTACATAAAAACATCCCTCCCGACACACACACTCAAAAAATAACATTACCAAAGTTTGCATTTGCATAGTTCTAACACTAAATCTGTTTCTGTACATTTTCCAATGGAAATTGTTAAAAGTAGTCCTTGTGCATAGAGTTGCATGGTATTTTTTATTATTATGCTAATTATATTTCCGCAGGAGCGTGGACATCGACCTTTTAATGTGAAAAAACTGAGTCAAAGCGTGATTCCATTATCTGTGGAATTGTCTTTTATCGTCCTAGCACAGACACACACGCACACGCACACACACACAAACACACACACACACACACACACACACACACACAAACACACAAACACACACACACACACACACACACACACACACACACACACACACACACCTTAACCCTTCCTTATACTGCCTGTTTATAGCCGGTCAACAAGAGTCTACATTGACCAGGATTCTGACAATACTATTATACAATACAGAATATAATAGACTAATGCCCGTCTGCGAGGCCCAAAACTCCCTATCCTCAGAACATCTCATTTGTGAAAGGTTATCTAATGTAGCATGAAGGGAAAATGGAAATGGAAGCTACTTACGAAGTAAAGGCACTCAGAATATCTCCTCGGAGGATTCCCCTCTGAACACTATGTGAAATCAGAGTGATTTTGGAAACCTAATTAAGAGAGAAATAATAAGAAACCTCTGTCTATTGTATCATTTCTTCAAGGTCATTCACGGTGAGATTTACGACTTAAAACGGAGTCAATTCTTGGGTTGTAATAATACAGGATTAAACGGATGAAGACACTTTGAGGTGTACTTCCACATCCAACTAGTTTAATCTATCGGGGCCTGTATTCATCAAGCTGATCTAGGATCAGTTCCTTACCCCGTCCATATAATCTTAATCATCATGATCTAAAAGACAAAACTGATCAGAGATCAACAGTCCTACTCTAAGACGCTTTGTGCCCTGAACTGCTGTAGGTATTCAGGGATTTCCGATTTGTCTTGAAATGCTCCGTTGACATGTTTCATAATGTTTCCTAACCAGCAGCTTTCCTTAGTGGAAATAATACACACTGGCACACACGCCTGAGCAGCTCATCAACAAATGAATCAGACCGGGTCTGTGTGCATACAATTCCCTGGTTGGAGAGGCCTGTTTGAAGGCGAACATCGAACTATCTATTTGATGCCATTACATCTTTTCCACTCCAGCCATTTGTGTGTGTGTGTGTGTGTGTGTGTGTGTGTGTGTGTGTGTGTGTGTGTGTGTGTGTGTGTGTGTGTGTGTGTGTGTGTGTGTGTGTGTGTGTGTGTGTGTGTACGTGCAAATTACCTTTTTGAAAGCTGAACAGAACCAGACCACAGGATGCTAATGAAATTGCATGTCATTTAGATGTAATTTGTGGCTAATCTAATTCCCTATCCTGATCCTGCAGTGGAAAATTAAAATGGACACAACAGCCAGCCCAGACATCTGGTTAAGCCAGATTAGTCTTGAAGACACCAAGTGACCCTACATACAGCCTCAATATGCTGCTGCTATTAAATATATACAGTATATACTGTGTGCAATGTGTATGCCGATATGTCTGTGTGTGACCTTGCTGGCAGTCCCTTGCAAGAGCCCCTTTGTATTTTACAGTGTGTGCCTGGGTGGTAGTATGAGTGGACATGCGTGTGTCCTTGACAGAATAAAATTCTACGTGGGGATTGGAGTGCAGAGTCTATGGTCGATTGTTTTGTCCACGGTCGATCATTTTGACATGAGAAACAGAAACTCACTTCAAGGTGAGACTTTGCTCCCACTCGGTGGAGCTAAACTGCTCGCAGACTACTAAGACAACGTAAGAGAGGCAAGCTAGCGTGGGTCTGTGTCTGTTATCCGTTCCCACGGCGTATTACATCATGTTTGTACATCAGATTTTCTCCTCTCTCCGTTCACAGGCCCTGACATAGAACAGGAGAAAACGTGACGTTTTTTTAGTCTACAGTAGCCTATGTTCAAGGTGCTTAGTTTGTCCTGAACAGGAACACCTCTGGGCCCTATCCAACAGACTGTGTTTACTGTACTATCCCTATGAGTACATTCCATGCAAATCAAGACCTGGCCCAGAAGGACCCCTACGGAACAAGCACTAGACCCTGGGCCTGTTTCAAGGTCTGACAGAGGTGGGCGTTGGTGGTATGTGTGAGTGTGGGGTGAGGTCACTGTCCCATCCCTGAGTGACAACAACAAAAAAAGCACCCGAGCTACGAAGGTTCTGGTCAAGCAACAAGAGAACAGAGAGGCCAAAAGCCAACACCCCCATTGAGAATATCTAAAACAGCTGCCATTGTCCCCCCCCCCCATGTCAAATAGACCCCGGAACATGTGGTTGTTCGTGTATGTTTACTGTCCAACACCAATAGTTCCAGGAAGGAATCTATTTGGATAGGTTAATAATGAAATTGATAGCTGATATCGCTAACAGTTGCCTGTTTTTCCATAGGTCTATGTGTATAATGCTCACCGGCCTGTAAGCTTGTATAGTAAGATCGGGTGTCCACAGTTTTGCTGGCAGTAGTCAATTCCCCTTTGTGTGAAAATGCTTTTGTGATGTTATCATCCTCCATGAGAACAAAAACAGGCGAGAGATAAAAATCTCCTCAATGTTCTGCCAGACAACGGTTTCAGTGTATCTTTCATTTTGGACATAGCTGATTCAACTAACTAACTAATTAATCGGGTGTCATAAAATTTGACAGATAGAGTTCTTGCATCAACAAAAGCTAGCAACACTTCATAGCATTCCTAGCATAAAGTGAATTAGCTAGCTAAAAGTAACATGATTAAGCATAATAGGGCTACATCTGAGGCTGTGTTTTGTGTTACCACTCCTAGCCCTGATGATATCAGACTACCAGAGCCACTGGGGGGGGGTTACATTAAATGACTAACCCTGTGTAGCATAGTGCTAATTATAATTGGCTAGCAAAGCGCTAATGGTTTCCCCTTCAGAACTGGCACCATTAGCCGCCTGGCTTACACCCGCGTTAGCTCTAATTAGCGATAAGCAGACAGGGAGGTCATATATTTGATATGGTTGATTCTCCTCCAGGTCAACCTGAGGAGTCTTTGATGGTTTTCTGATACGGCCCTGTTGCAGCCTATAAAGTGGCTGGAGCCAGAGTAGGTTGAAGTTACCTCCAACCACTGATACAGGGTCAGATGTTTATTCATCCCTCTAATGGTTAAGGTTAAGATTAGAGGTAGGGTAATCTGTTCCTAGATCTGGACTTCAGAGTAACTTCTACCTCAAGCTCTGGAGTACACTCAGTCCACAACATCTGGAAGTTTATCGTCAAAATGGGCCCCCACCCTCCATACCTCAGGATACATGAAGAATTCTGGCAGTATAAATCCAATAATTAGATGGAAAATTGCATTCCTGCAGTGGAATTCTGGGAAGGGCAAAATAAGGCTGGGGTGGTTCAGCTGAGTGTTGTCTCGGTAAACACTCTAGTTTAGTTTTTTTTGTCATTAGGGGGTTGGGGGGTGGTTAAGGGATTGGGATTGGGGTGTGGACGAACCCCTTCGGTGCCTCTCCCTGTCAGTGTTGAGTCTATAAGGGGTATTAATACCGCCCTCTAAATGCCTGACATTTCATTAACGAGCCTCATACATTTCCTATGAGAAACCACACTAACAAATGAACAAAACATGAATACAATCTGTATTTCAGGCATAAACCAAAAACATAAAGTGGAGGAAATATTGAAAACGTAGGAATTGCTAAAGAAAATGTAATAAAATACTATTGCAGGTGTAAGAATCTTCACACTTAGCACATTTCCCCTCGGACCAGACTTCCCCTATGAATCAGTAAACCAGGGATAAACATTTTAACATGGAGAGTAGGCTTGGGCGGTATACAGTATATACTGGGGTATTCTGAAATAGCTACGGGATGGTTTTTCAATACCGTTGAAACTATTCCTTTGATGTTTTTTGATACATTTGAATATTTGCCCGCAACTTTTTAAGCAAATACCTGTAGTCAACTTGCGCAATATGTTAGGAGATAATATAATATCGCGTTCTTAACCTCACCTGTCACATAATTGTTTGTTTACAAGCACGACAAGAGACTGGAGCCTTGTGAGTCACTCACTGTTGTGCACCAGGTGATCTACTTAGAGTATGGAATTCGCAACTTAATGTTTGCCAGCTAGATATCGTATACCTATTAAGTTTACTCTCTTAAATGTGTTAAATGCTCTGCAGTTGTTCATTTGGTGTGCTAATTTAGTAGCTAGTTAGATCTCTAGCGAAGTTTAGCTTGCCGGTAACAGCAGAGATTCCCCTCCTGGATCAAGAGCTTTGCTGTCTAATATTTGTTTTGTGCGTGCAGAAAACAGTGAGTAGCATTTTTAAGAGTTACTTGTATAACTTTATGAACTGGGATGTCTGTCCTGAAAATAGTTTAGGTCAGAGACTGTATAAAATGGTCTCAATGCCTTCATTAGCATCTAGTTAGCATTCTATATGGGATTTTACATGTCCTTGTTAGCATTGCTAACCTTCCAATTACAACGTCTCAGTGAAGTCTGAAAATAGCGCCCCTTGTGTTCAGTGCCGGTATTACCGAATATCCCAGTATGGCACAAGGTCGATATGAAGGTATGACAATCTGAATACCACCTAAGCCTAAATGAGAGGATGATCTCTTTAGACAGTGTCACTCACTAGAGTCTAGACCTGCCTTTATTTTTCAGCTCCTCTTCATTTCCTCTCTCCCTTTTACTCATCGCTCGTTCCTAGAAGTGAGTTTGAATGGCCGGGGGGGGTCCAGTGGCGTTACACACTGATGTAAGAATAAACGTGATAAACTGAAGGAAGTGCCCAACATTGTCCCGACCCTGCTGGTTTCCAAGCAACCCCGCTTGTGTTCATAACAACATCACACTGACACCAGCCCCTAGTGAAAGACTGGGGCCTTACAGAGTGCAATGGAGATGACTGAGAGAGAAAGGAGGAGTGGGCTGAATATGAGATCACAGCAGCCAACACTTTAGCTACACACACTCAGACACACAGAAACACACACACACGGAAACACACACAGACACACAGACACACACACACACATTAAAAGAGACAAAACAGGAAACACTGATCCTTCTGTTCTTTGATTGCTTTGACCTGCCCTATCTAACCTAGCCTGTTTGTTTTCTATGGTAGTGCTCTGGTGAGTGAGTGAGATACGGTAGCAAACATGATGACTGTATGTTGCACCTGCTATAACCAATGCCCATAAGAATGCAGGAAACCCAGTAGCTAACTGCCTGTGCTCATGATAACTAGTCAGCAGTCTTTGTGTGTCCTTGTATCTGTATCTGGTGAGAGCATTGGGCCAGTAACCGAAAGGTTGCTGGTTCGAAATCCCCAAGCCGACGAGGTGAAACATCTGCCAATGTGCCCTTATGCAAGGCAAGGCAATTAAATTAAATCAAATCAAATGTATTTGTATGTGACAAATAAATTTGATTTGATGTGATTTAATTGCTCCTTTAAGTCGATTTTGGATAAGAGTGTCTGCTAAATGACTGGATCAAAAAAATATGTATTGACTAGATAATAAGAGGTTAGGGGTCAAGGCCGACGTACCTTTGCAGACGAAGCACTTGATGTGGAAGTGTTTGTTCTGCACGCGCAGCACCTCTCCCTTGCAGGCCTTGCCACAGTTCTGACAGGGGATGGAGCTGCTGCTGCTGACCCCCTGCTCCAGAGGGCTGTGGACAGCCTGCTGGTGAAACACTGAAAGAAACGGAGAGCGGCACCGAGGTTAGATAGAAAATGCACACACATGCATTTGGAGATGTCACGTGTAGAAACATACTCGTGAACAAAAGCATTCATGACTCATGCAAAACGCACACAGGCAGGCACACACACACACACACATTCATTACATAAGTACAGGTGCATCAAAGCTGGGACCGAGAGACTGAAAAACAGCTTCTATCTCAAGGCCATCAGACTGTTAAACAGCCACCACTAACATTGAGTGGCTGCTGCCAACACACTGTCATTGACACTGACCCAACTCCAGCCACTTTAATAATGGGAATTGATGGGAAATGATGTAAATATATCACTAGCCACTTTAAACAATGCTACCTTATATAATGTTACTTACCCTACATTATTCATCTCATATGCATACGTATATACTGTACTCTAGATCATCGACTGCATTCTTATGTCACTAGCCACTTTAACTATGCCACTTTGTTTACTTTGTCTACATACTCATCTCATATGTATATACTGTACTCGATACCATCTACTGTATGCTGCTCTGTACCATCACTCATTCATATATCCTTATGTACATATTCCTTATCCCCTTACACTGTGTATAAGACAGTAGTTTTGGAATTGTTAGTTAGATTACTTGTTGGTTATCACTGCATTGTCGGAACTAGAAGCACAAGCATTTCGCTACACTCGCATTAACATCTGCTAACCATGTGTATGTGACAAATAAATTTTGATTTGATTTGATTTGATTTTAAGTATGTTCGAAACTTCAAACAGCCCGGAGGCCCGCACATGGTATGTACTGTTATGATATATGACAAGTACTGTATGTCTATGAGTAGTGGTAAAGATATGACCAGATAATTGGTGCATCAATTAGCCTAAGTAACTATGTCTTACAGAGACAAGCCTGATAACTTCAGTCCATACGAAGTCGTGGTACAGTATACAACATCAGCTTACGTCTTTCAGCACCTCACCCTTCTCCATTTATAATGGCACAAAGCGCTCGCATACTCACCCATGCAAGTCATCATCCCATCCCAATACGGACAACTGATCAGACAAACAGAGTCTCTCTCTCTCTCTCTCTCTCTCCCTCTCCCTCTCCCTCTCTCTCTCTCGTCAAACCGGTTCTGTTTTGGACACCATGGTTACTCCTAATTGGGGTTCAAAAGAAAGGGGAAACAATGGCATTCAGATAGACTGCCTGTGCTAAGCAGGGCACCGTTTGCTAAACTAGTGTTTACCCGAGAACCAGTTTCAGCTTCAGTGTCCCTCCATTCATTAATTTATTTATTTATTCATTCATTCAAGAGTTTCTCCTCTCTGTTCTTTGTCTGCCAACATTACCATTGAGAACTTGAGAAATGTCCCTGTTTAGCCTCTACTTAGGCCCAAATGAGATTTGGGACTCAAACAAAGCCATGTTAGGCACTCTACAAGCTGTAGAGTTATGTCTGTTGCCTGTAGGTACTCTTTACATGGTAAATACTACCGACGACAGTGAAAACAACTTCAACGCCATTTATTGTCCCTTTGAGGTCTTGGGCCTCTCGGCCATGACTAGAAGAACCAGACTCAGAGGTAGAGCAAAGCATTCTGGGAATGTTTAAAGGGCCTCTGGTGAGGTAAAAAGCTATTTTTCAGTTTTTTTCAGCGAGCGGAAGACCGGTTAAACAACAGGGATCGGGGAGTGTGTGAGGCAAACTTCAAGGCAAACAACCTCCGTGAACTAATGCCTTGGGATGACAAAGAAACAAGGATATTCACCATAAAGGCTAGAGGTGTGGTGCTGGTTGATCATACTTCATGTTCCAAGATCTTGTCTTTGAATAAAGGCCATGGCCTAACCAAGTGCACTGTGACCCCAAAATCTGCTTTGAATTCCAATCCATACTTCCAGATTATGATCAGTTGCATTTTTATGGAGATATTCGTAGTAATCATATGAAAGTACAACAGGAGGCATATAATATAATCAAATATCAAATAATCAAATACTCTGGCATATATTGGAAGTCTGCTGCTTGTCAACAGGAAGCAGAACTCTGTCTTGTTACAGTGTAAGCTACCAGTCTTCAGCATGTGGGTATGCTGCTACCAGTGTTGTGTTCGAGATTCAAGACCAAAACCAGAGCGGGGTCGAGACCGAGTCAAGGCAGAGACCAGAAAAACGCAAGTCCAATTCAAACGCATGATTGGAATTTTGTCAAATTGCCACCATAAAAAAATAGTTAATATTTCAGAAGAACTTGTGGATTCTTTAGACATTCAGAATGGTGGGAAAATGCTGAGAGAAAATAGAGAGCCACTCTACAATGTATTACTACACGAGGGCCTTCTATGCCTTCAGAGGGCTAAGGATTATAAAATAAATAAATGCAGTTTTAAAATATACATTTATTTTCATTTCTATTTAATCTGTTTAATAATAGTTCAATTATATTCTAATTATATTCTAATTTTCAATGATATTCTGATTTAATCTCTTCAGTTCCTATTGGAAAGGAAAGGATTAACACTGAAGCGAAAGAAATATCCAATCAGGATTTTTCTTTGGTAGTCTCCAGGGAGATAATTCTAGCTAAGTCAGCCATTGGCTAGGCCATCAGAAGCGAGAGAGAAGGCATCTGCCATTGAAATGTATCAGGCCAGAATTGTGCAGTGACAGTGGAATCAACCAATCACATTTTGACCTGTAATGGATGGGACTGTTTTAACAAAAATATATGGAAACAGTGCAGTAGCGAGCAATAGTTTTCCCGCGGTCTAGCTAGCTTTTGTTATAGGCTAGTTTGAAGCGGCTGCAGCAGGTGTTATCGAAAAGGATGCTGTTGCTAATTTGATAGATTTGCCCTTTTTCACTAGCAACTTCGAACAAGAAGATACGTTTCAAGGGATCAGCATCCGTGTCAAATGATCGAAAACACGGCGAGTGGAACTGTTTTATTTTTATTGCAGACCACTTGTTGTTGTTAGCTATCTCTTTGAAAATAACTTTACGTGTGTGGAACTAGGGCGGCAGGGTAGCCTAGTGGTTAGAGCATTGGACTAGAAACTGGAAGGTTGCAAGTTCAAACCCCTGAGCTGACAAGGTACAAATCTGTCGTTCTGCCCCTGAACAGGCAGTTAGGCCGTTATTGAAAATAAGAATTTGTTCTTAACTGACTTGCCTAGTTAAATAAAGGTACATTTTTAAAAAACTGTCGCATTTGAACTTTAGATCATCGGTTACTTTGTGTGCTGAACGTTTTTAAAAAAAAACATGTTTACAATGGGAAGTAATAACTGTGCATTTCGATTTGTAAAAGCTTCGCCTAATGGTTGTGTTTTTGTATTCCTGTGATTGGGACCTACTGGCTTATTACGTCAGAGTGAATGGAACTGCTTATCCGTTCACATCATGCATTGTGTGACTTCTCTCATTCTATCGGCCCTGTATGTTTTACAGAAAGTGCACTCTCCCACATGGACTGCGCTGCTATTACGGTCGCTGTCCTCTCAGCATCACAAACCTGTCACGCACATCCTGTGATGTGTCACTGTTGGGGATGTGGTGATAGTGATGGTGTGAGGCTACCGTACAGTAGGTTAGCGTAAGCCATGTGGTTGTTGTTGCTGGTAGCACTATCTGTGCGGGTTCTGTCTCTGTGTGAGTGGCAGCACGAAAGCTCAGCCTCAGGCCTGTTCGATTCAGTTGGGCGCATTAAGGTATGCTCGCTTTTCTGCTATCTTTCCCCCAACTGAAAGCCTAGGTCCAATAGCCACGGTTCGCCACCGCGCAAACATGTCTATAATAGATATAAAGACTGTTACATTTTCCCCCCATCGCCCCTTACTAATAGTGAATTAGTAGGAAGCCCAAGTTTCAATAGGCGATAAGATGTTCATGATATATTTGGCATCAAGAAGCGGTTTTACGCGCTCACTGAATGGAAGCTGATAATGATGAGTGTTTTACTCCAAGTCAAGACAGAATGTATCCGACACAGGACAAAACTGTGACCCAGACTTTGGAACCACAACACTGGCTGCTACTGTACCAATAAGGGCAAGAATTTGGGGGAAGGAAAGTCACGCGTCCTCATAAAATGGTCTGAGGCACTTCAAGAGCCTGAGTTGATTGAAACCATGTGGCACAGCAAGAGTCCAGCCGAGACTATTCTATTGGAGGAAATGGGGGGTCTGCCCACTGCCCTCTCTCTCTCGCTCTCTCGGCCGGACCAGCATACACTACCCCTGGCACGCACTTGTTTAGTGGATCCTGTATCGTTCACTTCCTGTCTGGACAATAAATACGGCTTGGGGGGGTCCAAGATGATTCCACTAGGGGGCTTCTCTTGTAATGGGTACAGTTTAGGCCTAGAGCATTTCAGGGCAAATAGTATGAAGGAGCACTCTTGACACACAAGGAACACAATGTGCTATGAAGAACCTCCAAGGGCTAGGCTAACAGAAAACACTGTACTGAGCTATTGAGCCCATCCCATAACACACATAACACCAAGACCTATAGCCTGGCACAGATGTCCTGCTCATCAATCACCCTGTTCTCCTCTGCTCCCTCGCTGACAGACACAAACCCACAGTGTCGCCCTCCCAAAGGTCACAGCCAGAAAACAATCTGAGCTATGTACCACTACAGACCTCGGGGACATGCCATCTATATCCCCCCCACCCAACCACTCACACACGAGAGGTCGACCGATTATGATTTTTCAATGCCGATACCGATTATTGGAGGACCAAAAAAGCCAATACCGATTAATCGGCCGATTTTTGCAATTATTTGCAATAATGACAATTACAACAATACTGAATGAACACTTATTTTAACTTAAAATAATACATACCAATAAAATCAATTTAGCCTCAAGTAAATAATGAAACATGTTCAATTTGGTTTAAATAATGCAAAAACAAAGTGTTGGAGAAGAAAGTAAAAGTGCAATATGTGCTATGTAAGAAAGCTAACGTTTCAGTTCCTTGCTCAGAACATGAGAACATATGAAAGCTGGTGGTTCCTTTTAACATGAGTCTTCAATATTCCCAGGTAAGAAGTTTTAGGTTGTAGTTATTATAGGAATTATAGGACTATTTCCCTCTATACCATTTGTATTTCATTAACCTTTGACTATTGGATGTTCTTATAGGCACTTTAGTATTGCCAGTGTAACAGTATAGCTTCCGTCCCTCTCCTCGCTCCTCCCTGGGCTCGAACCAGCAACACAACGAGAATTAGCGCGTGCTAACTAGCTAGCCATTTCACTTCGGTTACACTAGGCTCATCTCGGGAGTTGATAGGCTTGAAGTCATAAACAGCGCAATGCTTGACGCACAACGAAGAGCTGCGGGCAAAACGCACGAAAGTGCTGTTTGAATGAATGTTTACGCGCCTGCTTCTGCCTACCACCGCTCAGACAGATACTTAGATACTTGTATGCTCAGTCAGATTATATGCAATGCAGGACACACTAGATAATATAATCAATCAATAATATCATCAACCATGTGTAGTTAACTAGTGATTATGATTGTTTTTTATATGATAGGTTTAATGCTAGCTAGCAACTTACCTTGCCTTACTGCATTCGTGTAACAGGCAGTCTCCTTGTGGAGTGCAATGAGAGAGAGGCAGGTCGTTATTGCGTTGGACTAGTTAACTGTAAGGTTGCAAGATTGAATCCCCCGAGCTGACAAGGTGAAAATCTGTCGTTCTGCCCCTGAACCAGGCAGTTAACCCACCGTTCCATGGCAGTCATTGAAAATAAGAATGTGTTCTTAACTGACTTGCCTAGTCAAATAAAAGGTATAAAAAAATATATATTTTTTTAATCGGCAAATCGGCGCCCAAAAATACCGATTTCCGATTGTTATGAAAACTTGAAATCGGCCCTAATTAATCTTCCATTCCGATTAATTGGTCGACCTCTATCACACACGTGCATAAGCACACACATGTGCACGCACAAATACCATACACAGGCAAGCCTTTTTCCTTCAAGGTTGGCCGATAGCTACTGTAGGTGAGCAGTCAGTGTGGCCCAGATGGGCAGCCATCTTGAATTCCTGTTCCAGGAGCCATGCTCTCCACTAAAAATATCCCTGTTCCCTCAACCCAAGGCGATTCCATGGTGCTCCATTCCAGGCAGGGTCCATCTGCCTGGCTGGCAGTGGTGGACGATTACAATGCTCGAGTTACCACCGCAGGGGCATTTTCTGGTGGCCAAAACATTGACCTTGGGATGTACCTTAACAGGGATAGGCGTTAGATCCCCTAGCTTTAGCTCTGTAATCCATATTCTTTCATTTTGGAATGATTTATTCTAGCATGGCTATCAACATCAGGGAGCCCCCCAAATCCAGGGAGTCCCCCATGCAGATCAACAAAATGATCACAATCAGATTTATGGTGAAAAAATTATAATGGAAAACTACACCTGAACTTACTGCCACAATAGCAATGCAGGCTCACAGATAAACCTGTGCTGTCATGCCTGACACGATCTGACATGCATTTGACCTATGACCCATGACCCCAGGATCAAATACTACAGAGCGCTTTATCCTCATTCAAAAGATGATGATGCAACTTTTTTTTTTTGGTACAGACAGACACTCCACACATGGAAGACAAATTACTGCCTTTGACATTCCAAGGACATCAATGTTAACATGCTTGTCGATGATTTACTACAAGTGCCATCCTTCTCATTGTTTCTCTCTCACCATCTCCGTCTAGTTATATATCTCTCTCTCTCACCATCTCTGTCTAGTTATATATCTCTCTCTCTCACCATCTCTGTCTAGTTATATATCTCTCTCTCTCACCATCTCTGTCTAGTTATATATCTCTCTCTCTCACCATCTCTGTCTAGTTATATATCTCTCTCTCTCACCATCTCTGTCTAGTTATATATCTCTCTCTCTCACCATCTCTGTCTAGTTATATATCTCTCTCTCTCACCATCTCTGTCTAGTTATATATCTCTCTCTCTCACCATCTCTGTCTAGTTATCTCTCTCTCTCTCTCTCTCTCTCTCTCTCTCTCTCTCTCTCTCTCTCTCTCCCTCCCTCTCTGTCACCAACTTCTGTCTATCTCGCTCTCTTAATCTTTTCTCCCTCTCTCCCTGAAATCTGGGTGATGAGATAAGCTCTGTGCGCCGGTCAGTCCAGATATGGCCGACCAGCCGACCGTGACTGAGTACGTAACTCGGTTAATAGAATTGATAAGGTTCAGCTGCAGCTCAGTATTTAAGGACGACACTCAAATAGTATCCTCCTAAATTTAGCATCCTCTTCAGTGGGTCTTTAATGGTTGTTTACGTGACGGCATCACGAGGGGCTTACGACATTAAGCATTACAGCGATATCAAAAGCTTTGACACACTGGGTTCAGATCAGTGCAATGTTGAAGGGGACTCCAGCTTTGCCTATAGGCTATGTGTGACTAATTCATGAGTGACACCCGACCATTACTAAGCAATTTCGCGTCGGTGACAATTTGTGCAGCCATGACATTCTGATTTAAAGCATGTATGAAGTCAGTTGAATGTAGCGCCATAGCCGGCTAGGACAAAGGCAAAGTCAGTGGCGGAGGAGAGGAGTAGAGAGGAGATGAGGATGAGAGAAGAGGAGACGTGGCGCTCGGAGGATGGCCTGAACGCGGGTAATATAGGAACCATGTGACCTGCTCACACAGCAGACACCATGATGCAGCACAAAATCACAGCACATAGCTTGAGGTGGTATTGTTGGTTTGTGTGTGTGTGTGGGGTGGGTTACTGCAGAGAGAGAGAGAGAGAGAGAGGCCTATTTGTGCTAACTGTTTGTGTATACCAGCGTGGAACAACAAGGCCTGGAATAACCATTCAGGATAACCTTTGAGTCGGCATTTCTTTAGCAGCATTGGTGGTGTAAAAACACTGGCATATGCCCAGCAGGTTTAACACTTTCAGGGATAGGAATGCATAACTATTTTAACTGAACATAGTACACATCCTAACTCCATGAACCTCTAGGATGAAGACAGTTAATTTAGAAGTGCCTGTGTCTGAATGCTAAACGTGGCTTTCTCTCCTCATCTCCTTTCCTCATGTCCTCTGAGGAAGAAGGCCAAAAGCCGAAACGTAACAAACCTGTAACTTTGAATAAGCTTCTTTTTTTCTTTTTTTTTACTTCCATTGTGCTTCAAGAGTTGCAGAATCTCCTCTCTAGTTCAGACTGTTCCTTAATTCATGCAATTTGTTCGGAGAGCGAGGTAGGGGCAGTGCTCCCTTCCCTCATCTCCTCTGACGAAAGAAACAGGACAGATGAATTTGCATTTTTTAAGCTAATTTCCTGCAGTTCTACACATATTGTCATGATTTTACTTATGCAAAAATATAAAACAAAGGCATGTGATATATCAAACATTTTAATATAATTATTGTCAACCTAAAATAAATATTGTCATATAATTATAAATACAGTTTATATGGGTTTTATACACATTTCTGTATAAATAGCTTCTAAAATATATGTAAACAGGCCATAAATATATATATATATATATATATATATAAATATATATTTATGGCCTGTTTACATATATTTTAGAAGCTATTTATACAGAAAATGTGTATAAATATATATATTATTGGAAAGCTGAGAGTTCTATTATATGATACAATATCAGTACTTGTTTCATTTACAACTTGTCTAAGTCCTTTCATCTACTGATTTCAGCCAGTGTAATGGCTGTGGATTGACTGCATTGTTTGAACGGGATGTTGGCATATCGGCAGTTAATTTGAACAATTTCTGGAATCATTCCTCTAAAACTGACTGGCTAGATAGCTAACAAACATACAGAGCAGATCAATTCTTCAAATTCGTTATTTAACAAAATATTTTATCACAGCACTGGCAAACCCTGGTTGACCAACTCCCTGACCTTGATGCCATCATAAGGTTCATGTCCATTCTAGTATTGCAATTCCTAATTCTATGGGGGCTACCTCCAGGGGGGGGGGGGGGGGGGTACGCCAGTGGGTGTCGCTCTGCCTGTTGACAGCTAGCCATCCTCACAAGAACAGCTTTCAAAGCCGAGCATCATCACATTGTGATCTTACAAACTGTCCACACCTCCCCGTCCACACAGACACACTACCGCTATGGCCAACAGTCCATTCATAACCAAGACATAGCTGCCCCTCTAAAGATGGCTGCGTCTCAAACTTAACAAGGCAGCTAAGGACATGACATTGCAGTCCGGAGAAAACACTTTGATTCTATAGGCTGAGGCATTTGTTTGGACTCCCACTTTGTCGCTGCATATTATCAGAAAATAGGGGAAAGGGCTGTGGGATGTTACTTCATCTGTTCCAGATCACACTGTGTAATGCTGCTATAACACATGTGCACAGACACACACGCGCACGCACACACACACGTGCACTCACAGATACACACACACACACACACCAAAAACATATCTCCTGTCATAACAAAATATCTCATTTGTTTTCAAATTTGAGCCAGATCGGCCCCTTGTCATTGGTTTCATGCCTGAACGGCCAGCCAGACAGGCATCTTGTGTCACACTCAGGCTGGTGCCCAAAAGCACAGTGCTCCTTGCCAGGGACTTCGTGGAGTGTTGTCGCATATCATTCTGGCACATTATTAGTCATAGCCTACACTGAGAGATTGTGTTGTTGTTTGTTTCTGGTATTAATATCTGGCTAATGTCAATTTAATTAGGATTACATAATACACAAAGGTCCTGTTTTGTATTCATTTTATGACAATTGTCTAATCATATTAAATGATGGAATAAACCCTATTTGTCCCTTAAAGTAGTCCAAAGAGATAAGGTAGGCTATGTCTCATTGGGCAGAATACTGCATACCTTTTCTGTACAACGATAAATCAATGAACCCTCCATTGCCTTTCAAGTCGACGCACACTGCGCTGAGGGCTACGGTCTACAGTGGCCATCGAGAAGCGTCTATGTCCCATAACTGACCCGTGCCCCCGACAAAGTAAACACACGTTCGGTAGGAGAAAACGAACCTGCGCTATATTACCTTTTTCTTCTGGCATTGTCGCGCTGTCAGTGTCCCTTTTTCAACTGTCAACCCCTTTTACAAAACGAAGAGCGGTGTTTCTTATCCTAATATCCAAGTTCTTCCTGCCGTTGCGCGGTGTTGTAGTACATCCTCCAAAACGTCTTGTTTTCTAACGCGCGGCGTCCGGTGCGGCACGCTCGAAAAGGAGCGAGAAAGCTGCGGTCAACAGTCGGTTATCTTTGGGATGAGCGGCAGCAGGTCATACGATTCCCGAAAGCCTCTCTCGGGTACGAGGGCTGAGTTCTTGTTGAGCTATTGCAGCTATCTAATATAAATAGAATCTTCTAGAAGTTCCAGTCCTAATAAAAACAATGACACCACCTCTCGGGAATCTCTGACAGGGCGTTTACCGCACCAGACCACTGGAAGCATAGAGATGCGTGTGCTTAGGAATATGGATGCGCCTTCTTGTGCGGTGGACTGAGGTGTCTTCCAGTTGATCATAAAAACGGCATAAAACGTGGAGTAATTTAATTGAACTCATCTCATTTGTAATAACCTTGATAAAAACGCAAGTGTTATATCATATGTTCTCTTGAGCAAGTGCACAATGAATGTCAGACAGTGCCTCTGTAAAGGGCAGGGAACACTTGCTAGTGGTGCTTTTTTTCCCCCTCTCCCAGTGATCTCAATAATGAATGTCTTCAGTAGCAGTAAACTGCACACATATCTCAGTGCACAGGAATTGGGATAAAAGGGTCAGGAGTGGAGAGGGCCACACATTTTATTAGGCTACTGGTAACCTATTTAATGATAAACACCATTATTATAATCACCATCATCTCAAGTTATGTAATGTTAGCTCATTATAGTAGCATAACTGTAACAGACAGTAGATTCCAGTACGACTATGTACTGGAATCAGACAGTAGATTCCAGACTTTCACGGACGTAGCCTGTTCATTTCTTGCCTGGAAACCTGGATCGTGGGTTGTGTTGACGGTAATTACATCATCAATGCCACCTATCACTGCTCAAGCAGCATTAGGCTATATATTTGCCAAGCGGACACAGTGAGAATGGCCTACTACCGAACATAACTTCTGACAGCATTGACGGTCATAAGCATTCGAAAAGACTTCACCATTTGAAACTCACGCTTCTTTGAGACTTCGGCGAGTATTACAACAAGCTCTCAGAGTCTCACGTCAGAAATGAGACGTTCATCCATGTCTCTCAAACGTCCAGCAGAAATAAAAATCATGAAACTCATGTCAATTTGGTGAGCGCATATGTTCTGTGAAAATCAGGAAATCGTGTAGAAAGGCATCATAGTTATATAATAATGACAAAGTATATATTTTGCTTAGATGTGCTAAATCTAAACATTGTACCAAATTATTCATCTTCGTTTCTCCTTCAAGTACCATGTCGCAATGCGCCGTGTCGGTAGGAAACAGAAATATTAAAGACAGGAGGAGATAGGAATTCCATTGGGCAAAGAATGGAGAAACTTCCCACCCAACTAAGCTAATCGTCACGCAATCCGATTCTAGTGGAGTTTCCGACCTCCTCAAAATGATATTTGTGTGAAAGCAACGTCACTCTGCTCTCGCTCTGGGCAGAGACGCCGATTATAGCTAGGTGGCAGTTGGAACTCTGTGAGATAGACTCCTAAATTAATACTGCAGTTTGTTTGGGTGATTTTACAGCTAGCTAGCTACTTCACATGCTAATATTGACGTTGGTATTATTGTGTATACTTATGTTTCGTAGCTAGCTACCTAGCTAGCCAGCCAGCCAGGCAGCCAGGCAGCCAGCCAGCCCAGGGAGAGAGAGAACATTGTATTGTGGGTCGACTTGAGCTGCAACAGATTTCCCAAAATGATTTTCACATCTTTGTTAATCCCCCAGATATATATGTTTGTACATACTGTATATATAACATATATATTTAAAAAAATATATATTTTCCTTTATTATTTTCCCCTTCTCCCGTAATTGGAGTAAACTAATGGAGAACAACACTTAGGCTTCTACTTCCAAAGTAGAAATCTGCAGAGCTGGGATGGTTGTATCCCCCATATATATAAATAACATTCAATTGGTTGCAAGAATTTTATAACCATGTGCCAATTTTATAATCATGTGCCAACTATTTTGCAATCTATATGGCACAGCTGTCAATTGTTTGGTCCTTTAATGAAGCTGGTATACTTCTTTATTTTCACAATTTTCTTTAACCAATTTTGGTCTTTAATGCAGGGTTGACGGACAAGTTCCTTACTTTCTCCTCCTTCCACTTGCCTCTTCCATTTTTGTGGTAATGCTGAAATTAGTTGGTTGTAAATTTGGGTAGAGCAGACATTTCCATATATTTTTGTTAGCTGCATCTGTGACATAACTCCACCAATCCTATTTATGATATAATTTACAAAGATTATACCGTTTTTATTTTTTTCTCCAAAAATAATGGAAAAAGGAGACATTTATGAAGTGCCAAACTTCTCCCACGTTCTGGTGTCTCGTTTAATTAAAACACCGCTACTGATTTGGAAAGATCAACATTATTACTCGCTCTCTGCCTGTCTGTCTGTGTCACTCATTCGTCAATGTCATATTGACGTGGCATAATGTCATATTGTCATATTCGTCAATCTCATATTCATGAAATAGTCTGTCTTTCTCTTTGCATAGTTTTTTTTCTCTCTCTCCCATCTCTGCTCGTCCTGGTCTCTGGTCATCTCTCTCGTTCTCTCGCTCTCTATTTCTCTGTCTCTCCTTCTCTCTCTCATGAATGATGTCAAACAGTGCTTTGTCACTATTGAGGGATGAGCTTCCCAAGGACTGGACTGGGACAAAATGGAGGACACTACAATCTATTCTACCACCTCTGTCTTGGTATAACTTTCAACCCCCAAACCTTGCACATTCCTTTCTACTGACATCTAACTGCATATATTGAGTGTTTGTCTGTTAAGCATTGTAACTAGAGTTGCAGGCAGCTATTAATCAAGCTGGTCAATAAACTTGAAGAGGATGACTAGAGCCATCTGCTATCGGTAATCCAACTACATCACAACACTAGAGTGTAAGATGTAAACAACAACATTCACACAACACAGCTTTGCACAGGCATAAAATGTAACACATTTGGTTGTCCTCATTCCCCACATGTGCCTGCAACATGTAGACAACAGGGAAGCAATTCTATAGTCATTGTGCGCATGACATACAAATACTTCACCATGGAGAGGAGATAATGTGTTAACAACAACAAACAGAGGATTATTATTCATCCATCCAACCCTGTCCGTCCGTCCGTCCAACCGCCTACCCGCCCGCCCGCCTGCCCGCCTGTACTCAAACAGGAGGGTTCACCTAATGCTAATGATGATGTTATTGGACCATATCCATCTAGCAGGCCTCTCTACAACAATGGGTACTTCCACAGCTCCATCCTTGTAGCCTCATTAGGCTGGAGACCACTGATGATCATAACATATTTCCCGACTCAAGGACCTTAAAGGCCCAGGGTTTAACATTCCAGTAGCACAACAAACAAAAAAACATTGAATAATGTAAATTGTATACGTAAAGTAGTTCTGTAGGGGAAATCGTTAGTAATGTAATGAATCATCTGCTGTGCAGCACTATTCATCTCTCTCGTTCTCCCTCTCCCTCACTCACTGTTGCACTGAGACGGCTGCAGGAGAGCATAACAGAGTGGAGGCGGAATAGGAGGAAGAGAGGAGGGAAGCGTAGCTATGTGAGATTGAGATTCCGTCTACAAAGACATTGTGTTTCTTATATTGTACAATTCCACGGAAATGCAACAATGTTGGCTCGAAACCAACATCATTTCTGTTTCGATTTGCAAATCTTCCAATAACCCGGGTCTTCCTTTCCTGTGGCGGTCCTCATGAGAGCCAGTTTTATCATAGCGCATGATGGTTTTTGCGACTGCACTTGAAGAAACTTTTGAAGTTCTTGAAATGTTCCAGATTGACTGACCTTCATGTCTTAAAGTTATGATGGACTGTTGTTTCTCTTTGCTTATATGAGCTGATCTTGCCATAATATGGACTTGGTATTTTACCAAATAGGGCTATCTTCTGTAAACCATCCCTGAAAAGCATTAAGAAGGAAAGAAATTCCACAAATGAACTTTTAACAAGGCCCACCTGTTAATTGAAATGCAAGCTGGTTGAGATAATGCCAAGAGTGTGCAAAGCTGTCATCAAGGCAAAGGGTGGCTACTTTGAAGAATCTCAAATATAAAATATATTTAGATTTCTTTAACACATTTTTGGTTACTACATGATTCCATGTGTGTTATTTCATAGTTCTGATGTCTTCACTATTATTCTACAATGTAGAAAATAGTTAAAAAAATAAAGAAAAACCCTTGAATGAGTAGATGTGTCCAAACTTTTGACTGGTACTGTAAATATTAGATTGAGCAGTGTCGGCATTGACTAAAATACAGTAGAATAGAATACAGTTATTACATATGAAATGAGTAAAGCAGTATGTCAACATTATTTTAACATTATTAAAGTGACTAGTGTTCCCTTATTAGAGTGGCCAGTGATTCCAAGTCTATGTATATAGGGCAGCAGCCTCTAAGGTGCAGGGTTAGAAGCAGGCTAGTGATGGCTTTTTAACAGTCTGATGGCCTTGAGATAGAAGCTGTTTTTCAGTCTCTCGGTCCCAGCTTTGATGCACCTGTACTGACCTCGCCTTCTGGATGATAGTGAGGTGAACAAGCCGTGGCTCGGGTGGTTGATGTCCTTGATGATCTTTATGGCCTTCCTGTGACATCGGGTGGTGTAGGTGTCCTGGAGGGCAGGTAGTTTGCCCCCGGTGATGCGTTGGGCAGACGGCACCACCCTCTGGAGAGCCCTGCGGTTGCAGGCGGTGCAGTTGCCCTACCAGCCGGTGATACAGCCCGACAGGATGATCTCAATTGTGTATCTGTAAAAGTTTGTGAGGGTTTTATGGGCAAAGCCAAATTTCTTCAGCCTCCTGAGGTTGAAGAGGCTCTGTTGTGCCTTCTTCACCACACTGTCTGTGTGGGTGGACCATTTCAGATTGTCAGTGATGTGTACGCCGAGGAACTTGAAGCTTTCTAACTTCTCCACTCTGGTCCCGTCGATGTGGATGGGGGCGTGCTCTCTCTGCTGTTTCCTGAAGTCTACAATCAGCTCCTTTGTTTTGTTGACATTGAGCGAGAGGTTATTTTCCTGGCACCACTCTCCCAGGGCCCTCACTTCCTCCCTGTAGACTGTCTCGTCGTTGTTGGTAATCAGGCTTACTACTGTATTGTAGTCTGCAAACCTGATGATTGAGTTTGAGGCGTGTGTGGCCACGCTGTCAAGGGTGAACAGGGAGCACAGGAGGGGGCTGAGCACGCACCCTTGTGGGGCCACCGTGTTGAGGATCAGTGAGATGGACGTGTTGTTTCCTACCTTCACCCCCTGGGAGCGGCCCGTCAGAAAGTCCAGGACCCAGTTGCACAGGGCGGGGCTCAGACCCAGGGCCTTGAGCTTAATGACGAGTTCGGAGGGTACTATGGTGTTGAAGGCTGAGCTGTAGTCAACGAACAGCAGTCTTACATAGGTATTCCTCTTGTCCAGATGGGATAGGGCAGTGTGCAGTGTGTACGCCATAATAGGAATACAGGTCACCAGAACATTCTCTCTATCCTCTCCCCTTAACCTTGACCTCACACTTACCCCTCATATTCCACGTGCACAATCAGTTGATTCTGATGCAAATCATGCACACGATTAATCAGTGGTGTCCCACTGGAGTAATTCATACGGCACATCGCAGGGTCATAAAACAGGCTGTTAATGCAGGAATGCATGGAAACCACAGTGTACAACGTGATGGACCCGACCAGTTATCATAACAAGCCCACTTCAAAAGGATCCAGGCGGTGATGTATGCCCATATAACTCATGGAGATCCTGGGATTGAGAGATACTGGGATGGGGAACGGTTATGGATGAGTACCGAGCCCATAGGGGTGATTCAATCCACACACATAATGTGAGCTCTAGTGCTCGAGAGAGAGAGTGTGTGTGTGTGTGTGTGTGTATATGTGTGTGAACCAGGGATGGGGATATGCAATGCACCACCAACCCCACTCAAATTCTAACCCCTCTCCTAGGCCCTCTGGTCATACAGAACTGAACCAAATACCAGCAGGGAGAGGAGAGAGGGATGAGGGGGTGAAGAGGGCACCTTGAGCTAAGAGGGACCCTGGTATTAAAGACGTTCACCTGAAACAGATGCTGGAGAGCGGGGAGGGGTGAGTGATTGGGTGAGTAGGTGAGTGGAAGAATCTGGGTCGAGAGTCTAGCATCTTACCTTGTGATAGCCAGAGGTAGGCTTTAAGAAGGATGGCCAAAGTACTACTTAACTTAAAAACTCTTCTATATCTCAGGGCGGTCTTTCAGGACTCTGTGTGCAGTCACTGTAGCCTACTCCCTTCTCAATGCACAGCTTGTGAGGAGAGAAAAGGAGAAAGGGGGCTAGTTTGTTATTGTGAGCGGGTATGTTAAAACCGCACGCACACATGAAATGGGCAGAAAAATGAGTAACTCCCTGAGAGAAACGGGTTGCTAAGAGAAGTTGACATTGCCAGCAAGGGATTCAAAAGGACATAATAACTCCATAATTATTTCCCCGTGGCAACGGGAGTTCAGTTAAATTGTATCAGAATATCAAACTGTCTCATTTACCCACTATGGTTGTTCATAAAGGCCAATGTTATTCATGACTATTTACTAAATTATTGGAGAGAAGGAAGAGAGAGAGAGAGCAAGAAAGCGATGATGAATATAGCTGATGATGTAGCGATTTCTTATATTCCCTTATCCATTTTCTAGACTGCAAACATCTGAAAGAGCCAGTACTCTGTGCGTGAGAAAGTACAGTATAGCATACGGTTTATTACAGTTTGCACACACACACACACACACACACACACACACACACACACACACACACACACGTTATAGTGTTGGGTGCTTCTGAAGCCCAGTAAGAGTGTGGAGTCCAAATCAATAAGCTGGAGAGCCAATAGGAATAATTAATATCCAAGGCCAAACCCCATTCCCACTGTGTAGAGACTCAAGCCCACACATACAAACTACAGGTCAGGTTGGTATAGTAACATTGTGGATGCAGTAGTGGAGGAATGACCATCAACAGAAACTTGTTGTGCGTGTGTGTTTGCCCGCTTGCCTAAACTGATGCTCCACGGTGGTGGGAGAAAGAGGATAAATGGGGGGGGGGGGGGGGTTGCCATGGGTGATGGGGATGGAGGGATGGAGCGTGCCAGAGGAGGAGGAGTGCAGACAGTTCTGTACACAGTGAGCAAGAGAATGTTCTGGACTGACTGAGCTTTTCTCCCTCTCTATTTTTTCTCCCTGTTCCTATATTTCCAAGTTGGCATTTACACTCTAGAACTATGGACCAGTGAATTTTAACAGATTCACTTCGAGACAGTTAGGGCCAACATTGCGCAGTCTTGTTCTTTAATATCTAAAAGGGGGGTTGTTAAGCAGTTGTAAGATCTAAAATACAGGTCTTACATATGACCTCAGTGTGACGCTGTGACCTGTGACGCAATGAGCACCACCTGGCGACAGGGAAATGGGCAGTGCCAAAAGAGTTTCAAATGAGTCCACGTTCCACTGAGAGGTGCGAGAAGAGTCCAAACGCTGACGGAGAGACACTCTCGGGCTTAGGGAGGAGAAGAAGAGGAGGATGTCAGACACTGCCTTCCCTGTACATTCAGCAGGCCATCCACCATCTTGACCCACTTTGCCACTCCGAATACGCCAGAGAGAGTGTGTGGGTGTGTGCTACTGTACAAGGGGAACATGGGGAAACCCTGCAGTGAACCCACACCATCGAAATACACAACCTAAATCTGCCATAAGGAGATACACAACAAAAAAAGGATAAAAGAGGAGACTTCACAGCCTGGAAACACATATATACACACACACACACACACACACACACACACACACACACACACACACTCTCTCTCTCTCTCTCTCTGCTAAGTCAACCCCCCAACACGACACTGCTGCTAGCCTGATGTAAAGGATTAACTGAGCGGCAGCAGAGCTTCACCATCTAGTCATCTATTAGCCACTGCACCCCCACTGCCAGCTAATGGCAACCTGATCTCCCATAGTCTCCCAGTCATAGCACAAAATCACAAAGTCATTTCAAAGCACAAGCTCTGTTGAGCCACTTTTGGGCTATATTTTTTACTTCTGTACTAATACAGGGATCCGACTGTGATTTGGATATGTTAATCCGGTTAATTTGTTCATTCAGAGGGGACTAGGAATGTTCTGGAAGAAAGGGTTCAGTTTGGGTTGTTGCTGACACAGCAGATCGGTGCAATAAGCTAGCTTGGAGCTAACTCATCGATAGTCAAACACTGTTGGGTGAGAGGCTGAGGCTGCCAGGCTGTGTAGAAAACAGCACCCTATTCCCTACATATTCCACAACTTTTAAGTGTGCCATTTGGGACATAGCCTCTGTTCTGCTGTAGGGGTTTGATCTCCCTCCTCCAGAGATAGAGACACGAGAATTTTGTTTACATCCCTGTTAGTGAGCATTTCTCGATTGCCAAGATAATCTATCCACCTGACTGGTGTGGCATATCAAGAAGCTGATTTAAACAGCATGATCATTACACCGGTGCACCTTGTGCTGAGGACAATAAAAGGCTACTCTAAAATGTGCAATTTTTTTCACACAACACAATGTCACAGATGTCTCAAATTTTGAGGGAGCGTGCAATTGGCCTGCTGACTGCAGGAATGTCCACCAGAGCTGTTGCCAGATCATTTAATGTTAATTTCTCTACCATAAGCCGAGAAATGGGCAGTATGTCCAACTGGCCCCTTAACCGCAGACCACGTGTAACCACGCCAGCCCAGGACCTCCACATCCGTCTACTTCACCTGCGGGATCGTCTGAGGGGTGGTGGGTCAGGGTGCTTAGGAGTATTTCTATTTGTAATAAAGCCCCTTTTGTGGGGGAAAATGCGGATGCCCTCCCAGGCCCACCCAATTGCTGCATGTTACATTTATATCATCATACTAGTCTAACTCTCTACAGTAAGTTGAGATCCCGACTGAGTTCACCTATGTCGCTTATGCATGGAACCGGCCCTGGCCACACGAAACACGCACACACACATATACAAAAATGCATTGATGAATAATTCAGAAAACCTCATTGATTTTCAGTCTCTGTCTCTGTGGTAACCTGAGCAAGGTCTAAAAGAGCAAAATTAGCTGTCCAGTCAAGTGACTATCCACACTGATGGACTTCTATCTCAAACAACATGTTCTCCTTACCGCTTAACCTTTTACTGCAGTGGGCCAAACAAATATACATTGAAAAGTATACACCCCACACACATGGTTATGGGCTTAAAAAAGAAGACGCCTGAACCATGTCAGATATAGGTGAAAACATATTCAATTTTGAGTTTGCATCTTTATATATTACACTTTCCAAGATTGTGCAAAGTTGTCATCAAGGCAAAGGGTGACTACTTCGAAGAATCTCAAATCTAAAATATTTTTGTTGACTACATGATTCCATATGTGTTATTTCATAGTTTTGATGTCTTCGCTATTATTCTACAATGTAGAAAATAATTGTTTCTTTTAAATATGAAAAACCCTAAAATGAGTAGGTATGTCTAAACTTTTGACTGGTACTGTACATCACAGAAGGTGGAAATATAACAAAACCGTTTGACAAAGACACATCAGAGTTTCTGTGGCTTTTTTGAAACAATGTTTACTAATTATGAGAATATTAATAACATTCCACCCATGAGGCCACTAGGTCCTTTTACTGCAAGAAAGGGCTACAGCACTCTCTCTCTCTCTCTCTCTCTCTCTCTCTCTCTCTCTCTCTCTCTCTCTCTCTCTCTCTCTCTCATGTTCAACATTAAAGACTTGAGGAAGTTGGAATACCTTATTGCAGTATCAAGACTAATGGGTTATTATTCTCTCTTGGTGCGTTTCTGTTGTTGCTGTACTTGACCTTGGTAAAACCCGTAACATTTATAATTCAAATTACAGGGTCTACCAAGATCATTTAGTCAAGATGAAATCACATTTCCAGAGGAAGGAACTGCCCAACATCATGACGACTGAGGGCCTTTACGTTACTATGGCAACGGGCCTTCAAAAACCACAAACACCAAACGCCTTAATAATGACCTAGCTGCCATTTTGCACAAGGCTGCTGAATTCCTGTGTCACTGTGTCTCAGAGGAGAAGAGGTCCCTGTTCCAGGTGTCACATGCCACTGTGACATTCCCCATCTGTTCCTCACACGCAGTGCTAACATGCCTGACATGTCCGGCCATAAAAACAACCTGTACCTGAGGACATGCTAGCTAGTTAGCAGTTAGTTTTTTCTTCAGAGCTAACATTCCAACCTCTGAAAGGGTGCTAGCTAAGCCTGGTACCAGATCTGTTTGTTCTTTTGCCAACTTTATCGTTATTGTCAAGCCAAACATGCATGACAATTACATTTGTCAAGAAAGCAGAAACAGACTGACACCCAGGCTAGATGTTAGCTAGTTAGGTCAACCCCAACCACTGACATTCTGATTCTAGTGATAGAAATGACATGCCGACTGGACTGACATCACTTATAATGTTCTCTTTGAAGTTAGAACACAAAGTCCTGAACACAGTATTGATGTCGCAAATGTGAATGTGTTGTCTTGGTGAAGAGACCTTCACGGTTGAAAAGCTATATTGTCTCAGTATGTGAACTGAAGGCATTAACTTCACTTTTGGGGGGAGCAATATTGGGTAGTGGAGTTTTTTGTTTGGTTGTTAATGCCTTGGAACAGATTGTTCAAGCACCACGTAACATTTTGGCTGTGTATTGCCCCTTTTTGGAGTGCAAATTTCAATTTGAAGGAATTGCTAGTCGTCATGAACATAATAAAACACTTGGGAACAGTAATACGGATTTATTTTACTTTCTCCATATAATTCATGCTTTTCCTAGCAGTGCTAACCTTTATATGCAGCCTACATATTGCAGAAAAATGTATTTCCTGCCAAAGGCAAAGTGTTCATCTATGAAAGAAACTATTGAAGTCTGGAAGAAATTATAGGCTATATCACACAGGTGATGTAAGGGATTCTTTGGAAAATTGGACAGACAGCTACTGTGAAATACACACATGTAGACGCCTAGACGGCTACGCTAGATACAGGATGGAGCTGCGTTGATAAAGGCAAAAATAAAGGATCAACCTATTTCTCTGGCACGATTTGTGTCTGCCTATGTCTGGTTCATAAAACACACAGGCTGTGAGAAGGGGTTAGATATATCAGGGTTGAATGGATTTTTTGTAGTTATGTATAATGCTCTCTGAAGAACCTGAGTCTCGAATGGTGTGTACGTGTTTACTCATGTGTGTGTGTGCATATTAGCCAATCCTAATGAAATCTGTCTGAATATGTTCTGTTCTGAGCCGTTACCAAACCCTCTCTCCACTTCTAGACACTTACTTAATGGGTACACTTACTTACGCAACTTGAAATAAATAAAAAAACATTGGCATTTTTGTTTTTCATTACAATAGCTTCTATTCCAGGGGTACGACCTTGAGATATAAAGACGAAATTGACTGTAGCACTAGGATATCAAAAGGCCATCCAGAGACCATTTTCGCCATGAAACACTGTATTGTCTTCAATTACCTGATGATTATTGCAGATATCCCCCTTGTGACACACACACGGCCTCGCATTGAAAGCTGAAAGAACATGATCAAATGCCCTCGTAAAGTTGACTTTTGTTACAGTAACTTGCAGAGGTATGAGGATATATTATAGTAAGTTCCCTCTGGAGAAAGGAACGACAGAAATAGTATATTTTCTATGATTTCCCATATATCTGTGATGTGATTCAGGAAACTCTGTGTGAAATCAAAAATGACTCAGAATGAACTGTCTAGACACCCAAGACCTTGAAATGTGAAATTGGACTGGAGAGAACATTGCGCCACTACTGTGCAGTACATTGAGTACAGCACAATCACATCAGAAGGTTATCCAACACAATGGCTCTTGCTTTTCAATCAACCAAACAAATGTATTTATAAAGCCCTTTTTACATCAGATGTCACAAAGTGCTATACAGAAACCCAGCCTAGAACCCCAATCAGCAAGCAATGCAGATGTAGAAGCTTTTGTTAAAAGCTATTAAAACCTTCCCCAACCAGAAACCGTGGATTGATGGCAGCATTCGGGCAAAACTGAAAGCACGAACCACTGCTTTTAATCAGGGCAAGGTGACTGGAAACATGACCGAATACAAACAGTGTAGCTATTCCCTCCGCAAGGCCATCAAACAAGCTAAGAGTCAGTATAGAGACAAATTAGAGTCACAATTCAACGGCTCAGACACGAGAGGTATGTGGCAGGGTCTAGTCAATCACGGACTACAAAAAGAAAACCAACCCCGTCGCGGACCACGTTGTCTTGCTCACAGACTTTCTAAACAACTTCTTTGCTCGCTTTGAGGACAATACAGCGCCACCGACACGGCCTGCAGGCTCTCCTTCACTGCAGCCAACGTGAGTAAAACATTTAAACGCTTTAACCCTTGCAAGGCCGCCGGCCCAGACGGCATCCCTAGCCACGTTCTCAGAGCATGCGCAGACCAGCTGGCTGGTGTGTTTACGGACATATTCAATCAATCCTTATCCCAGTCTGCTGTTCCCACATGCTTCAAGAGGGCCACCATTGTTCCTGTTCCCAAGAAAGCTAACGTAACTGAGCTAAATGACTATCTCCCCATAGAGCTCCCTTCTGTCATCATGAAGTGCTTTGAGAGACTAGTCAAGGACCATATCACCTCCACCCTACCTGACACCCTAGAGCCACTCCAATTTGCTTACCGCCCCAATAGGTCCACAGACGACGCAATCGCAATCACACTGCACACTGCCTTAACCCATCTGAACTAGAGGTCGACCGATTAATCGGAATGGCCGATTAATTAGGGCAGATTTCAAGTTTTCATAACAATTGGAAATCGGTATTTTTGGGCGCCGAATTGCCAATTTTTAAAAATTTTAATTGTAATTTTTATATCTTTATTTAACTAGGCAAGTAAGTTATGAACACATTCTTATTTTCAATGACGGCCTAGGAACGGTGGGTAAACTGCCTTGTTCAGGGACAGAACCACAGATTTTCACCTTGTCAGCTCGGGGGATCCAATCTTGAAACCTTACAGTTAACTAGCCCAACGCAATAACGACCTGCCTCGCTCTCATTGCACTCCACAAGGAGACTGCCTGTTACAAAAATGTAGTAAGCCAAGGTAAGTTGCTAGCTAGCATTAAACTTATTTTATAAAAAACAATCAATCATAATCACTAGTTAACTACACATGGTTGATGATATTACTAGATATTATCTAGCGTGTCCTGCGTTGCATATAATCTGACTGAGCATACAAGCATACAAGTATCTAAGTATCTGACTGAGCAGTGGTAGGCAGAAGCAGGCGCGGAAACATTAATTCAAACAGCACTTTAGAGCGTTTTGCCAGCAGCTCTTCGTTGTGCGTCAAGCATTGCGCTGTTTATGACTTCAAGCCTATCAACTCCCGAGATGAGGCTTGTGTAACCGAAGTGAAATGGCTAGCTAGTTAGCGCACGCTAATTGTCATTGTGTTGCTGGTTCGAGCCCAGGGAGGAGCGAGGAGAGGCACGGAAGCTATACTGTTACACTGGCAATACTAAAGTGCCTATAAGAACATCCAATAGTCAAAGGTTAATGAAATACAAATGGTATAGAGGGAAATAGTCCTATAATTCCTATAATAACTACAACCTAAAACCTCTTACCTGGGAATATTGAAGACTCATGTTAAAAGGAATCACCAGCTTTCATATGTTCTCATGTTCTGAGCAAGGAACTGAAACATTAGCTTTCTTACATAGCACATATTGTACTTTTACTTTCTTCTCCAACACTTTGTTTTTGCATTATTTAAACCAAATTGAACATGTTTCATTATTTACTTGAGGCTAAATTGATTTTATTGATGTATTATATTAAGTTAAAATAAGTGTTCATTCAGTATTGTTGTAATTGTCATTATTACAAATAAATACATTTTTTTTTAAATCGGCGGATTAATCGGTATCGGCTTTTTTGGTCCTCCCATAATTGATATCGGTATCGGCATTGAAAAAATCATAATCGGTCGACCTCTAATCTGAACAAGAGGAAAACCTATGTAAGAATGCTGTTCATCGACTACAGCTCAGCTTTAACCCTGGGTCTCGACCACGCCCTGTGCAACCCTGTGCAACTGGGTCCTGGACTTCCTGACGGGCCGCCACCAGGTGGTGAGGGTAGGAAACATTTCCACCCCGCTGATCCTCAACACTGGGGCCCCACAAGGGTGCGTTCTCAGCCCTCTCCTGTACTCCCTGTTCACCCATGACTGCGTGGCCATGTGTAACGGATGTGAAACGGCTAGCTAGTTAGCGGTGTTGCGCGCTAAATAGCGTTTCAATCGGTGACGTCACTTGCTCTGAGACCTTGAAGTAGTGGTTCCCCTTGAAGTTGTGGAGTGATGGGTAACGATGCTTAGTGGGTGACTGTTGTTGATGTGTGCAGAGGGTCCCTGGTTCGCGCCCGGGTATGGGCGAGGGGACGGTCTAAAGTTATACTGTTACACATGCACGCCTCCAACTCAATCATCAAGTTTGCAGACAACACTACAGTGTTAGGCTCGATTACCAACAACAACGAGACGGCCTACAGGGAGGAGGTGAGGGCCCTCGGAGAGTGGTGTAAGTAAAATAACCTCACACTCAACGTCAACAAAACAAAGGAGATGATCGTGGACTTCAGGAAACAGCAGAGGGAGCACCCCCCTATCCACATCAACAGGACAGTAGTGGAGAAGGTAGAAAGTTTTAAGTTCCTCGGCGTACACATCACGGACAAACTGAAATGGTCCACCCACACAGACAGCGTGGTGAAGAAGGCGCAGCAGTGCCTCTTCAACCTCAGGAGGCTGAAGAAATTCGGCTTGTCACCTAAAACACTCACGAACTTTTACAGATGCACAATCGAGAGCATCCTGTCGGGCTGTATCAACTTCTCTGCCCACAACCGTAAGGCTCTCCAGAGGGTAGCGAGGTCTGCACAACGCATCACCAGGGGCAAACTACCTGCTCTCCAGGACAACTACACCATCCGATGTCACAGGAAGGCCAAAAAGATCATCAAGGACAACAACCATCCGAGCCACTGCCTGTTCACCCTGCTGCCTGTTCACCTCGCTATCATCCAGAAGATGAGGTCAGTACAGGTGCATCAAAGCTGGGACCGAGAGACTGAAAAACAGCTTCTAACTCAAGGCCATCAGACTGTTAAACAGCCACCACTAACATTGAATGACTGCTGCCGACATACTGACTCAAATCTCTAGCCACTTTAATAATACAAAATTGGATGTAATAAATGTATCACTAGCCACTTTAAACAATGCCACTTTATATAATGTTTACATGCCCTACATTACTCATCTCATATGTATATACTGTACTCTATATCATCTACTGCGTCTTGCCTATGCCGTTCGGCCATCGCTCATCCATATATTTTTATGTACATATTCTTATTCATTCCTTTCCACTGTGTATAGGGTAGCTGTTGTGAAATTGTTAGATTACTTGTTAGATATTACTGCATGGTCGGAACTAGAAGCACAAGCATTTCGCTATACTCGAATTAACATCTGCTAACCATGTGTATGTGACAAATAACATTTGATTTCATTTGATTTGTGGACAATTTATGTTGTTCTGTATTGCATAGAGCACTATTACCCAATTCAATATCATCATACACAAAGACCTATGGGTGGTCACACACACATACACAAACTCACACACGCATGCACACACACACATGCACGTACACACATCAGACATGAGTGTAACATGGTTTGGCAGGACAGCTATGGAGAGCTTTCCTCAAGAGAAAGCTGAGTGAACAGAGCTCTGTTTTGCATGTTAAGCTGAGATAACTCGGCTCATTTGGGAGGATTTGCCTTGGATGAAAAAGACAAAGACGGTGCTTAGCCAAAACAGAAACACACACACACACATACACACACACACACAGACAGACATGGTACAACATTTTCACATGCAAAGTCTGAAGTTCAACAGAGTGCAGTGAAGCAAGATGCAGTTGTTTAGTTATAAACCTGCTAAAGGATAGGCCTCTATCAGCCGCCTGAGGGAAATCCAAGTACCTAAAGACAGGTGGTCTACAAATATCCCTGGCACAAAGGGTGTGTTTGCCATGTGTGGGATTGCGCATGTGTGCATTTCTGTGCTGGAAAGTTGTGCATGTGTGCTTTCATATATGCGTGTGTGTATGTCTGTATAGTGCCAGCCGGTAGTGATGGGAGAAAATAAATCTATACTGTTACATATGACAATATTATATACACACAAAAAATATATATACATTTTCGCTAAATAGCATTAGCTATCGCTAGTCTGCTATACCTGCACCAAAAGGTCAGTGTTTTTCATCCTACAGCTTGTTCTCCAACTTCTTTTTAAATAGTGAGCCAACATGTTTTCAGCACTTTTATTTCCATGGCTAATCAAAACAAATTGTCTCATGCTCTCGTCTCTCTGCAGGAGATATACAGTGCATTCGGAAAGTATTCAGGCCCCTTGACTTTTTCCACATTTTGTTGCGTTACAGCCTTATTCTAAAATGGATTACATATTTTTTTTCACCAATCCATACACAATACCCCATAATGACAAAGCAAAAACCATTTTTTAGACATTTTTGCCAATAAAAAAATTAAAAAGGAAAAATGACATTTACATAAGTATTCAGACCCTGACTCAGTACTTTGTTGAAGCAGCTTTGGCAGCGATTACAACCTCAAATCTTCTTGGGTATGATGCTACAAGCTTTGCACACCTGTATTTGGGGAGTTTCTCCCATTCTTCTCTGCAGATCCTATCAAGCTCTGTCAGGTTGGATGGGGAGCATTGATGCACAGCTATTTTCGGGTCTCTCCAGTGATGTTCGATCAGGTTCAAGTCCACTCAAGGACATTCAGAGATGTTTTTATTTTATTTTTATTTCTCCCTTTTCTCCCCAATCTACCCCTTTTTCTCCCCAACAGTCTTGTCTCATCGCTGAGGTAAAGGTCGAGAGCCATGCATCCTCCGAAACACAGCACTGCCAAGCCACACTGCTTCTTGACACACTGCTCGCTTAACCCGGAAGCCAGTGTCACCAATGTGTAGGAGGAAACACAGTCCAACTGGCAACCAAAGTCAGCTTGCAGGCGCCCGGCCCGCCACAAGGAGTTGCTAGAGCGAGATGGGACATGAAAATCCTGACCGGCCAAACCCTCCCCTAACCTGAACGACACTGGGAAAATTGTGCGCCGCCTCATGTGTCTCCCTGTCACAGCCGGTGGTAACACAGCCTAGGATCAAACCCGGGTCTGTGGTGCGATGCAGTGCCCTAGATCGCTGCGCCACTCAGGGAGCGCCGACATTCAGAGGCTTGTGAAGCCACTCATCCGTTTTTTTGGCTGTGTGCTTAGGGTCGTTGTCCTGTTGGAAGGTGGACCTTCGCCCCAGTCTGAGATTCTGAGCGCTCTGGAGCAGGTTTTCATCAAGAATCTCTCTGTACTTTGCTTCGTTCATCTTTCCCTCAATCCTGAGTAGTCTCCCAATCCCTGCCACTGAAAAACATCCCCATTTCCTACAGAAATGACACTTGTAATTTTTTATTTAATCCATTTTCGAATAATGCTGTAACGTAACAGAATGTGGAAAAAGTCAAAGGGTCTGAAGATTTGGAATATCAAATCGCAATAAAATCACAGTATCGAATCGCAATACATATAGAATTGTAAGAATCGTGAGAATTGCAATGCAATACAAAACGTATCAGCACCTCAGTATGATGATAACATCGTATCGTGAGGTCCCAGGCAATTCCCAGGCCTACCAGCCAGCAGTAGGGTGACACAATTTTAAATACCCAAATGCGGGACAACGCAAAGATTTTGTGTGACATTCATGGGACAGTGTAGCCTACATGAACAAAACACACACACAAATCTCCCCCCCGCTGAGTAATTGAAGCGCACATTGCCTACTACTATTTAACGAGAGACCCATGTTTGTCTGGTGGGTCTCAAAACACTTTTAAAACGTGATTGTGGGAAGAAGTAGCACCAAATTTGTTGAATGCGCAACTAATATATTTCAGTCTAATACGGCTATTTACATACTTTTGTTGCTCTTCGTTAGAAGCACACTTTTTGTAAGTACAGTAGTAACCACAGTTTCATACTGTACTGTCTTTGTTGTAACTGTCATCTCCAAGTTTAGCTGGAATTTAGCCTGAAAGGATTTGACAAATGTGATTAGTTGATGATATGACATTGCCCCACATCTCGTCTTGCGCTGTGCAGAATATCAGCTCTCAACAAGCTATTAACATCACCAGTATAGCATTCTTTTTTATATAATATCTTGTCATAAGCGGAACGTGATTGCAAAAGAGACACTGAAATATGGGACAAATTAGTGTAAATTAGTGATGTTTTAATTTGTTGATAAAATGGACATGATTGATGGATTGGTTGGTTGCGGGACGCTGGACAAATGGCCAAAACACGAGACTGTCCCGCACAATCCGGGACATGTGGTCACCTTAGCCAGCAGGTGGGAGAAAGTTGAATTCTGGGGGGGGGGGGGGGGGGGGGGGATCAGTGACTACGTCTACGCCTCTATGTCTAGCAGCAATGCATCTTGGGTATCCAGGTAGAGCTGCAGCATCTGGCCCAGCCTCATGAAGAAAAAACACCCGCTTAAACTGCTTTGCTAACTTAGATAAAGCAACAATGCCCTTTTACCGTTCATCACCAGCCCAGTGTAGTGCATGACTGAGGACATTTAAAGGTGAGCATGCTACTACTGCTAAACATAGGGCATAGCCTAACTGATAGCTCGTGTCTGTTATACAGCAGTGAGGCTAGCAGTTAAATGCATGTCTGACAGTAATAAACTCAACCAGCCACCCAGCCACAGCCTAAATGTCACCACTCAGCATGTTTCACTATTGAAGACTCGTTTAAAGGAAAACTCCAACTCCAAAACGACATTTTGGTATTGTCATGTCAACAGTCAAGTTTTCAAGATATTGGACTTCCAAGAAACAAAGTGTCACCGGGCCACATCATCACATTGCATTTTGCATCATAATGATGATGTGGCAGGTGACACTGCTTATTGGAAATCAAATAACTTGAAAACTTGACTGCTGACATTGGACTAACAGTGGACTAATGGATTCCTCCATTGGTATTTTAAGATCCCCATTAACTGTTGAGAAAGCAGGGGCTACTCTTCCTAGGGTCCACACAAAACATGAAACATGACATAACAGAGAACATTAATAGACAAGAACAGCTTAAAGACAGAACTACACTGAACAAAAATATAAACGCAACATGTAGCAATTTCAAAGATCATATTAAGTTGCGGTTTATATGACGAAATCAGTCAATTGAAATAAATTCATTGGGCCCTAATCTATGGATTTCACATGACTGGGAATACAGATATGCATCTGTTGGTCACAGATACCTTCTTTTTTTTAAAATGGGCCTCACAATTTCATCACAGTATTTCTGTGCATTCAAATTTCCATTGATAAAATGCAATTGTGTTCGTTGTCCGTAGCTTATGCCTGCCCATACCATAACCCCACCGCCACCATGGGGCACTCTGTTTACAAGGTTGACATCAGCAAACCGCTCGCCCATACGATGCCACACACGCGGTCTGCGGTTGTGAGGCCGGTTGGACGTACTGCCAAATTCCCCAAAATTACATTGGAGCCAGTTTACGGTAGAGAAATGAGACAATCAATTGTCTGGCGACAGCTCTGGTGGACATTCCTGCAATCAGCACGCCAATTGCACGCTCCCTCAAAACTTGAGACATCTGTGGCATTGTGTTGTGTGACAAAACTGCACATTTTAGATTGGCCTTTTATTCTCCCCAGCACGAGGTGCACGTGTGTAATGATCATGCTTCTTGATATGCCACACCTGTCAGGTGGATGGATTATCTTGGCAAAGGAGAAATGCTCACTAACAGGGGTGTAAACAAATTTCTGATATTTCTTTGAGAAATTAGCTTTTTGTGCGTATGGAACATTTTGGGGATCTTTTATTTCAGCTCATGAAACATGGGACCAACACTTTAAATCCTTTGAAGGTCCAATGTAGCCATTTCTATCTCAATATCAAATCATTTCTGGGTAACAATGAAGTACCTTCGTATGATTGTTGTCAATTAAAATGGTCAAAACGAAACAAAAATAGCTTCTTAGCAAAGGGCAATTTCTTAAGCAAGAATTTTGCTCTGACTGTCTGGGAGTGGCATGAGTGGGCAGGGGAAAATTGAACATTTGTTGTTATTGGCAGAGAGGTTTTCTTATTGCTGTTTTTGGCAGAGAGGCTTTCTTATTGGTCTATTAACTAATTTACTGCATGGTGATGTCACAATGGAAGGCTAAAACTCTGTCCCCCCAAAACAGGCTGAAATTACAGGCGGTCTTTTCACATAGCTCTTACACTAAAAGGGCATTATCATCATTTTCACAATTTCACAGTATTATTCCAACCTAATAGTGTGGATATATATATAAAACACAGAGAAAAAAAATCTAATTTTTGACTGCACTGGGCCTTTAAGGCAGCAACCTGCACTGCTCTGCATGGTCTTTACGGGTGAAGGATTGCACTGCATGGTACATACATGAAACTAATTAATACGTTTTTTTAAATCACAACCCTGATACAGTATGATGAGGAAAAACGGTGTCAGAAATAGAGATTTTAGAGCTATATTTTGAAAGGTATATCATTTAGATGAATCAAATTAATTCATGTTTAATAAATCAAAATATATATTATAAAGTATTTAAGGTCTTTGGCAGTACACTCACACGATGATGTTGGATTGGCTGTATTTCCATAGTGGCAATGGTAACACTAATGATCTATCACTGAAATCAACTAAACTCCAATGGACATCAATGGTACAACAGGAAAGAAATGACATAGAGTATATTCCATGCAAATAATATCACAAAGAAATCCATTGAAACTGCTAAAGCCCCCTTTTACAAATGACAGGCCTCGCCCAGCCAATCAGCGGCTGATATTTGATGGATGGGGTCATCTAGAAGGCACATGCCATTCCGTCTATCCATTAAAGCCTCCACTAAGACAGTTGGCAGAGGAAATGTCACAGGGCCATGCCACATTGCAGGCTTAATTGCCGGTGTGTGTGAAAGCCCGGGCTCAGGCTTAACACCAGTGAGATCACTATTGATCTAGTCTCTACCAACCACTGTAGTCTCCTGACCAGCCCACTCCTATTCGTGTGTGTGTGTGTGTGTGTGTGTGTGTGTGTGTGTGTGTGTGTGTGTGTGTGTGTGTGTGTGTGTGTGTGTGTGTGTGTGTGTACCTGCCTATGCTCATGAATGCCCATGGGAGACACATAGTCCACGCACACGTGGACACAGGCAACACACACACTGTACACAACACACACGTGTAAACACATCATCATCACTGACAGAGGCACACACAGTTCTACACTGATCCCCTGCAGCACATGCTTCTAAATGCATGACACTTGCACATTTGCACTCATGTACCATGACTGTAGACACATTTTCTCTCTCTATCTACTGGCTGGCGGAGGAAGCCTGAGCCAGAGAGCCTAAGTGGAAACACAACAACCACCAATCATCCTACACTTCAGAGTCCAGGCATATTATTGTATTGTCAAGTGTCTTTATATCAATGATCATCCTGTGTTATTTTTTACTGTGTGTACACTAGTCTAAATTGGTATTTCAAGGGTATTTTGAGTAAATCAGAGTAGCATTTAGAAGAAGTAAAAATGACTATGTCCTAGGGGCCTCTCAGGGGTGCACATTTAGGCTTTGCCCTATAGCACTACACAGCTGCTGATTTGAAGAATCAACTCATCATCAAGCTTTGATTATTTGAATCAGCTGTGTGGTGCTAGGTCAAAAAAAAACTCAAACGTGCACCACTGAGAGGCCCCAGAAACCCTGCTCTATGTAAACATGACTAGTTACTTTGGGCCTAGATTACTACTGTATAACAAAAGATGGGCCTGACTTTTTCCCTTGACTTTCACCCTGCTGGGCCTACACAGCCCTGGCACACTGATCCATCCAGACACAGTCAGAGGGTGTGATTTGGCCACAGCCCCAGTTCACAGGGCCATGTTAGGAGGATAGGGACTCTCTAGTGACTCCAGTAGCTCCAGATTGATTCTGCAACATGGCTGCCGATGACGCAGGCTTCGTTCCAACACGATGAGTTCATACTGTCCCTGACTAACTGCTTGACTGACGTACACTAGGCTAGGCTAGCATAGCATATTGTAATGAACTGATAAAGGGTCCAATCACCAACTTGGGTCTATTGTGGGGAAAATGTCATAGGATCAAAGAGGATAGAAGCCATTCACCCCTGTACAGACTGCCTAGAGCCTTAGCTTGGTAAAGGGGATATTGATCAGCTTGCCTCTCCCTCGACCAATGGCGGAAACAGATTGAATTATCCTAGCGATTCACAGGCCGTTCATCCCAGTTGGTCATTGATAATCACTCCCTGAGGACGGCGAGGCTAGCTAGCGGTCAACGCTAACTGTAAATGATCCTAAAGCATAGCCATCCATTACGGAAGAAACTGATGTCTGCTAACCACGAGATCTCTGAAAGCCGGCAAACACAGTCAGTAAAGAGCTACTCAGCTGTTTCAATGGCTTCCTGTGTGGCTCAGGTGGTAGCGCCTGTCGCTTGCAATGCCAGAGTTGTCGGATAAAAACCTCTTATCTCCAAAACAACAACAAAAAATCTGGAAATTACAAATAAACGACCATATTGTCCAACTAACGGACATACAATTACTCCATTTCAGAAGCTATTTTAAATACATTTTCTTAGTCCTAAGAGTCATAAAATGTTGAGAGTACATTGATGGGAATGTACTGCTTTCTATACGTGTTAAAAGTAAATAAACCAAAATTGAAAAAGGGACAAAAAGTTATGTTATGAGGTTTTCCTCTGACAGCGACGAGATACTACAGTGAAAGCTTCCCTCAACATATGATATCAACCAACGTCTATCATTCAAATACCACAGAGCAATCCGTCCCGCAACAGATCCAGCACATCATCACGAGCAGCCAGCCCAGTAGAATGACCGAACCTATATATGGAAGCCAGCCGTGACCACGTAGTTTGAACGCTTTCCCATTTCCCACCCATTCCAATTCAAACCGTTCCATCAACAGCCGTCTCTAACATTCACCCATCATTCCACTAACATACAGGTCCCATGAAAATGAATTGGGCAGAGAAGACAGATAGTTTGACCTGTCCAAGACGGAATATGTCACTTTGTTATTTTCTGTCCCCAGTACACCTCTCGCGGTGAGTTTACAAGACAGTGTTGATGAGAACAGAGGACCGCTACATATTCCTGCCTCATTTCACAGACAAACTCCAACCCTCTTCTCGTCAGCAGTGCAAACAGGAGAGCCCTTACTGTGCCCAGTATTGGTCTACCACATTAAAGCTGTTTGCCTGTGTTGCTTGTGTCATGCCTCTGCTCTGTAGTCAGTAAGTGAGAGACAGCTCGGACAGCTTCTACGTTCTTGATTTCATCAAATCTATTATGATTTTGATCCCATAGGCCAGGGATGGGTAACTTTGATGGGGGTGGGGGCCACAAAAAGATCTAAAGTCATCATGAGGGGCCGCAGTGGCTCAGGGGTCTGCGTACCTACCAGAGGAGACTGGTGGGAGGAGCTATGGAAGGCTGGAATCAGTTTTAGAGTTCATTTATTGCAATTCTACACATTATGCCATTGGTGGAGAGAAATGTTAGCAATTTTTAACATGATATCTGAGTGAGAGTGACTAACAAAATCAAATCGGGGCCCCCCCGGTCGGTAATTTCGACCATGACTGGTACAAGTTTAGATAGCTGGCCGCTAGACTAACTGACCAATCGGAAAAATGTTAGTTGACAGGGGCTAATCGAATGACTGTCAGTGACCAGCCTAACGTATAAGGCGTTTCTTTCTTTCTTGTCCTGACGAGAGAGAGAGAAAAAAACTGTCGGGTGAGGTTATCTTCTTCACTGTTCGAATCATCCAGTAAATGTGGAGGAAGAGTTAAGATGGAGTGTTGCTTTCTTAAAGCATGTAACCGCAGCCCAATATAGCAGCTTGAGTATGGGTGA
Organism: Oncorhynchus nerka; assembly: GCF_034236695.1. Lineage (NCBI taxonomy): Eukaryota > Metazoa > Chordata > Actinopteri > Salmoniformes > Salmonidae > Oncorhynchus > Oncorhynchus nerka. The sequence goes on along the minus strand of NC_088407.1, from coordinate 35,993,692 downwards.
GTGGGCAGATGTGTTGCCACTCAAGACCGTTTTGCGTGGCTAATTGGGCTGCACGATGAGTCAATAAGCCGGTGACCAGTGCACCGGTGTTGTATCGACGTGCCTGCCGACATGGAAGTGCTTCCTACTGGGTATCACGGTCGTGTCACAGGCAGTAGCCAACATGGCCATTTTTTTCTCTCACCATGATTTTATTTCAAGTAGGATAGCAACAAACACATTAAGTAACTAATATTGATAACCATTTAGATGTTGGGTTGTGCCGTGGGGAGTTCTTCGTGGGCTATACTCGTCTCAGGATGGTAGGTTGGTGGTTGGAGATATCCCTCTAGTGGTGTGGGGGTTGTGCTTTGGCAAAGTGGGTGGGGTTATATCCTGCCTGTTTGGCCCTGTCCGGGGGTATCGTCGGACGGGGCCACAGTGTCTCCCGACCCCTTCTGTCTCAGCCTCCAGTATTTATGCTGCAGTAGTTTATGTGTCGGGGGGCTAGGGTCAGTCTGTTATATCTGGAATATTTCTCCTGTTCTTCTCTCTCTCTCTCTCTCTCTCTCTCTCTCTCTCTCTCTCTCTCTCTCGCTCTCTCTCTCGTTGGCCTGGGGGTAGATTTATGACAGTCATAAATACCTCTTCCCCCCCTTTTCCTCTCTCTGCCCTACTGATGTTACATTTGCAAACCCCTTGGTTAACATAGAGATTCTGGGAACATCAGAAGGTGGGTGGAAATGAACTATATTCTGGTAATCCGACCAATTGAACATATGCGGTGGTACTTAATGAATATGATGATGTCAGTTCGGTTGTCATCTGAGACATTCTCCTCAATGATAAGATGACATAAACTCTACAGTGGAAAGTCTACACATCAGAGTTATCGGATTCACATGGAATTGTTGTTCAATTTAAATGTTTGAAAATAAATTATTTGTGATGGGATGAAATGTGACTTTAGCTTCTAAAATGTGAGATTTGGGTTTTCATACGGTTAGGGCTCTGCTCAATCAGTGGCCCGCCCCTGTGAAGGGACATGGGTTATAAAACTTTTCAAACACGCCCTCCTCTCCCATCCTATATAAAGCCTTGACGACAATATAACCTCCTGTTCCGAGGATGTGAGGACGACTAACAAAACATACATGTCAGAATGGTTCAGATCATAACTACAGAACGAAGTCAACATCAGCGTGAGCTTTGGTTGTGAATGCTATGAACTTTGAACTTTGAACTATTATTCACTACAGAAGTGATACCTCCTAGCCGTTGAGTTAGCAACAGCAGCTGCAAACGAGGGTTAGGAAGGAACAGACAGAGTATCCCGTCTATCACACAACGACGTTACTACAATATAGACATTCTTCAAAGGACAAAGGACTCGGTTTGGCAACACGGCCTTCCATCTACCACCAACCTACTGAAGCGCATCTCAGAGTAAATATTTATTGCATTTTCCTTTTCCAAATGGGCGGTAATTTAGAATGCATAAGATACTGTATTTACGATAGCACGGCTTCTTCCTTTGTTTCTCAGTCTTCCCGCTCTTTCACTCAAACCAAGCCCCTTTTCTTTTGTGTAACAAGCTGTCATATCTGTTCCGCCCGCTAGGGACGTTTTCCTTTATGACGTCATTTGAAATCAAGTTATGATTAATTATGTGTATGTGTAATTCTGTGTGATTAGTTAGGTATTTAGTAAATAAATCATTAAACCCAATTTTGTATTGCTGATTCAACTTGTTAGCCAGGGTTCGTGAAGATAACCAAGAATTTACAACTTTCAGATGAGACTGAATTAAGGTGATGATTAATATTGACTGCTATTGATGTAAAATATTACTAGGTCTTTAAGAGTTTATTCGGAAGATAACAGTTCTCTAAATATTATTTAGTGGTGCCCCGACTCTAGTTAATTACATTTACATGATTAGCTCAATCAGGTAATATTAATTACAGAGAAATGATTTTATAGAATAGCATGTCATATCACTTAATCCGGCATAGCCAAAGACACGACAACTACCTGGCCTGAGGACTCCTTGCTGTCACCAGTCCACCTGGTCATGCTGCTGCTCCAGTTTCAACTGTTCTGCCTGCGGCTATGGAACCCTGACCTGTTCACCAGACCTGCTGTTTTCAACTCTCTAGAGACAGCAGGAGTGGTAGAGATACTCTCAATGATCGGCTATGAAAAGCCAACTGACATTTACTCCTGAGGTGCTGACCTGTTGCACCCTCTACAACCACTGTGATTATTATTATTTGACCCTGCTGGTCATCTATGAACATTTGAACATCTTCGCCATGTTCTGTTATAATCTCCACCCGGCACAGCCAGAAGAGGACTGGCCACCCCTCATAGCCTGGTTCCTCTCAAGGTTTCTTCCTAGGTTCTGGCCTTTCTAGGGAGTTTCTCCTAGTGACTGTGTTTCTACACCTGCATTGCTTGCTGTTTGGGGTTTTATCCTGGGTTTCTGCACAGCACTTTGCGACATCAGCTGATGTAAGAAGGGCTTTATAAATACATTTGATTGATTGATTGAGATGTCACCTTGATTCATACAAAAATACAATCTACTGCTCAATGGGGAGGGCATGAACGGCAACAAGACAAGGACACATGGGAAGTAGATACCTAGTAGCCAATATCAGGGTGACAGTCACAGTAAGCACATGTATACAATGCATGAAGCAAAAATACACCCATCAAAAACTAAAACAATTCTCAATTTTATAACTGAAAATGTACAGTTATTTGTATAAAACTAACAATGAAATACGACTCAGGCTTAAAAACAGAAGTTCAAACTCTTGCGGTACGCTATCTCAATGTATGGTAGTTGCGTGTTAAGAAAGAGGACGCATGGCTCTTGACCTTCCCCTCTCCCAAGTCCGTATGGGAGTTGCAGCGATGAGGCAAGACAGTAACTACTACTAATTGGATACCATGAAAAAGGGGGTCAAATAAAATAATATTTAAAACCTGTCTAACCTATAGCAGAGCGCTTTCGACACACCCACTCCTTTCCACACGCCCATTACTTTCCTTTCGACATACCCACTCACTTGCCCATACTCCGGTCACCATATTGGGATGCACCTACCGACTTCCCTCTTATTAAGGTCCGGAAGCAGATGTCGCGTCGCAGGCTCTCTTTCAATTTCCCCTGAAAACCGGATGTATCCGGTTATGACCGACCCTTCTGAGTGTGGTCAGTGACTGACATGACAAGAGAAACTGCTGATGCACAACCACATTTAGAAATTGCTATTGTGTGTTTTTTCACGTTATTTGTAACTTATTTTGTACATAATGTTTCTGCCACCTTATGACCGAAAAAGAGCTTCTGGATATCAGGACAGCGATTACTCACATCGCACTGGACGAAGATTTTTTTGTTAATGAGTCGAACACGAAGGATGTACTTCAGACACCCGACAAGGCCCAAATTCCCATCATTTCCACAAGAAAGAGACAGAGATATCGGGGACGTAGGTCGGGGTGCCTTGTAAGGATCCGAATGGGTAATCTGCCTCTACCATCAGTCCTATTAGCCAACGTACAATCATTGGATAACAAAATAGACGAGCTACGATCTCAAATATCCTACCAAAGGGACATTAAAAACTGTAATATCTTGTGTTTCACAGAGTCGTGGCTGAACGACAACACGGATAACATACAGCTGGCAGGGTTTGCGCTGCATCGGCAAGATAGAACAGCTGCCTCCGGTAAGACAAGGGGTGGCTGTCTATGTATATTTGTAAACAACAGCTGGTGCACGAAATCTAATAATAAGGAAGACTCAAGGTTTTGCTCGCCTGAGGTAGCCTAGTGGTTAGAGCGGTGGCCCAGTAACTGAAAGGTTGATAGATCGAATCCCGAGCTGACATGGTAAAATCTGTCGTTCTGAACAAGGCAGTTAACCTTCTGTTCCTAGGCGGTCATTGTAAATAATAATTTGTTCTTAACTGACTTGCCTAGTTAAATAAAGGTACAAAAATGATAACCTGTTGACCACACAATTTACCAAGACGTTTTCATCTTTATTTTCTGTAGCTGTCTATTTACCACCACAAACCGATGTTGGCACTAAGACTGCACTCAATGAGCTGCATAAGGCCATAAACAAACAGGAAAACGCTCATACAGAGGCGGGGCTCCTAGTGGTTGCTGGAGACTTTAATGCAGGGAAATGTAAATCTGTTTTACCTCATTTCTACCAGCATGTTAAATTTGCAACCAGATGGAAAAAACTCTTTACTCCACACACACAGACGCATACAAAGCTCTCCCACTCCCTCTATTTGGCAAATCAGACCATAATTCTATCCTCCTGATTCCCGCTTACAAGCAAAAACTAAAGCAGGAAGCACCAGTGACTCGGTCAATAAAGAAGTGGTCAGATGACACAGATGCTAAGCTACAGGACTGTTTTGCTAGCACAGACTGGAATATGTTCCGGGATTCTTATCATGGCATTGAGGAATACCCCCCCCTTTATTTATTTTTTATTTCACCTTTATTTAACCAGGTAGGCCAGTTGAGAACAAGTTCTCATTTACAACTGCGACCTGGCCAAGATAAAGCAAAGCAGTGCGATTAAAAACAACAACACAGAGTTACATATGGGATAAACACACGTACAGTCAATAACACAATAGAAAAATATATGTACAGTGTGTGCAAATGTAGTAAGATTAGGGAGGTAAGGCAATAAATAGGCCATAGAGGCTAAATAATTACAATTTAGCATTAACACTGGAGTGATAGATGTGCAGAAGATGATGTGCAAGTAGAGATACTGGGGTGCAAAAGAGGAAACATTAAAAATAACAATATGGGGATGAGGTAGTTGGGTGTGATATTTACAGATGGGCTGTGTACAGGTACAGAGATCAGTAAGCTGCTCTGACAGCTTTCCAATCTTTGGGGATCTCAGATGATACGAAAGAGAGGTTGAACAGGCTAGTAATAGAGGTTGCAACAATTTCGGCTGATAATTTTTAGAAAGAGAGGGTCCAGACTGTCTAGCCCAGCTGATTTGTAGGGATCCAGATTTTGCACATCAGCTGTCTGGATTTGGGTGAAGGAGAAGCGGGGGGTGGGAGGCTTGAGCAAGTTTCTGCGGGGGGTGCAGAGCTGTTGGCCGGGGTAGGGGTAGCCAGGTGGAAAGCATGGCCAGCCGTAGAAAATGCTTATTGAAATGATCGATTATCGTAGATTTATCGGCGGTGACAGTGTTTCCTAGCATCAGTGCAGTGGGCAGCTGGGAGGAGGTGCTCTTATTCTCCATGGACTTTACAGTGTCCCAAAACTTTTAGGAATTAGTGCTACAGGATGCAAATTTCTGTTTGAAAAAGATACCACTTTTAAAGAGCAACCAGGCATCCTCTACTGACGGGATGAGGTCAAAATCCTTCCAGGACACCCGGGCCAGGTCGATAAGAAAGGCTTGCTCACCGAAGTGTTTTAGGGAGCGTTTGACAGTAATGAGGGGTCGTCGTTTGACTGCGGACCCATTACGGATGCAGGCAATCAGGCAGTGATTGCTGAGATCCTGGTTGATTCACATATAATTTCACATATGGTGTCCAGGGCACAGCTGGGGCTGAGGGGGGTCTATAACAAGCGGCAATGGTGAGAGACTTATTTCTGGAAAGGTGGAATTTTAAAAGTAGAAGCACGAATTGTTTGAGCACAGACCTGGATAGTATGAAAGAAGTCTGCAGGCTAACTCCGCCCCCAGTGACATCAGTCACTGGCTTCATCAATAATTGAAATAAGTGTATCGATGACGTCATCCCCATAGTGACCGTACGTACATACCCCAACCAGAAGCCATGGATTAAAGGCAACATCCACACTGAGCTAAAGAGTGGAGCTGCCGTTTTCAAGGAGCGGAACTCTAACCCGGACGCTTATAAGAAATACCGCTATGCCCTCCGATGAACCATCAAACAGGCAAAGCATCAATACAGGACTAAGAATGAATCATACTACACTGGCCTCAATGCTCGTCTTATGTGGCAGGGCTTGCAAACTATTACAGACTACAAAAGGAAGCACAGCCGAGAGCTGCCCAGTGAAACGAGCCTACCAGACAAGCTAAATTACTTCTATGCTCGCTTCGAGGCAAGCAACACTGAAACATGCATGAGAGCATCAGCTGTTCCGGACGACTGTGTGATCATGCTCTCTGTATCCGATGTGAGTAAGACCTTTAAACAGGTCAATATTCACAAGGATTACCAGGACATGTAACCGACCAACTGGCAAGTGTCTTCACTGACATTTTCAACCAATACAGCCGAGACAGCCAATAGGGAGGAGGTCAGAGACCAGGCCATGTAGTGCCAGGGTAACAACCTCTCCCTCAACGTGATCAAGGCAAAGAAGATGATTGTGGACTACAGGAAAAGGAAGACCGAGCATGCCCCTATTCTCATCAACGGGGCTGTATTGGAGCAAATTGAGAGCTTCAAGTTCCTTGGTGTCCACATCACCAACAAACTATCCAAACAGACCAAGACATTAGTGAAGAGGGCATGACAAAGCCTATTCTCCATCAGGAGTCTGAAAAGATTTGTCATGTGTCCTCAGATCCTCAAAAACGTATACACCTGCACAATCAAGAGCATCCTGACTGGTGCATCACTGCCTGACGTGGCAACTGCTCCGCCTCCAACTGCAAGGCACTACAGAGGGTAGTGTGTATGGCCCCGTACATCACTGGGGCCAAGCTTCCTGACATCCAGAACCTCTATACCAGGCGGTGTCAGTGGAAGGACCTAATAATTGTCAAAGTCTCCAGCCACCCTAGTCATAGACTCTTCTTTCTGCTACCGCACGGCAAGCGGTACCAGAGCTCCAAGTCTAAGTCCAAAAGGCTTCTTAACAGCTTCTACCCCCAAGCCATAAGACTCCTGAACAGGTAATCAAATGGCTACCCAAACTATTTGCAGTGCCACCCCCCCCCCCCCCTTTTACGCTGCTTCTGCTCTCTGCTTATCATCTAAGCATAGTCACTTTAACTCTACCTACATGTACATATACATACTACCTCGATTATCTCGACTAACCTGTGCCCCCGCACATTGACTCTGTACCGGTACCTCTTGTATATAGCCTTGTTACTGTTATTTTACTGCTGCTCTTTAATTATTGCGTATGCGTGCATTCTTATTTATGAATGTACGCTGAACAAACTAACAAAATAACTAAATGAAACGTGAAGCTATACAAACGAGTGCTGACAGGCAACTGCACATAGACAAGATCCCACACCAGAAAGTGGGAAACAGGGCTGCCTAAATATGATCCCCAATCAGAGACAACGATAAGCAGCTGTCTCTGATTGGGAACCATATCAGGCCAACATAGAAAAACAAAAAACCCTAGACATTCAAAACCCTAGACATACAACACTAGAGTACCCACCCTAGTCACACCCTGACCTAACCAAAACATATAGAAAACAGAGATATCTAAGGTCAGGGCGTGACAGTCCTACTATAGGGGAGGTTCCGGGTGGGCATCTACCCTCGGTGCCGGCTCCGGTTCTGGATGCAGTCCCCCCTGCTTACACTGATCCCTCCGCTTTTGTGGCACCAGACCGTGGATCATCGCCGGAGACCCGAAATTGGGGACCGTCGCTGGAGGTTCCGGAATGTGGACCGTCGCTGGAGGTTCCGGACTGTGGACCGTCGGTGGAGGTTCCGGAATGTGGACCATCGTTGGAGGTTCAAGACTGTGGACCGTCGTTGGAGGTTCCAGACTTGAAACTGTCATCGGAAGCTCTGGACTGGAAACTGTCGCCGGAAGCTGTGGACTGGGAACTGTCGCAGGAAGCTCTGGACTGGGAACTGTCGCATGAAGCTCTGGACTGGGAACTGTCACAGGAAGCTCTGGACTGGGAACTGTCGCAGGAAGCTCTGGACTGGGAACTGTCGCCGGAAGCTCTGGACTGTGGAGGCGCACTGGAGGCCTGATGCGTGGAACCGGTACTGGTGGTACCGGGCTGATGACACGCACCTCAGGGTGAGTGCGTGGAGGAAGCACAGGACGTACTGGACTGTGGAGGCACACTGGAGGTCTGATGCGTGGTGCCGGCACTGGTGGTACCGGGCTGGGGACACGCACCTCAGGGCGAGTGCGAGGAGCAGGAACAGGACATACTGGACTGTGGAGGTACACTGGAGGTCTGGTGCGTGGGACCGGTACAGGTGGCACCAGGCTGATGACACGCACCTCAGGGCGAGTGCGGAGAGGAGGCACAGGACGTACTGGACTGTGGATGCGCACTGGAGACCTGATGCGTGGGACCAGTACAGGTGGCACCGGGCTGATGACACGCACTTCTGTCACGTTCGTTATAAGGATTGGACCAAGGCGCAGCGTGGTATGTGTACATTCTTATTTATTAAAAGAATGTATGCTGAACAAACTAACAAAATAACCAAACGAAACGTGAATCTATACAAACGAGTGCTGACAGGCAACTGCACATAGACAAGATCCCACACCAGAAAGTGGGAAACAGGGCTGCCTAAATATGATCCCCAATCAGAGACAACGATAAACAGCTGTCTCTGATTGGGAACCATATCAGGCCAACATAGCCATACAAAAACCCCTAGACATACAACAACCTTAGACATACAAAACCCGAGACATACAACACTAGAGTACCCACCCTAGTCACACCCTGACCTAATCAAAATATATAGAAAACAGAGATATCTAAGGTCAGGGCGTGACAGCATGTGACAAATAAAAATGTATTTGATTTGATGTTGTATTCGACTATTCTTGGCAACTTAGTTCGTAACATTTTCTTCATAAAAATAATGTCATTTTTTTGCGGGGGGGGGGGGGAGTATCCACGGGCCTACGAAAGGGGGGCGCCAAAGGGGGTGAACTGAATGCGGGTTTAAGGCGCCCGATGCCTACGCTCATCACACAGTAATTCTTCTTGACGTGATGGTGTTCATAACAATTATGTTCTTTATTCAACTGTTCAGCTACTGTACTGTGCTTTTTCTCATGCCCATAGTCATCCAAATGTGGTAATATAACATTACACAGGATGGACACATAGCAGACTTGAAACACTGATGTCCTCACGTGAGACCAGCGTATCAGCCTGTAGCTCCAGACAAATGTAGCTATGATGACCCTGTCGATGTGGGGAGACTGCATTGCAACATAACGCCAAGGCAATGATGCCTGGAAGTAGACGCCTAGTGGGCGTTTCTACGCCCACATACTGTAAGCCATAAAAATGGTGTTTTACAGTGGGAGAGCTATAGCTCAATTAGGACCGTTGTCTTAGATTGGTATCTGCAGCGTGCTTTACATGTCAGTGTAAACATTGTCAACGGATATTATATGACTATCATTATGCATGTCTTGATTCAGTAACTGCTTTGCTGTGTAATAGCTGATAGTGCCATAGGATGATGACAATGGCAGCATACAAACTGGTAATTGTCATAGAATTGCTATCATCAAAGCATGGCTCATATAAACTACAGTCTGGTATAGACTGGAATAAGACTTTACCTGTGCTCATGGTAATCGCAGGATGTTTCTTCACAATCCGATGTACAGTGGCTACAGCCTCATTCAACTACACACCTCTGGTCAGGAGTGTAGACTGCACATTGATGATGCCTCCCTGCAGAAGATGCTTAATAAGTCGACTCCCCTATGTCCCTTCAGAGATGTATCCTGTAGTACAATGTCGAAGCTATGAAATGTTCTGCCGCCGTCAATTAGCGCTGATACTGGCATATAGCAATATCGTATAATGCGGCACAGTAATTGTTTTACTCCCTTTCCGACAGCACGGGTTGGGTATGGGCGTACTGTCGCGCTTGACGCTTGCGCCGCTGCTTCAGCAGGAGCATCACTCGAAACAGGCGATCAATAGCGCCTCAACAGCTCCACTGGGCTCCCCACGAACAAGGGCGTCTGGGAAATTGCGTTTATACCAATAGAAACAAGATTTCAAGTGACTTCAATTTCCGAGTGGTACCACCGCGACGCAGTGTAAACAAAACGTGTTGGAATGGACTGTGCGATAGTGCAGAGGCACTGCAACAACGGCGGTGTATATTCTTCCCGAAGTGGCTCTTTTATCAGTCGTAGAAAAAGGGAGACAAAACGGTCATTTATCAGCCAATGTTTTGGACACAATGCTGTAGCCTGGAGTGATGTCTAGTTCTTCAGAGAAAAGTACATTCCCCTAATATTATTGTTGGCCTTTCTTAGGCCTATCTATAGGCATATTATGTTAGCCTATAGACATTTTTACAAAGGCCTACATCACTTTTCATTTCCAACATTCAAGTGATTGAAATGCACAAAATCCATGACTGATAATCAATACAATTATTCATTGAGTTATTATACACAATAATTGGAATTCATTATAACCTCATAAACAACCATTTTTCATTTGAAATATATCAGAAATCAATACATTTTAAAACACTGTGTATAGAGTACAATACAGAACAGCCTGCAGTAGCCTAAAGTGTTATTCAAGGTCTAAGGATTTTTACTTTCCTATGCTTTTTGTATGGCCTGATGGGCAAAGAGCAGGCTTTACTGCAATGCTGCTATGTCGTTTCGTCCAGATGAAAACAAGCACAATATACAATGTTGCAACTAAGTTAACATTTTCAGATGAAACATTGGTTACATTGTTCATCATAACCTCATAAACTCAGCAAAAAAAGAAACGTCCCGTTCTTTCAAAGATAATTCCTAAAAATCCAAATAACTTCACAGATCCTCATTGTAAAGGGTTTAAACACGGTTTCCCATGCTTGTTCAATGAACCATAAACAATGAATGAACATGCACCTGTGGAACGGTCGTTAAGACACTAACAGCTTACAGACGGTAGGCAATCAAGGTCACAGTTATGAAAACTTGGGACACTAAAGAGGCCTTTCTACTGACTCTGAAAACACCAAATAAAGATGCCCAGGGTCCCTGCTCATCTGCGTGAACGTGCCTTAGGCATGCTGCAAGGAGGCATGAGTACTGCAGATGTGACCAGGGCCATAAATTGCAATGTCTGTACTGTGAGACGCCTAAGACAGCGCTACAGGGAGACAGGACGGAGAGCTGATCGTCCTCGCAGTGACAGACCACGCGTAACAACACCTGCACAGGATCGGTACGTCCGAACATCACACCTGCGGGACAGGTACAGGATGGCAACAACAACTGCCCAAGTTACACCAGGAATGCACAATCCCTCCATCAGTGCTCATACTGTCCGCAATAGGCTGAGAGAGGACTGGACTGAGGGCTTGTAGGACTGATGTAAGGCAGATCCTCACCAGACATCACAGGCAACAATGTCGCCTATGGGCACAAACCCACCGTCGCTGGACCAGACAGGACTGTCAAAAAGTGCTCTTCACTGACGAGTCGCGGTTTTGTCTCACCAGGGGTCTGATTCGTGTTTATCGTTGAAGGAATGAGCATTACACCGAGGCCTGTATTCTGGAGCGGGATCGATTTTGAGGTGGAGGGTCCATCATGGTCTGGGGTGGTGTGTCACAGCATCATCGGACTGGGGTTGTTGTAATTGCAGGCAATCTCAACGCTGTACGTTACAGGGAAGACATCCTCCTCCCTCATGAGGTACCCTTCCTGCAGGCTCATCCTGTCATGACCCTCCAGCATGACAATGCCACCAGCCATACTGCTCTTTCTGTGCGTGAGTAACACCTCACAGCAAGAACTGACAAATCTGGTGCAGTTCACGATGAGGAGCTGCACTGCAGTACTTAATGCAGCTGGTGGCCACACCAGATACTGACTGTTACTTTTGATTTTGACCCCCCTTTGTTCAGGTACACATTATTCCATTTCTGTTAGTCACATGTCTGTGGAACTTGTTCAGTTTATGTCTCAGTTGTTGAATCTTGTTATGTTCATACAAATATTTACACATGTTAAGTTTGCTGAAAATAAACAGAGTGAGAGGATGTTTCTTTTTTTTGCTGAGTTTATTTCTACTTTAGGGTGGCAACAATGTAACACGATATGGAGGTGGGTGACTAGCGGAGACGGTGGACGGTGGTTGGAAGAGCGCGCTTGTTTGAAATGGAAAAGCGTTGTGGTAGCTTTCGATTTAAAAGTGCATCAAGACGAAGCAACTGCTTTATAAGTGGGAGGCACTGTCGAGCGTTACATCCAGAGGGGATCGTGCTGATTGTACGGAGATTGTGACAGACGGTTAAATGGAATCCCTTGAGAAGGCAAGAACAAGATGTATGTCAGGAGAAGTGCAGTATTATCATAAGGAGACGTATACCTGGAATAACGGAGGAGGAATGGAAAAGGAGAGGCAGAGGAGGTCTAAGAGAGAGATGGAGGAAGAGGGTGAGCTTGAGTTGGTTAAAAATGGCTGGGAAAAGGAAGATGGTTTGTTAAAGAAGAATGGTAGAAAGTGTAAGCCGAGTGAGGTGACGACAGGAGGAGAAATGGAAGTGAATGAGGTCGACGCATTTGAGGTGGTAGGCATGGTGAAGTTCTCAGAGCCTGAGGCTTGCACAGAGGGTCAGGATAAAGATGAGTCTGTGACAATAGAATGATGTTTTTGGAAAAAGTGGACCCTTGCCTTTTGGCTGATCCATTTGTGGTTTCAGGGTGGGTGAAAACAGAGTTGGACGCTGTGGAATCAGTGAGGGTAACCAGAAGTGGTCTCGTGATAATTGTTTGTGTTTCTGCTGGTCAGAGCGAGAAGGTGCTCCGCGTTAAACGAATGGGGGGCAAGAAATGTGAATTGTTTTGCTTTCAAGAAAAGGGTGCCATTGAAAGGCGTGAATACTGGGGGTAGCAGTAAATGTCAAAGTGGACCAACTGAAGGGGAAGATTCCCGGTGTTTGTGATGCTCGTCGTGACAGGGTAGTGTGAGTGGTGAAACAGAAGAGTCATTGTCTGTTCTTTTGAGTTTTGATGTTGAATCTTTGCCCAACAAAGTGATGTTAGGGTACCTACATCATAAGTTATCCTGTTGTCATGACGTTGGCCTGTGGGTAAGGTTTATGACCCCCCCCATAAATACTCCCTTCCCTCTCTCTTGACTCTACAGAGGGACTCTTGAATAGCCTTTGTTAAACAGAGATTCTGGGAATATTTTGGTAATCCAACCAGTTGAACATGTGCGTTGGTACTTAATGAATATGATGTCAGTTCGGTTGTCATCTGAGACGTTCTCATCAATGATAGGAAAGTCTACACATTATAGTTATCAGATTCACATGGAATTTTTTAGCTTCTAAAATGTGAGAATTGGGTTTTCATGAGTGAATTAGGCCCAACTCAGTGGCCCGCCCACGTGAAGAGACATTGGTTATAAACTATGAAACACGCCCTCCTCTCCCTTCCTATATAAAGCCTTGACCACCATATAACTTTCTGTTCCGGGTACATTAGGATGACCATCCGATGTCAGATGTTCTTCAGTCTTCCCGCTCTTTCACTCAAACTCAGCCCCCTTTTCTTTGGGTAACCAGCTGTCATATCTGTTTCGTCCGCTAGGGACGTTTTCCTTTATGACATAATTTGTAATAAATGTATGGTTAATTCTGTGTATATGTAATTCTGTGTGATTAGTTAGGTATTTAGTAAATACATAATTAAACCCAATTTTGTATTGCTGATTCAACTTGTTAGCCAGGGTTCCAAGAATGTACAACTTTCAGATGAGACTGAAATAAGGTAACGATTAATATTGACTGATATTGATATAAAATATTACTATGAAGAGTTTATTCAGAAGATAACAGCTCTATAAATATTATTTTGTGGTGCCCCGACTTTCCAGTTAATTACATTTGATTAGTTAATTACATACTGATTAGCTCAATCAGATAATATTAATTACAGAGAAATTATTTTATAGAATAGCATGTCATATCACTTAATCCGGCATAGCCAAAGACACGACACTGTACTAGCTCTTTGTGCCGAATACATTGCGTTGTTACAGGTGTCAATCTTATGGGCAGCAGTGTGTAGGAGGGAGGTTCCTAGGTGTGAGAAGTGTGCAGAAAGGCATGAGACAAAATAATGTGTATCATTGGGGAAAGTAGTGGTATGTGTTAATTATAGGGGTGCCCATGGGCTGGAGATCAGAAATGTCCAGTGCGTGAGAGGCAGGTTGAGGTATCCAGGGTCAGAGTAGTGCAGAAGTTGTCATATGCTGAGGCGGTGAAGAAAGTAGAGGAAGATGGGTCAAGGGGAGGGATCCTGAGAGGAATGGTGTGAGTAGTATATCTGTACCAGTACAGAGGGATAGGCCAACAAGTGATATATGTTTCAATAAGATTGGATTTTTAGCATGTATAGCATTGGTTATCAACTGTACTGCAGGAATGTAATGTAAATAGCAGAAAATAGAGGTTGTGGTGGCAGCTGCAGAGAGGTATTTCGGTGTGCGACACTTGACATCAGAAGAGTTACAGGGTGTGTTAAGCAGTGGTGTCCCATCCTTTCAGGTTGTTGGTCTGAGGTAGGACTAAATAGATTTAAATAGTGGAGTAGGGGGGTGATTTTTGTATTTTTTTGTGATTGTCGTGTTAGGTAGTAGGGTATTTGTTTATTGATTTTTCAAGCAAAGTATAAGGGAGTTTTACTCCAGTCTAGTAGGTGGCGGTAATGCTACATTTTTTGGATACCAACCGCCGTTAAACCTCATCGAAGAAGAAAAAACCTACGTAACGTGATATGGAGGGGCGTTGCCTTGAGTGACGTCGATTATTCGCGACTGACAGCATGGCAGGAGAGACATGCGTATAATATTTTGATCAAGCAAATATATTTGGTTACGCTACTTTTTACGAACATGCAACTAAAAGAATCAGATGAAGACGGCTTTGGAATAGAGATCGTCCTTCAACAGGGAGACAGAAAAGCACCGTCCTGTGTGCATGGTAAGTACCCAAATGTCTGAATGATTGCAAAGTTAGCTAGCTAGCTTGCTAGCGTCTACTTAGCTAGCTTTGGGAAAAGGGCCATATGAATCCATTATATAACGTTAGATACTATCTAGCTAACTACAGTCCAAAGCTAGTTATATTATTATAAGTTGTGTTTTACCATTGACATCTGAAAAATGAATTCTTTGGTGAAGTATGCATACTGTAATGCAGATGTTCTTGCCCCATGCAGGTCCAACTTTGTTGTTTGAGAAGGTCTGCAAAGGAGAGGAGAAAGGCCGGAGGTTTTATGCCTGCTCAGCGTGCAGAGACAGAAAAGAATGCAATTTCTTTCAGTGGGAAGATGATAAGGTAACCGAGTTAACTAGCTAGCTTTTTAAAATGTTATTTACTGGAAAATATAGTTGGCTTACACATGCACTGCATTCGGAAAGTATTCAGACACAAAGTTAGGTATTTTTATTTGAGCAAATGTATTACATTTATAACGGAAACCTTTCATTTACATAAGTATTCAGACTTTTTGCTATGAGACTCGAAATTGAGCTCTGGTGCATTCTATTTCCATTGATCATCCTTGAGATGTTTCTACAACTTGTTTGCAGTCTACCTGTGTTAAATCCAATTGATTGGATATTATTTGGAAAGAAAGCTACCTGTCTTTATAAGGTCCCACTGTTGACAGTGCATGTCAGAGCAAAATACTTTCCGAATGCACTGTATATGTAGTGGCTTAGCTACCTCGTCAAAAGCTCCTGATGGCCACTCTGGCACAGGTGGGTTTGGACATGTTCAGAGACTGCAGCAAAGCAAACCACTTTCCAGCATCGATCTTTAGTTCAGTCGACTCTTCTGGCCATTTATTAGCACCAAATGTAGCAAGAATTCCATAGTCAGATGTCATTACAGTAGGTGCATGTCATAGAGTTTGACGGTGTAAATGGTAAACTGACACAGTCCTTTTTTTAAATGTAAACGCTATTTTTTTTACTATAGCCTACAAGTGCTTTTTTATGGTACCTTAATTGATTCCTTTGACTTATTGGAAGTCCTCGGTTGAGTTCTTCACCGACGACATTGCAGACACATGCCAGATCTTACAAAGCCTAAAACCTGCTAACCACATGACGTGTGCCATCTGATGCCCAACTGCACAGTCGGTGGTGTGGCATGCAACCGTTGGTTGACCGCAATGCAATACCTGTGCGTCTGGTCGTGCAGGTGACTCTCCTATTTTTCACCAAGTGTGTGACTTGAGTGTCTGTGTTGTAGGTGTCTGAGGCCAGGCTTTTGGCCAGAGAGGAGGAGAACCGGTCAAAGATGCCTCCTTTTACCCATCAGGAGTACTGCTCCAGGTAAATGGCCTGCACTTGACCTGTAAGGGGGCTCTATCCACAGTTCCATTCCACATTAGAATGGAACAGAATAGGTGTGTGGATAGCAGCTCCATTGTAGGTACCTATTTCTTTTAAATTAAGATGCCAGAAAGATCCTTGATCTCTTGAGATGCGTCTCGTTTTCACGTGAAATTGAAAACAAATACTTAGTAACAAGAATAAGTTGGTACTGCTACAACTACTATTAAAATGTTTATTTCTTATTCTTTCCAATCCAGGTTCAGAAGGTTCCTTGCCCTCCCCCTGGGAAGGAGGTTCTGCCAGGACTGTCAGCTCCTCCTCCTACCAGGGGAATGGGAAATCCACGCTTCTCACAAGATGTCGCAGGCTGATGACATCACAGAGGCCCGGCTGAGCAGGCCCAGTCTAATGCTCAAACCGCTGGAGAACAAGAAGAGTAACGCCCAGTACCTGTTTGCCGACCGCAGCTGTCACTTTCTGTTGGATACTCTGGCCAAACTGGGCTACAGGAAGGTGCTCTGTGTCGGAACACCCAGGTGAGGGGTTTGATTTAATTGAGTCTTTTTGATTGTCGCTTTGATTAAACGGAGATTGTGTTAATTCTAGTTTTTTTTGCCCGTTTGGTTCACACGGTACCTCCCCGTTTCACTCCATTCCAGAGTGTTTTCTTGAACATGGCCTGTTTTATTTTAGATTAGATTCAAGTGCTTTGTTATGCTCAGGGTTTTATGTATGATTGATTGTTTAATTCACTGTTTCTTCCAGACTCCATGAGCTGATCAAGCTAAGAAATCAGGAGGGCAAGAGTGACCCCATGAAGAGTCTGCTACTGGACATTGACTTCAGGTCAGTTTTATTTTATTGGATCACACAATGCATAGATACTATTTTACAGCGATGAGCATTTGCGATGAGTGGCCAAAACAGGCATCGAAAGAATTTAGAGCTGAGCACACACTTTAAATGGTACATGAATGCGCTTATTGCTTTTTGAGCGACGCTTATTAACGTTTATGGATTGCGATGGGAGTGTTGACGTCCCGTATCTCCATATGACCAGCCCGCTCCTGTCCCTCCGGTGGCCTTAGGAGGCGGATCACAGGGTAGAGGGGCTCCGTGAACTGATGATTTACCCTGTCAAACACGGGCATCAGGGCTACAGAAGACTCCTGCAGCGCCTTCATCGTATCGGCGTCCTAAAATGCCAGGTTGCCCTTCTCGTAGTTCGCCCACCCTACCTGGCACAGCTCACCCGCTGGTGGAGCACGCCACGCGGAGAGACGCCCATCCCGAAGCGCCACGAGTTCCTGTTCCGCCCCCAGCTTGGCACCTTTGTCCCGCCCCTTTCTGTCCAGGCAGCTGTAGGCCACGCCCACAGCCCAGGCGGAGCAGCAGCGGACGTTGGCCCATTGTCGCGGCAGCAGAGTCGAGTGCGTAGCAGGCGTGGTCGAACTGGAGGGGGTGCTCTGGAGAGGATGGGGGTGGGCCAGAGAAGCACATGCCTCGTCCCTCTCCTGTAACTGTCATTGGCTATGGCAGGTCTGCCTATGAATGGTCACAGGGGAGGAGACCGAGACGATGAGGGGATTCGATGGATCTGTCCTGGGCGCCCTGGTAGGCGTGTTTTGCACCGGGTGGAAGTTAATTGCATTAGTTTTGGAACCGGGTGCCCTCCCGCGGGCGTGAGTCGGGTGCCCTCCCGCGGGCGTGAGTCGGGTGCCCTCCCGCGGGCGTGAGTCGGGTGCCCTCCCGCGGGCGTGAGTCGGGTGCCCTCCCGCGGGCGTGAGTCGGGTGCCCTCCCGCGGGCGTGAGTCGGGTGCCCTCCCGCGGGCGTGAGTCGGGTGCCCTCCCGCGGGCGTGAGTCGGGTGCCCTCCGCGGGCGTCCCCGGGCGTGAGTCGGGTGCCCTCCCGCGGGCGTGAGTCGGGTGCCCTCCCGCGGGCGTGAGTCGGGTGCCCTCCCGCGGGCGTGAGTCGGGTCAAAACAAAAGGGACGTCATTTAAGCATGTGGAGTAATGAGTAGGATTCTGTTTTCACGTGCAAAAGTGATAAAGCATTTATATCTGCCCTCCCAATGAAAACTAGTTTGAGAATGTAGAACTTAGATTTTAATGGGAAAGAGACGTTGTATGTTTCCGGATGAAGCACTGTGCTACCTTGTTGACAACCTAACCGAGCAGTGCAGATTACTGTTTTGATTTGAGAAGGGTGCTCCTCTCGTCTCTTTTCCTGTAGTACTTCTTGATATTCTACAGGGGGAGCCATGGCACCACTCTGGGCTGAGAGAGAAAAATCTGGACCAGAGGACACCACCCAGTCTCTGACCATCGGTTATTGGGTCGTTCTTTGCCGTGGCTTAGGAAAGACGTACACACTTGTCAGTTAGTAATCACATGCATTGTGCAAAATCTATTCGCTACCGTTGTGCACCGACGATCCCCCTTCATTCAATATGTGGTTGTGTCTTAAATCCGAATAATTTCTAGCAATGTGTTGACAGTGTGATTTGTATTATGAAGGTGAACTAGTGCCTCTGGCTTTAGGAGGCTGGTATCTGATCTCGAGGCGTGTCTGTTGTCTGCTTTCTCCAGGCTTTCATGATCATCAAAAAATACAGGTCATTCTACAAAATCGTCAAACAACTAGCAGGATCGCTGACTGCAGGCTGGCTCTTGAATTAATGCTTTCTTGACTCGACGTTCACAAATGAGTGGTGTCATTTATTAGTATATAGGCCTATCGTGCAGCGTTCTGTGCCCTATAATCCCCCCCCCCCAAATAGACGTTGGCATAATCATAATGTGCAGTATGTTTCCGAGATGCTCACTCTCTTCCTGTTTCTGATCCGTTCTGTTAGTCTGCAAGGAATGTGTCCGGTTGAACAAGGGAAAGGGCGCGTTGACAAGCTAAAGTGTGTGTGTGCTGCTGTTAAGTACCCTTCAGTGATTATCTTGCCGAGATTGTAAAGTTATATTTACACCCATACACTTCTGTTGACTTTCTCTGACCTACAGGAGGAGGCTACCTACAGTAGTGGTCCCACCTTGAACCAATGTCACACAACCATTGACTTTCTCTGACCTACAGGAGGAGGCTACCTACAGTAGTGGTCCCACCTTGAACCAATGTCACACAACCATTGACTTTCTCTGACCTACAGGAGGAGGCTACCTACAGTAGTGGTCCCACCTTGAACCAATGTCACACAACCATTGACTTTCTCTGACCTACAGGAGGAGGCTACCTACAGTAGTGGTCCCACCCAATGTCACACAACCATTGAACCAATGTCCCACACAACCAACCAATGTGACTTTCTCTGACCTACAGGAGGAGGCTAGTAGTGGTCCCACCTTGAACCTACAGTAGTGGTCCCACCTTGAACCAATGTCACACAACCATTGACTTTCTCTGACCTACAGGAGGAGGCTACCTACAGTAGTGGTCCCACCTTGAACCAATGTCACACAACCATTGACTTGCTATGGGTGTTATAATAAAACATTTGAAAGCAAATGTAACCTGGAATGTTTTTATTTTTGTGTCTGTTCCAGATATGCCCAGTTTTATGGCACGGATGAGTTCTGCCACTACAACATGTTCAATCATCACTTTTTTGGAGGCGAGGTAAAAGTTTCAACCTTATGTTTTGTCTTAGAGCCTTTGGATAAATCTTATTTTTTTAAAGTTTTGAAATCCATGTTTTTTTTTTTTTTTACACAGGTGGCAAGTGGGGTCCTCCGATCCTTCCTCGGCGAGGAAGATGGGGAGAAGGTGATCATGGTGTCCGACCCGCCATTCGGGGGCCTGGTGAAGCCTCTGGCCCACAGTTTCTCTCAGATCTCAGAGACCTGGCGGAAACTGCAGGCTTCCGAGGGCGGTGTTGTGGAGATGCCCATAGTGTGGATCTTCCCTTACTTCTTTGAGCCACGCATCCTCGAGTGCTTCCCCTCTTTCACCATGCTAGACTACCAGGTTACCCACCGTGTTCTTTATTCTACACGTCCGATGCATTCACAAATGTACCCATTTGCATGACTAGAGAATACTGATGGGTCATAACATACATTTTATGTGGTGCTTTCTCAAACTCCTAGGTGGACTATGACAACCATCCCCTCTACAAACATGGGAAAACGGGTAGAAAGCAGTCCCCAGTCCGCCTGTTCACCAACCTGACACCACGAGACGTAGTCCTCCCTAGGGAGGAGGGTTACAGGTGCAGTATACACACACACACACACCCCGACCTGACCTCGTGAGACATCGTCCTCCCTAATATACAACCCACCTCTATCGCACGTGAGCCAAAAAACATTATTACAGTAAGATGTTATCCTAGATGGAAAATATTTGTTAACAGCTCATTGGTCGGATGAGAGATTTAATTGGAGTGGGAAAGTATTGGAGGAATTCTTCAGAGGCACGATTGCGTTAGATTCATCCGTCTGTCTCTTCGCTTCTCTTTTAGATTCTGCAAAGTCTGTGCGAGATATGTGTGGTCTGGGAACAAGCATTGTACTAAATGCAACCTGTGCCCTTCAAAGGTATGCATTTGCCTGTCGCAGGCCGGGAAAAGTACGGTTGCACAGTTTTAACTTGATGAAATGGTTAGCTCTCGGGTGGCACTTTTCACAACCGATCAGGCTTTTCGTCATTTTTGTCTCCTTTGTTCTTTCAGGACGGGAGAGTGTGGAAGCATTGCTCAGAGTGTCAGAAGTGCGTGAAGCCATGTGAGTATCCCATAGACTCAGTCATTTTAACAGACTCTCTTATCCAGAGCGACTTACAGTTGTGAATACATATGTTTTTTTTGTACTTTATCATACTGTGTCCCCCCCCGTGGGGAATTGAACCCACATCCCTGGTGTTGCAAGTGCCATGCTCTACCAACTGAGCCACCCGGTACCACCCCGTCAAACCCCGATGTTCATATTTTGGTTGGAGTGATGGTCTGATTGGTTCCTCTGCCCTCTCATCACCTCCCCAGCCTGGCGCCACTGCCAGTCCTGTGCCCGCTGTGCCCTCCCAGACCACCCCTGTGGGAATAGCCCAGGTCTGGAAGGCTGTTTCAACTGTGGCAGTCTGAAGCACAAGCGCAGAGCCTGCCCCCTCAAAGACAAACGGAGGACCGATAAGTGAGTTTTACTACCTGTGTCATATACCCAGACTCAACCCTTAAACACACAGAGACGAGCACAGGGCTGATGCGACTTATTTCCCAAGACACTAATCTGTAGTGCCTGTGCTACCCATATCGGTACAGTGTTGATAGTCTAAACGACTAGTGTTCGTACGGGTTGTTTGCCTGCCTGACGTGTGAGTGTGTCAACTTTCTCTCTGTCTCTCTGTCTCTGTGTGTGTAGATCCAAGGCCATGAATTCCAAGAGGACGTCTGGGGCCCAGCGCAGAGCCAACAAGTTGAAGAAGACGACAGAATAAGTCCCATGATCCCACTCTCCTAATCAGACCGCAAGGGAGATGTGTGTGTGTGTAGCAGATGTGAAGTTGCTATTGAGAGCTAGTCGTCTTTCATGTGTGGTTTCTGTACTGTAGACAGTCTTTTTTTAAAAATTGTACATGATGTTTTTGCATAATAAAAGCATCGAATCTAGATGGAATCGCATGTTATTTCACAGAATTCTTGAATTCCTGGTTTATGTGACTGTCTAATTCCGCCATAGTGCTCGTATGAACATGTCTATACGATGAACAAAATGGGCAGTTGAATGCTCTGTGCACGTTTACTAGTCTTTACTTGAGATGATTGCTGGATGTTTCCGCAAGTAGGTATCTGCCACGGCGTCAATATACCTGACTGGATGTATGTGTGAAACTAGAACGGCGCCTTTAGGACATCTCTTATGTCACAAAATAGGTGAAGGACATGACCTTTTTTAGTTCTGTGCTCAAGATGGAGGGATAAAAACGCCGCTGCCCCGCGGGCAAACGATACGGAAGTTAGGAAAAATTATTCCTTTATCCGTTCCATGCGGCTCTGGACTAAGACACTTTTAAAGATTCAAGTCATGTCCTTCCAAGAAAAAGGAACGCAGGCAATCGACAGACAATGGGGGTGCTTTCAGAACCCTCCGGAATAGTTGTGGGATCTCGGTGCATTTAGAGTGTTTGGTTGCTGAATAACAGTGTAAAAGATGAGATGTGAATGCTACCTTGGAACAAAAGCTACTGCAGAGATTTCATTCCAAGGCCAAGTGGTGACGAGATGTTGAATCTACCCGATATGCATTGGAATTAGAAATGCACATTCGTATGAACTGGAGTGACTCATAAATAGATTTTTATTGTGTTCCTTTGTAAGCCACATGGGGGCAGAATGACTTCCCGTAGCGGTCATGGACACCATTCCCTTCCACCACAGGAGGTTGCCGGCACCTTAATTGGGGAGAACGGGCTCGTGTTAATCACTGGAGTGGAATGGTATCATTCATGGTTTCCATGTGTTTGATGCCATTCCATTCGCTTCGTACCGGACATTATTACGAGCCCCCCCTCCCCAGTAGCCTCTTGTGGCTTCCGCCTAACCTTATCCGAACGTCTCATTGATGTGTTTTCAGTGAATGCAGTGGACATAAAGACCTTACTCAGACCCTGATCGGAAGTGACACTGAGCATACATGCGCACACACACACACACCGGCCACTGCATGGGGACAAGGGAGCAATAGAACACACAGACCGATTCATACATATATTCATGGGGAAGATGGAACGAAGAGAGATTCACAGTGAGCCATAACACACAGGGAAGTGAGCGACCGCCCGCCCCACACACACACACACACACACAGCCCAATGTTCTTCCTCGGAGGTAGAGAGGTCTCGTCAGGACAACCTTGCTTCAGTGAGCTGAGCAGAGATCAATTCTCAAATTGCTCTTAACGCCCTGAAGTTCCTGTGCAGTGGATACAGTGTCCCTTTGGGCTGCTCCATACATCCAGTTTTACTGGTCTGTCAATCATTTCCTGGCCAATCATCCACATTAAATGAGCAAGACTGAAGTTGTGTCAGGCACACTTCCTCTGAGACCGAAAAGGGAGACCGTGACTGGAAAGAGCGAGAGACAGAGAGGAGGAAGGAAGTGAATGGCCAGCAGACCATTTGAAGCTGAACAGGGCTGACTGGCGTTTCAAATGGTAAACAGATCTATATCTGATGTCTGCCTCTCTATGAGTTGGAAATGAGTCTATGGGTGAGAGAGAGAAAAAAACTAATTTGATCTGTGATTAACTGTGGTTGAATGGACTGTCTCTTCTCCCAACGAATTCAATAAATCTGTTTAATCTTTTCTCTTTTTTTCCCTCCCACATCAAACTACTACTGGGACCGGTTAGAGGAGGGATGAGAAGGAGTAGAAAGAGAAGTGGATCAGAATAGAGATGAAAGAACAGGATGCGTGGGGACACACACACACACAGACTGCCCGGTCTGTCCCCCCCGTATCTCCTCTGTTGTCATAATGTCCACTTAATTATCTGGTATTTCAGAAGCTGTTATGGTCCCTGTGGATATGAATCGTGTTTTGGTCCAGGATCTTGTTGTAAATGGACGACGTCCTTGCCAGGCCACACAAAGCCCTTGTGTGAGTCCTTTGTAACACCTCGGGTGGATTCGGTTTTAATTCAACTGATGCGACGTGCTTCTCTTTCTCTACCTGTCGTTGTGGTACTGTGCTGGCATTTCTTCCTATTTTTGATTCCAAGCACCCTTCCATTTGTTGCCTCGAAGAATAAGAGTCGAGCGCGTTATTTCCCTTCACCTGCTGGCTGTGGCGCTAGCACCAGGGTGTTTCCCCTCATGTGACCCGGCAAAATGAGATGGTGGTACTTCCAAAATTACAAAAACCCATCTGTCAATTCACTTCGGTCGCAAGATGTTAGGCCCAGTTGATTGACACATGGACCACCATGTTCATGTAGCCATCATTTATTGAATGGCTACACACTGAGTGGAGCTAACGATCACAGCTGCGCCAACTGTGAAAATGGCAAACAACAGCTGTTGTAGAGAGAATGTTGCCCATTCGAGCTCCTAATGTTGACAGTTGCCTGCCTCTGGCCTGAAATTGACAACAACCAATATAGCCATGTGGGCCGAAATGGTTGTGATGGGGGGGGGTTTCTGTGCTGTGACAGAATGGCAGAAGGAGTCTAGTAAGGACAAGGAGTGTGTGCAGCGACTGGGTACATTCCCAGAATATTTCTACATTCAAGCCTGGCTCTGTCTCAGGTGTACAAGCCAAGGACCTGTTATTGTGTGTTAACAGCCGTTGGGTGACTCTGTGTGTGTGTGTCCGCGAATTGCATGCGTACGTGCACGCGCGTGTCATGCACCTTCTTATCCCAAAGCAAACTCTTCAGCAAGCCTCCAAAGTCTAAATTCATCATCTATCGAAATCTACACTAACACAATCTACCTGCCCTATTTCTATAACCTGTATCAGCCTTCCTTATTGCATCGCTGGTCTCTATCACTGATATGAACAGACTTATGTGATAGTGGGATCCCTTGCCTCACAGACAGGTCCAGAGGTGTGTAGTGAAATGTCACGTGTGACAAAATTGGCCCACAGGAAATGGTGTCCCTCTCCTTTGGCCCTTAGCATGCGGGTTAAACACTGAACTGGACACTGTAGGGTCAGCTTCTGTGATTGGCCTTGAAGGCGCACAGGCAGAAAGTTTATCACGAGCTCTAAGGACACCAAACAGGACGTTGGGGGGGGAATAGCCGCAGGTAAAATATGATCTAAAAACCAGATAGGCCTACATCTGAGTTGTCATCCTTTTCACGACCTATAAAGACACTAAGATAATCACTAGAGAGTACAAAAATGAAGTAGAAAAAAAATATTTGGAGGACATTACATGACGCACATCTGAAGGAACCAGATTTAAGCAAAGAAATGTAGCATTTGGCGTAGGAATAGGATGTCTCTTTGAACCCCCCGTAACCTTTGAAGCAGAGGACCGACCACCCAGCGGGTCTGTTGGGATCCTTTCATCCAGCGGAAACAAAGCTTAACGCATCCTCACGCCACGGCAGGTGACACACACATCTTAGACCTTACATGCACCGGCACTCACGCCACACACACACACACACACACTCCCGTGAGGTTGTACGCACACGCATACTCAGTGATGGGAATGATCAATTAGAAACAGCCAAACCCTCAGACTACATCCAACTGCTCACACATCCCATATACACACACACCGTTGCATCATGTCTCACCCCAGACACTGTGATTTCCCTGTTTTCAACTTCTGAAACTCCTTGTTACTAGGGAAGTGTAGAGGAGTGGAGAGGGAATATCTCTGTCCCAGCAGGTCAATTCCAGTAGCAACCAGGACTTAAACATGGAGTTTAGTTAGTGGGAGTGGTGGACCTGAGATTTCATGTCAACCCTTTCACTCACTCATAAACACACACGATCAATGGGCCTGTATGTTTGAAGAGCATGTGTCTTCTGAGAGTTGCTGGGAGAAAGGGAGATATACAATAAAAGGAGCGATGGAGATAGGGAGATATACAATAAAAGAGGCGATGGAGAAGAGAGAAGGGGAAAGAAATAGAAAGTTGGTGAGAGAGAAAGAGAGGGTTAGAGGAGAGGAAAAGAACGAGAGAAAGATAAGGGGAGAGAGAGACCACGTTACAACAAGAGGTCCCAGCTCACTATCCCTGCAGGGCTGCACAGTAGGGAGGAAGGGGGGAGGATGCGAGAGGTGGAGGGGTGGAAGAAGGGGTTGTAGCGGTGGGGGCTGACTACTTCTCCGCCTTGGCAGAGAGGGAGCAATTATGAATCCCTCTCTCCATCCCCTCGATTCCTCCATCCCCTCTAGTCCCAAAAAAGGATATAAATAAACAGCCAGTCCTCCCAGAGCCCTCGCCAGAAAGGGGAAAAGTTTTACACGAGAGGAGAGGAGGAACGGAGAAGAGAGGAAACCCCTTGTCTCTGGTGTCAGAGTGTGTGTTCGGGTGGTAGCAGCCGTGGTCAGAAGAGAGAGGGAACACATTCCTCCACCATGGGGTGAGTACTGCAGCGATAGAGGGGACGCTGTGTCGTCCCGACTGTAACCACCATTTGCCTGTGAGTTTATCATCTTTCCCATCGCTGTGACTGGCAGGGTATGTGCGTGTGTGTGTTTACGAGTGCTTATCCCAGCAGCTCGGATGAGTTATGGGCTCACTTCATAGGGTTACGGGTAACTGTGAAACTGAGAAACACACTGTGCTCTCACACACAACCAGAAATCACTTCTGGCATTTAGGAGTGTGTGTGTGTGTGTGTGTGTGTGTGTGTGTGTGTGTGTGTGTGTGTGCCAGAGGAGGCTGGTGGGAGGAGCTATAGGAGGACGGGCTCATTGTAATAGCTGGAATGGAATCAAGGGAATGGTACGAAACACATGGAAACAACTTGTTTGTCATTCCATTCATTCCTGCCATTACAATGAGCCCATCCTCCTAGAGCTCCTCCCACCAGCCTCCTCTGGTGTGTGTGCATGCCTTCACGCGTGTGTGTGCAAGTGGATGTGTGTGTGTGCTAAGACGGCATTACTTTAAGTGCATGGCATCGGAGCAGACCTGTGACTATAATTGACTGTGCATAATGGAACAACCTCACAACGTAATTCTTTCTGAGTGAAACTTTTACACTGGCGCAGAAGAAACGCCAGGCAGACGGAAAAACAACTTAAGTGGCCCCGCTGTCTCGGAGCGGGGGCATTTACGTCCTTATGATTTATATTCACTCACAGTCCAAGACTTTTCCAACATGTAGGCTTGTTTTTCCCAGTTCGCCTCCAGACTACATTTATTGTCCTTCGTTTAGCGTCAGCGACGGTCGTGGCGTGGGTCTGTGTCACCTTGCTGCATACGTCTCGTCTCTTGTCTTTCGGTTTTTGACAGCTCCCAGCTCATGCTTCAATTCGCCAGAAGCGTGGGGTCTCTTTTACGCGTTTCCCTATGTGCGTCCATGGTGATGTAAATACAATTTTAATAAACACATCACAGTAAACATCGCCAGTGGCTCCCAGGAACACAGCTGTTCGCAGAGTGAAGCCAATCTTCGTGGGAGTCGGTGTCCGTGTCAGACCCTGGGAGGGAGAGATTCCTCTAAAAACATCTGTATTGAGACAGAAATACAAACCGTTGTGCAGCATCACCTCTGACCTCTAACCTTTTAGAGTGGACGATCCTGATTTGTCCAAACCCCGTGATGACTGGAGTCTGTATGGAGGAAGCTTAGGGCTTCCCTGCTGGTCAGTTTCCTTGTTAAACTCTAGAGACAGCATGCTTCTCTCTCCTTCTTTCTCTCTCCCGTTCTCTCTCTCTCTCTCTCTCTCTCGGTCCACCAACTGTCTCTTCTCTGTTTGTCGCCCATATTTACAAGGTTATTAAACACAAAAAGCACATCCTTCCCTACTAACTATGGGCCTATCCCTCTGTTCTTAACTAACCACAGTGCTTCATCAGAGGGCATCAGCACTCTGCACATGTTGTTCTAGTTCTGCCTAAGACTGGACTCGGGGGAGAATTCTTTGCATTGTTCTATTTACAGGCGAAGTATCCCTGCAGTCCTGCTGGCTTATCTGTGCCATCAGGACGGGGGATAGGAGAGGCTTCCGTCACAGTAGATTACTGTACCTGATGCTGGGGATGATGTACCTGATGCTGGGGATGAGTTTGTTGTTTGCTCTGACGATAGGTGGCTTCTTCTTCACAGCTTTTTGGTCCGTTCTGGTCTGTTGCTCATTCTGCCCTGAAAACCTAACAATCTGGTTTTGTTGGTCTGGTTGTGGAAATGTCTCTGGGGCATTTTGGATTTGTGCGTCCCTTGCTGTTGGTTTCGGTGCGGGTGTCTGTCGGTATCTTGATTGGTGTGGAGAGCTCTTTTATCATCTGAAAGGGCCGAGTATGTTGATGGACAAAGTGTGTCGATGTAACTGAGCAAGTATTATAATACTTTGGTGGGTGCTTATACTTGTCCTGTGTTTCACACGCATGTGTGATGTGGACACGTGTTGTTTATTTCCCACCCTGAGACACTCTCGGAGAGTGGGGTCACAGCCAGGGTCTGCCATTATCAGTGGCGACCGTGCAGCAATTAGGGTTAAGTGCCTTGCTCAAGGGCACATAGACAGATTTGTCACCTTGTCGGCTCAGGGATTCAAACTAGCAACCTTTCAGGTTATCTAAATGTTAGGCTACATGTGGCCAACACTGAT
The DNA here is from genome assembly GCF_034236695.1 of Oncorhynchus nerka. NCBI lineage: Eukaryota > Metazoa > Chordata > Actinopteri > Salmoniformes > Salmonidae > Oncorhynchus > Oncorhynchus nerka. Next base: position 35,965,128 of record NC_088407.1, on the reverse strand, counting down.
TGTGTGTACAATGTATGTAACGTTGGAGCAGTGTCTCTTGACAGATGGGGTGTTTCTGACTAGCGGATTTTGATTGGTCAAATTGAAGAGATAATGGTCAACATTGAACTTCCGACTAACATTCCATCAGACTGCAGTCTTTGTCTTGCACTCTGCTCTCAAGTGGTGACACACCAGAATTGCCTGTTAACGGTGTCTTTTGCAATAAGATCTCATGGTTTGACAGCGTCTGACTTGAGTATTCCCAACCTGGTCTCAGAGCATATTGTATTATTCTGTATGTAAATCCAAGATACTCCATTTAGTATGATATTGTTTCGTATGGTATGTATTCATTTGTGGATGTGCATCATCCATTTAGTTATGATATATTACTAATTTCAATTCGTCAGATATATTACGAATTACAATTCAGATGACATGTTACAATTTGCAATTTGTATGATATGTTACGAATTTGTTGTGGCTAACGTTGGCTAGGTGGCTAATTTGAGCTAGGCTAGGGGATAAGGTTAGGGTTAGGGGTTAAGTTAAAGGGTTTAACATTGAGTTAAGTTTAGGCATTTTCATTTCGATTGGTAAGTTAAGTGTTAAGGTTTGGTTTTGAAGTAGTCAACTTGGTGGGACTTCCTATGGGTTAAGGAAGGATCACATTATTCCATCCAGGTCAGGGTTCCCCAAATGGTGGTTTAATTTGTAATCTGAACAAACTAATTAGAAATGTCATTTTTGTGCGTATTATTTATAACTTTCATTGTTGGACATAAAAGACTGTAAAAAACACCAGGAAATCAGCTCCAAGTGATTTTTCTGTTCCCACATAATATAAAGACACGTGGTAGAAGAAGAAAATGGACTACTTCAAAATGGAGACGGTCTCAATGGAGCTGCCCGTGCGCTCACAGACGCCACAACGGGACAAATACAACGCTGCGATCTCTATACATTCCCATGCTACATTTACAGCCGCAACCCACCTTTCAAATCCATGACAAGATACACAAACGCGCTGGTGTGTCGCCTCTGTTTTCTAAATACGTATTTGCTCAAAAGAAAAGCAACGAAAGGGCTCCATCCGTTTTATTAATGGCTAAGTCAGCGGCTTCATTTGGATTAGGCCTGCAGGCCCTGCTTGGAAGTTATTACTTCATAATGCCATCATGTAAGCAACAGCCCATATGCTTCTCATCACAGTGGAATGGCATTCGTCCAGAGGGGAAAAGAGAAAGGCAAAGTTGAAAGATGCATATCTGATCTACAGTATGTCCCTCGGGAGACCGTTACATGTCTCACACACACACACGCATACACGCGCACGCTCACACGCACACTCTCCCTTTCTCTCTGGGAATGGAGGGAGACCTCAGTGACGTGGTGGCGGCTGATATTTTTTTTTTTGGGGGGGGGTTGAGGTTTCGTGAGTCACTTTTTCCCTCAGGGGGTAGCAGAGCAGTGCCAAGTTCCCATTGTGTCCGTCCCAAATATCAATTTTGGGACGTGAGTTAAAAATAGCCAAGAAACGAGACGAGTAGAAGTGCCGTGGCCAAACAAGAGAAGAGGATGTAGATGTAGAAAAGGCCACTGCTGCTTATTTTAGGTTGTATATGTAAGGTAGCATGGAATGGGGGAAAACGTTTCACACCCTCACACCTAAGGGACTGGGGAGGTTTGACAGGGGGCCCCAGAAAAGAGGAAAAACATGACTCCAAGCTTTCAGGCTCTAAAAAAGTACTTCAGATTTGACTCGAGGGTAACGTGATTGAGTGCTACTGAAGTATAGCTCAAACACTTACACTGACCAGGCCATGTGTTTCCTATGAGGTCTGAGCTACGATAGCGTGTCGCTGACGCTTGCCCTGTCAGACGGAAACTAAATCTAGGACACGTTTCCGCTCCCCCGAGGTGAGTGTCTCGCTCTCGCACGTCTCAGCATTTATGTGAGGAAATTGAATTCAATAAATCTCTCTCTCGAGTGTGTGAGATTAAACAAAAAGGATGGAGGAGGAAGATGGAATATTTGATACCTAAATATGGCCATATCCATCTCTAGCACTCCGTATCGTCCCCTGTCCTGGGCTAAGACGTGTGCGGGATGGAGGTTGCTGCTGGGAAGACGAGTCATCATGTGTCTGCGTCTGGTCTACGGGATCAGTGGTTCCCAACTCCAGTCCTCCAGTACCCCCCAACAGTACACATTTGTATTGTATCCCCAGACAAGCACACCTGCGGGGGTACTGGAGGACCGAAGTTGGGAACCACTGTATTAAATGTATTTAATACCACTGTATTAAATGACATGACAGGGGGGTCCAAAGATTTTTAGGCCAATGATGGCTAACTTAAGTGATATTTGATTTCAACCTGAATTTAAGCCAATCAAAATGTTATACACGGAAACCCAGCTGTGGAGAAATATTATTTGATATAAACATTGGAGGGCAAAATTGGTAACATAAATGTATTGCTGCTCAACACCGTAGTAGGCTACTATATTTTGAAAGAAACGTTGTTTAGTTGAACGTGTCTCACCCTGGCCAAGAGGGGCTGTGTGACTAAACTCAATTCGGTACCATAGATCCGACTACACCACTCTAAGTTTACACCAAGAGCATAGGGAGCTCTAAATAGCATTTGTACCATAGGCTACACGGGTTATTTTAGTTAGGGATTGAGTGGAAGAACATGGAAGGAGTGTCAGAGGCAGGTCACTCTTCGGTATGTTTGATTTCCCTCCAATTGTCAGTATCCATAAATGAACCAGTTAGCGGTGCACGAAAATGGAGGGAGGATGTAAAACAAAACCAGTTACACAATCAAATGAGACAAAAAAAAACGGTTTCCGTGCAGGTGGAGGGAAAGCATGACAGCTAACTAATTCCGGGCATCGTCTATCAAATCATACTTCTCTTAACAAAACCGAGGCTTCCAAAAAAGAGCTCTGCCACAGCTTCAGGCAAACGTAGCGTCCCTCTCCCCTGCATCTTATCCCCTGGGCGGCCGCACCTCAGACAACGAAAACAACGGTCATAAAAACAGGGTGGCAATCACATTTCTCAATTCGTCACGGTGTTAACAAGCACTCAACTAGGAGCACATACAGTGGGGAGAACAAGTATTTTTTATACACTGCCGATTTTGCAGGTTTTCCTACTTCCAAAGCATGTAGAGGTCTGTAATTTTTATCATAGGTACACTTCAACTGTGAGAGACGGAATCTAAAACAAACATCCAGAAAATCACATTGTATGATTTTTAAGTCATTCATTTGCACTTTATTGCATGACATAAGTATTTGATCATCGACCAACCAGTAAGAATTCCCCACTGTATGTTAAAGCATGCACAGTAATCAAGGGCATTCATCACGCCTGTAACAAGTGGATGAATCCCTAAAACCAAAACATTACAAACTGAACAATGTTTACCAGCCTCTCTCTAGAACCAAACATTAACCATGGGTTTATTAACAATGTGGCAGCATCATTAATATCTATTAGAAAGACCCGAGCCGAACCACCCAGGGGATGCTGGTGCTCTCTCTCTTTCCTTCTCTCTCCCTCTCTGTATCACCCTCTGTCTCAATTCAATTTCAATTTAAGGGGCTTTATTGGCATGGGAAGCAGGAAACATTACACACAAATTTCCAAAAGAATAAAGACATTTCAAATGTCATTATGTCATTACGTCTCTCTCTCTCTCTCTCTCTCTCTCTCTCTCTCTCTCTCTCTCTCTCTCACTCTCTCTGTCTCACCCCTTCTTTCTCGCTCGCTCACTCTCTCTTTCTCTCTCATCTCCCTCTTTGTCTCTCTGCCTCCCTCTTTGTCTCTTCTGCACAATCTCCCTCTCTACCTTTTCTGTATGTGTTTGTGCCTGCTAGACGACTGTGCCAACCAAGCATCCTGGGCATCTGGCTATACCCAGACAGACCTCCCTGGGCGCTGATGGATGCCTAAGAGCCGGCTCATCTCCAACACCCAGCCTGGCAGGCTGGCGCCTAATGCCACACATTCATCACCCACCACTGCCAGCCCCCAGAGCAACAGAGCTCTCTAAGCCCCACAGCTCCACACACAGCTCAGACACAGCAGTGGGCTAATTCATTTAGGGTGTAGCTGGATCTGCCTGCCGGCTGCTTGCTGCCTCTGCACCAGACACCAAGGCCTCTCTGTTGGAATTAATGGAGTTTTCATTTAATAATTTTTTTTTAATCATCTAATAGAATGTGTCAAAATGGGAGGAATGAGGTGTGGGGGAATGAGTGTGATGGGTTGTTCTGCCTCACACACTGTGCTGGGAGAAATTCAGGAAGTGGCAGTTTACCCTCACAATAGTATTGTTGGAGCCATATTGAAAATGGTCATGTTGATGAAAATAACGTTGTGGAAACCCATTATTTGAAAGAAAATTATGAACACCACTTGGTTCAAATATAAACATTTCTCCCTCTCTGTCGTCACGCGTGGCTGTTTCTCTTCCTACATCAAAATAAGAAACTGTTTTCCAGTTCAGCAAAGTTGACGTCAATTTGTCTTGTTGTTGCGTTACCTATCGACAGTGTTGATGTGGTTTTGTCTTGTTGTTGTGCATGGAACTCCAACTAATGACAGTGTTTATCTCAGTAAAAACACCCCTGCATTAGGTCACTGATTACTTATGGAAAGCTCTGTCAAAGGTGGCTTTTACCGACTGAAGTCCAGAACCACTCGCAGGGTTATTAGTCTGTTTAGACACTTATGACCTGATAACACTGTAATCTGGCAGTGCCTTGGGATAGGGTGACAGGAGAATGGGATAGGAACATATTATTATTACTACCTCAGTGAACAACAGAGAGTTCTAGGAATATGTTCCCAGAACTATTGTAACTCAAAGTGGAAAATGATATTAGTTTGTGTGTTATTATTCCCCATAATCTTGAGTTACTTGAAGTATTTGAAGAATTGACATGGTTTATCGGGAGTGGTTGACTGTGGTCCTTGATGGCCGTGGCAGGTATATTACTGGTTGTAATCCAAGTCTTTAATCAGTGACTTGCTGATTAAGGCAAGTGATGGCTCTCAATGACATCAACTGGCATCAATTACCTACCAGGGAGAAAAGCTCATCAGTTGCACACTCGTTAAGCCCCACCGGATCCCCACAGTAGCAATTAGAAGAGCAATTAGGAGAGCCCCGTCCCCATAAACCACATTAAGTTAGATAATCCAAGGACTCTTCTATCAAAGTAGGACAGGGCATGACAAACCTGTAGCCCTGTGCTATGTTGAATAGAGAGTGACATTTACACTAGTGTAGGGAGTCGGGAGTGCATGCGTGCATACTTGCATGTTAAGGACAGGTTAGACCAAGATTAACGTTAGACCAAGATTAAAGTAGATCCTCTGCTGGGTGTCAACAGAGATACTGTATGTAATGATGAGATGGTCTTGTCTCCGCCTAAACAATGGGAGTCGTCAGCTTATCGGTCTGATTGTCGGTCTGCTTATTGCTGTATTCACCCGTGGACAGATTTTGACAGGGGTTGACCCTCTCGTCTACACATTGTTTGCAGGGCGTCATCATCCAATCCCTGTAGTATCTCCCCCAGAGGTCTGTAACTAGCAGCAGATATACCCATCCGTTGTTCGCCATCTGTGGCTCCATGCCTATATGAGAAATACACAACGATGACAAACGGGGGCATCATCGTGTCGCTGATACGCCTCCAGGAGGCTCTTCCTGAACCAACAAGGGGAAGGCAGGAAAGATTCAAAACCGCCACCTCTCGCCCCCAGTTGCCAAGCAACAACGATCCTCCCCCGATATCTGAAATTGTATAAGGAGCCTCGTCGTTACCAAATATGGATCATTAAAAGACCATTTAGGGTCTAATGTGTTTAGGTTTTTTTTCACATCTGGTATTCCAAAACAGAGAATATTATTACAAACAATTTTCAAGATAAATGAGAGATGTAAGGAGTAAACATTGCGTTTGAACTTAGGATGTACTTAAAAGTTAGAGCACTCTTTTGTCAACGTGATAGAAATATTTGCAGTACCTATAGATAGGATATTCTTTTAATATGATACGATATTATTACACGACGAATGGAGGTGTTTTGAAAACGTAAAAACAAACTTACTGCAGGTGAAATCCATTGAACCTACTGTAGTTTAGAGCCTGCCTGTTTTTCATTAACCTAAGCTGAACTGACTATCTGTGAGCTGCTGGCGTTTTAGGAATGTACACGTGTTCCTCTCGGGATAGGCGTATCTTTACTTATAGTCTTATGTCCATAAGCAATGACACCATCCCTCTCTCTCTGTGTGTGTGTGTACGGTGGGACTTTGGTGTACAATCCTTTCCCCAGGTTTGTAAACACCTTTCAAGAAAGTGAGGGGCGTGGGACATAATTGTTGCACACACAGCACCAGTGGTGGAAGAAGTACTCAATTGTCATACTTGAATAAAAGTACAAATGAAATGCTACAACATCAACTTCTTTATTAAGCAAACCAGACGACGGCACAATTTGTATTTCATTTGTATTTATTTACGGACAGCCCGGGACACACTCCAACACTCAGACATTATTTACAAACACAGCATTTGTGTTTAGTGAGTCCGCCAGATCAGAGGCAGTCGGGATGACGACATGTTATAATGATAGGTGTGTGAATTGTACCATATTGCTGTCTTGCCTGCACATTCGAAATGTAACACGTACTTTAGGTTGTCGGGGGAAAATGTACGGGAGTAAAAAAGTACATATTGTGTTTAGGAATATAGTGAAGTAAATGTAGAAGTTGTCAGAAATAGAAATAGTAAAGTACAGATAGTAAAGTACAAATAGTAAAGTACCCTAAAAAAAAAAAAACGTCTTACAGTACCTTCAGAAAGTATTCACTCTCCATGACTATTTCCACGTTTTGTTGTGTTACAGCCTGAATTTAAAATGGATTTACATGTACATGTTGTGTTGCAGGCCTATACACAATACCCCATCATTTCAAAGTGAAATTGTGTTTTTTGAAATGTGCACAAATCAATACAAATAAATCACCTGAAATGTCTTTCGTCAATAAGCATTCGTCCACTTTGTTATGGCAAGAGCCTAAATAAGTTCAGGCGTAAAAATGTCCTTAATAACTTGGATGGACTCACTCTGTGTGCAATAATAGTGTTAATATTGTTTTTGTAGGACTACCTCATCTCTGTACCCCACACATACAATTATCTGTGAGGTCCCTCAGTCGAGCAGTGAATTTCAAACACAGATTCAACCACAAAGACCAGGGAGGTTTTCCAATACCTCGCAGAGGGACACCTATTGGTAAAAAAAAAAAGCAGAGTGAATATCCCTTTGAGTGTGGTGAAGTTATTGATTAGATATTGGATGGTGTATCAATACACCCAGTCACTAAAATGATACAGGCGCCCTTCCATAACTCAGTTGCCGGAGAAGAAGGAAACCGCTCAGGGATTTCACCATGAGGCCAATGGTGACTTTAAAACAGTTACCAATGGCTGTGATGGGAGAAAAGTGAGGATGGATAAACAACATTGTAGTTACTCCACAATACTAACCTAAATGACAGAGTGAAAAGAAGGAAGCCAAAAACAGAATAAATATATTCCAAAACGTGCATCCTGTTTGCAAAAATGCACTAAAGTAAAACTGCTGAACATGTGGCAAAGAAAATAACTTTATGTCCTGAATACAACGCGTTATGTTTCGGGCAAATCCAACACAACATATCAAGCACGGTGGTGGCTGCATCATGTTATGGGTATGCTTGTCATCGGCAAGGACTAGGGAGTTTTTTGGGGGATAAAAATAAACAGAATAGAGCTAAGCAGAGGCAAAATCCTGGAGGAAAACCTTGTTCTGTCTGCCTCCAACAGACACTGGGAGACCAATTCACCTTTCAGCATGACAATAACCTAAAACACAAGGCCAAATATACACTGGAGTTGTTTACCAAGATGACATTGAATGTTCCTGAGTGGCCTAATTACAGTTTTTACTTAAAGTGGCTTGAAAATCTATGGCAAGACTTGCAAATGGCTGTCTAGCAATGATCAACAACCAACTTGACAGAGCTTGAATACTTCTTAAAAGAATCATGTGCAGATATTGTACAATCCAGTTGTGCAAAGCTCTTAGAGACTTACACATAAAGATATACAGCTGTAATCGCTGCAAAAGGTGATTTTGACTCAGGGGTGTGAATACTTATGTAAATTAGATATTTCTCTATTTCATTTTCAATAAATGTGTAAATATTTCTAAAAATGTTTTCACTTTGTCATTATGGGTTATTGTGTGTTGGTGGGTGAGAAAATGTGTTATTTTGAATTCAGGCTGTAACACAAGAAATGTGCAATAAGGGGTATGAATACTTTCTGGAGGCACAGTAAGTGGTACTTCAAAGTATTTATACTTAGTTTATTTACACCACTGCACAGCACCGTGAGATGGATGGTAAACACAGAAATTCTGCCTCCGATTGTTGGGAAGAAGACCTTGGTTGTATTCATTAGTGCACCTGTTACAAAACATTTCACAACAGAAAATAAGAAAAGTGTTTCTTATTGAACACGTTTGGGAAGTTCCACTCCCTGCTTGTTTCAATCTGCTATCTTCTGTTTGATGCCTAATGAATTTGACCCTCAATGCTAACTCACTGTTTCTTAACAGAAGAGCAACATGTGACTCGAACAAAGCTTGGTGATAAAGAGGCTTCTGAGATTAGGAAATCATTATGCCTTACAAACCGGTCGATCTAGCCTAGCATACATCTCAAATGACCCTATTCCCTACAATATGGTGCACTACTTCTGTCCAGAGCCGGAACCACATACTAGAAAGACATACAGTATGGCCCTACTACTTCTGTCCAGAGCCAGAACCACATACTAGAAAGACATACAGTATGGCCCTACTACTTCTGTCCAGAGCCAGAACCACATACTAGAAAGACATACAGTATGGCCCTACTACTTCTGTCCAGAGCCAGAACCACATACTAGAAAGACATACAGTATGGCCCTACTACTTCTGTCCAGAGCCAGAACCACATACTAGAAAGACATACAGTATGGCCCTACTACTTCTGTCCAGAGCCAGAACCATATACTAGAAAGACATACAGTATGGCCCTACTACTTCTGTCCAGAGCCAGAACCACATACTAGAAAGACATACAGTATGGCCCTACTACTTCTGTCCAGAGCCAGAACCACATACTAGAAAGACATACAGTATGGCCCTACTACTTTTGACCAGAGCGCTGTACGTCTGCCTAGTATGTGGCACTGGCCAACATTAATGAACTATATGATTTGAGACAGGATTGATTTGCAGATAATAAGTGTGTAAATCAGGTTACTACCATAGAGCCTCAAAGAGCAATCTGGTCTCAGGGCAATTCCTAGGATTTGGTATGTAAACGCTCTTACCTCCATTTAGTATGCTATAGAAGTTAGGTTACATTATGAATGGAATAGTGGTTTTACAGTATCGAATGTAAGGAAATATAGTATTATACATATTACCCAGTCGTACAATAGCATAGGAATTGGATGGTATAACTTATCATGCCCCTTGGAGGACATATAGTATTATACGTCTTTCTCTGATACCATGTTCCTTATTGCGTTGTAAAAAAATATATTGAGAATTACGGTGAGAATTTACGTTGGTGGTTACGAGAACTAACGGCAAATGTTAGGATAGTTTACGTAAATGGTTAGAATGACTTTTAAACGACAGAGGTTGGCAGATTGTACATAGCAGGTTAGTTGAATTGGGTTAAGGTTAACATCAGGGTTAGGGGAAGTTCTTTCCGACACGACTCTTTGTATTGTTAGACGGTCCACTGTACAAGTCCAATCTCCCTACTTTCGTTTCTGTCTGAAGAAACGAGTCCATTAATATGTATAATTTGTCTTGGAGGTGCTCAGAAACATCATTGAGTATGGACTCACGCATAGGTTGCCCTTCTGGTGAGCAATGTGTTGTGAGGCGGTGTGTGTAATAACGTTACCCCCGGGCCATGCAAAGATAATGTTTGGTTATCTAACTCAGCGATTCTCAACTGGTTCAGACTGGAGTGGGTCGAGAGTGTCTTATAAGAAAAAAAGAATACAAAAAAATACATGTATTTATATATATATTTTATTATATTTTATTTCAATGAAAAACACTCCATTCTGAACATAAACGACTAAAAGCACGTAGAAAGTGTTTAGAAATAATAAGAAACCTATATATATATATAATTTTTTAAATATATATTTTTTAATTAAGTTAACCTCGGAACTGTTTAACTTCAATTAAAGTATTTTCAAAATAGAGTTATAAGTAGCGCTATTTCGCGGATTTGTTTGATTTTGTGGTCTAAAACCAGTGAGTTTAACGTTCTTCATTAAGAATATGGGCAAAATACAATTATTAACAAGGAGAATGTGGGACTGTTGTTCCTTGTCATATAATTGGTAGATTTACTATCCGTATAGTTTTCCAGATTGCAATTTGGGAACAATAAAAGAATTACGATGTACCTTTTCCACACACATGCACACACTCATGCTTGAACGCACTCACATGCACATGCGCACACACTGTATATGCACACACACATGCATGCAAGCGTGCGCGCGCACACACACACACACATTAAATACATGTTTAGGGGTAGGTTAACAACAGATCACTCCATTCTGATATGCTATTCCTTTTTTCTTTCTGTCTGGGAAATTTATGACCATTACCATAAGATCAGTCTTTTTTGCCTGAAAAGTGAGTTTGAAAACATTCATCATTGTATGTATGTATGTGTATGCCTGTGTGCGTGTGTGTGTGTCTGTGTGTGTACGTGTGTGTGTGTGTGTGTGTGTGTGTGTGTGTGTGTGTGTGTGTGTGTGTGTGTGTGAGAGTGTGTGTTTGTGCGTGCACACATGCATGTGTGTGTGTGTGTGTGCGTGAGTGTGCTCGTGTAATGTGTCCAATGAGTAGTGTGAGTGATTTGGAGATCATGCATCAAGAGGCTCTGTAATCAATCAACACATTCACTAATCAACACAGACAAGGACAGAGAGTCCCTGAGCCATATATAAATAGCATACAAAGCTTTGTAAGCTATCCTTCATGTTGGCACTAATTGCTCCATGACAATGACATTCTAATTTGCATTCTGTCTTGGAAAATGTTGGAGCCAAGATGACATTCTAATTTGCATTCTGTCTTGGAAAATGTTGGAGCCAAGATGACATTCTAATTTGCATTCTGTCTTGGAAAATGTTGGAGCCAAGATGACATTCTAATTTGCATTCTGTCTTGGAAAATGTTGGAGCCAAGATGGCGCCCGTAAACAAATGTAAGCTCCAACTGGGTTCCCTGGCTTGTCCACTATGGCTGTCTGTGAACTCTACTAGCCCATTCCTCCTCAACAGAACCTAGGTCGCACAGACGACTGATGGGACACTCGGGTCCACTTCTTTTTCCATTATGCTTCACCGAGCCCCCACGAGTCACACAAATCCATCCATTATGTTGACACATGTCCCCATAAACCACTTTAGATTGTATTAACCAAGGAACCGTCCTATCAAAACAGGAACGGGAATAAATGTATTTCTTCTCATGGGGATCATCTAACAAAATGCAGAGTTCAGACAGAGGTAACTGATAATATGGTACAGTGTGATGCAGTATGATGTAGTATGTGCAGTTCCCATCCTGACAGACACCTAGTTAAGTTTGCTGATGACACTGCCTTGATCAGCCTGTTGCACGATGACGAGGAACACCATGGCCCGGTCCTAAATGACTTTTTAGAGGGGTGTGACGGATCACACTTGGTCCTCAATACCAACAAGACCAAAGAGATGTGCATAGGCTTCAGGAAGCAAACAACACCTACCTCTGCAACATCTATCAGAGGTCAGAACATAGAGGAATACAAATATCTGGGTGTCCTCTTGGACAATAAACTTCGGTTGAGTAAATGAACAGACCTGATCTACAAAAAGAGTCAACAGAGACTGTACTTTCTCAAAAAACGGGTATCTTTTAATGTTGACTGTACTATACAGACTCTGTTTTACAAATCTTTTATTGAGAGTATTTGAACTTTTTGTATTGTTTGTTGGTTTGGCAATGCCACTGTCAGTCAGAAAATATGCTGAGAATACAATTTTTTGTATTTTTTATCATTTTTGAAACAAGTAATTCTTTAAATTTCACTTCACCAATTTGGACTATTTTGTGTATGTCTATTATATACAATTCAAATAAAAATCTATTTAAATTACAGGTTGAAATGCAACAAAATAGGAAAAACACCAAGGGGGATGAATACTTTTGCAAGGCACTGTATATCAGTATGATGCAGTATTACAGTATTACAATAAGATGCAGTATTACAGTGTGATGCAGTGTTACAGTGTGATGCAGTATATGATGCAGGGTTACAGTATGATGCAGTATTACAGTATGATGCAGTATTACAGTATAATGATGCAGTATATGATGCAGGTATTACAGTATGATGCAGTATTACAGTATAATTATGCAGTATATGATGCAGGTATTACAGTATGATGCAGTATATGAGGCAGTATTACTGTAAGATGCAGGATTACAGTATAATGATGCAGTATTACAGTATGATGCAGTATATGAGGCAGTATTACAGTAGGATGCAGTATTACAGTATTTGAGGCAGTATTACAGTAAGATGCTGTATTACAGAATAATGATGCAGTATATGAGGCAGTATTACAGTAAGATGCAGTATTACAGTATAATGATGCAGTATTACAGTATGATTCAGTATTACAGTATAATGCAGTATTACAGTGTGTGCAGTATTACAGTATGATGAAGTATTACAGTGTGATGCAGTATATGAGTCAGTATTAAAGTAAGATGCAGTATTACAGTATAATGATGCAGTATTACAGTATGATGCAGTATTACAGTGTGATGCAGTATATGAGGCAGTATTACAGTAAGATGCAGGATTACAGTATAAGGATGCAGTATTACAGTATGATGCAGTATATGAGGCAGTATTACAGTATGACACAGTATATGATGCAGTATTACAGTATGATGCAGTATATGAGGCAGTATTACAGTAAGATGCAGTATTACAGTATAATGATGCAGTATTACAGTAAGATGCAGTATTACAGTATGATGCAGCATTACAGTATGATGCAGTATATGATGCAGTATTATAGTGCGATGCAGTATTATAGTGCGATGCACTATATGAGGCAGTATTACAGTAAGGTGCAGTATTACAGTATAACGATGCACAACTCACAGTGTGATGCAGTATGAGACTGTAGATATGTGGCAAAAGATGCAGATACTGTAGATCCCAGATGGGTAGGTCCACTGTGAGTTTAGATCTCTCCTTTAGAATGATGGAAACTGTAATATATCAGGCTGGTAATTGGGATGTCTGACAAGCACCCTTTGATGTTGAGATGGATGAGCATACATGGGAAACTGAGCGCATTGAGTGCATTCCCAGACATGGTCTGTTTCAAAGCCAAATTCCTCTGGTTTACAGATAATAGGGAAAGGCAATTGTTAGTGCACCTACTATATTTATGGTGGAAGGGAAGGCATAGAAATACACGTAATTGATGCAGAAACACACGTTTGATGTCATTAAAATAGCATGTGCTGTATAGGCATAGTAGAATTCTCTCAGGCAAGGCTGTCAGAGCTGTAGCTGGACTGGTTATTCCAACGTTACAGGATAACTAAAACTGTTCACAATGTCACTAATGAGTAACATGATATCCCTTCATCCTGATTGAGTAGTTCATTAAATGTTTTTAAAACCACCTGTTTGCAGCTGAAGTTTCTCTCGCCAAACCCATTAGGGGGGTATTCAAGGTAACATCAGTACTGTTGCAGCTAAAACACAGTGTTCTATCACTTTTTCATTTTAGCCCGGGAACAGGGAACATTGGCAATGTACAGCTTATTCAAGTGATCTTGTTTCTTCAGTTTCAGTTTAATTTCCAGTTTCTTGTCAGTGACTGACTACGTGTGTTAAAAAAGCATCTGCTGCGTGATGATGATGATGATGATGATGATGATGATAATGATCGCAAAAACTTGAATCAGTTTTGAGCAGCGGGTGCTACACATTAGCAGTGGATGGCTTCCCTCGTAAGGATGTAAAACACCTGTACCCTCGCAGTACAGCTCTATACACAGTAAAGGCAATCCATTACTGCCGACTGCCTGCATCTACTACACACGTGTGATATTACTTTGACGCTGGGAAAGGCTTGGGGAAACCCTGTGCCAGATGACTCAAATGTAAATGTGAAACTGTAAATGCAGTCGGTTTCACTCGTAAACGTCAGTCATTCTGAAGCGCCGTGACAACACTGCAATGGGAGAAGTGCTACGTGCAGAGATGGGGGGGGGGGGGGGGATACGTGAAAATGTGTCTTGTTACAATAACAAGATACTCTAAAGACCAATGTATCAAGCTAAAATGCAAGATACTTATGCAAGTGCACACCTTCACGACGACAACAGTTTCAGTAACGGTAACAAAACACATTGACTGTGATATGTGGTTGTTAATCTACTGTAGTTGAATGCACTGACTATAAGTACCTCTGGATAAATGACCAAATGTAAATCCCCCCCTTTCACCTCGCACTGCTATCAGAAGTCTGATGGCACTATGGTGTGATGAGTATCTGCTAAATTACCCAAATGTAAATGTAAAAATGAACAATTGCAAAGCACACTGTGTCACACCCTGATCTGTTTCACATGTCTTTGTGATTGTCTCCACCTCCCTCCAGGTGTCACCCATCTTCCCTATTACCCTCAGTGTATTTATACCTGTGTTCTCTGTTTGTCTGTTGCCAGTTCGTTTTCTTTGTCAAGTCAACCAGCGTTTTTGTGTCTCAGCTCCTGCTTTTCCCAGTCTCTCTTTTTCTCACCCTCCTGGTTTTAACCATTGCCTGTCCTGACTTGGAGCCGCCTGCCTGACCACTCTGACTGCTCCTGAGCCTGCCTGCCGACCTGTACCTTTGCCCCACCTCTGGATATTTGACCTCTGCCTACCCTGACCCTGAGTCTGCCTGCCATCCAGTGCCATTGCCCCACCTCTGGTTTACTGACCCCTGCCTTGACCTGTTTATTGCCTGCCCCTGTTGGAGTTAATTCGACGTTGTCTGCATCTGGGTCTTACCTTCACACCTGATACACTGGGTGTTATTATTGGCCTCGTTTCTGGGTGGAGCTCATTAGAATAATACCCAATGTGCTTTGCAAGTGTTAATTTTCTTATGTTACCACTGCAGGGTGAAAGGGGACACACATTTTGAAACACTATCAAAAATTATATTAAAAAGTATTTTGTATTTTGAAAATACAAATTACACGTCTAAGTATTTTTTTAACCAAATACATTGGATCGTAGTTCAGGCCAGTGTAACACAAATGACAAAATACTTAAAGGTATTTAAAATGTAATTCAATACGTATTTCAAATACAAGTAGCAGAAATCTCTGGCTACATGTTATTACAGCTGCAGGTGCACTGACAAATCCAGCACATTGAGTTTTTCTGCTTAGAATCGGCATAATCTGCATAATACTCATCAAGTGTGTTTATGTGTGTGACGCTTAAAGGCCATGTATTCAAATGAATCTTGTCAAATGCCTCTCGCTCATAATTTTGCCCCCAGGGAGGTGTTGCAGCGATTATAAAATCACTCAAGAAAAGCTTGCTCTGTCAGAAAGACGATGAAAGGTTCACTGGCCCCTTTGGCTTCTCCCTGGTTTGTTTGTCGAAGCAGGACACACACACAGGCATGCTCACACACGTGCATGCACTCACAACCATCCACCTACTCATTCACTCACATTTAAACACACACACACACACACACACACGCACACACACACACACACACACGAATGCACACAGGCGTCAGACTCGCAAGCACACACACACACACACACACACACACACACACACACACACACACACACACACAGGCGTCAGGCTCGCAAGCACACACACACACCTCAAACTGATCAGACAATAGTGGTAATAGAATGACCATAATAACTACACGAGCACACTCACGCACACACACACACACACACACACACACACACACACACACACACACACACACACACACACACACACACACACACAGACAATAGTGGTAATAGAATGACCATAATAACTATTTTTCAATTCAAACCCTTTGGAAAATGAGGGTCAACTTCCTTATCCCTGGTTCTTTGTGGAAAACGAGATCCATTTTAGCCCCTCTAATGTCACAAAACGATGGTTGTTGCTACGTACGGCTATATTTCCGGTCCCCTTTTGTACATTTGAACACTAGTAGGACCAATATACCTTTTATCAGGGCTCTAAAGCAATACTAGTTGTGCCACCCCCCCCACCCCATGGATTTAAAATGCCCCTTTAGGCAGGTCATCCTCAAACCGGTCCTGATGTCAAGGCTCAGGAGAGGAAGAAGAGGACAGAAACGAACCATGACTGATATTGCTCTGCAAATGGAAATGTGCTCTTTCTGAGTGAGTGGGCTTCCAGCGGCTCAGGAAATGACTTTCTTTTGTCTGGAACAACTTAGTGATCCCCCAGCCTTCCACTGTAAACACACGGTTCCATGCAATAGAGGACAGTTGTATAACATCGGGAACCGGGTTCTCGGAGAACATTGAAACAGAACAGGCCCCTAAGCTGCTTCGGACAGACAGGCAGAGGTAGTAGGTCATCTCGTTCAGTTAGGAGTTCGTCCCAGAGACCAACCCTCCCCCGGGACTGTGAACTTAAACCTCTTTTTCTCTCGTCCAATTTGATTTACCAGTGACCGTGTGCTCCGGGCTGACGTTCTACAGAGACGGTTCTGTGTTTTGTCAAATATGGAGAGGAAGCATGGAAAGTAGCCATTACGGCCCAGACCCATGCTTCTTCGCTACTCTGCCTTGCCTGCACATATTTCAGCACACAAACTGGCCTGCTTAGAGAGAGGTATTCTAATCTAAGCTATTCTATGGGGCATTTTCGAAGCAGATACTTCTCACATTGTTCATCTTGTGTTAGTAGTATATGTCAGAGGGGTAGACCTGATATGTACTGTACCTGCGATATCTGAAGGGTCATGAAATTGCAACAGGACAAAACATCACACTTAGCTTACATTGAGTACATGAGAAGTACTCCTACTATACGAAGGATAAGAATAACGGTATGAGTGCTCTACGGCACACATTAAAGCCGTTCTCCAGACAATACAGTTAGTCTGATCATCTCTGTGTTCTTTTCCTACCATCTGTCTGTACCGATAATGACAAAACACCAGTAACAGCAGAATAATCACCCGTAATAACATCTTTATAGTGCAGTGAGTGAACACTGAGTTACATTGAGTCTCCATTTAGAACAAGAGAATATAGGCCTTCTACCCCATGGTCTTTTCCCATTATGAGCCACAGCCATAAAGTAGCGTCCCTCCATGTTTCAGAATAACTCATGTTTACTTAATGGCTCCACTGGAAAAGCCTGCAGGGCAAAGTCCACCGGAGAGGAGCTAAGAATGGGTCGAGTTGAGGTAGAGAGATCCCACAGGCTCTGTGTGTGTCTCTGTGTGTGTGTTGTGTGTGTGTGTGTGTGTGTGTGTGTGTGTGTGTGTGTGTGTGTGTGTGTGCACTCGAGTGAGTGTGTGAGAGAGAGGGAGGGGGGAGTAGTGGATAGTGTGTGTATAAACTGTGTATGTATTAGATTGTGTTGGTGCAAGCTACTGCCCACTGTGGTTAAGAAGTAGGATTGTTTCCCTATGATAGCAGTGTGTGTGTGGTGCACTTCACTCAGCATTGCTTCCATGATAGGAATGTACAGTATATGGAAAGTTTTACTGCAGCGGGGTTATCTCTCAGAGTACAACTGAAGGCCACGTTTACAATAGGGAGCTGGCTGTTTAAGCTAGAGCGGGGAATTACTGGTGAGTGAAGGCCGAGTCATCAGACCCAACCTCTCTCTGTCTGCTGAGTGACTACACCTGGACAGTGTTCCTGTGAAGGACATACACGCACTTGCGAGCGTGTACACACACACAAGCACGCACGTTCCTTACACACGCACACAACCAATACACTTCCAGAATGACTCCTATGCTTTCAAGGTCCCCAGACTGGTCTCATAGACATCGTAAACGTAAATCCAGGACACTCAAATTAGTATGAAATGTTACATGAGACAAAAGGAGAGTGGTTGAGCGTATAACGCGAACGTCTGGCAACCCGGACACATCCTAACTTTAACCTTAACTTTAACCCCTAACATATATTCTTCCGGCTTTGGGGACCAACCCAAAGCATTTTCTTGCACTTCTATACATTTTTCCATGTCTAATGTGTATCCATGTGATATTTGAGTGACTCAAACATTATTACAAACCGATGATTCCCTACCCAATTCTGAAATTGCACCTTGTGCATTCTACTATCACATCTTTCAAGCGTAAGTTGAAAGTCGGACTGAGTTCCTTAAAAGCCCCACAGTTTGGGAACCACTGCCCTAGCCTAGCTGACGCTAGCCACCCCTAGTTGACATTAGCTACAACAAATTGGAATTCGTAACATATCATACATTTTGCAAATTAGAAACATATTGTACATTTTGCAAATTCGCAACATATTTTACGTTTTGCAAATTTGTTACATTGTATGAATTGCAATTTGTAACGTATCATACGAATTGTCATTTGTAACATGTCATTTGCAATGGATGATGGACATCCACAAATGAATACATACCATACGAAATGTAACGTATTATACTAAATGCTCTGGGACCACTTTGCAGCAGAATGACAGACAGTGAGATTTAGAGAGAGACCTGACAAGTCTAGACCAGCTCGGTTTTGAAACACACACTGTTGGAACATCTGGAAGAGAGCCCGGGGTGGCCCTGTTTGTGTGTGTGTGTGTGCGTTTGTGTGTGCGCGTGTGCGTATGTGCGTGTGTGTATGTACGTGTGTGTCCTGGGCATATATGTGTTCATTTGGGGGAAGGGTCCCACTATCAGATCCCCCTATCAGATAGACTGGATGCCTAATGTTCTGGGCTGTCCAGATTCTCTAGTAGGAGGCCAGGGAGCTCCCATATGCCTGGGGAGTGGGTCCTGTGCTCCCAGGGGTAAAAGAGATGCCATCTGCTGGGTAAGGTAACACCACAGTATCAGCATGGTCCCACTGGCTTGACACCAGAGAGACACAGGATCTAAAGGGCCTGCGACAATGAATAGTATATAGTGGAGGCCATTACTATTTGTCAATTCAGTGTGGGCCTCCGAAATGGGCTGGGGAGTTCAATGGAGCATGTTCAGTGATTGATTGTATTGAGACGGCATACTTGGTGGTTCGTATTCATAAAGTGTCTTAGAGTAGGAGTGCTGATCTAGGAACAATTTGGCTTTTTAGGAAATAATGCATTGTATTATATGGATGGAAGGGGGCCTGATCCTAGATCAGCATTCCCAATCTGAGATATTTTTTTATTAATAAGGGCTAGCAACTTTAAATACAGATGTTTGTTGTTGTTGATGAGAACCAGTGGGTCATCCCTCCTTGCAATAGGCTTCCTTGTAGTTGCTATTGATTGTTTTGCCCTTGTATCAGCATTCACCAACACCCACTCAAATATATGAGGCAAGTAAGGTAATTTGAGTGTAAGGAAGGAGCCATAGCTCATGCTGTATGTTAAATAGTTCCATGTATTCATGAGAATATGCACATGGTGAAAATGTCAATCTATTTGGTTGACAGTTAGGCTTAAAATATGTTCAGCTGACTTATCGAGGGCACATTTGAACCATCTTCCATTAATTAACTTAGTTCACTGATGTGAAAATCTCTGCCATCCTGGATATGTACACACATATTATTATTATTAAGTTATGCCCTTTGATGTAAACCCATATCTACTTTTCTGTCAAATAAACATACAAACAAATCACAAGAAAACATCGCTTTTCCATTTTGGAATTTAGAATCCGTTATTGGAGGGAGGGGGGGGCATGTTGCTGAGGCGATGTTGCTGCGCAAAGGCAATGAGACTCTTGCAGAAGTCTACCCACAGGCGCTCACAATGTAGGAAGCGCTCGCTTGAAAACAGATTACCACCACACACACTGCTTGCCAGTGACTGATATTATTGGCTTCCATCTTCGGAGTGTTGATGGTAATCTGATTAATTTGAGGAATTTTGGCTCTGAGCATGGAGGGCTGCTATCTCCCTGAATACGAAAGGATGGAAGCGTGGCTTGACGACCACTTGGAGTTCGCTCACTCCTACTTTGTCAGGAAGGCTACAAGGTAAGCGCGGGGTGAGATTTAAGTCGTAACTGATTAATTGCATTTCCAAAACAGGGATAGCTCATTTTCTGATACATCCTCGCTGTCTATTATATTTGAATCAATCTGAGCGATAATTAATGTGTTCCTGAGTTGAAACATCCTGAGTTGTTTCAACGTAAAACGACATGCTACTAACGTTACTGACTTGTATTATTGCCCCGGACCATCGGCACTACAGTCAGTAACCATTCACCAAAATAGCAAGAGAATTGAGAGCATAAGTGTAATCATTAACCTTTATTCGGGCGATTCCATTCCACGCTGTTCCAAAAAGCGCAGTTAATTAAAAGTTAAACACGTTTTGTTGTGTTACCACACAACTTCTGGAATAGATGCTATTGACCTTATTAGTTGTTTTGGTTTTATTCTAACATAAAGGTGTTATGGCATGTTTTGACATATCGCAGTGGCTCGTGTGCAGTTTGTGTTACTGTTTAGATAAGACATTATAGGCTGGATACATTTGCCTAGATTGCAATCAGAACCTAAAAGGACAATTAGTTCATGTTTAGACATACAGTCAGTAAACAGTCATTATTTACAGTATTTTATCTCACAGCAGCACACTATGAATTCCTGGGTGAGGTGCCAGTTGTAGCAAGCCAGCAGCCTTACTGTCATTGAGGGCATATTCTGTCCATATAGTGAGGCTGGCACCTTGGCATCACAGCTATCAGTCCTAGTTTCGTTTCGAGTTTCAAGTTTTATTGTCACTTGCACAAGTACAGTGAAATGCCTTCCTTGAAACCTCCAAACCCAACAATGCAGTGATCAATATCAATGTGGCACAACAACAAAAATAACACAAGGAAGAACAAAAACACAATAAATAAACATACGAAATAAGAAGAACACGAGAAAGTACGAAGCTTTATACGGTGTCAGTTCCAATACCGTACAATGTGCTGGGATACTGGAGTGGAAGAGGTAGATATGTTTAGAGGTAAGGTGACTAGGCATCAGGATATATGACAAAAAGAGTAGCAGCAGCATACATGACGATTGTATGTGAGTGTGTGTAGAGTCAGTATACATGTTTGTGCAGGTTATGTGTGTGTGTTGGAGTGTCAGTGTGCGTGAGTGTGTACGAGTCCTGTGAGTGTGTGTAGAGTCAGTATACATGTTTGTGCAGGTTATGTGTGTGTGTTGGAGTGTCAGTGTGCGTGAGTGTGTAGAGTCCTGTGAGTGTGCATAGAGACAGAGCAACAACAACAAAAAGGAGTACAAGGGTCAACTCAGATAGTTTGTGTAGTCATTCTTTTAGCTATTTAGAAGTCTTATGGTTTGGGGGACAGAAGCTGTTCAGGAGCCTATTGGCACCTGTACCACCTGCCGTGCAGAAAACAGAGAAAACAGTCGATGGCTTGCGTGGCTGGAGTCTTCAACAGTTTTCCGGGTCTCCTTTTCACACCGCCTGATAAAAAGGTCCTGGAAGGCAGGGAGCTCGGCCCCAGTGATGTACTGGGCTGTCCGTACCACCTTCTGTAGAGCCATCTGATCGAGGGCGGTGCCGTTGCCATACCAAGTAGAGATGCAACCGGTCAAGATGCTCTCAATGGTGCAGCTGTAGAACTTTCTGAGGATTTGAGGGCCCGTGCCAAACTTTTTCAACCTCCTCAGGGGGAAGAAGCGCTGTCGTGCCTTCTTCACAACCATGTGCGTATGAGTGGACCATTTGAAGTACTTAGTGATTTGGACACCAAGGAACTTGAAGCTCTCGACCCACTCCACTGCAGCCCTGTTGATGTGGATAGGGGCATGCTCGCCCCCTTGTTTCCTGTAGTCCACGATCAGGTCCTTGGTCTTACTGAAGTTGAGGCAGAAGTTGTTGTCTCGGCACCACACTGCCAGGTCACTGACCTCATCCCTGTAGATCCCGGTGACCAGGCCTACCACCGGCCTGTCTTGATGATGGTGTTGGAGTCGTGCGTGGCCACGCAGTCGTGGGTGAACAGGGAGTACAGGAGGGGACTAAGCACACACCCCTGTGAGGCCGCTGTGTTGATGCTCAGCGTGGCGGAGGTGATGTTGCCTACCATCACCACAATGGGTTGAGATTTCCACTGCACTTGTGTCAGCACATCATTTGTTGTTGATGAAGAGGCAAATCCCTCCCTCTCTCGATTTCCCTGACTCTACTGTCCTGTCCACTCGGTGACTGGAGAATCCATCGAGTTGGTTAGCCCCGAGGGGTATCTTGTCCGAAAGCCATGTTTCAGAAAAGCAGAGTTATGAGAGTTCCGTTTGTAGCAAATCCACGATCAGAGATCATCCGTCTTATTATCAAGTGATTGGCCAATAGAATGGAGGGAAGAGGTGGCAGGTTTTCCCTACGGCTTAATCTCGCCAGGATTCCCCCTCTCCTGCCTCTTGGAAACCCTGCAATTTGGGTCGGAATTACATAAAGCGCCCAGGGCAGATGAGTCAAAGTTAAAATC
This sequence comes from Oncorhynchus nerka, assembly GCF_034236695.1. Taxonomy (NCBI): domain Eukaryota; kingdom Metazoa; phylum Chordata; class Actinopteri; order Salmoniformes; family Salmonidae; genus Oncorhynchus; species Oncorhynchus nerka. The sequence goes on along the minus strand of NC_088407.1, from coordinate 35,942,256 downwards.
GGAATTGGGGTAAGTAACTGCTGATCTGATGTTCAAAAGCTCTTGTTGGCTATAAGACATGATAGTGGATACATTCCGTGCAAATAAAGTGAAGACTTCTTTAGGGCTACTTATTTGCATTTGTCTATCCAGAATAAGTGATTGCTTGTCCAGGTTTGCATAATTTACATTTCAGTCAAATAATCTTATCTCATTGGATACCATCCCATTTTCCACAGGCCCATGGAAAGGTCAGACATATTTCTCTTAGAGAAGTAACGGGAGATATGTATTTTCTTGTGTGTATCCACAGTAACCGCGTTATGTGAAACATTATTTGATTGACACGTCAAAATATATCCGTTTGCACATATCATCAGATCGGATGTTTAGGTCTGAAACTCAGTTCTCTAAGAGCTCCTAAGGACACATTAGGGCTGCTCTATGGGGGATTCTCACTAGGGGGTCTCACACACACACGCACGCACGCACGCACGCACGCACGCACACACACACACACACACACACACACACACACACACACACACACACACACACACACACACAGACGTACACACAGGTTGCTGTCTCTTATGCTTGGTGAGATAACATTCCGCTTCCATCGGCTTGCGATTTCATAGTGCGGTTAGGGCTCAGTTTTATGTGTCTGGCAGGCAGCCTAATCTACAGGCACATTTCATGGCAAATCCGTTTTTACAGCCGCTGGGGTTTCGGAAGGTTTCAGTAGGGCTGTTCAGCCAAAGTAAGTCTTTGACAAAATAAAAAAGGTTAGGATTTGAACCTAGGACCTTGTGGTTAACAGTGTTTTTAATGCTGGCACTGTGCATATCAGTCATGCTTTACAAATGTGCACTGCCGACCAGAATTAGTCTGTGAGTTACTGTGTGAGGGGGAACGTGTGTGTGTGCGTGGTGTGTGCATAGGTGTGTGCCCCTGGGATTGCGGTAGAATGTTGTTCAAATGTCTAACATTGTTGATTAATGTATTGTAAGTCTGGTAAGGCATATCTCATGATGTGTTGTAATGCATGTCCTGTGTGTTCTGTCTATTGTCTATTAGGAGATGGAGAAATCTGGTAGAACCTCTTCGCACTACCTCCACATGTAAAGCTTGTCAAATACACAAATTCCTCTGACTGGTTATATTTTCCTCTAATATCCTATAATGTCATATTGACCTGTTGTATGATATTGGTTATTGTTTTTATAATGTCGTATAATGTCCCGTGTGTTGTGTGTTGGTACAGGGAGATGGTGAATGCCTGGTTTGCTGAGCGAGTCCACTCCATCCAGCCCTCCTCATCATCCTCCTCCTCGTCATCCTCCAAAGAAACCCTTACACCTCAGAGACCCACCCAGCCCTCAGACAGTCCCTGCCTAGCCTTCTCCCTGCCCCCTTCCCTGGGCCTGAACGACGGGCGCTCTCCCTCCCCGTCCCCCAGCCCTGCTCCTAGCACCCCCACCCGCAAGATCTCTGCATCTGAGTTTGACAGGCCACTGAGGCCCATCGTGGTCAAGGACGCGGAAGGCTCACTAACCTTCCTCTGCGACGCCGAACCCGACCGAGGCGACATCCGGACGCCCATGCCCTTCAGAACCCAGCAGGGAGGGGTCGGGCTTGGCATCCCTGCGGGGATGATGGACGAGGTGGGCAGTGCCCGGGGGTTGGACCGCTGTGCCAGGCTGTTGGAGTTGGTGAAGGATGTGTCGAGTCACTTGGACGTGACGGCTCTGTGCCACAAGATCTTTCTGCACATCAACGAGCTGATTGCTGCCGACCGCTACTCCCTCTTCCTGGTAGGTAGGGGCACGATGGAAAAGAAGGATTGGGCACGGTTAGCCTATGAGAGAAAGAAGGATTGGGTACGGGTTAGCCTATGAGAGAAAGAAGGATTGAGAGAAAAAGAAGGATTGGGTACGTTAGCCTATGAGGTTAGTCTATGAGAGAAAGAAGGATTGGGCACGGGTTAGCCTATGAGGTTGGGTAGTCTATGAGAGAAAGAAGGATTGAAAGAAGGATTGGGCACGGGTTAGCCTATGAGAGAAAGAAGGATTGGGGGTTAGCGGGTTAGCCTATGAGAGAAAGAAGGATTGGAGAGAAAGAAGGATTGGGGGTTACGGGTTAGCCTATGAGAGAAAGAAGGATTGAGAGAAAGAAGGATTGGGCACGGGTTAGCCTATGAGAGAAAGAAGGATTGGGCAAGAAGGATTGGGGGTTAGCCTATGAGAGAAAGAAGGATTGGGTACGGGTTAGAAGGAAAGAAGGATTGGGTTGAGAGAAAGAAGGATTGGGCACGGGTTAGCCTATGAGAGAAAGAAGGATTGGGTACGGGTTAGTCTATGAGAGAAAGAAGGATTGGGTACGGGTTAGCCTATGAGAGAAAGAAGGATTGGGCACGGGTTAGCCTATGAGAGAAAGAAGGATTGGGCACGGGTTAGCCTATGAGAGAAAGAAGGATTGGGGCCTGAGAGAAAGAAGGATTGGTTAGCCTATGAGAGAAAGAAGGATTGGGCACTATGAGAGAAAGAAGGATTGGGTACGGGTTAGCCTATGAGAGAAAGAAGGATTGGGTACGGGTTAGCCTATGAGAGAAAGAAGGATTGGGCACGGGTTAGCCTATGAGAGAAAGAAGGATTGGGCACGGTTAGCCTATGAGAGAAAGAAGGATTGGGTACGGGTTAGCCTATGAGAGAAAGAAGGATTGGGTACGGGTTAGCCTATGAGAGAAAGAAGGATTGGGTACGGGTTAGCCTATGAGAGAAAGAAGGATTGGGCACGGTTAGCCTATGAGAGAAAGAAGGATTGGGTACGGGTTAGCCTATGAGAGAAAGAAGGATTGGGCACGGGTTAGCCTATGAGAGAAAGAAGGATTGGGTACGGGTTAGCCTATGAGAGAAAGAAGGATTGGGTAGCCTATGAGAGAAAGAAGGATTGGAAAGAAGGATTGGGTACAGCCTATGAGAGAAAGAAGGATTAGCCTATGAGAGAAAGAAGAAGGATTAGGGAAAGAAGGATTGGGTAATGGTTAGCACGGTTAGCCTATGAGAGAAAGAAGGATTGGAGAGAAAGAAGGATTGGGTACGGGTTAGCCTATGAGAGAAAGAAGGATTGGGCACGGGTTAGCCTATGTCATGAAACAAATTTAGTATGAGATGATAAATGATTAGTTTTTCAATTATATGGTGCTGAATTAAACTGTTAGAATAGTTGGCTCCAAAGTGTACTTCCTGCTCTCTCTTATTATGAAAAATGATCATTATTAGAATGTCATTTTTCATATAGATTCCCCCCCCCCCACACCAGATACAAAACATACACATACGAACAACAACTTACAAACGCACACAAACCACGACTACATCTCCTCTGCCCAGACCCGCATGCTCACACCTCCATCCCTAGTGCCTGCATTATTGTTTGGCACATTGTGTCAAATTGTAAAAAGAAATCAATCTCGGTCGCCGGTGTTATTTCAATAATACACCATTCGATTTTTCCATTGTGTTAATGATGGCCGATTGATTGATTTCCAAGTTTTTAGTACACGTTTTTTCAAGATGAGAAGAGACCCATTTGGCTGGATGATTATCTCACAACAATCCGATATGCCATGTCTTGAAATATGCAGACAGACGGATTAAAAGACAGCCAACTTTCTAGCTCTGCCCATGGGCTGAGACTTCACAGCAGTCCCAGAGAGCATGGATTATTGAGTCCTCGTCAGTTTTACACTTAAGACATGACTCTGTCGTTGTGCTGTAGAATTTGTGAATTTTGTCTCTTGTATGATACATTCTATACATTAGTTTACACTGGATTAAGCATACATTTTAGAAAGCTGTCATTTAATTAGTTATGCTCCAACATTCCCTCCATCTTGTGCCAACTTCAGTTATTTTTAAGTCTTGGTTCCAATAGTTTATATTTTTTCTAAAAGAGTTGAAGATGCTCTTTTTAAGGTTTTGTATATCTTCCTTCTCATATAAACATCCTTTTCTGACTCAAATAAGATTCCCTCAAGGTTGCTCTGGTTTCTAATCAAATTTTGTGATATGTAACTTTTAAGTTGCATATACTTGAAAATATCTACATCGTCAGTCCAAAATGGCTTTTTAATTCTATTTCTGGAAATAAATGTACATATGTACAAAAGTATGTGGACAGCACTTCAAATGAGCGGATTTGGCTATTTTAACCATACCCATTGCTGACAGGTGTATAAAACCGAGCACAAAGCCATGCAATCTCCATAGACAAACATACTGACTGCGAGCCAGACGTAATGGCCCAACATTAGTGCCCGACCTTACTAAATCAAATCAAAGTTTATTTGTCACGTGTCCCGAATACACCTTACTGTGAAATGCTTACTTATAGGCTCTAACCAATAGTGCAAAAAAGGTGTTAGGTAGACAATAGGTAAGTAAAGAAATAAAACAACAGTAAAAAGACAGGCTATATACAGTAGCGAGGCTATAGAAGTAGCGAGGCTACATACAGACACCGGTTAGTCAGGCTGATTGAGGTAGTATGTACATGTAGATATAGTTAAAGTGACTATGCATATATGATGAACAGAGAGTAGCAGTAACGTAAAAGAGGGGTTGGCGGGTGGTGGGAGGCGGGACACAATGCAAATAGTCCAGGTAGCCATTTGATGACCTGTTCAGGACGCTTATGGCTTCGGGGTAAAAACTGTTGAGAAGCCTTTTTGTCCTAGACTTGGCACTCCGGTACCACTTGCCATGCAATAGTAGTGAGAACAGCCTATGACTGGGGTGGCAATTTTTAGGGCCTTCCTCTGACACCGCCTGGTGTAGAGGTCCTGGATGGCAGGCAGCTTAGCCCCAGTGATGTACTGGGCCGTACGCACTACCCTATGTAGTGCCTTGCGGTCAGAGGCCGAGCAATTGCCGTACCAAGCAGTGATGCAATATTCTCAATATTCTCGTTTTATCTGTAGAATCTTTTGAGGATCTAAGGACCCATGCCAAATATTTGTTTCCTGAGGGGGAATAGGCTTTGTCGTGCTCTCTTCACTACTGTCTTGGTGTATTTGGACCATTCTAGTTTGTTGTTGATGTGGACACCAAGGAACTTGAAGCTCTCAACCTGCTCTACTACAGCCCCGTCGATGAGAATGGGGGCGTGCTCAGTCCTCCTTTTCCTGTAGTCCACAATCATCTCCTTAGTCTTGGCTACGTTGAGGGATAGGTTGTTGTTATGGCACCACACGGCCAGGTCTCTGACCTCCTCCCTATAGGCTGTCTCGTTGTTGTCTGTTCTCAAGGCCTACCACTGTTTTGTCGTCTGCAAACTTAATGATGGTGTTGGAGTTGTGCCTGGTCATGCAGTCGTGGGTGAACAGGGAGTACAGGAGGGGACTGAGCACGCACCCCTGTGGAGCTCCAGTGTTGAGGATCAGCATGGCAGATGTGTTGCTACCTACCCTCAACACCTGGGGGCGGCCCGTCAGGAAGTCCAGGATCCAGTTGGAGAGGGAGGTGTTTAGTCCCAGGATCCTTAGCGTAGTGATGAGCTTTGAGGGTACTATGGTGTGGAACACTGAGCTATAGTCAATTAATAGCATTCTCACATAAGTGTTCCTTTTGTCCAAGTGGGAAAGGGCAGTGTGGAGTGCAATAGAGATTGCATCATCTGTGGATCTGTTTGGGCGGTATGAAAATTGGAGTGGGTCTAGGGTTTCTGGGATAATGGTGTTGATGTGAGCCATACCAACCTTTCAAAGCATTTCATGGCTACAGACGTGAGTGCTACGGGTCTGTAGTCATTTAGGCAGGTTGCCTTTGTGTCCTTGGGCACAGACACTATGGTGGTCTGCTTGAAACATGTTGGTATTACAGACTCAATCAGGGAAATGTTGAAAATGTCAGTGAAGACACCTGCCAGTTGGTCGAGCACATGCCTGGAACACACGTCCTGGTAATCCGTCTGGCCCCGCAGCCTTGTGTATGTTGACCTGTTTAAAGGTCTTACTCACGTCGGCTACGGAGAGCATGATCACACAGTCGTCCGGAACAGATGATGCTCTCATGCATGCCTCAGTGTTGCTTGCCTCGAAGCTAGCATAGAAGTGATTTAGATCGTCTGGTGGGCTTGTGTCACTGGGCAGCTCTTGGCTGTTCTTCCCTTTGTAGTCTGTAATAGTTTGCAAGCCCTGCCACATAAGACGAGCGTCGGAGCCGGTGTAGTATAATTCAATCTTTTTTAATCATCTTTTTGATGGTTCGTCGCAGGGCATAGCAGGATTTCTTGTAAGCTTCCGGGTTAGAGTCCCGCACCTTGAAAGTGGCAGCTCAACTTCTGGTTGGGGTATGTACGTACAGTCACTGTGGGGACGACGTCCTCGATGTACTTATTGATAAAGCCAGTGACTGATGGCCCAACATCCGTGCCCGACCTCACTAATGCTCTTGTGGCTGAATGGAAGCAAGTCCCCGCAGCAAGGTTCCCACATCTAGTGGAAATCTTTCCCAGAATAGTGGAGGCTATTATAGCAGGGAGGCCAACTTCATATGCCCATAAATTTAGAATGAGATATCAACAAGCAGGTGTCCACATACTTTGGTCATGTAGTGTGTTTCCTGTTACCAAGTCATTTACGGTTTCTATATTGGTTCTTGTAGAATATGTTTCATTTTCTTCCATATTGTTATAGGTGTATTAACTATGAAGTTGTTCATGTTCTTAGCTTTATCCTTTGAACATAGACATGTAAAAAGATTCTGGGGATGAGCATGTGCATCTTCAATATGTACCCATTGTTCGTCTAACTATGTTGCAAGTAAAAGCCTTGGGTAGCGTGTTGCAGTTTATAGGCTCCTCAGGGGAGGAAGGGGAGGACCATCCTCCTCAGTGAATTTCATAAAAATCTAAATTGTAAAACATTTAAAAGTTATAATTTTTAGATAAAACAATACTAAATATAATCACGTGACCAAATAATTGATTAAAACACTATTTTGCAAAGAAGGTCTACAGTAGCCTGTAGAGCAGCACCATGGTGTAGCAAGAGGACAGCTAGTTTCCGTCCTCCTCTGGGTTCATTGACTTCAATACAAAACCCTAGGAGGCTCATGGTTCTCACCCCCTTGCATAGACACACAGTAATTATGACAACATCGGGAGGACGTCCTCCAGCCTATCAGAGCTCTTGCAGCATGAACTGACATGTTGTCCACCCAATCAAAGGATCAAGAGAGAGAAATACAATAGTTGAACAATTTTGAACAAGTTAATTTCTTCCAAAATGAAGGAGAAGTAAGAGAAGCAGTTTCACTTACTTAGCTAGCAAATTCACCTAGGTAGTTTAGCCTACTGAAACACCCTGCTAAAACAGAGGGATGCTATGTTAGCTAGCTGGATATGACTTTCCAACAAGGTAAGCTTTTGGTATTACTAATTTATTGCCACCGGGGCCACGCCGGTGTAACTGCTTACTGACTATACACTGTAACAATACTACATGATTGTAGCAGGTTTACTAACGCATTCGTTTTATTAGCTATGCTGACTATGATGTTACTTTAGCTAATATGGTGACAACGATGTAGGCTGTGTGTAGCGGTTTTTTCACCTGGTCACATACAGCTGATGTGTTGTACATTGAAGTCCACAAGCGAAGGGAAGAGGTGAGAGGAGGAGAGTTGCGAGAACGGATACAACGTGGCTGCTATGAAAGGGAACAGTGTTTACGCGTGATCAGGGGTGTATTCATTCCCCCAATTCTGTTGAAAAACGTTTCTTAAACGGAACAAAACGGGGAATTAACATACCTGAATTTGTCCAATAGAAGCTCTCGTTTGCAACTGTTGTACTAATGATTACACCCCTATGTCAGCTAGATGCAGGCAAAGGGTGTAAAAGGCAGTATTAAATGTCACTGTCTGTCCATGTGTCACTGTCTGTCACCTCATATTTTCCTCTCGACCTGTGTGCACCTAAGTTGTAAACTTTCATTCATACGCTAGGTTTAGGCAACCTCATGATGGGTATAGGGAACAATTTGTAGCCTAAACCTATCGCTGTTACATTGAACTGGGTGAATAGAATATGAATGACAGCCATCCAATATGCTGTAATAGAAATAAAACTCACCCTCCCTCATCTTTAACGGCACTTACCGCCACTGGCGTGTTGATACAATTCCATGTCGGGAAGGTTAAAACCACACTCAGACTTAGGAAGATGTAAAGCTTCCCTTTTTATTCTATGAATTTTATTTGCTCATATCTTTGAATTCCTGTCTAATCCTTATCTAATTATACAACCGTATCAGGTAGAAATGATAACATTTCCATGCAAATTAACAGGAAAGTATCATATCAAATCATGGCGTAGTGTAAACTGTGGAGCATTTTGCACAGTTTCTTCCTGTAGAATCTCGATAGGTATGACCTCACTTCTGTTCCTTGTTTTGTGAATCCCAGGTGGGCGAGGACAGCTCCAACAGGAAGTTCCTGGTGAGCAGGCTGTTTGATGTGGCCGAGGGCTCCACACTGGAGGAGGTGTCCAATAGCTGCATCCGCCTGGAGTGGAACAAGGGAATTGTGGGTCACGTGGCGGCCACGGGCCAGCCCCTCAACATCAAGAATGCTTACGAGGTGAGACTTTAAAAAAATAAAATTATTTAACCTTTATTTATTTAACTAGGCAAGTCAGTTAAGAACAAATTCTTATTTTACAATGACGGCCTACCCCGGCCAAACCCTCCCCTAACCCGGACTACTCTGGGCCAATTGAGCGCCGCCCTATGGGTCTCCCGATCACGGCCAGTTGTGATAGAGCCCGGGATTGAACCAGGGTCTGTAGTGACGCCTCAAGCACTGATATGCCGGAGACGGAGCCTTTCTTTCCTCGTTTTTTGGTCTCATTCTCCTTTTTATTTTCCTTCTTGGGTAAGGCTTTAATTTACTATACGATTTCAGCTGGTACTTACTAAAACATTATGCGTTTAAAAGCAGTAATTTATGGAGCCTGTTTCAATGAATCGTCAAGAAACCCAAAGGTAGTTATCACAGTAGGTAATTGAATGATTATTACAACATATTCCCGTGTACATTCTAAGTACTACCTAAATAAAGGTAGCTCTTTTGACCTCCTTTTTTGCAGCCTCCCTTGTTTCTCTGCTTCGTGTCAGGTAATATGGACACCCGGTGGGATTATGATGATGAATATAATGAGGATGTTGGGTGTGTGTGTTTTGAATCAGGCCACTGTTTGTGTCGGGGAGTATGTGTCTTTGCTGTCGGAGTGCAGGACCTGAGAGTGACTGGCCAAGCCAAGCATAAACCACAGAGCGGGAGGGAGGGGGAGAGGGAAGGGGGAGAGGGAGGGGAGAGGGAAGGGGGGGAGGAGAGGGAGGGAGGGGGAGAGGGAGGGAGGGAGGGAGAGGGAGAGAGAGAGAGAGAGAGAATTTAAAAATCATAGATAAAAAACGATCACGTGGGTCAAAAAGTACATCACTGGATTGAAGGACACACATTCAACCCCTCTCACACACACGCTTAAAGTGAAATACTCACAAAAATCAGTGCGAGTTGACCTTTTACGTAAGGGCCCAGACATACCTCACTCATGACACGTCGTCCCTTGACAGTTTGAGTATATCGATCCTGTTGGGTATTGTTTTACAAGACGTATCACTTTCTTGCTGCAATCAATAATCAAACCGTCTTGACCTTTCAACCTGTCATTACCAAGGCAGTCTAAGATGGTCAGTCATGAGTATATACAGTATAGTAAAGGTAGTAACGCTGTAATGATCTGTAATGATTAAAGGTCGTAGTATCAGTCTTGGCCCAGTTACAATGTCATGGCCCCTGGAGATCATGCCGGATTTTAACCTTTGACCCACATAGTGATGTCACTGCACAGGGCCTAAAACAGGGCTCAGCTTTCCTTGCTGTCTCTCAGCCATGGAAATTACACGGTTGTGCTGAGTGTGTGTATAGTGTGCATGCGTACATGTGTGTGTGTCCTTCAGCTGCAAGTGGCCACTGTTCTAGTCCATTTTTATCTTGCTGTTAAGAGCAGGATTGTAGACATACAGTATGCGTTTGATTACGTACATGGCGCGTGTATCTATTCACACCGCAGCAGGACCAGAGGTCTTCCTGACCTGATCCCCCTCTCTAGGACAGTGGTTTCCAACCTTTTTTAACCCCTTTAAGTACCCCCTGTAAATAGGCCAAGTACCCCCAGGGGTCCTAGTGCCCCTGTTTGGGAACCACTGCTCTAGGAGATGTAAACTTATCGGTGTTCTCCCAGTAGGGTCCTAGCTCTGTCAATTGGTGGAGAGGGAGATGAAAGCCAGAGTCTGTAAGGAGGACAGGATGTGTAATGTGAAGAGCTCACACACACACACACACACACACACACACACACACACACACACACACACACACACACACACACACACACACACACACACACAGTCAGACCCCCTGTGGAGGAAGTATGTCTTTGAAAGAGAACGCAGATGTTTGTATACATGTCCATGTCTACTCAAATGCAATTTCATGTGACATCACTCTACCTTACCCCTGATTAGCTAGCTGCTACGCAATCATCTGGTTGCCGGCCAACAGTGTTCAGACTGACGACGATGACTTTATTGGTGATATTTATAGCACTTAATTTTGATGAAGTGGCCGGGTGTTTTCCTAAACAAGCCTACAGGGACCTAGACTGGAGGGAGGGAGAGGAAGAAGAGATAAATTAGAAGAGACAGAGCGAGGAAGAGACAAAGACAGCGACAGAGAGAGAGAGAGCCCGTGGCTTCTTGTCGACGCACCTGTGTCCAATTAGTTTGTTAATCCGGCACCTGTGTCCAATTAGTTTGTTAATCCGGTATGGACACAGGAGAGGAGGTGTGTGTGTGTGTGGAGTGTGTGCATTCATGTTTGTGTGTGTGTGTCTGTTAGTAAAACAAGCCACCAGCTGGGTCCATAGAATCTGATACGGGACCTGCGTTATGTTTTTACAAAACAGCCCAAGCTTTCAGGAAGTGCATCTGCGTCACTCTGCATGGAGGTAGCTCCTACCTAGGGAATTCCTAGCTCTCTGATTGGCTCGTTAAGCCCCAGTTTGGGCAGTTGGGATGGCATTCAAATTGGTGGTGAAACCTGGGATCAAAAGTCCCCTCTGGATGTTTGATGTGGCGCAGCACTCTGTGGGGAGAGTGGTTGGCAAACGCACAGGCCAGACTCATATGTGGAATTTACAGGGAAGTTTTCTTATCAATACCCATACAGTGTTGTCTCTAGAACAGTGGTCACTTTTACACTGAAAAAAATATATAATCTCAACATGTAAAATGTTGGTCCCATGTTTCATAAGCTGAAATAAAATATATGCATAAAAAGCTTATTTCTCTAAAATGTTGTGCCCAAATTTGTTTGCATCCCTGTTAGTGAGCATTTCTTATTTTCCAAGATAATCCATCCACCTGACTGGTGTGTCATATCAAGAAGCTCATTAAACATTATGATCATTACACAGGTGCACCTTGTGCTGGGGACAAATAAAGGCCACTCTAAAATGTGCAGTTTTGTCACACAACATAATGCCACAGATGTATCAAGTTTTGAGGGAGTGTACAATTGGCATGCTGACTGCAGGAATGTCCACCAGAGCTATTGACAGAGAATTGAATGTTAATTTCTCACCCACAGACCATGTGTATGGCATCATGTGGGCGAGCAGTTTGCTGATGTCAACATTGGGAACAGAGTGACTCATAGTGGTGGTGGGGTTATGGTATGGGCAGGCATAAGCTACGGACAATGAACACAATTGTATTTTATCAATGGCAATTTGAATGCACAGAGATCCTGAGGCCCATTGTCGTGCGATTCACCCACCACTATCACCTCATGTTTCAGCATGATAATGCTGTACACAATTCCTGGAAGCTGAAAATATCTCAATAACTCACTAGACATGACAACCTTTGAACATGTTTGGAATGCTCTGGATTGACGTGTAGGCCAGCGTGTTCCGGTTCCCGCCAATATCCAGCAACATCGCACAGCCATTGAAGAGGAGTGGGGACTTACATTCCACAGGCCACAATCAACAGCCTGATCATCACTATGAAAAGGAGATGTGTGGCGCTGCATGAGGCAAATGGTGGTCACAGACACGGACTGGTTTTCTGATCCACTCCACTGCCTTTTATTTTAGATATCTGTGACCAGTCATGTGAAATCCATAGATTAGGGTCTAACGAATGTATTTCAATTGGCTGATTTCCTTATATGAACTGTAACTGAGTAAAATATTTGAAATTGGTGCGTAATGCATTTATATTTTTGTTCGGTATATTTCAACGATTTCCGTGACCAACGTAAGTTATACACTACTGACCGATTTAGGTAATATTGACTCCGAGATAGAACTATTCAAAAAAATCATAGCCACAATCATAGCAAAAACAATACTTTTCTCTTGTTAAAATATCATCAGTTTTATAAATTACTTTAGAATTCAAATAACCAAGGCAGATGATTATTTTAAGGAAAAGTCTGCCTCCAAAGATTTGTTCTGGCTCTAGCCATTATATTCTCAATCTCTCTAATCTCATAGAGATTTTGGCCTGCAATCAAAAGGTGTCTCATAGTACGAGTGCTGATCTAAATTACTGTATATTATCGTATTCCTTTTTTATTTAAATGGCAAAAAAAATGATCCTATATCGGCACTCCTAATTTGAGACTCTTGAAGACCTAGGTCTGAAATTCTAGTTGATTAGGAGTTCCTCTGTTTAGAGGCGTGTCCAGTGTTAGAGGAAAAGAAATGACTCATTTGGGAAAGAGAGAGCAGTTGATTTGGTCCTTGTTTATGTGGTTTGGAGGTTAGAATGGAATTTATATGGGAATTGGAAAGTGAGTGTTTTATGAAATCAGTATAATGTTCATCGTTTCGTCATAAAATGTGTCAGTGTGTGTATTAGGCATCTGAGGTGTGCTCGTGCATGTGCACACACCATCTAGAAAGAAAGGTCACGGTGTGGGTGGTCGCAGAGCCACAAGGAGAGGGTACTTCAGGACATCCATCCACTCTGGATGCATCCCAAATGACTCCCCATTCCTTATTTGAAATCCTACTTTTGACAGTAGCCCTATGGGCCCTGTGTAAAATGAGTGCACTATATAGGGAGTAGGGTGTCATGTGGGACTCAGCCTCTGTCTCACCAAATAGGGATCCAGAACAGTAGTCTGGTCATTCTCACAGTAAAGGGAAAATGTGGTGGTTATTCCTTTAAGTCTAGTCAATTGTCTAGAATGTCCATGTGTTTCTGGGCCCATATTCACAAAGGAGGAAATTCAGACCTGAGTTAAGCGTAAATGGAACATTATTCCATTTTGATGCACTTTTCTCTCTATGCGTATTCTGACCTTGGGGGAAATGCCAGTGCCAGCAAGGTACACGTTTAGAGTGGCGATCAAAGAAATGGAGGTGTGTCTACAGATACGCCATATTCTGACCTAATAATTCCACCACATTTACACACGAGGAAACCATGAATAAGGTTGAGCAAACCTGCCGGTTCCAAGTGAAAAAAAAGCATCTCATGAATCTGATCAGGCCCTACACCCAAACAAGGGCACTGCGTTCATCCACCTCTGGCCTGCTCGCCTCCCTACCACTGAGGAAGTACAGTTCCCGCTCAGCCCAGTCAAAACTGTTCGCTGCTCTGGCCCCCCAATGGTGGAACAAACTCCCTCACGACGCCAGGACAGCGGAGTCAATCACCACCTTCCGGAGACACCTGAAACCCCACCTCTTTAAGGAATACCTAGGATAGGATAAAGTAATCCTTCTCACCCCCCCCCCCTTAAAAGATTTAGATGCACTATTATAAAGTGGCTGTTCCACTGGATGTCATAAGGTGAATGCACCAATTTGTAAGTCGCTCTGGATAAGAGCGTCTGCTAAATGACTTAAATGTAAAATGTAAATGTAAATTTGATTTATAAATTGATATGATAAGAGCTACATTTAATTTATGTTACAGCCTGAATTTAAAATGGTTATCACTGGCCTACACAGTGACACTGGCCTACACACAATAGCTCATAATGTCAAAGTGAAATTATGTTTTTCTAAATTTTAACAAATTAATTAAAAAATAAGTTTTCAACCCCTTTGTTATGGCAAGCCTAAATTAGTTCGGTAGTAAAAATGTGCTTAACAAGTCACGTAATAAGTTGCATAGACTCTGTGTGAAATAATAGTGTTTAGCAGGATTTTTTGAATGACTACCTCATCTCTGTAGCCCACACATATACAATTATTTGTAAACACAGATTTAACCACAAAGACCAGGAAGGTTTTACAATACCTAGCAAAGAAGGGCACCTATTGGTAGTTGGGTAAAAAAAAAAGCACACATTGAATAACCCTTTGAGCATGGTGAACTTATTCATTACACTTTGGATGGTGCATCAATACACCCAGTCACTACAAAAATACAGGCGTCCTAACTAACTCAGTTGCTGGAGAAGAAGGGAACCACTCAGAGATTTCACCATGAGGCAAATGGTGACTTTAAAACAGTTACAGAGTTTAATGACATATATTCCAAACTATGCATTCTGTTTGCAACAAGGCCCCAAAGTAATATTGCACAAAATGTGGCAAGTGATAATTTTTTTGTCCTGAATACAAAGTGTTATGTTTGTGGCAAATCCAATACCACACATTACTGAGTACCACGCTCCATATTTTCAAGCATAGTGGTGGCTGCATCATGTTATGGGTATGATTGTAATCCTTAATGACTGGAGAGTTTTCAGGATAGAAAATAAATGGAATGGAGCTCAGCACAGGCAAAATCCTAGAGGAAAACCTGGGAAATTAATTCACCTTTCCGCAGGACAATAACCTAAATCACAAGGCCAATTCTACACTGGAGTTGCTTACCAAGAAGATAGTGAATGTTCCTGAGTGTCCAAGTTACAGTTTATATAAAGTTTATATAAATCTACTTGAAAATCTATGGCAATATCTGAAAATGGTTGCTAGCAATGATCAACAACCCATTTGAGCTTGAAGAATTTTGAGAAGAATAATGGGCAAATGTTGTACATTTCAGGTGTAGAAAGCTCTTAGAGACTTACCAAGAAAGACTCATGGCTGTAATCGCTTCCAAAGGTGCTTCTACAAAGTATTGACTTAGAGTTGTGAATACTTATGTAAATGAGATATTTCTATATATCATTTTCAATAAATTAGCAAACATTTAAAAAAAAAAAACGTTTTAACTTTGCCATTATGGGGTATTGTGTGTAGATGGTCTTTTTTTAAATCTGTTTTGAATTCAGGCTGTAACACAACGAAATGTGGAATAAGTCAAGGGGTATGAATAGGTTCTGAAGGGACTGTAGGTATAATGTCGGCTAAATGACAATTGTTTCAGATCTATTTTACCTTATGATCGAGGAGATGAATGTGAAACCAGTCATATGGCAGGAAACGGAAACGTATATCAACATGACTGTTAGGGCTGTTTATGCCCCTTTCCCACAGTGAAGTAGTGTGCCGCTATGCCAATTTTAATCGTATGACCTTATAACTTGAAGGGATAAAATGTGGAGACACAAGCCAAATTGGATGACAAAGGCAAAGAGCCACTTCAAATGTAACCTTTGTGTTCTCTAGGATGTTTTAATCGTGTGCCCCAACCTTTCCTGTTTCTTTCAATTTGTAGGCTATAGTCTATGTTAATAAATATTGTTAGCCACTATCGATAGCAACCGTAAGTCATAACATGGTATATTTAACTGCCAATTCAGTATTCATTCCCTTCCCTACATTGGTATTATTCCATTCCATTGTTTGATTTAGCCGACCTTTATTTATGTCCTCCTTTATTTATGCTGTTACATTATTTTTGGTTGTGGCTGAGGGTCAAGTAATTGTGGATGGTGTTTAATGAAGACCAAATACAAATTGTAGTAAAAAAGAAGAAGAAATTGGGACATGCAGGATTATTAAATCATTATGGAGCTCATTATGGAGCTCATTATGGAGCTCATGATGGAGCTCATGATGGAGCTCATTATGGAGCTCATGATGGAGCTCATGATGGAGCTCATTATGGAGCTCATTGTGGAGCTCATGATGGAGCTCATGATGGAGCTCATTATGGAGCTCATGATGGAGCTCACGATGGAGCTCATTATGGAGCTCATGATGGCAGTTAACCCACTGTTCCCCGGGCGCCGAAGACGTGGATGTCGATTATGGCAGCCCCCCCCGCACCTTTCTGATTCAGAGGGGTTGGGTTAAATGTGGAAGACACATTTCAGTCGAAGGCATTCAGTTGTACTGACTAGGTATCCTCCCTTTCCAATTACGGTATACATATTATATCATACTACGCTATACTATTCTCCATATTCTAATTTATATTGTAGGCTAAACTACTTCCAACGCTTACATTGATGAACTTTAATGTGGCAACTTTCAGAATGAATCAAAACACCTTTTTTTTTATTCATGCGTAGAGGCTCTGTTTTTCCATGAAGTAGGATTCATGATTATTCCCCTAATCACAAATCATGTCTACAATCAGAGGTTTAAAATCTACCCATGGGTTCTGAGACGGAGACAGATAGACAAACGCTTTCATGGCTATCTTTCTATATTCCGAACGCATTCTCTATAGTCTACATTCAAGTCTTGTGCTAATCAAATTCAAATTAAGGGTACACCACATTTGCTTTAGAGAAATAATGAGTTGAACAAAAATGAGTTGAACAAAAAACTCCTAGATGAAATTGGTAGGCCACCCAGGGGATGTGTTTTCAGGGGTTGAAGTAAATGTATTCAGTGTGCACAAGGAAACCACGTCCACAAACCTGGTTTTGCTCCACCAATCTGAATCTGAATACCAACTACCGAGAAGTACGGAAAGGAAAGGAGTGCGTAGTCTGGATCGGCCCCGAAGTGTCTCAGGGCTGATCTAGGATCGGTTTGACCATTTAAATCATAATGAATAAGAGCGGGGGACCTGATCCTAGGTCAGCGCTCCTACTTTACGAGATGCTTTGTGATTACATGTCTGGTCACGTTGAATGAGATTGTAATTCATACTGTTTGTATCTCATCACAGGACCCCAGGTTCAATGCAGAGGTGGATCAGATTACAGGCTACAAGACCCAGAGCATCCTGTGTCTGCCCATCAAGAACCATAGAGAAGAGGTGAGACACAATTGACTGTGAAAGTAGCCGCCCCTTTACGCTTTAATTCCGGGTCATGCCCTGTGCGGTTTTGAATGGGCTTCAAGGGAGACTATGTGAATACTTCAGAAAGTACTCACACCCCCTTGACTTATTGTGTTACAGTCTGAATTTAAAACGGTTTATATTGAGATTTGTTGTCACCGGCCGACACACAATAGAGCTCATAATGCCAAGGTGAAATGGTTTTAACAAATGAATTAAAAATGACAACTTGAAATGTCTTGCGTCGATACGTTTTCAACCCCTTTTGTTGTGTCAAGGCTAAATTAGTTCAGGAGTGAAAATGTGCTTAACAAGTCACATAATAGGTTGCGATGGACTCACGCTGTGTGCAGTAATAGTGTTTCACATTATTTTTGAATGACTTTCTCATCTCTGTACCTGACATATTATCTGTAAGGTCCCTCAGTCGAGCAGTGAATTTCAAACACCTTCAACCACAAAGACCAGGGAGGCTTTCCAATGACTAGCAATGAAGGACACCTATTGGTAGCTGATATTGAATATCCCTTTGAGCACAGTGAAGTTATTAAATATACTTTGGATGGTGTATAAATACGCCCAGTCACTGCAAAGACACAGGCGTCCTTCCTAACTCAGTTGCTGGAGAGGAAGGAAACCGCTGAGGGATTTCAACATGAGGCCAATGGTGACTTTAAAACAGTTAAAGAGTTTAATGGCTGTGATGGGAGAAAACTGAGGATGGATCAACAACATTTTAGTTTCTCCACAATACTAACCGAATTGACAGAGTAAAAAGAAGGAAGCCCGTACAGAATACAAATATTCCAATACATGAATAGTTTTTGCAACAAGGCCCTTAACGTAATACTGCAAAAAATGTGGCAAAGCAATGACATTTTTGCTTCTGAATACCTAGTGTTATGTTTGGAGCAAATACAATACATCACATTACTGAGTACCACTCTCGATATTTTCAAGCATAGTGGTGGCTGCATCATGTTATGGGTATGCTTGAAATTGTTAAGGACTGGGGAGTTTTTCAGGATAAAAAATTTACTGAATGGAGCTTAGCACAGGAAAAATCCTAGAGGAAAACTGGTTCAGTCTTTCCACCATACACTGGGAGGTTAATTCACCATTCAGTAGGACAATAACCTATAACACACAGCCAAATCTACACTGGAGTTGCTTACCAAGAAGACAGTGAATGTGGCTGAATTACAGTTTTGACTTAAGTCTATGTTAAAATATATGGCAAGACCTGAAAATGTTTGTCTAGCTAGCACTGATCAATGACCAATTTGACTGAGCTTGAAGAATTTTGAAATTAATAACGGGAAAGTGTTGCACAATCCAGGTGTGAAAAGCTCTTAGAGTCTTACCCAGAAAGACACACTGCTGTAATCGCTGTCAAAGGTGATTCTAACATTGACTCAGTGTTATTTTATATATATTTTTTTTTACAAATGTTAGAATTTTTCTTCCACTTTGACATTGCAGAGTATGTTGTGTAAATCATTGACAAATATTGACAATTTAATCCATTTTAATCCCACTTTGTAACACAACAGATTGTGGAAAAAGTCAAGGGTTGTGAATGCTTTCTGAAGGCACTTTACCTCAGAGTTTACAATTGAGCAATTGAGGTCAGATAGAAATCATTTCATTTTTTTGCTCCTGTTCATCTTTCTGTTTTCTACTCTTTGTAGTTGTGGCTCTGCGTTTTGATGGATGCTCTCCTTGCGTGTGTTTGATCTACTTCTCTCCTCTCTATTCTCCCTCTCATCTCTTTGGTCTACCAGGTGGTAGGAGTGGCTCAGGCCATCAACAAGAAGTGTGGAGAGAACGGTACTTTCACTGAACAGGATGAAAAGGTACTGGGGAGAAAGACACTGGTGTTCAAAGCTCTCTTTCTCTGTAAATGCCATGCTCTGAATCAAGCTCATAGTCTTGATTTCCCTGACAGGACTTCTCTGCCTACCTGGCCTTCTCCGGGATCGTCCTACACAATGCCCAGCTCTACGAGACGTCCCAGCTGGAAAACCGACGCAATCAGGTATGTTGCTGTGAGTGGATTCTTAGTGTGTGTGTGAGTGTGTTTGTGTATGTGTGTGTACGTGCGTGCATATGTAACAAGCTCTCACGGTCTCACTGCAGAATAAGACATTCTCCAAACGTCAAATTTTGAAGTTGCTCCAAACGTCACATTTCAAAGTGTTTTTTGTTGCTCCTGCTGCTCTGTATCGTTCCATTTTGCCAAACGTCAAATTTAGAAGTTAAATGTTATGTTTATGCACTCAATCCGGAAGGTTAAGGTAAGGTTTAAGGTTTGGGATAGGGTTAAAACATAAAGTTTAGGCACTCAATCCAAAAGGATAAGGCAAGAATCCATGACTGGGATTGAATACGCAACTTTCTGATCCTGAGATAATACCCAACCACCACCCCTGTTTACAACACCCTAGCGAAACCCAAGTCTACTTCATGGTAATAGTGCTCACTATTTCCCCTAGTGGAAGCTAGCAAAACCCAAGCCTAGTTCATGGTAATAGTGCTCACTATTTCCCCTAGTGGAAGCTAGCAAAACCCAAGCCTAGTTCATGGTAATAGTGCTCACTATTTCCCCTAGTGGAAGCTAGCAAAACCCAAGCCTAGTTCATGGTAATAGTGCTCACTATTTCCCCTAGTGGAAGCTAGCAAAACCCAAGCCTAGTTCATGGTAATAGTGCTCACTATTTCCCCTAGTGGAAGCTAGCAAAACCCAAGTCTAGTTCATGGTAATAGTGCTCACTATTGCCCCTAGTGGAAGCTAGCAAAACCCAAGCTTACTTCATGGTAATGTGCTCACTATTACCCCTAGTGGAAGCTAGCAAAATCCAAGCCTACTTCATGGTAATAGTGTTCACTATTGCCCCTATTGGAAGTTAGCAAAACCCAAGCCTACTTCATGGTAATAGTGCTCACTATTGCCCCTAGTGGAAGCTAGCAAAACCCAAGCCTACTTCATGGCAATAGTGCTCTCTATTGCCCCTAGTGGAATGTTTTGACGGCATTTCTCAACGTCCTCAGGAGATGGATAGACATGCAATTTCTGGAACAATCTCCCTGGCATATGCGAAAGGTGTGTGTGGGTGTGTTACCATGCTTTCTTGTGAGTGTGTGTTCGTGTGTTTGTGTATGAGTATGTGGGTGTGTGTTCATGCTGTCATATGTTTGTGTGTGTTAGTGGTTTACTCTGTCTCCCCCAGGTGCTGTTGGACCTGGCCAGTCTGATCTTGGAGGAGCAGCAGTCTCTCGAGGTGTTACTGAGGAAGATAGCAGGCACCATCCTCTCCTTTATGCAGGCCCAGGGCTGCACTGTCTTCATAGCTGATGGAGACTCTATGGTGGGTTCACACACACATACACACACACACACTCACACACTCACTCACTCACTCACTCACTCACTCACTCACTCACTCACTCACTCACTCACTCACTCACTCACTCACTCACTCACTCACTCACTCACTCACTCACTCACTCACTCACTCACTCACTCACATACATGCTTGCCAGGGCAGTACACAGAACTTTCAGGGGGCAGGTGCTCAAAATGGAAAAAAATAGCACCCACTGGTGAAATGATGACTATCATAATTCATATCTCGAAATTCACAACATAACTGATTGCTTCTGTAGTTAAGATTTGACCATTCTTGAGCATAGGCCTATTTATTTCTCTAACAACACTCATTCCAAATTGTAAGCAGGCTACACAGTGCCTCCTAAAGACATGATTGACATCGGGAAAAGGGGGTAGGCTGATCAATGGTGTTAAATCTGCTAGTTAATATTTAGATTGCGATTTATCTCCAATGCTCTTAAATATTAACTTAATAATATAGTATTCCTAATCTTCTAACTCATGATATATGGCTGGCTAGTTGCTTGTGTGGTTGCTTGTTTTAGTAAATGATGGTTAGTTAGAGTCTAGACTACCTGTGATGCTGCTGCTCTGATGTGCAACTCCCGACTGAAGGAGGGATGGAGTGGGAGGGTCGTTGATTCAGCCGCTCCTCTCTATGTCTGCAAGTATCAGCCAACCAGACCCAAAATTGATGATGTAAATCAAGTGTTATCAAGTGTTAATAAAATGTTATGCTGCTGTGGCAGCACTGTGGATATTTCAACTAGGGAGCTTGCTACACACACTCGACCAGTGACCACGTCTCAAGCCATACATGTTTGGATATCGGGCGCATGCAATCTCCGTACAGGGCAGTCTCCGTACAGGGCAGTCTCCGTACAGGGCTTCCTCCGTACAGGGCTTCCTCCGTACAGGGCAGTCTCCGTACAGGGCAGTCTCCGTACAGGGCTTCCTCCGTACAGGGCAGTCTACGTACAGGGCTTCCTCCGTACAGGGTAGTCTACGTACAGGGCAGTCTACGTACAGGGCTTCCTCCGTACAGGGCAGTCTACGTACAGGGCCGTCTACGTACAGGGCAGTCTACGTACAGGGCTTCCTCCGTACAGGGCAGTCTACATACAGGGCAGTCTACGTACAGGGCAGTCTACGTACAGGGCTTCCTCCGTACAGGGCAGTCTACGTACAGGGCAGTCTACGTACAGGGAAGTCTACGTACAGGGCAGTCTACATACAGGGCAGACTGAGAAAAACTTGACGATGTCACAACGACTTAAGGGCACTGGGTTCAGAACAACAACGACCAAAAAAACGGAAGAAAGCACCCAAAAGGCCACTTGGCGAGTGGAAAGGCAAAGGAACAGGTGCTCGGGCACAGGTAGACCCGTATCTGCGCAGGTGCCTGATGCTTGCACGTGCACACACATTCAAAGAGACAAAAACAGAGAATGAATGGAGGTGCCACAGAATGACAGAAAGAGAGAAATAAGGAGATGAATGCCTTGATTGACACTGGGTAGGTGGAGAGGGCAGCGCAGTCCACCTTGTTCACAGTTTCATGGTGAGCGAGAGAACAATTATAAAAGAGAGAGAAAGACAGGAATGATCAAAGAGAAAATGGAAGAGATTGTATTGACAGTGAATAGACATGTCTCAGCGAGGAGAGAATAACTACAGGACTTCCACAGTATTCTATAGAGACCCATTCTGTTCTGTATTCCTCTTGTGTAGCTCCAGCCTTGAATACCTTTTGAGGTTTTCTATTCAGACAGCCCATTGACAACACAGCAATCTTCAATGTCGTTGGTATGAATGATGATGCTTAATCAAGGGAGAGTTCAAAATAATTCCCATTCATTTCGGGATCAAGGTCTATGGATTTCCCCCAGGCCTACTCTATTGAATTTTCAATACAGACTGCATGGAATTTGGACTGAGCTCGGCCACTTTGTACGAAAACATTGAACAAAATTATATTTTGGGTTCAACTATCCCAGACAGCATCCATTGAGAGGCCCTCAGCATTTAGACGAGTACTCGCGATGCAATCAGCATTAACAATTGAAGGCTGTTTTGTTACCTTGTTAGTGGGGGAAATATGAAATGGCATTGTAATAGAGAAAATGAATGACTGCATTGAGCCCAGTCCACTAGACAATGAGAAACATTATTCGAGAAGTGCTTGTTTGTGTTCTTTCTGCCTCCTATGGTTATGAGAGAAACAGAACTGAATGGGACTTGGCTTGTCTGTTCAGATCTAAACTGCAACTAGCACATAGAGTAATATGGCTGCTGGTGGCTATGGAAACTAGCACATATAGTAATATGACTGCTGATGGCTATGGAAACTAGTACATATAGTGATATGACTGCTGATGGCTATGGAAACTAGTCCATATAGTGATATGACTGCTGATGGCTATGGAAACTAGTCCATATAGTAATATGACTGCTGATGGCTATGGAAACTAGTACATATAGTAATATGACTGCTGGTGGCTATGGAAACTAGTACATATAGTAATATGACTGCTGGTGACTATGGAAACTAGTCCATATAGTAATATGGCTGCTGGTGACTATGGAAACTAGTACATATAGTAATATGACTGCTGATGGCTATGGAAACTAGTACATATAGTGATATGACTGCTGATGGCTATGGAAACTAGTACATATAGTGATATGACTGCTGATGGCTATGGAAACTAGTCCATATAGTAATATGACTGCTGATGGCTATGGAAACTAGTACATATAGTAATATGACTGCTGATGGCTATGGAAACTAGTACATAGAATAATGTGACTGCTGGTGGTTTTGGAAACTAGTACATAGAGTAATATGACTGCTGGTGGCTATCTATGGAAACTAGTACATATAGTAATATGACTGCTGGTGACTATGGAAATTAGTACATAGAATAATGTGACTGCTGGTGGCTTTGTAAACTAGTACATAGAGTAATATGACTGCTGGTGGCTATGGAAACTAGTACATAGAATAATGTGACTGCTGGTGGCTATGGAAACTAGTACATAGAGTAATATGACTGCTGGTGACTATGGAAACTAGTGCATATAGTAATATGACTGCTGGTGACTATGGAAACTAGTCCATTTAGTAATATGACTGCTGGTGGCTATGGAAACTAGTCCATATAATAATATGACTGCTTGTGGCTATGGAAACTAGTCCATATAGTAATATGACTGCTGGTGACTATGGAAACTAGTCCATATAGTAATATGACTGCTGGTGACTATGGAAACTAGTCCATATAGTAATATGACTGCTGGTGACTATGGAAACTAGTACATAGAATAATGTGATTGCTGGTGGCTTTGGAAACTAGTACATATATTAATATGACTGCTGGTGGCTATGGAAACTAGTACATAGAATAATGTGACTGCTGGTGGCTATGGAAACTAGTACATATAGTAATATGACTGCTGGAGAGTATGGGAACTAGTACATAGAATAATGTGACTGCTGGTGGCTTTGGAAACTAGTACATATAGTAATATGACTGCTGGTGACTATGGGAACTAGTACATAGAATAATGTGACTGCTGGTGGTTTTGGAAACTAGTACATAGAGTAATATGACTGCTGGTGGCTATCTATGGAAACTAGTACATATAGTAATATGACTGCTGGTGACTATGGAAATTAGTACATAGAATAATGTGACTGCTGGTGGCTTTGGAAACTAGTACATAGAGTAATAGGACTGCTGGTGACTATGGAAACTAGTACATAGAGTAATAGGACTGCTGGTGGCTATGGAAACTAGTACATATATGTAATATGACTGCTGGTGACTATGGAAACTAGTCCATATAGTAATATGACTGCTGGTGACTATGGAAACTAGTCCATATAATAATATGACTGCTGGTGACTATGGAAACTAGTACATATAGTAATATGACTGCTGGTGACTATGGAAACTAGTCCATATAGTAATATGACTGCTGGTGACTATGGAAACTAGTACATAGAAAAATGTGACTGCTGGTGGCTTTGGAAACTAGTACATATAGTAATATGACTGCTGGTGACTATGGAAACTAGTACATAGAATAATGTGACTGCTGGTGGCTTTGGAAAGTTACTGTACCACTACCTGCTTGTCTTGTTCTGTCCTGTTACACAAACACAAGAATGAACGTACACACACACACACACACACACACACACACACACACACACACACTCCCTTTCCCTCCACTTCAACCCCCCCCCCCCCTCCCCCCACGCTCACTAAATTGGAATCTGGACTTTCAGCTACGACGAGGAGTGTGATTAATAGCAGTGAGCAAGGCGGAGAGGAGAACGCTAGCCCAGAGATCTCCATTCTCTCCTCTTATGATGTGTTTATATGTTTTCTGTGAGGGGGAAAGGACAGAGTTTACTGGAGGTGGCTTGAAGCTTTCCTGTCCAAGGCGGAATGTTTTTTTTGTCGAAATGAGTCAACTTCACAATCAAAAGGGGAGAAAGGGGACGTGTTCAATGCCACTGAAATAAGAGTGGCCCTCTAGTAAAAGTTCATCAATCTCACTGCGCCTATTCTGTTTGTTTTGTGTGTGTGTGTGTGTGTGTGTGTGTGTGTGTGTGTGTGTGTGTGTGTGTGTGTGCGTGCGTGCGTGTGTGTGCGTGTGTGCGTGTGTGAGTGTGTGCATACGTGCGTGCGTGCGTGTGTGTGCGTGTATGCATACACATGTTTCTGCTGTAGACATGTGTTTGGGTGCAAGTAAGACAAACAACTGCAACTGCACAGCACGCTGTGGCCAAGACGCTAACTCCATAATATTTACCCAGCAAACGAGCAGAAATCATCTGAGCCATTAATCTTCTATGGTCGTTAGAAGCAGACCTACTCTTAATTACGGTTAGAGTAACATTTCACAGGCAGCTGTCATTGTTATTGATAACTGACAAAGATATGAGTCTGTGATCAAAAACAGACACACTTCTTAAGTCCATGTACTATATTTTGGCTATAATGCTTATGTCCATAAACAGTCAGTATTAATAGCATATACAACAAGTATCATCCTTCAGTTGTTATTTGGATATATGAGGGTTGTGAGGGTTGTCTTATCTAAACAAGCCCAGAAAGGACACTGACCCAAGCCTTCAGGGAGGATGGTACAGTAGATAAGCTTTTTGTTGGTCAAAGATTAGAGCTTGGGACATAAAGGTTGTTTTGTCACTGTAGCTTCATTAGTACTGCAGCAACTGGCCCAAATAGGGAGCCAGCTTGTTTTCTTTCTCTCTCTCTCTCTCTCTCTCTCTCTCTCTCTCTCTCTCTCTCTCTCTCTCTCTCTCTCTTGCCTCTCTCTCTCTATTGCCTCTCTCTCTCTCTATTGCCTCTCTCTCTCTATTGCCTCTCTCTCTCTCTCTCTCTCTCTCTCTTTCTTTTGCCTCTCTCTCTCTCTCTCTCTCTCTATTGCCTCTCTCTCTCTCTCTATTGCCTCTCTCTCTCTATTGCCTCTCTCTCTCTCTATTTCCTCACTCTCTCTCTCTCTCTCTCTCTCTCTCTATCGCCTCTCTCTCTCTCTCTCTCTCTGTCTCTCTCTCTATTGCCTCTCTCTCTCTCTATTGCCTCTCTCTATTGCCTCTCTCTCTCTATTGCCTCTCTCTCTCGCCTCTCTCTCTCTCTCTCTCTATCGCCTCTCTCTCTCTGTCTCTCTCTGTCTCTCTCTCTATTGCCTCTCTCCCTCTCTCTCTCTATTGCCTCACAGACAATCTGCAGAATTGTTCCAGCAATGTGTTGAAGGCATTTCTGGAATCATTCCATAAGACCTTGAAGTAACTCCTCATGTCTTCCAATGGTGGCTCCCTGGGAGGAGACGGCATTGCGGAGCTGGTCCAAGTCTGCTGGGTCAGTCATGGCCAGTTCATACTATCACGACTCAGAATATGACTCCAATGCAGACACAGGAGGCGGATAGTACAGTTCTCAGAAGATTTATTCGAAACAGAGCAGGCAAAGGGCATTTTGAGGGCAGGCAGAGGTTTGTGATGAGGTCAAAGTCAGGCAGGTACAGGACGGCAGGCTCGGGGTCAGGGCAGGCAGAGGTTCATAATCAGGTTAAAGTCAGGCAAGTACAGGGCGGCAGGCTGGCTTGGGGTCCAGGTAGGCAGAATGGTCAAAACCCGGGAAAAATTAGGAAACAGAACTAGTGAAACAGGAAGGCGGGAAAGAACGCTGGAAAGACCTAACAAGACGAACTGGCAAAAGACAAACAGAGACCACAGGTGTAAATACACAGGGGATAATGGGAAGATGGGCGACACCTGGAGGGGGGTGGAGACTTACACAAAGACAGGTGAAACATAAACTCCTTTCTATTTGCATCAAAATTACGATCTGTTTCTCTGAATTGCCCTGTGAAAGCCAAACACTCTAAGATCATGTTGGCAATAGAGCAAGCTTTCAAATGATGCCCACCTGACTCAGATTTCGAGTTAAAAATGGCCCATTTTTGGATTGCGTAAACGCAAACATGTTCAGGTTACTGAATGTACCCAGAGTATTTTTTCAGATTTCGTTATCAACAAATGAGGCGAAAAGTACAGTAAATGTAAAATGCACATACAATGAACCTTTTATTGTAATGTTAAAATTCAGTCTTGTGTCAGGTGAACTATTACGTCCTCATATGTGGTCTAAAAATGTTCCCATAATCTCCAAAATGTTCTCTTTCAATTGCTACCATACTATGCATATGTTTTTCATATTTCCTCTGTAAGAAATACACTTCAATTTAGCCTTGTCCATATAGGCCATTTCCCATTAGTGTGAAGGGTTAAAGTAACACTTTAACACTCATTTATACTAACACTCATTTATACTAACAACAAAGGGATGAATTTACCAAGAATTTCCATAAATAATATCTGGATTTTCTCACCGTAGAGACATTGCTTCTTAGAAGAGCTATACATTTTCTAGAAATATGAGTTTGGAAGCTTTTAGTGTCTATCTGTTTGACAAGCCCATATGCTTATGTCAATGTAAAGGTTTGCACAAACTCAACAAAGACATACAATGTCCCTCTGTGTAAACTCCAGCAAATGACAAAGCTATCCTTAAACAAGCATTTGAATCGTTTGCAAAGTCGGAGCTCCGATACCTGATTAACTAAGTTCTGTGACTTGTCGAGGGAAGTTTTAAACATTATCCACTGAGCCCCTAGAAGTGGCGACGCTGGGGTGGTTTTATGTGATATCTGATATGGTCCGACGTGCTTCACCCAACGGGAGGTCAGCATGCTCTCCTGCCTTTAAAAATCTCCTCTTAAAAAAAGATACATCTCAGTGTTCTTTTGGGTTGTACACTGACTTGAATCCAACCGAGAGCTGTATCAGATGTGGTATGTATAACCAATGTTACGCCCTGACCATAGAGAGCCCTTGGGGTTCTCTATGGTGTTTTAGATCAGGGCGTGACTAGAGGGTTTTCTAGGTTTTATTTTCTATGTTGATGTGAGTATGGTTCCCAATTGGAGGCAGCTGATGATCGTTGCCTCTAATTGGGGATCATACTTAGTGTGGCTCTTTTCTCACCTGCGTTGTGGGATATTGTTTTGTTTCGTGCCTATGTGCGCTACATACTGCACGTTCGTTTATTCTTTGTTGTTTTGAAGTTTCACTTAAAATGTGGAACTCTACTCACGCTGTGCCTTGGTCAGCTCATTTATATAACGTACGTGACAACCAACCAGGCCAGATCAAATCAAATCAAATGTATTTATATAGCCCTTCTTACATCAGCTGATATCTCAAAGTGCTGTACAGAAACCCAGCCTAAAACCCCAAACAGCAAGCAATGCAGGTGTAGAAGCATGGTGGCTAGGAAAAACTCCTAGAAAGGCCAAAACCTAGGAAGAAACCTAGAGAGGAACCAGGCTATGAGGGGTGGCCAGTCCTCTTCTGGCTGTGCCGGGTGGAGATTATAACAGAACATGGCCAAGATGTTCAAATGTTCATAAATGACCAGCATGGTCAAATAATAATAATCACAGTAGTTGTCGAGGGTGCAGCAAGTCAGCACCTTGTGCTGTAAATGTCAGTTGGCTTTACATAGCCGATCATTAAGAGTATCTCTACCGCTCCTGCTGTCTGTAGAGAGTTGAAATCAGCAGGTCTCGGACAGGTAGCCCGTCCGGTGAACAGGTCAGGGTTCCATAGCCGCAGGCAGAACAGTTGAAACTGGAGCAGCAGCACGGCCAGGTGGACTGGGGACAGCAAGGAGTCATCATGCCAGGTAGTCCTGAGGCATGGTCCTGGGGCTCAGGTCCTCCGAGAGAGAGAAAGAAAGAAAGAAAGAGAGAATTAGAGAGAGCATTCTTAAATTCACACAGGACACCGGATAAGACAGGAGAAGTACTCCAGATATAACAGACTGACCCTAGCCCCCCGACACATTACCTACTGCAGCATAAATACTGGAGGCTGAGACAGGAGGGGTCAGGAGACACTGTGGCCCCATCCGATGATACCCCCGGACAGGGCCAAACAGGCAGGATATAACCCCACCCACTTTGCCAAAGCACAGCCCCACACCACTAGAGGGATATCTTCAACCACCAACGTACCATCCTGAGACAAGGCCAAGTATAGCCCACAAAGATCTCCACCACAGCACAACCCGAGGGGGGGCACCAACCCAGACAGGAAGATCACGTCAGTGATCAGCTCAGATAAGGCGACTGGGTTTCGTCTGCCTGACATGGACCTTTATAAACAACCTGGATTAGTTATTATGCCAAACAATTACAGACATTTTTTATTTATACTGAACAAAAATATAAACGCTGGTCCCATGTCTCATGTTGCATGAGCTGAAATAAAAGATCCCAGTTAATTTTACATACACACAAAAAGCTTATTTCTCTCAAATGTTGTGCACAAAATTGTTTATATCTCTGTTAGTGAGCATTTTATCCTTTGTCAAGATAGTCCATCCACCTGACAGGTGTGGCATATCAAGAAGCTGATTAAACAGCATGATCATTACACAGGCGCACCTTGTGCTGGGGACAATAAAAGGCCACTCTAAAATGTGCAGTTGTGTCACACAACACAATGCCACAGATGTCTCAAGTTTTGAGGGAGCGTGCAATTGGCATGCTTGACTGTAGGAATGTCCAACTGAGCTGTTGCCAGTGAATTGAATGTTCATTTCTCAAACATAAGCTGCCTCCAACGTCATTTGACAGAATTGGCTCCTCCCAGGCCCACCCATGGCTGAGCCCCTGCCCAGTCATGTGAAATCCATATATTAGGGCCTAATGAATTGATTTAAGTTGACTGATTTCCTTCTGTAAACTGTAACTCAGTCAAATCGTTGAAATTGTTGCGTGTTGCGTTTATATTTTTGTTCAGTATATTAGGATCCCCATTAGCCGACGCCAATGGCGACAGCTAGTTTTACAGGGGCCCGACACATAACGAAAAATACCTTACAGACAAAGTACTTTACAATTGACATACATTTAAAAACATTAACATGTAATGTGCATCTGTGTGCATGACATGTCTCGTTAAACGTCCCCTGTGTTGTTGCTATAAAAATCGACCCGAACACTCTGCTGACATACACAACCGTTCAAAAGTTTGGGGACACTTAAAAATGTAATTTTTTTTAAAGAAAAGCTATTTTTTTGTGTATTAAAATAACATCAAATGACGTTAACTGACTTTGAAACACCAGTCTCAACGTCAACAGTGAAGAGGCCACTCCGGGATGCTGGCCTTCTAGGCAGAGTTACAAAGAAAAAACTATATCTCAGACTGGCCAATAAAAATAAAAGATTAAGATGGACAAAAGAACACTGGACAGAGGAACTCTGCCTAGAAGGCCAGCATCCCGTAGTCGCCTCTTCACTGTTGACGTTGATACTGGTGTTTTGCGGGTACTATTTAATGAAGCTGTCAGTTGAGGACTTTTAGGCATCTGTTTCTCAAACTAGACACTCTTTTGTACTAGTCCTCTTGCTCAGTTGTGCACCGGGGCCTCTTTCTATTCTGGTTAGAGCCAGTTTGCACTGTTCTGTGAAGGGAGTAGTACACAGCGTTGTACCAGATCTTCAGTTTCTTTGCAATTTCTCGCATGGAATAACCTTCATTTCTCAGAACAAGAATAGACTGACGAGTTTCAGAAGAAAGGTCTTTGTTTCTGGCCCTTTTGAGCCTGTAATCGAACCCATAAATGCATATGCTCCAGATGCTCAACTCATGTTAAGAAGGCCAGTTTTATTGCTTCTTTAATCAGAACAAGTTTTCAGCTGTGCCAACATAATTGGAAAAGGGTTTTCTAATGATCAATTAGCCTTTTAAAATGATAAATATGGATTAGCTAACACAACGTGCCATTGGAACACAGGAGTGATGGTTGCTGATAATGGGCCTCTGTACGCCTATGTAGATATTCCATAAGAAATCTGCCGTTTCCAGCTACAATAGTCATTTCAACATCAACAATGTCCACACTGCATTTCTGATCAATTTGATGTTATTTTAATGGACAAAAAAATGTGTGTTTCTTTTAAAAACAAGGGCATTTCTAAGTGACCCCAAACTTTAGAACGGTAGTGTAGATGGATGCATATACCCCTACGTCTAAGACAAAAGCCAAGAGTTAAACCTATAGGACTTGGTGGAAACATTCCCTGACAGGATAAAAATGTAAACTAATGACACCCCCCCCCCGAACAAACACGACTTCTCCCCATCAATGTCATGTGAATGACTTACTCAGAATCCAAACATCCTGTCTTACCCTCGCGACTATTAAACATGGAAAATGGATCCTTTGCTAGGGGAGTGCAGGTTGAAAACAAGTCCCTATAAGGGAGTAACCGTGAGTCCTGGAATGCTGAAATAAACTCGGCTTCTGGCAAGGCCTGATGTGTAATATATCAACTTCCCTCTCTTCTTTGGGAGCGGGCAGAAAGAGGATTGTAGGGATGGCAGTGCCTCAATTATTATCGTTTGGATAGGAGCGGGAACCTGATATGTTCTGAATGAAAACTCTCACACAGATGTCATGATATACACACACACACACACACACACACACACATACATACACTCTCTCTCTGAAGTCTACATTTTTACTTGCATTTTACTTGACACACGTGTGCACGCTGCACACACACACATTCTCTTTCTCTCTCTCTCTGAGGTCTATGCTACGCTGAATTTGTGTGTACTGTCACTGGAGACTAATAGCATTAGCTGTAAGCCTGCTGGGCTGGCATGTCTCTCTCGCTCCCTTCTCTCCCTCTGTCAGTAATGGCCGCTGTAAGGTAAATAACCGCTGTGGTGGTTCTGTGTTCCAGAACTCCTTCTCCAGCGTGTTTCACATGGAATACGAGGAGCTGGGAGAGGCCATAGACGTCCCCAAAAGGTAAGGCGATAACCTCTAACTGTTAAACCTGACTAATTTGAAACGGGTTGTTCCTCCCAATACTGCCTAATATGAGAAATATGGGTGCTGTGTGTCACACTGGTGGGTGATATTACTCTGATGACAGAGGGCCGTGAGTTGCGCCATAAAGTGCTTTGAATGAGAGAAATACTCATTCTCAATCGTAACCTCTACCGAGTTTAGTGTGTATTTGTACAGTAAGTATTGAATGATTGTCTTTGTAGGCCTTTGAGAGAGGGGGGTCAGGTAAAGAGAGCATCCCAAAGATCCGGAACGGGGGTGAGCTTATCGTCTCTCTCTAATGGGGGGAGGAAAGAGAGACGGAGAGGTAGAATGAGAGGGAGGACGAGATGAGAGGCGGAGTGAGAGCTGTTAGCTGCTCGCCCTCTGCCAGGGGAAAATATATGAGCCTTACATTGAAATGTGGAGGGAAGGTAAAAGCCTGATCCTTCGGGAAGATTTGGGATTTTGTTCTTGTACGTCTCTGAGTTTTCCAGGCAGGCAGCAAAACGCCTTCAATCTCTATCTATCTCTGTCTCACTAACTCACATCCATTTTCAATAGGGTTGTACATGGGTGGGAGTGTGGGTAGTGAGATGTGGGTGGGGAGTAGGGCCAGGAGTTTTTCCCCATGTCAGGTTAAAGGTCATATGGTCAGGAAAAGCTCCTGCCCCTAGCTATGGTGTTTAGTCGAGACCTGTCTGACTTTAACAGATCTGACTCAAGGTCCTCTGAGGTCTCTTATGTTTTCAAGAAAAATCCGACATCATCCCTTTGGCAAGAGCCTTGACATCGGATCAATGATCTACTGCCCTTTCCCTGTTAGAGGAGTACTTCTGGTCTGATCTAAGAACGCTGAAAACTTTTCTAAGAACCCCTTTTAAGACTCATTTGACAGCTCCTCCGTCACAATCTGTTTAGGAGCAACCTATTACGATGAAGGGAGATTTTTCTTCCCCTTTGGAAGGCTTTCAGAGATGGGCCTACGAGCGCACGTCACGCACGGACACGGCTGTTTTGAAGTCGGAAGCCAAGGGCTCAGCCGAGATCTATGCGCTAGTCATGCTGCCTGACAGGCTGTATTGGTTGCACATGTGGGTAGCTAAGGTTCATGTCTCAATAAGCAACGCTACAGAGTCCAATAGAGGGAATTCAGTGGGGGGTCTATGTGGGAGTAGGCAAGTCAAGTGTTGTTTATTATAACAATCAGTGAACAACCCTTCAACGTCATGTCTTCTTTCTACGTGCTAGGTCTGGGGCTAATAACTTGGAACTCAATTGAATTCACCTCAGCTAAGGTGAATCTAAACCGCTCTTGTTTGAAAGAATAAAATGGCAATAGTATGTTATAGCAATGTTATATCTTTAGATGATATGGTTGCAGTCTATATGGAACAGAAATTGGCAAAAAAAAATCTGGCTGATTGACATAGGGAGCTGTGCTGTAGGGACCGTATAGGCACGTGACCTATAGATCACAATCACCTAAAGGTCATGGGTTCGTGATCCAAATGGGTTCATACCACACAAGCTTTTGTGTGCTCATACATCACCAACTACCAACAAAAAAATCTGGAACGGCGTGAGGGGGTAAGATTATCAGATCTCTCTAACGGGGGGGGACAAGGGGAGGGGGGCAAGGGGAGGGGGGCAGTTAGCTGCTCGTCCTCTGCCAGGGGAATACATTGCAATGTAGAGTGGAGGTAAATCCCATTAGCCTGATCCTGGGGGGAGATTTGTGATTTGTTCTCCTACGTCTCGGAGCCCTCCAGCCAGGCAGCGGAGCACCTACTGTTCACTTCAATCTCTATCTCCATCTCACTAACTCTCATCTCACAGCCATTTACAATAGGATTGTATGTGGACGGGAGCGTGGGCATTAGGATGGGAGGGGTGGTGTCGGTGTGTGTGTATGTTGTGTGTGTGTGTATTTCTGTCTGTCTGCCTGTCTGAAAGTGTGTGCACTTGTCCTAGAGAGAGAGACAGAAATGGAGAAAGACAGCAAGAGAGAGCATGCTCCCAGGCAAGACACAGAGAGACTTCCAGGGGGACAGAAGTGAGATGAAACAGACACGGTTGCTTTTTACAAAAGTGTGTCTCATTCTTTTACATTCTGGCTCAGCTGACCCAAACGCTTTCTATTCTGTTTACATCTTCTAATGGGCCGAATAGGATGTTCTGTGTGTACTGTAGGACCACTCCTGTCTGAAGAGGCAGTCATTTGTAGCGCTCCACCACGCGGGGCCAATGCCAAATGGGATACAGCTAACAGCAGGATGTTAGCTTTGACTCAGTGGTCAACTGTCGGTGGGAGGCTTTTTAGGAACGCGCACGCACACACACACACACACACTTGACATTAGCCCTGGGCGAAGGTGGCAGAAACTGCGCAGCATGGAGAAGATGAATGTCACGGAGAGGGTAATTCAGTCCTGTTCTGAATCAATGCAATCCTATTACTCATTGAAGCTGATTTTGTATAATTATCTCTAGTAGTTTTTGTTTGATTGATTCTTTCTTTCATTGACCCACAAAATTCCTGGGTTATTTGTTTGATTGAAAGACTAATTGTACCTTTATATTGAAATTAAGTGTCACAGTTTCCTTTTTAGGTTCGATGTTCCTAATATAAGAGTTGCTTTGAGGCCAGCATGTGATAACACTGAGAATTAGCCAAAAGACTGCGCCTAGACACACACACACGCACCACACACACGTCCAGCACCATTCCAGCCAATTCCATCACATTCTCCAGCTGCTCTGTCTCTCTCATTAGTTTCTAGTGCCATCTAATCATGGCTAATCTAGCGAAACGAGAGCTCAGATGTGATCGTTTTAAGGGTGTCCAACACAGTCACAATCACTCTCACACACACCTCAAAGTAACAGTGGCGATTTTAGCATGGAAATCTTGATGGGGCAAACAAAACAAACTGTTTCGGCCTACATAAAGCTGTCCCAACAGCAGTCCCAATACCTTACCACTGTTACTCCTGGCTATCAGTGGAGCCTTGTCTGGCAGCCAAATAGTGCAATCAGCTTCATTTACTGCCTTTAAAAAACATAGCTGATATGTTAAACAAATGTGGTTTATACTGACAATTGAGATGTACAAACTGTGGCATAAGGGGAGGACAAGCGGATAAGAGGGGATCCGTAATTTTGATGAAGACGTTAACAAGCAAGCTAGGACGGACGTAGTCAATATAACTATTTGTTCAGCACTCTTGAAATGTACAGCAACAGAATTCAGAACATGGGCCGTTCTTACAGTGTTCTCCCTGTACACCAAGTCAGAACCATAAGATAAATATAAAGGGGGCATATAAGCAGACAATGAAAGCTGTTACTATATCCAATGATTACATTTCTTTAGAACAGGTTATAGGCTACATGTGCACCACCAAGTCAGAACAGTAGGCAAAATTAAGAGGGGAAAATTGACCAAATTATTAGGGTGAGGGACATGGGTTACTAACAGCTTACTATACAGTATTACTTTCTTAGCTATAGTATACATATCTCCCTGGCATATTACATCATTTATGCAGTAGCATTCAAGACAATTTTGGACTCACCTTGTTGTGCTTTGCTCACTTGAACAGTACACTTTTATCAGGTTTGAGGTAAGACCCAGATGCAGACAATGCCGAATTAACAACAGTTTATTAATCCAACAGGGGCAGGCAAAAGACAGGTTAAGGGCAGGCAGGGGTCAGTAATCCAGATAGGTGGGGCAAAGGTACAGGACGGCAGGCAGGCTCAGGATCAGGGCAGGCAGAAAAGGTCAAAAACAGGAAAACTAGAAAACAGGAACAAGAACTCGCATACCTGGTTGACCAGGGTGTCGGAAATCCTCGATGAGGCCTGGGTCCAGAATGTCCCAAGTAGGAACCCATAACCCTCCCAGTCAACCAGGTACTGGAACCCCCTTCCCCGAGGTCGAACTTTCAGGAAACGCCTCACCCTGTATGCCGGTTGGCCAACGAGGAGACGCGGGAGATGGGTGGGCCTGGAAACAGGAGGCAAAGGGCTGTGAGACATGAGTTTAACTCTGGACACATGAAATGTGGGATGTATTCGAAGGATACGGGGCAACAGAAGACAAACAGCAGCAGGGCTGATAATTTTAGAGATGGGAGATAGGCTTATAAACCGGTGGGAGAGATCGGGATTCCACCCGGAGGGGCAGATCCCGGGTGGATAGCCATACCTTCTGCCTGAGATGATACCAGGGAGTCGGGTCGGATGGCGATCCGCTTGTCGTCGATACCTGAACATGGTCTAGAGGAGGCCCAACTGGGCTCTCCTCCAGGTACGACGACAGTGGCAGACCAACATCTGGGCAGAAGGTAAGCCAACCTTTTCTTCCTGCTACCTTCCTGATACCCCAAGGAACACTCAAATGGCGATAGGTCCATGGCAGAGCAGGAAAGGGTGTTGTGGGCATATTCCACCCACACAAGCTGCTGGCTCCAGGTGGTGGGGTTGGCGGAGACAAGGCAGCGCAGAGTAGTCTCGAGGTCCTGGTTGGCTCACTCCGACTGGCCATTGGACTGGGGGTGGAACCGAGAGGACAGGCTGAACCGAAGATCTCTAGGGGTGCCAACTGGCAGTCCATGGATCCGGAAGACGTGCTGCACCATGAGCTGGGCCGTCTCCTTGGCTGAGGGTATTTTGGGGAGAGGAATGAAGTGGGCGGCTTTGGAAAACCGGTTGACCACAGTCAGGATGGCAGTGCTGCCCTCAGACGGGGGAGACCCGTGATGAAATCCAGGGATATGTGGGACCAGGGACGGTGAGGGACAGGCAGTGGTTGCAGATCACCAGCCGGAGCTTGCCGAGGAGTCTTGATGTCTTGATCTGAGCACAGATATGCAGGCAGCGACAAACGCGGCGACATCCGTAACCATAGTAGGCCACCAAAAGCGTTGTCGCACGAAGACCAGGGTCCTACGGGAGCCCGGGTGGCAGGCAAGCCTGGAGGAATGGGCCCACTCCAGGACCGTGGAGCAGACAGCATCAGGCACAATCATCCAGTTATCTGCCCCCCCCCCCCCCAGGGTTCATCTGGGAACGCAGCACCTCCCAGACAAGTTTCCCTATACCCAAGCTGAGTGCTGTCACCAGGCACGAGGTGGGAAAGATGGTTTCGGGCTCCGGGGTGGTAACCGTGGGGCTATAGCGGCGAGACAGGGCATCTGGCTTGACGTTCTTGGACCCCGGCCGGTAAGAGAAGGAAAAGTTGAACCGGGTAAACAGCAGGGCTCATCTCGCTTGCCTGGAGTTTAGGCTCTTGGCGGTGCGGAGATACTCCAGGTTTTTGTGGTCGGTCCACACAATGAACGGATGTTCTGCCCCTTCCAACCAGTGCCTCCATTCCTCCAAAGGCATCTTCATCGCGAGAAGCTCTCCATTCCCCACATCGTAGTTCCTCCCCGTGACATTGAGGCAGTGGGAGAAGGTGCAGGGATGCAGGAACAGTGGTGAAGTGCTGTTTGAGGTCTTGGAACGCCCGGTCAGCGGCAGAGGACCACGTGAACGGAACCTTGGTAGAGGTGAGTGCAGACAGGGTAAGCCAGGGTGTTGTAACCCCAGATAAAGCGGTGATAAAAGTTTCTAGGGAGGTCAATTTCACAGTCATAGGGTCGGTGCAGTGGAAACAAAGTGGCCTGGGCCTTGCTGAACACTTCCCCGAGGTCCTGGTACTCCGCGGGGATGGTGGAAAGGTCCGGGGCACCTTCCGAGCCCCCAGTAAGACGTCCCGGGGCAGGTTGCGGTGGCTTCAGACAATGGGCGTGGCAGAACGGACTACAGACCATAATGACGCCAGTTGATGAGGGGATTGTGTCACTGGAGCCAGGAGAATCCCAAAACCATGGTAATCTGAGGAGACTTTGAATACTCTCACTGTGATTCCCTGACATCTGGGAGTGGTTGATGGGAGTGGTATTATAAGTGACCCGGCCTGTAGAGTGCCCGTCCAGCGCACTAACATCCATGGGAATGAAGAGAGGCTGAGTGGGGATGTTCATCTCGGAAGCCAGTGTAGCGTCCAAAAAAACTAATCGGCCCCAGAGTCAATGAGGACCCGGAGAGATTAAGACTGGTTTCCCCACAGCAGAATGGCATGAAAAGGGGTGCGAGCAAGGGAAGCAGAAAAGTTCTCCATATGGCGCAACAGAGTACTCACTCCTACCGGTGAGCCTGCTCTTTTAACAGAAAAGAGGACACAAAATGACCAAGAGTCCCGCAATACAGACACCTCTTTGTGTTGATCCTGTATTGCCGTTCCGCTGGCGACAGCCCAGCTCTGCCTACTTGCATAGGCTAGGGAAGCGGTAACTCGGCCAGCTTCGGCGAAGGATCAGGAAGCCTCCGTTTCTCTCATCAACAGGACCATCGGGGACTTCCGGGTTGACTCGGAGGCAAGGTGGAATCCCTGGACGTGTGAGCGAAATCAAATTTCCTCTCACTCCGTCATTTCTGTAATCGCCCATCGATGCGGATGGTCAACGCGATGAGGGAATCGAGATCTGTAGGTAACTCCCAAGAAGCAAACTCATCATTGACCACCTCCGAGACGCCGTGCAGGAAAATATCGAATAGCGCTTCCTGGTTCCAATCACTCTCCGCCGCCAACATGCGGAAATCCACCGCATAGTCTGCCACTCTGTGGGAGTCCTGCTGCAGTTGGATTAGCTTCCGGGCAACTTCTCTCCCGTAGAATGGACCATCAAAGCCTTCTTCACCTCTCCCACGAACCCCTACAGACTAAAGCATTTGGCCGGCTGTTGTTCCCATACAGCAGTAGCCCAGGTGAGAGTCATCCCGGACCTCAGTGTGATGAGGTAGGCTATCTTGGAGCGATCCAAGGGGAAGGAGGAGGGCTGAAGCTCAAAGATGAGGGGACACTGAGCTAGAAATGCCCGACAGGTGCTCCAGAATTGCTCCAGCAAAATGTCCAACGCCCGGTCATGGCGTTCAGCCAATGTTTAAACCCCCTCCATAAGGCCACGAATCAATTCCTCGTGCCTCCCAATGGTGGCTCCTTGGGAGGAGATGGCGTTGCGCAGCTGGCCCGGGTCTACTGGGTCAGTCAGGGCCAGTTTGTACTATCAGGTTTGAGACAAGAGGTCAAGGCAGTTAGGGGTCATTAATCCAGATAGGTGGGTCAACGGTACAGGACAGACAGAATAGGTAAAAACCAGGAAAACTAGAAAACAAGAACAATCGAGAGACAGGATGTGGTGGTTCCTTTCTTTACTATCAAATGAGGAGAGACAAACTTATCACACAAGTCAGAGTTATACTTAAACTAAATCTTGAATCACTTGTTAATAAGGGAGCAGGTCAATACAACACACACATATAAATTGAATCGATTGAGTGCTCCACGATAATGATGGCTGGTTGACAATTCATGATCAAATGATTCGTTGAGAGCCCCAAGACAAAAGTATAAAGGTATTTTATAGCCAAGATACACCCCTTTCAATCTACATGATGAACAACAGATATATAGAATGGGTCACAAGGTTAAGATCTGTATGAAAGATACCTATAATACATAGCAGACAGTATCTGCTGTGTCAACAGTTTTCATTGTGGCGGCAGGGTAGCCTAGTGGTTAGAGTGTTGGACTAGTAACCGAAAGGTTGCAAGTTCAAATCCCCGAGCTGACAAGGTACAAATCTGTCATTCTGCCCCTGAACAGGCAGTTAACCCACTGTTCCTAGGCCGTCATTGAAAATAAGAATTTGTTATTAATTGTGTAGAGACCAGTGTCTGGCCCTCTGACTCCAAACTGGATCCATCTCTCCTGGTATGGTATAGAACAGAGACATTCACTCATGCTCTGGAATGCTCTTTAGGTTTTATCACCCAAAAGACATGGTAAATCTCCTGTCAGTGTTATCTCCCAGAGTCCCATCCTCAGTAGAACACACACACAATAGTTAACAGAATACTCTATTATGTTGCATAAAACAACAATTTGATGCAATTCCCCCATTTTGAGAATCATCTCAATTTATGAGAAAATTACAAGATTGAAGAACATTCATTCACATGTTGAAAATGCATACATTCTACATAAACCAAGAAGTACAAAAGCAATAACTCATTGCATGGTATCCTGCACGTGACCGAATGCCACAGCACTGGCTCAACCTCCTTCGAGGAAACGTAGCACTGTCTCCCATTTCAACCTCCAACACATTTTCTAAGTATTATAGCAATTTGTCTGGGAAGGTTATGATACACAGTCACCTGCACGAACCCATGAAGAAAAACAAAAAATGCATGCAGTTTATGAGATTCAAAGCTATATATTCATAGACAGTGAAAAGCACATATTTAATGCATAATCCAGTGTATGCAACAATGGAGTTTAACAAAATAAGCTTTAGTTATCCATCATACTTCAATGGGTCAGCATGGTTGAAATAACTATTTCCATCACAGAAACGGAAATTAGCATATCCAGGTAGTGACTCCGAGCTAAGGTCAAATTTATTCCATTGGTGCCTAATGAAAATGACCCAAGACAAGCATCATGATTCCACTATTTACAAGGCAATGCCTATAGAGCAAATAGATTAGGATCACTCTCCAGATCAGAGTTCACCCTCTCCATTCACCAGGGCATGCTGATAATAGTGTCGACATCTTTAGTTCATAACAACAATCAAAGCAGTCAATCCATAACACATGCATTGCTTCATTCATAGAAGTATTAACATACTAAACTCAAATCAACCCTTCAGTTTAAAAAATCATTCAGTTTCCAGATCATAATTAAAAATCAAATTAATTCTCCAGCCAAAATTTAGAATGACATTACTCAGTAATTCAAATTGGTCCTATCACTCAAAGTAAAAAAAAAACGACATTTTACACACATTAACATTGGCAGAATCTAAATTATATTAACATCCAGTCAAAAACCTTTTTTTAAGCACGATTATTGTTACGGATACAGGTATCCTGTGTGTGTATTTGTTTTCTCTCCTTCTGCCCTAGTCACAGGTGGCAGTAATCAGTCGCCAATCAGTCGCCACTGAAGACACACCTGCTCCTTTTCCCTTACCCTTGGTTTAAAAACTCAGTCAATAGTTTTCCCAAACTCTCTCTCTCTTTTGTTTTTGTGCCTACATGTCACATTTGTCTGTTATCCTGTGAGTATGTATTGTTGTGGTGTATGACTGTTTGTTTGTTGGTGTGAAAAGGGGATACCAAGCCAAGTCGCCCATGGGCATACATTACCCCTAGGAAAACATTGTCTAAATACCCAAGTTAGAACTGGGCGGACCACCCACTATATTTTATTGGTTAGTTAGCTAGCTGTGCTTGAAGCAGGTAAGACTAGCTTAGGGGTTTTTGGATATTTATTATTTCTTTCCTTGGGTCCAGCTCAGCCCCTTTTTCCCACACCCCATTGCCGTGTGTTTAAAATAAACCCGAAGTGTTTGACGGTAGATTTAAGTTGTCTGTGGATTTCTTTTAGTTCTCACTGTTCCTTTTCACTGTTATGATTTGCATGAGATATGTTACGGGTCTCGTTTCCATCCCCCCTAGACTGCAGGGCCAAAGGGGTTCGTAACAATTATAATACAGATCAGTATCTCAAGTATCAGTATCTGATCTAAATTACTATAATTGGATGTAGTGTAGACTTCTACAATCAACACTATACCCCAAAAGTCAAAAACAATTTTGGGCACAGTTGACCCCCCCCCCGGCACTGATTCTTCTGGCGTCCTTTTCGTTGTCTTTTGATAGCTTTACGGTTCAAAGTGGATGGCCATGATAATGTCCCAATTTCAATGTCTCACCTAAGCCGCCATCACCTTTACCACCCACCCATGTCTTGTCCATTCGTCAACCAGTATACCAGCAACATAAGAGAAGTTTAGAACAGATCTCTCCCCATGCTCACTCCATGTGGACTCCTCTCACACTCTGAGAAAAGACATGAGAGAAAAGCAGTTGATAGCTTAGATCGGATGCTGTACACCGGTTGCTGGCTCGGACTCGTTTCCTTCGGTAGAAGTGGTTTGGACAGGGCCTTATTCAACGCCTTTGTCACTCTTCTTCAGCGGGGTTTTGAGGTACACACACTGTTCGGTCCAATTATCTCTTTCATGCATTAAGATGCCGTCTGATGTCACTTTTCATGATAACCTCGAGAGGACAGATCAGAACAACAGTTAGTTCAGTTCATTAACTATATGATAAATGATTACTTTTACCAATTATTCATACTACAAATGTCTAAACATATGTCAAAGAGAATAACAACACATTCTATTGAAACTATTCTTTCAAATTGGCTTATACTCCCCATCACACTGTCAACTTCATCGCAGAGCCACAGGATCAGGAAGTTAGCCCTATAACCCATCGGGAATAGAACAGAACAAACAACACAACAATACACTCTTTCACATATCACTCCATACACTCCTACACATCACTCAAGGTGTGTAAACTTCAATCCAAAACCTCAGAGGACTGTACCCTCCCCCATTTTGACACATAACTCTCCATGTGAGTAATGTGTAAAAAAATATATAAAAAATAAAACACTACAATTGGTCAAAAAATAAAACAACATTTCAAATAACAAAATCAAATTCAAATCACTAGTCTTAATGACTCCATAAAG
This sequence comes from Oncorhynchus nerka, assembly GCF_034236695.1. Classification (NCBI taxonomy): domain Eukaryota; kingdom Metazoa; phylum Chordata; class Actinopteri; order Salmoniformes; family Salmonidae; genus Oncorhynchus; species Oncorhynchus nerka. Next base: position 35,899,489 of record NC_088407.1, on the reverse strand, counting down.
AAAAATAATTGTACCCATACGGTCATAGGAAAATAGATGTAAGGCAGCCAAACCCATAGTCAAAGGAAATGCCTTCTCCTTCTTCACATTGATCCAAATCACAAATATGGCTAAGAACTATAAACTTCATCATAATTATCAATATTACAAAAGACCTTGAAATCAGTATTACAAATTACCTTAAATTCATTATCAAAATGGCTTTCCAATGAGGGTGATCAAACCACAATGGAAAGTCATGACAGAGGTCAGAGGTCATACAAACCCTTCAAAGAAGTGTTTCTTACTATATTAGATAAGTTAATGAAAAACAGTCAAACATTTCATACATGTTGTGTCCCAGGTTTCCATTACAGTCCTTTATCAAAATCATTAATGTATTTAATTAAAACTCAGAAAATAAAAACTTCTGAAACGTCCATGTGTGTGCATGCCCCTTTAAGATACCTTGGCACTAAGACAAATGGAAAACCCATGAAACCCAAAGGAAATAGAACACACAAATCAAACATAGAATTTTAAAAACACCAACAAATAGTCATAACAAGTGTGTTGTGTGTGGGTATTTGCAAACCTTAACGAACTGGCAACAGACAAACAGAGAACACAGGTATAAATACACAAGGGAAAATGGGGAAGATGGGTGACACCTGGAGGGAGGTGGAGACAATCACAAAGACAGGTGAAAAAGATCAGGGTGTGACAACTTTGTCATCAAAGTCTAGCACTCTCTAGATTTATGGTGCTTTCAAGACAACTGGGAACTGAAAAAAAGGTTGAATCATGATGACGTCAGTGATCTTTGGATGGTAGCTCTAGAAAGAGTCTCGAGTTCCTAACTAACAATTCTGAGGTGGATGACCATTTAAAATATTTTTCGCCAGTCAGAGCTCTTTTTCTCCAGAGTTCCCAGTTGTCTTGAACTCACTAAAGTCAGATTTCCCAGTTCCGAGTTAACAGTTGTTTTGAGCATGGCCAATGTTGAATGTTTATCATTTTAAGCTTGGAAATGAGACCCTTAAACCCAGAATAGGGACCACACAGCCACTCCACTGAATAGCAGGCTAGTGATTTCTTTGCAGTGCTTGCAGTTCGCCACTGATTCCTTTCAAACCACTCATTGTGTAATGTTCAATGGCCGATGAGCACGATACGTTTTATCTTTATTTTATCTTCATTATTTATCTTCATATGAGAAGGATTAAAAAGGATGCGCCAGTAGATTGTCGACGTGATTCATGAAGATGATTGCTAGCTAAGATTTTGAAAGTATGATGTTGACATGATCAGTCCAATCAAAGCTACTGTAGATATAATGTGATTTGACGTAATTTTATCTGTGGCCAATGACCTTGAGCCTTCTTGGATGGGCTCCTCTATTGTAACTCTATGGCAGCACCCAAGGGGCTTGAATTTCGAGCTCTACCCTTAGATTTGGCAGTGACGTAGTGTCCCAATGAGTGACAGAACACTGAGCCAATTATGGCGCAACTAGAAAACATTCCCAAGCCCTACGCTCTATATTTTCCGCTGGCTGCCCCACCAGCACAGTAAGCACGAGCTAGGCTGAAACACCTGCATTTTGCAGCTACCTTGCTCAAGAAAGCAAAAAATACTATGTTTGTATGAAGGCTTTATTAACTCACTAACGTGGGGCTCCTGAATGGCGGGTCGCCACTGAAAAGTAACAGTGTGCGTCTGCGAACCATATTGGAGAAGGGTAAACAAGTTTTGTTTTTTTAAACTTAAATTCACCGCAGACGATTCTTAATCCTTAACCCTCATCCTACCCTGAGTCGATCAAATAAAGACGTATCACCCCGTCCCCCCCCCCCCCGTCCCGTCACGCCGGCTGATGAGGAGCGCAGCAGCGAAGGTTCTCCACTTTTGTCTGTCTTTTGGCCATCTTCTCAACCGTGCCACAGCTTTGCTGCTGCAGTTAGAGCTTGTCTTTAAAGACATATGCAGTAGTACAAATAGGATATTAGTTATTCATGTTTCTGTCTGTACTGGCATCAGTTGAGATAATAATAAACCGTCATTATGCCGTGACAGGCCTGGTCAAGCTTAATCATAGTCAGTTCCTTCTGACAATCAGCCAAGATGTTCTTAAGTCCAGGTATGGAGCCTTCAGCAATGGCTAGAGTCCAGTGTTCTGCCTCAGTCGTCATATCGGGAAGAGCACTGGCTTCTGTACATGCGTATTCACTGAGGCTTAGAAAGACAATACAATGCAATACAGCCAATGCAGTGGCAACGTGACGAGATCCACCCAACTCAACAGAGCAGTCATACGCTAAGGATGCATGGGGTGTTTATGTGTAAGTAATGTAGAAGTTGTCCACAGTCTAATAAAACAAGTATTACAATGTTGTGTTCCCCACAGGGACTGTGACGTGAGTCAGATAAACTACATGTATGCCCAGTACGTGAAGAACACCATGGAACCTCTGAACATCTCTGACGTCACCAAAGACCAACGCTTTCCCTGGATGGTCAGTACTGAACATGATCTGTTCCAGAATGTTCATCCTATGTTGGCCATCTTTTTTGTTGTTGTCCAGAGCCTCTAGTTGTGGTTCTTTGTTTCCTTCAGAGTGAAAACCCAGAGCACCCCAGTAACCAGATCAAGAGTTTGCTCTGTACTCCTATCAGGAACGGGAAGAAGGATAAAGTAATAGGTACCTACGTCTGTCTGTCTGTCTGTCTGTCTGTCTGTCTGTCTGTCTGTCTGTCTGTGTCTGTGTCTGTGTCTGTGTCTGTCTGTCTGTCTGTCTGTCTGTCTGTCTGTCTGTCTGTCTGTCTGTCTGTCTGTCTGTCTCTCTCTCTCTCTCTCTCTCTCTCTCTCTCTCTCTCCTCATTCATTAGTCGCAACCAAGAGTTTTCCCTCTCATTCATTAATGCATCCTTAGCATTAGCATAATTTGCATTTGCATTATAACCTAACATCATTAGCTGAGATCATTACAAGACCTAAACAGGTCCTTCTTGTAAAAGAGATTTGAATTGCATGTATGAATAAAGGCACAAATAGATCAATTAATTAGCTGGGCAGTGGTGTAACCATAATGTATGTCCCCCCACTCCCCAATGATCAAACAGAACAGGTCCCTTTAGCCTCTCAACCAACTGCCTGAAGAGTCCAGGAGACACTCAGATCAAAAGACAACCTACTGCCACTAGACTTTAATATAGAATTTATTACCATACCTCCCCTTCCCCTTCTACACTCAACTTAATTTCCTTAGAATTCATTTATTGATTCAAACGTGGACATTATATGTTCTTAGTAGCTCTGACACTGACATTAATGAAGCAGTATACATTTTTTCCCCTAGTGTAACTCACTCCGGATAAGTCACATTGTAAAAATAAGCCACCTATAATGTCAAGCAGGATATGTAGGAGAAAGGGCAGCTGAAGGTAAAGGGGAAGGATCAGAGTGTTGGCGATGACACGTTTCCATGATGTGACTAGTAAGTAGGTCTCCAGGCTGAGGATAGAGCAGGTGTTTTATACATTAGAACTTTGCTGTCAACCAACATTTATGGGACTATTAGTCATGGAGTAGATGGAGCTTTTAGTTTCAGACAAGAGGTCCCTCACAGCAAACTATTGAATATTGAAAATGAGAAGCAAACTAAAGTTTTGTCCCCTAAGTGTCTGGAATGTGTGTCAGTTCGTGGGGGGAAAAAGAAGAAACTTAAAAAGAAAAAAAACTTTTTTGTCCTGTGTGTCTGCAACTGTGTGTCAGTTCGATGTTTTGTCTGGTGTGTATGTGTCATTAACGTCCTGATATGTTTCCAACATTTACCCCTATGTCGGGTCTTGAAGGTGTGTGTCAGTTGGTGAACAAGATGGATGAGGCATCAGGGAAGGTGAAGTCCTTCAACCGAAACGATGAACAGTTCCTGGAGGCCTTCGCCATCTTCTGTGGACTGGGTATACAGAACACCCAGATGTATGAAACAGTGGAGAGAGCCATGGCCAAACAGGAGGTCACATTGGAGGTAAGAGACACAGGTCTCAGGTCAGTTTGGAGTTTTAAATCCTAATGGTTCATGATAATATTGAGGGAAGGTACTGTAAGATAATGCTAGCTCAGTGCCTCTGTAGGCAACTACAATATGGAGACCTTGGGGGATCGAGAGTAACAGCGATGGTTACCAATAGGAAAGACTGGCTAGTCTTCTCCACACTCTGCTCCGTCTTCCCCCACGTTAAAACAGAACTAGCGTGATCACTCCAACTCTATCCTAGACCTCTTCAGGCCTCGATGACGTATGTATCCCCCTCCTCTCCTCCGGTCCTCCCGCTCTCCTGTTCTCTCCCTGACTGTTCTATTCTGGAGCTGTCACTGTCAGGGCTCCCCGGTGACGTCCCCTCTCGGCTGCAGCTGACACTCTCCCCGCCGTTACCCAGCAGCCACCACTTCAGCCCATTCTCCAGCGGCGCTGTAGCCGTCACAAGGACTGACCTCTTCTAGCTTTCTCAGTTTTTCTCCCCCAATTATCAATGACAGGCCTCTGATATGGATGGACTTGGGGTTGAAGGATGTGTGTGTGGCAGGGCTGTCTGTCTGAGGTCAGAAACATCTCATGGGGGAGGAAATCTGTGAAAGTGTCATCTTCCAAAATGTGAAATCAGTTTTTTATTTGTATACTCGGTCAGAGCGATTGTGTTGACTTTTAAGGAGAACAGTCGCTGTGTGTTTGTGTGTGTCATTCTCAGGTCCTCTCGTATCACGCCTCTGCTGCAGAGGAAGAGACACGGGCGCTGCAGGTAACCGCGGTAAATTACAATTTATTAACTTAACACTATACACACACACACACACACACACACACACACACACACACATACACTTGCGTCCATACACAATGCCAGACAGATGCCTTCCATCAGGCAGTGTAAAGATGAGTGGACTTCAGCCATCATGTAACGAGACCCAGCGCTGATTCAGCATGTAAACCCAACCAATTAGTAACACAATATGGCCGACTCTCACACTGATACATACATTAAGACCTATGGGGATAATGGACTGAAGAAAGAAAGAACAGGAAAAAAGACCGCAGTAGGGTTTAAAAGTGAAAGTATGCACAATACCCATTCCAGAAAGCCTATTTAAGGCCCGAATCCTTTGCTTTGAAAGATTAATTAATGATTAATTGGGGTTAAAGAGAATAATCCGACTCCTGCCAGCTAATGCTAAGGTGTCAGCATATTTAACTCCTTATGAAGTAATTTAGGTGGCGAGTCTTTAGGTCTGCCGCTAGCTGCCATAATATATGGATTAGAGTGGGAGCAGCTATTTAGTTAATATGACTCATTTAACGACTTGTCCAATTATATTCTAACTGTGCACAAGAGGAGACACTACGACCACATAGGGAGAAGGGCTTTGTTTAAGGCTATGCCTTCATTAGCTTTTACTTTGTCTCTTTTTAGTTTCCTTCTTCTTTTCTTTCTTTCTCTTCCTTTCTTTTTTTGTTACATTTTCGGGATAAATCCATACGGCTTTCTATGAAACTTGGTCCCACCCCCGAACACTATTAGACGCTCATTTATACTGCGTGACCTTTTCCGAAGATCATACGGCATTTTCATATCCTGAGATGAAATGGCCTGATGACGACGAAATCTAATTATATGTTTTCCCTGAGGCAGTGGAGGCTGTAGTATGGTGGCTGATGTGGTACAGCACAGTATCATATCTGGGCCACGGACTCCTTTTTAGGCCAAATCACCCTCCCCAGGCAGTGTTCCGTCACTGTTGCTGAGCCGTTGACTCTCTGAAGTATTGATGTTTCCCTAGTTAGAATGATTTATTATTTATTAACTGATTTTATTTAACCTTTACTTAACCAGGAAGGGCTCATTGCGATTTAAAATCTCTTTTTTCAAGAGTGTCCTGGCCAAGATAGGCAGCACCAAGTCATTACAAGAATTACAGACAAACAATGTGAAAAACTGCAAGTAAATCTAGTAAAAACCATAGAATTCACAAGAGTATAACCAAATCAAAAACAGCAATTTAAAAACATTGACAGGTCAGGGAATCGGTCTCAAGATCATGCATCAGTGATTTAAAAATACCAATCGGGACAAGTTCTTCCAGTTTAAAAGCCCCTTTACCAAATTCAGTTCGAACATCTGGAACAGTTAGCAGGATAAAGTCCAGCGAACGAAGAGAGTACCCACCACATTTCTGAACAATAGAAATGCCCAAATAAAAAGGTAGTAAACCCAAAATGGCTTTTTAAATAAAAGTATACCAGTGCCTGAGCCTATGAGTGACTAGAGAAGGCCAGCCAACCCTGGTATACAAAGTGCAGTGGTGCGTAAGGGTTTTAGCAGTTTAAAATAAATCTCAAAGTGCCATGGTAAAGGGTGTCAATTGATCTCAAACACTGAGCGGAAGCATTCATATTGTATGTCTGTTATAGATTATGGGGATATTATTTACATGCATGCTACGGCATCAACACTTAAATCACTGGATGCTAATTATCATTGCGCACTTAGGTTTATTACGGGTGCTAGCTACAGAACTCACCACTGTGTTGTATATCAAAACGTGGGTTGGACTTCGCTGTCTAATGCAAGTTCTTGTGCTGTTAGTGGGAATAACCTGTGTGTAAATGTAATCTGTCGCTGTATTCTTTTTGTGTTATCTGTGATCGTCTTGTCTTGTGTAGTTTCTTAATCATTGTGCCTAAACTGTATGTGTAAACATGTATACGCAGGGCCCAGCTGTGAAAGAGACCTTGGTCTCAGTCTGTGTTCCTTGTTGAAATAAAGGTGTAAAATTGAAACGTCTTCTCTGTGGCTCAGTCGGTAGAATATGATGCTTACAATGCCAAGGGTTGTGGGTTCGATTCCTGGGATCACCCATGTGTAAGGAATGTGGATAAAAGTGTATGCTAAATGGCGTACACTGTGTATATGGTGGTGGTGGTAGTAAAAGCTGTTATGCTTTCTGTCTGACAGAATAATATTAGGGGATTCCCCTGCTTTCGCTCTTTTATCTCTCTCAGTCCCAACGGGCTTCTCTCTGTCTCTCTCCGTCTGAGCTGCGCTCTGCTGCCAGAAAGAGATAGAGATAAAAACGACCAGACAGAGAGGTCAAGAAAATGCCAGAGTGTGTATATGCAAGATGGAGAAAGGAGGGGGCAGAGAGAGATGGAGAGAGGAAGAGAGAGAGAGAGAGATGGAGAAAGGAAGAGAGAGAGAGAGAGATGGAGAGAGGAAGAGAGAGACTGCAGCGGATATAGACAGTGACAGGGGGACAGAAATGGAGAAGGAGAGAGAGGATTAATATACAACCACAGATTAAAGAGGAAGTGATCCGAAATAAAGTGAGAGACGGAGTGGTTGAGACAGCAGAAGAGGAGAGAGAGATCCTGTGTGCATTAGGGGGTGTCCTGTCTGCTCTGTGTAGATGTGCCGTCTGTCAGTTGTAGGGGAGGCGAGCCGAACACAGATAGATGCTCCTCCTGTGTGCCTTAGACTCTGCTGATCACAGCTCATCGATTATTAATGCCTGCTATAGATCCCTGGTGTTTAGGGAGAGTATGTGGACGTGTGAGCATGCGTGTGTCTATGTGCGTGCTTGTGTGCATACCTACAGTATATGTGTGTACATGCGTGCATATCGTATATGAACGTGTGTGTGCGTGTGTGTGTGCATCCATCTCACACACTCCTCTACCCTCTCTCTCCCTCTGTATTTGAAGGCAGCCACTGTTCCGTCAGCCCAGTCTCTGCGCCTGATGGAGTTTAGCTTCAGTGACTTTGAGCTGTCCGACGCTGAGACCACTCAGGCCACCATACGCATGTTTGTAGACCTCAACCTGGTCCAGAACTTCCAGATGAAATACAAGGTTGGTGGGTGTGTGTGTGTGTGTGTGCGTGCATACGTGCATACCGACGTGCGTGTGTGTTAATTGTAGTGTGTGTGTGTGTATACGCAACTGTGCATACAAGTGTTGACATAGATGTGTGTGTTTTTACATCCTAAAATACAGCCCCTCACCCCATTACATATTATTAAGAGGTTCTCTAACGGCACAGTTAACCTCCGGAGTGCCCGCGGCGAGGACGGCTCATAAAGAGAGCCTTTGATTGGCTGTGAGGGCCCTACACAGAGCCCGGTTATTTTTCAGCTCTGTGAGTGAGAGCAGGCACACTGACCACTCAAGTGTATAAACAAGAGCAGGTCAGCGCTCTAGTTCAGTGTCGGGCTGTACCTCGCTGATCACTCCACTGCACTCCTATGAGGCATGGTTGACCATCACTGGCCTCAGAACAGCCATACGATTGAGAATTGAGAGGATACAGTATGAGAGATACCGTAGTGACCTGACCTTTCAGCAGTAACAATAGATTGGACATGAACAGCATACAATGCAAAGCATTTTGAGGTTGAGAAAAGGGCAACATAAATGCCAATCAAATTCATTTTCGATTATTGGCATGTCAGGCGAAAAGTGTTAGCCACTACTGTGCATTGACTAATGGGGAATTGTTTTGGAAGCCGATGCCGGCAAATGGATGGACATGGGAAGATTGGATAAAGATACGATCAACAGAATCTAATGATTTGATTAGCAGTGTGGTCAGGGTTTTCTCTATAGTGCCAGTCAGAATGCCAGGCTGGCCAGATTATATCAAGCCCTACCGATTGAGGATGTGCAGATACTCGCTGTCACTGTTTACCATTTGGTCTGTTTTTTGCCCTCTTCTCTTCCTCCTCCCCCACGTCTTTCCCTCTTTCTCCCCACGTTTTCTTGTCTATCTCCTGCTGCGATCCCTCAACCCCCCCCCCCTCTTTCCTCTCTCTCTGTAGAGTCTGTGCCAGTGGATCCTGAGCGTAAAGAAGAACTATAGGAAGAACGTGGCCTACCACAACTGGAGACACGCCTTCAACACCTCCCAGTGCATGTTCGCCCTGTTCAAATCTGGCCAGTTACAGGTGAGCTCAGCCAATCAATGGCCAGCAGGGCAGGGGTGCCGGGTCACGCCGTCCAATCAGTAGATAATCAACCCCAGCAGCACGTCTCGTGTGTGTTAGTTCGATCAATGGCTAATGAGTCACCGTGCTGTAACAGTGCCATGACTGGGTCCGTCCGACCATTGTGTTTTGTCAAGTCAGCATTGGCTTCCAGTAACCTCCATATTTAAATACCAAAACAACAAATATTCTCCACTACATCTGAATGTGTTACTCCGATATCTTGACTGAAAGTCATCAGATATTATGAAGAATATTGTTATTGCGAATAGCAAGTTGAAGACACTTGAACGGACACTTGAGCAGGCACTGTCTCAGACATAAACAGAACTCGACGTATCCCAAACACGCAGTTCCAGTTTAACCCAGTTCCCCTCGGTGCTCACACCCAGCTCTGTCCTGGTTGGCTTTGCAGAGGAAGCAGTAGGTTAAATGTTACACTCCCGTTGTTGCTAACAAATGGCTGTTGAGTTCATGTGTAAGCTGCTTTCTCAAGCAGACAGTGCTAAGAGCCTAACACTCCTCTCTGAAATGAGTGTGCGTGCGTGTCGAGGGTTGCCGTGTGAGTTTGTTTGCCTAACCATTTGTGTCTCGTTGGTCGTATTTATGACTTGTGATAAGCACCTGTGTGTTCTTTTGTCGAGGTAGTGTAGAGGAGGGGATATATGTGTGCGTATGTGTGTGGGTTTATGTATGTGTGTAGATGTATGTGTGTGGGTGTATGTATGTATGTGGGTTTATGTATGTGTGTGGGTGTATATGTGTGTGGGTGTATGTATGTATGTGGGTTTATGTGTGGGTGTATGTGTGTGGGTGTTTGTATGTATGTACAGTGGGGCAAAAAAGTATTTAGTCAGCCACCAATTGTGCAAGTTCTCCCACTTAAGAAGATGAGAGAGGCCTGTAATTTTCATCATAGGTACACTTCAACTATGACAGACAAAATGAGAAAGAAAAATCCAGAAAATCACGTTGTAGGATTTTTAAATTATGATGGAAAATAAGTATTCGGTCAATAACAAAAGTTTATCTCAATACTTTGTTATATACTCTTTGTTGGCAATGACAGAGGTCAAACGTTTTCTGTAAGTCTTCACAAGGTTTTCACTCACTGTTGCTGGTATTTTGGCCCATTCCTCCATGCAGATCTCCTCTAGAGCAGTGATGTTTTGGGGCTGTTGCTGGGCAACACGGACTTTCAAGAGGTTGAGATCTGGAGACTGACTAGGCCACTCCAGGACCTTGAATTGCTTCTTACGAAGCCACTCCTTCATTGCCCGGGCGGTGTGTTTGGGATCATTGTCATGCTGAAAGACCCAGCCACGTTTCATCTTCAATACCCTTGCTGATGGAAGGAGGTTTTCACTCAAAATTTCACGATACATGGCCCCATTCATTCTTTCCTTTACACGGATCAGTCGTCCTGATCCCTTTGCAGAAAAACAGCCCCAAAGCATGATGTTTCCACCCCCATGCTTCACAGTAGGTATGGTTTCTTTGGATGCAACTCAGCATTCTTTGTCCTCCGAACACGACGAGTTGAGTTTTTACCATAAAGTTATATTTTGGTTTCATCTGACCATATGACATTCTCCCAATCTTCTTCTGGATCATCCAAATGCTCTCTAGCAAACTTCAGATGGGCCTGGACATGTACTGGCTTAAGCAGGGGTACACGTCTGGCACTGCAGGATTTGAGTCCCTGGCGGCGTATTGTGTTACTGATGGTAGACTTTGTTACTTTGGTCCCGGCTCTCTGGTTTTGGGATTTTTGCTCACCGTTCCTGTGATCATTTTGACCCCACGGGGGGAGATCTTGCGTGGAGCCCCAGATCGAGGGAGATTATCAGTGGTCTTGTATGTATTCCATTTCCTAATAATTGCTCCCACAGTTGATTTCTTCAAAAAAAGCTGCTTACTTATTGCAGATTCAGTCTTCCCAGCCTGGTGCAGGTCTACAATTTTGTTTCTGGTGTCCTTTGACAGCTCTTTGGTCTTGGCCATAGTGGAGTTTGGAGTGTGACTGTTTGAGGTTGTGGACAGGTGTCTTTTATACTGATAACAAGTTCAAACAGGTGCCAGTAATACAGGTAACGAGTGGAGGACAGAGGAGCCTCTCAAAGAATAAGTTACAGGTCTGTGAGAGCCAGAAATCTTGCTTGTTTGTAGTTGAACAAATACTTATTTTCCACCATAATTTGCAAATAAATTCATAAAAAATCCTACAATGTGATATTGCTGTTCCATTGCACAACCTTCAAATATATGTCATAATTATGTACAATTCTGGCAAATGAATTACGTTTGTTTGGAAGAAATGGTTTTCACACAGTTCGCAACGAGCCAGACGGCCTAAACTGCTGCATATACCCTGACTCTGCATGCACAGAACGCAAGAGAAGTGACACAATTTCCCTAGTTAAAAGAAATTCATGTTAGCAGGCAATATTAACTAAATATGCAGGTTTAAAAAAATGTACTTGTGTATTGATTTTAAGAAAAGCGTTGATGTTTATGGTTAGGTACACATTGGTGCAACGACAGTGCTTTTTCTCACGAATGCGCTTGTTAAATCATCACCTGTTTGGCGAAGTAGTCTGTGATTCGATGATAACTTAACAGGCACTGCATCGATTATATGCAACGCAGGACAAGCTAGATAAACCAGTAATATCATCAACCATGTGTAGTTAACTAGTGATTATGTTAAGATTGATTGTTTTTTATAAGATAAATGTAATGCTAGCTAGCAACTTACCTTGGCTCCTTGCTGCACTCGCGTAACAGGTGGTCAGCCTGCCACGCAGTCTCCTCGTGGAGTGCAATGTAATTGGCCCTAATCGGTGTCCAAAAATGCCGATTGCCGATTGTTATGAAAACTTGAAATCGGCCCTAATTAATCGGTCAACCTCTAGTATGTATGTGGGTTTATGTATTTAATTTTTTTATTTAATCTTTATATAACCAGGTAGGCCAGTTGAGAGCAAGTTTTCATTTACAACTGAGACTTGGACAAGATAAAGCGTATGTATGTGTATGTGTGTGGGTGTATGTATGTATGCGTGCATACGGTGTACATATGTGAACCTGTGTCTATGTTTGTTTGCTGGTAGCCTCCTATGGCCTTGTGATGGAAGTTGGTGCGGGGGTGCTTGTGTCTGTGTGTGTCTGTCAGTGTGTGTCTGTGGGTGTGTGTGTGTGTGTGTACTATGGTCTTTGTAAAGGGAAACCCCAATGACATCTTTGTGGATGGTGTGCCTCATTCTCTTCTTCTCCCTCTCTTTCTCTCCCTCCATCTCTCTGTCTGTCAGAGTAATATGAGTGAGCTGGAGATCCTGGCCTTGATGATCGCCACCCTGAGTCACGACCTGGACCACAGAGGAGTCAACAACTCCTACATACAAAGGTAGGCTGTAATAGTGTGTGTGTGTGTGTGTGTGTGTGTGTGTGTGTGTGTGTGTGTGTGTGTGTGTGTGTGTGTGTGTGTGTGTGTGTGTGTGTGTGTGTGTGTGTGTGTGTGTGTGTGTGTGTGTGTGTGTGTGTGTGTGTTTGTGTGTGTGTGTGTATCTTTCTGTGTGTGTGTGTGTGTGTGTGCGTATATTTCTGTGTGTGTGCGTATCTCACAGTTCTGTGTGTAACTACTTCCATCAGGAGTGACCATCCCCTGGCCCAGCTCTACTGCCACTCCACCATGGAGCACCACCACTTTGACCAGTGTCTCATGATCCTCAACAGCCCAGTAAGAACACACACACACACACACACACACACACACACACACACACACACACATTCCGTTATTTACTCAGGAAATTGGATCACACTTGGGAGATGCTCTGCAGATGGTCATACTATCAACAAACTATCTGTTGATCAGCGTCTGCTTGCTAGGGTTACGCTAAGGTTAGGTTTAGAATAAGGGTAAGGGTTAAGTTTAGGGTTAGGATAAGGGGTTAAGGTTAGGATTAGGGTTAGTAGATAGTCAGTTGAAATGTTATTGTAGAGCATCTACAGATGGGCTATCCAAATGAACTGTTACCGTAACTCGTTCAGTCAGTTCTGCATTTATTCTTCAGGAACAATAAAACGGCCGGCATCATTCGCCATAATGTATTTGAGATACATAGCAGAATGCTAGTGTTTCCTCATTTCCTCTTTAGTGCCAATTCCAAGTGCCTTATGGCACCCTATCCCCAATATAGTGCACTGCCTCTTACCGCTCACTACCCTGTCAAAAGTCGTGCACTGTATAGGGAGTATGTAATTTGGGTTGCAGTCCACGAGCTCCGGCTGCTAGTCTCTAGGAGATAACACTCATCTATGGTGTAATAAAAAGCCTCTTCATCTTTATGGGCACAGATTCACTGGAGAGCAACACTTAGTTAATCTGGGATGTAGTAGACACACACACACACACGTTGACACACACCATTATACACACACATCGCAAAGAAAGGAGAGCAGATCCAATTGTTTAATTGATTTCGAGTGTTTTGGAATTTGTGTTGTCATGGCACCCATGCTATAGTTGAACTTGCTCAATAACTTGTATGCCCTGCCTCTCTCTCTTTCTCTCTCCATCTCCCTCCCTCTCTCTCTCTTTCTCTCTCCATCTCCCTCTCTCTCTCTCTCCATCTCCCTCCCTCTCTCTCTCTCCATCTCCCTCCCTCTCTCTCTCTTTCTCTCTCCATCTCCCCCTCTCTCTCTATTTCTCTCTCCATCTCCCTCTCTCTTCATCTCCCTCCCTCTCTTTCTCTCTCCATCTCCCTCTCTCTCTCCTCTCCATCTCCCTCCCTCTCTCTCTCTTTCTCTCTCCATCTCCCTCTCTCTTTCTCTCTCCATCTCCCTCTCTTTCTCTCTCCATCTCCCTCCCTCTCTCTCTCTCTCTCTGCATCTCCCTCCCTATCTCTCTCTTTCTCTCTCCATCTCCCTCAATCTCAATCTCTCTCTCTCCATCTCCCTCCCTCTCTCTCTCTTTCTCTCTCCATCTCCCTCTCTCTCTCCCTCTCTCTCTCTTTCTCTCTCCATCTCCCTCTCTCTCTTTCTCTCTCCATCTCCCTCCCCCCTCTCTCTTTCTCTCTCCATATCCCTCCCTCTCTCTCTCTTTCTCTCTCCATCTCCCTCCCTCTCTCTTTCTCTCTCCATCTCCCTCAATCTCAATCTCTCTCTCTCCATCTCCCTCCCTCTCTCTCTCTTTCTCTCTCCATCTCCCTCCCCCTCTCTCACGTTCACCCTCCATCTCCCTCTCTCTCTATTCTTCTCCCTCTCTCTCTCTTTCTCTTTCTCTCTCCATCTCCCTCCCTCTCTCTCCACCTCCCTCCCTCTCTCGCTCTGTCCCTTCCCCCTCTCTCCCCCAGGGGAATCAGATTCTGAGCAGTCTGTCTCTGGATGAGTACAAGGCCACTCTGAAGATGATCGAGAGGGCTATTCTGGCAACGGACCTGGCTCTGTACATGAAGTAGGTTAAATGTCACACACAGCTGGCACGCTCACAGCGGGAGCCCATTCAAGTCAAATTTTATGCAGTTTTCATTATAACTTCAATTTAGGTTGATGGGCTGTGGAAAATGTCAAGGTGGAAGTGGAAACCCATTGGCTTATTCATTAGAAGATCCTATGATGATGTTCTGAAACTGTGATAAACTATATATCTCTCTTCCCCCACCTCTATCACACATTTATCTTTTTTACACCCACCTCTCTCCTAATATCCCCTCCCTCTAATATCCCCCCCCACCCCCCCCTCTCTCCCTGTCTGAAGTGTGGGCGTATAACTAGACTGTAGGCGGAGGGGAGATGTGCAGTTAATTGGATATCTGTTTTATCTTTTCAGGAGGAGAGGAGAGTTCTTTGAGCTGACCAAGAACAGCCAGTTTGTCTGGGACGATGACTACCATAAAGACTTACTGAGGTTAGTGGACACCACATAGAGCATACCATCTTCACCATTCACCTAGGGACTGAATATTTGTGTCTGTCAAGGTCGGTATCAATTCCATTTCAATTCAGTCAATTTCGAAAGGCAATTGAAATTCCCTATCAAACATTCCCAATGAAAAAGTCCCCATAGAAAATAATATGCCGTTTTTTTATTATTTCACTTTCTAAATGGACTGGATTGAGGTGGAATTGACATGAACCCTGGTAGGGCTGGGAATTGCCAGGGACTTCACGATACGACATTATCACAACACTTAGGTGCGATTTGATGTTCCAGACATATTGCTCACTATGTCTGCTGCAGGGAGACAAAATAGAACATGAGAAAGTGAGTTTTGATTATTCGTGGGATTAAAGTGATATAATATTGTCCAAAAATTATATATGCGATGTGTAACTACACATTTTTACCCCCATCACTGTATAATATACCTGAGGGTACAAAATATTAGGAACAACCTCCTACTAATGAGGACGGTTTTTGTCATCAGAAAGGCCTTTTTGTGGGGAAAAACTAATTCTGAGAGGCTGGGCCTGGCTCCCCAAGTGGGTGGTCCTATGTCCTCCAAGGCCCACCCATGGCTACACCCCTTGCCCAGTCATGTGAAATCCATAGATTCAGGCCTAATGAGTTTATTTCAATTGACTGATTTCCTTATATGAACTGTAACTCAGCAACATTTTTGAAATTGTTTCATTTTGCATTTTATATTCAATGTTTTTGTGTTGGTTTATTACCCCCTGAAGGTCAATGCTGATGACCGCATGTGATATTTCTGCCATTACCAAGCCTTGGCCAATACAGAAGAGGGTAAGGCTGTCCAGTTAGATAACTTTCACTACACTCAAGACTCACTTTATCAACCAAACTGTCTTGTTACCGGTATCTCTTTTGAAATCCTTAGAAACGTTTCTTTCTCCTTTATGAGGACCTCTGCCTTTTCTTTTCTCCCATTAGATTATGTTCTCTTTCTGTCGCTCTCTTTCTCCTTCTACCCGTCTCACTTCAACTCCCCTGTGTAAGTCTGTTTCTCCTGCTCCTCATTAGGCTCCTTAGGTGCAATGGAGGGAGAGGTTCAGACAGGCCTCCAGCCGTGTGTGTTTGTGTGTGTGTGTGTGTGTGTGTGTGTGTGTGTGTGTGTGTGTGTGTGTGTGTGTGTGTGTGTGTGTGTGTGTGTGATCAAAGAGCTAGATGCTCATTAGAGGACAGACACAAACTGCTGTAGCCCTGTCCTCTCCTCTCCTCACATAATACCTACAGAACTGATATGCGCGCACGCACACGCACACACAAATGCAATTCAGTACAGTCTTAACAGAAAATCTGTGCACACACAGTCTCTTTCACATACATACACATTCCGTTGAGCTCAGTAGATATTATTACAGTTGAAGCTATTTCAGCCAAGATGTGTACAAAAATGTCTTCTCCTCCCCTTTCCTCTCCTCCCCCGCATTCTCTCCTTTCCTCAACTGAACCTCCCCTCCCCCCAACCCCCCGCGGCTCTCTAGTCTTGATTACACAGCTCCAATCAGTGTTTCCGCAGATGGCTGCCACACACACACACTTCCTTGATTGGGGACCTGAGGCCCTAGTCAGATCTTATTGATCCCTTGTTAAGAGAAAGAGTCCATCAATGCAGCAGGGTTGTTGCTCTGTTCAGAAGCAGCAACCCTGCTGATTCTTTCTTTCTCTATATATTTTCTCGCTATTGCATCATTCCCGTGCTAGAAATGTCAAGGAACACTTTGTAGGGCGCTGAGCGAGTGCTATTGTGGGGTATCAGATCAAATTGGCAACAGAGAACTTCCTTTTGATCCACATAACAGGAGTACGATTGGAGTACTATCCAGCCTCCGTTCCCTCTCAACCTGCCTCGTAATCACATTCATGTAAAACACCTCCGTTGAAATGCACAGATATCTGCGAAATGCATGAACAAACTGAAAAGCCTGAGTAGGACAAACAATTGGCTGAAGCAATTGTTCAGATACAATCCTAGGGCTGCATCCTATCAAACCGGACTAGGCACGCGGTTGTCGAAAAGACTACGAGGGTTACATTTGTCCTTTAACCCGATTGAAACATCATTCCACTTTGAGGCACTTCTAAAAGCTGCCTGTCTCTCTCCATCTTCTCTTGCAGATAGCCGAGCTAGTGGCTACAGAGTTCTTTGAGCAAGGGGACAAGGAGAGACAAGAACTCAACATTGAGCCAATAGTAAGCACTTCTTCTATGTCTTACCACCTGCACTTATTATTCTGTATAGCACTACTACATGGCTCAGTTGGGCCAATGCCATCGGAGATCAGGGTTTGTGAAATTGATTTTACAAAGGCTCTGATTGTAATATCCTGGCATGTGTACACGCTGACTTTGTGCAAAGCTAGGTTTTTACTAGTTGGCACGCTGAGTCAGATATCAATTTGAGAGCAAATTAGATTTGGACTTTAAAAAAAGTGATGTTTTCTTTCCTAGGATCTGATGAATCGGGAAAAGCGGGATAAGATTCCGAGCATGCAGGTATCGTTCATCGATGCCATCTGTACACAGTTGTATGAGGTGAGGCACACAAATGATTGATCTTTGTTTATCATGTTTAAGAAAAAATGTAATTGGCCATATACCATAAACACTGACATAAGGAAGGTGCGCTATCATTCTCCCTGTTCCCCTCTCTCTCTCTCTCGGTCTGTCTGTCTGTCTGTCTGTCGGTCCATCAGACCCTGGCTGGTATGTCTGAGTCCTGTTCGCCACTACTCGAGGGCTGCCAGAAGAACAGGCAGAATTGGAAGATTCTGGCCGAACAGGGCGACAAAGGTTTCTTCAACGGAGTGGTATAGAAGTGGTCAACGTCCCTCCTCCATCCCTACACCACCCCACCCCCGAGCAGACGACATCAACACTAAGCTATATTTATAACCATAGTCTTTTTTTTCTTCTTTTTTTTTTGTTGTTGCACAAAGTCCTCTCCCAACATGAAGGAAGTCTCACTACGGTATATCCCTGAGTCTGAGGAAGTGAAGTAGACTGAACAGGAGAGGTTTGCGTGTGCACGGCTACTATCGGGCCTACTGAGCTCCAAGGAATCAATACGACACCGTAGTACTGTAGACAGACAGACCCGGGTTCAAGCAGTATTTGCAATCTCTCAAACAACTTGAGCTTGCCCGGAGTGCCAGATGGGCGGGGCAGGATTTGTACAATGGACTATTCCATTGGTGCCACTGCACCAGGAGAGCGCCATTAAAGACTACAAATACTATTTGAACCCAGGTCTTAGTACAAATACAACTTTACTTTCTACACACCATACAGCACCACAGTAGGAAGCTTGTTTTGTAACACCAGGGTGCAGGCACACACCACAAAGGTTTTGAGAGAACGTACATTTTTGTAACATTGTCACTCGTTATAACTATTGCATATTTATGTTTTATATATTTATTAGTTTTCTATACTGTATCGTCAGTTTCGTGTTGAGAACACACACACACACACGTCTTTATAAAACAATGTATGTTTTATTACCAAACGATCCAAATGTCTCTGCTTTGAAAAGTTCACTCGACCATCCATTCATGTGTGTATTTCTAGGGGTTGTATTATTTTAACTTTGCAAATTGTAAAGGAGCCAAAGACTAGACACGTGGTCTAGAAGATTCCACTGCCTTCCTGTAACATGATAGGTGACATGATAGGTATGAGGTCCAATTTATGAGGTCAATTTCAAGAACCTACTTGTATGTAGACACTTATTGGCCCTCATTATGGACCAGCCCAGCAGGTGGTCAGTTTTTTTTTTACGTGTTGAATGTGAGGCTGGGGTGTCTCGTTGAAAGCAGAGCTTGACAGTCAGAAGCCCAAAATCAATTTGCAATATTGTCAGTCTACGTTGAGGTAATTTGTATTTATAGTGGAACATTTTAAAATGGCATTATAGAATTGTTTTTATTTTTACATTTCTTCCAATACAGGGAATGACAGGACTTAACCACCCACTCTCTTTCAATCAGAAAATGACTCGTCTTTCTCTAAACTTTCTGCCTCCAACATTTACACAATATACTATAGTACTTTTCAGGTAGAGAAATGTGAAGTGCATCACTGTCATTCACAGGAGAAACTCATCCAAATTTTACTTAACCATGTCCTAACTTGCAGCACTTATCCGTGTAGACGTGTGTGGTCACTCCCAGGACCACAGTTGTTACTGTGGTTGTATTTTGTACTTGAAGAAGTTTCCAGAAATACCATTGTTCCTGAATTTGTGCTTAAACAACAAAAAAAAAGATAGTTGCTTTTCTTTTTTCAATTCCACACAGCTTTGGTCTCCGATTGGTATTTCTAGAAAAGATGTGTTACTTCACCAATGATAGACCTGTGTGTTGCATGTGAAGTTACACAATTCTATAAAAGGTGGCTATGTGCAGTCACAGGACAGCAGCCCTGTGGGTTATTAGTGGAGGCTGAGGTAATACGATATGTATCGCGGTTCCATGTGAAGACAAAGGGGTTTCCCCGTCCTGCTCGTCGACTCTGAAGAACACTGAGACAAGTTGAATGGTACATCCCATTAAAAGGATACTGCTTATTTTCTGTGTGCCATGTCATTTGTGCAAACAAACTTTGGATGACGTCATACTTGTCTAAACAACCATTTATTTTAAATTTACAGAGAGATGATAACTAACCAGAACTAAAAAATACAAAAAAACGTGTTACTTTGCCACCTTCTGGGCAATTGCAGTAGTAACACACAGGTCAGACTTGAGGACTATCAAATGGACACATTTCAGGAATTTTCTTAAAAATACAACACAAACCACTAGCTTCTAAAACAAAGAGGCTCAGAACTGGATAAAGGACAAGAAAAAAATGAAGGCAAAGTGGATCAGTAACCACTTACAGGCAATATTTACATCAAAGCAGCGAGCCAGGAAGAACAAAGTATCCCAATACACAGAGAAAAAGACAGGACAGAATAATCAGTGTAAAAGGATTATTTATATACACACAGTGCCTTTGGAAAGTATTCAGACCCCTAGACTTTTCCCACAATTTGTTACGGTACAGCCTCATTTTATAATGGATTACATTTTTAAAATCCTCAATCTACACACAATACCCCATAATGAACTATTTGCAAATGTATTAAAAATAAAAAACTGAAATACCTTATTTCCATAAGTATTCAGACCCTTTGCTATGAGACTCGATATTGAGCTCAGGTGCATCCCGTTTCCATTGATCATCCTTGAGATGTTTCTACAACTTGTTTGGAGTCCACCTGTGGTAAATTCAATTGATTGGATATGATTTGGAAAGACACACACCTGTCTATATAAAAGGTCCCACAGTTGACAGTGCATGTCAGAGCAAAGACCAAGCCATGAGGTCGAAGGAATTGTCCGTAGAGCTCCGAGACAGGCATGTATTGAGGCACAGATCTGGGGAAGTGTACCAAAACATGTCTGCAGCATTGAAGGTCCAAGAACACAGTAGCCGCCATCATTCTTCAATGGAAGTTTGGAACAAATAAGACTCTTCGTAAAGCTGGCCGCCCGGCAAAACTGAGCAATCGGGGGGAAAAGGGCCGTGGTCCGGGAGGTGACCCAGAACCCGATGATCACTCTGACAGAGCTCTAGAGGTCCTCTGTGGAGATTGGAGAACCTTCCTGAAGGAAAACCATCTCTGCAGTAATCCACCAATCAGGCCTTTATGGTCGAGTGGCCAGACGGAAGCCACTCCTCAGTAAAAAGGCACGACAGCTCACTTGGAGTTTGCCAAAAGGCACCTAAAGACTCCCTGACAATGAGAAACAAGATTCTCTGGTTTGATGAAACCAAGATTCAACTCTTTGCCCTGAATGCCAAGCGTCACGTCTGGAGGAAACCTGGCACCATCCCTACGGTGAAGAATGGTGGCGGCAGCATCATGCTGTGGGGATGTTTTTCAGCGGAAGGGACTGGGGGGGAAAGATGAACGGGGCAAAGTATAGAGAGATGAAAAACTGGGGGGGTTCGCCTTCCAACAAGACAACGACCTTAAGCACACAGCCAAGACAACGTAGTAGTGGCTTCGGGACAAGTCTCTGAATGTCCTTGAGTGGCCCAGCCAGAGCCGTTCTTGAACCCGATCGAACATCTCTGGAGAGCCCTGAAAATAGCTGTGCAGAAACGCTCCTCATCCAACCTGACAGAGCTTGAGAGGATCAGCAGAGAAGAATGGGAGAAACTCCCCAAATACAGGCGTGCCAGGCTTGTAGCGGCATACCCAAGACGACTCGAGTCTAATCGCTGCCAAAGGTGGTTCAGCAAAGTACCGAGTAAAGGGTCTGAGTACTTATGTAAACGTGATACTTCAGTTTGTTATAAATTGGCCAAAAAAAATTGTTCAACTATTTTGCTTTGTCATTATGGGGTATTGTGTGTACATTGATGAAGGTGAAAAAACATTGAATACATTTTAGAATACGGCTGTAACTTAACAAAACGTGGAAAAAGTTAAGGGGCCAGAATACTTTCCGAAGGCACTGTACGTAAAGAAAGATGATGAGAGACATGAGTTGCGAAGGGAGAAGAGGGCTATGTAACATTTGTTTTCATATCTATTGTGTGCGTTTGAGATTGCAGTCGGCGACTCCAAGCTGACTCATCTACAAATCACCTGGCATCCTAAATGACGACCGAGTATGATTTGTAGATCCGTTGTAGTCAATCTCCAACATACCTATAGTACGCAGCAGGGGAGAGGAGACCATAAGAGTTAACTATGTACAGTGGGGGTCGTAGGTTAGAGGTCAGGTTCTAGGCTGAGTCGGTCCTCTTGTAGGTCACCATGCTGTTGACCTTGTGGATGGAGGTGGTGAAGGAGCGCAGGCGAACCTCCTCCGACTGGTCAATGATCTGGGGGCCTGACTCCTCCCACTTATCCGGCACTTCCAGGTCCTTGTCGGTGTAGACGAGGAGGTCGAAGGCACCTAGGGGGAAGGATCAAGGGTTATCAAGGAACATCAGGCAGCGTGGTGAAATGTCATTAACACCACATGGAAGTGGCTGCAATAATTATGCAAGGAGAAATGATAGCCTACCAAGTAAACATTGGCTCTTTGCACGTCTCCCTCTGTCGATATTTACTAATTTTACCTTTATTTAACTAGGCAAGTCAGTTAAGAACAAATTCTTATTTTCAATGACGGCCTAGGAACAGCGGGTTAACTGCCTTGTTCAGGGGCAGATCGACAGATTTTTACCTTGTCAGCTCTGGGATTTGATCTTCCAACCACACGGTTACTAGTCCAACACCCTAACCACCAGGCTACCTGCCGCCCCATTTGCCCTGCCGTGTCAATATTCCTGATCGATTCATTTTGCCACTTGTATGTGCCTCCAGTAGTTAAATACCTTAAACATCATAAGAACAGTGCAAATTAAGTTAACTACTTGACCAGGTATTAGAGGAACAAACATTGCTTCATCTAAATAATAGTCATTGGTGGATTTGCATGACACTTCTGTAATTTCTGTTGAGGGAGATTAATCTTGCAAAACTAAATAAATAATAAACTAAATAAAATACCGAAAAAATTCACTGCACGACAGACATTGTGACTGAAAGAGAACATGAACCCCCCCCATATGCATAGCTAAAGTGATGTATATTGGTCTTTCTATAACCCAGGGTACCAGTGAGGATTTCCTACGCTGGACAACTAGTTACAATCATTGATAACAATCTGCCATTTTTTTCCCTTGTCATTACATTAATATATAGAGGGGGATCATAGCTTTATTCAATAAAATGCACAAGTTTATTTAAAACCTGTTTAACCCTTTATCATGGTTGGTGTCTTGACATATTTGTCCAAAATCGTGACACAAAACATGACTTTTCTGTCCTTGCATTTATGTAGTAAGTGATCATATTTTAAGCATGAATCAGTTAAATTAGACATTGAATTTGAACCTAGCTATCAGACAGTTGTTTGTATAGAGATCTCAGAAAGGCAGTATAACCACACAACATTTCATATCTCCTTGTTACAGGGTGAAAACAGTTTTCACAGGCACACAAATGCACAATAATGTGATTGCAAAAATGAATGCTTCTAACCGACAGTCATCGTACCTTGATACTTAAAACTTAAATCGATGCGGTCATTAACGTGGTTCTTCAATAATTACGCACAATACTTGTTGGATGCGCATTTGGTGTCCGGCTGATTAGTTACACCGTGATATTTTCACATCTGACAGTCAAGTGTCAAACAGCTGTAGTGACAGCACATGTGAAAAAAGGTGTTCGCGAGGAACATCCAGAGTATTTGGTGTCTCATTAGTTATGCCGGCAAAGACAGTGGTGCCTGGATCCACGTCGGATCTAACAGCCTTTGCAAATTGATGTTGATCGTCGGTTGTAGTTATTGTCCGCTTGACTCACAGCAGGGTCCCGTTAAGATTTAACACCCAAAGCTATTCCTATAGTTATTCTGGATATAATGACAAATTACACAGCGTAGCGGCAATGAAATAACATTACAAACACATTTTGTTTTCCATGTTACACTTGCAATGTTAAACAATTACAAGGGGCTTGACGTAGCCTACTTGAAACTTGGAGCTCAGAAATTCAAAATCTCTTAGGCCTACCTCGAAAATCAGACATTTCCTTAATTTAGAGCTTTTGATTGCGGCCAATTTAAAAGTGTTCCTGCTCCCTTATAATTACAATTAAGTGATTGAAAAAAATCCCTGAAAGTCCTTGAATTTGATTTGCCAATGTCTGTATGAACCCTGCTTAATTCACTTCTTATGGCTTGGGGGCAGTATTTTGACGTCTGGATGAGACGCGTGCCCCAAGTAAACTGCCTGTTACTCAGGCTCAGGATATACTCAGGATGAGTATAACAGAACTGATATGGCAGGCAAAAACCTGAGGAAAATCCATCCAGGAAGTGGGATTTTTTTGACGTGGGTAGTTTTCAATTGAATGCCTATAGAGTATCTAATGAGTTAGGACCCAGATTGCAGTTCCTATGGTTTCCACTAGATGTCAGTCTTTGGACAAGGTTTCAGGCCTGTTTTCTGAAAAATTAAGAAGAATGAGACCTTTTTGTCAATAGACTGTATAAACATGCAGTGCTTGTTTCGCGCGTGACCCAGTGCGCGCCTTTCGTTGTTTTTCCTGTCTATTGAATACGCTATTGTCTGGTTGAAATATTATCGATTATTTAGACAATTGACAGCCTGAGGATTAATTATAAACATTGTTTGACGAACTTTGCCGGTAGTATTAGGATGTATTCGTCTGCGTGTTTTGACCGCCTTTGAGCCAGTGGATTACTGAAAACAGTTTTGGGATATAAAGAGGGACTTTATCGAACAAAACAAACATTTATTGTGTAGCTGGAACTCTTGTGACTGCAACCATATGAAGATCTTAGTTGTAAAATGTTTGTATACTTTTGTAAGCGGGGCGCTGTCCTCAGATAATCGCAATGTATGCTTTCGCCGTTCATCTTTAAGCCGATGTATAACCCTTGTATTTTTTATGAGTGTTTATTATGACCATTTCTGTATTTTGAATTTGGCGCTATGCAATTTCACTAGCGGACCGCCTGCGCCAGAAAGGTTATAGGATGTATAGTCCTAGGCCTGTTGTTGTATAGGTGGAGTTATGGGTCAATTCACTTTTATTCCTCTAAGTACACATGCATGAAAACCCTTTCATTTTGTGTTTCACAATATTTTTTTATCCCAAATGGCACACATTGGCCTCATTATTTCTAGAAGGACCCACATAGGATATTTGTTTTCATCAGGATATTTTCTGGCATACAACGTGTCCGGCAATATTTTGGTTCGTCTGCCTTCTTGTATTTTTTAAATGTTATTATTGGCCAAAAGCAGACAATTAACAGCTAACAGAAACACTGGTTCACACACAAACAGTACTCACAGGCAGTCTCCAGCAGGGGTAGGAAGGTGACAGTGGCCGTGATCTGTCTGATGACTGAGCGAATCTCATCCTGGATGGACTTGATGGATTTCTCCCTGGGAGCACTGAGAGAAGAGACACAAAGTCAACCACACATTTACTCTAAATGTCAAACCATACTGCACTATTGCACCAAGTGGTCAGGCATGACTTAACCTTGTCCTAACTGCAGCGGCATGATAGGAAAAGTCAACATTGGCAAGCGGTGAAATAGCAAATGCAACAAAATTGCCAAAGGGCATAAAAAGTACCCACATTCTCAAAGTATGACACTGTTCCTGGTGGGAAGTACTAGAAGGCTACAAATAGTCCAGTGTGTTCTGAGTAGTGTAGTGTGTGTGTGTGTCTGGTGGTCAGGTCCACTGCTGGAGTATCCCCCATTACCTGATCTCCTTGGCACTCTTGTCACACTCAATGTCAAACTGCCACCTCTCCAGCACCTCGTTGGTCTCCAGACATGTGATCACCAGCACCAGCTTCTGCACTGTGCAGTCAAACAGCCACTCTGCAATACAGACAAGTTACACACCAGACTACAGTAAAAAAAAAAAAAAAATAGATATACTACGAGGGAATGAAAACAATGATCAAGATGGTGAAAACCAATACACATTTTCCCATGGCTGAAGTGCTCAGAAAGTGCCTTTTTGGACCTAAAACGTCAAAACGTTGAGGAAATAAAGGGGCTCAAAGTTGACCCATTTTGCACACCCCACGATACCAGGAGACATCCAAGTCTTCTTCACTGGAAAATATTAACGGGTGAGTTTAGCGCACTTGTTAGTGTGTACCGGTGCTCGTCCAGTCGGCGAAAGCCAACATCACCCACGACAGAGAACGGTTGATTGTCAAGGGCAATGAATTCCATTATCTTGGCTTTGATGGATTTCGCCTTTGAGTTCTCTCTGAAATGTTCTTACTCTTTCAAATGACTGCTCAACTTGTTGACTGCTCGATCCAAACAGCAGACATTGTGGGCTAGGTTAGGGATACTGTGTTGCAAGTGTAGCGTCATTAGGTCATATAGGTATGCACGGCAGCTTTGACATCAGTTAACGTCGGCGTTAAACTCGGGCCGATACCGATGTTGGCATTTTTTAGCTAATATCGTCTGATTCCGATATGCTCACCGATATATTGTGAATCCCTAGAAGTTAACCTTTCTAATGATACTTATTTTATGTCTCAACTCCTCAAATTTCACACAGAGCAGACACCACTAAACCAAGAGTACCAATAAACATTGATTATTGAAAATGTATGCTCTGTTGGTCGGGCGGGGCATTGTGGTAAATGCACAATAAGCATAGAACACAATTAGACTAAACAAAAACGCAACATGTAAAGTGTTGGTCCAATGTTTCATGAGCTGAAATAAAAGATCCCAGAAATGTTCCATTTCACAAAGCACATTTCTCACATTTTGTGCACAAATTAGTTTACATCCCTGTAAATGGGCTTTTTTTGTTGCCAAGAATATCCATCCACCTGACTGGTGTGGCATATCAAAAAGCTGATTAAACAGCATGATCATTACACAGGTGCACCCTGTATTGGGGACAATAAAATACCACTAAAATATGCAGTTTTGTCACAACACAATGCCACAGATGTCTCAAGTTGAGGGAAAGTGCAATTGGTATGCTGACTGCAGGAATGTCCACCAGAGCTGTTGCCTGACCTGAGATTAAATTCACACACTTATCAAGATAACATCCATGGTCATCCCTACTGCCTCTGATCTGGCAGACTCACTAAACACACATGCTTTGTTTCCAAATGATGTCGGAGTGTGCCCCTGGCTAGGTGTGCGGCAGGGCAGGACTGATTTATTTTTCCCGCAGTTACTGCTTTCTGTCCGACTCCCACCCACTACCGCAAGAACTGATCCCAAACCCAACCGCAGTAATGTAGGCGTATGCGACGATGCAGCTCACTTGCCAGCCATGGTTAGCACCCTAATTCAATGTGCAAATATAACCTACAAAACGTAGTTAAATAACTAGTGATTCTCACGTGACCCATTAGATTGGGCTATATCAGCGCATACGGTAGGCGTAGTTTGAAGACAACCGAGTAGGAGAGACATGCACTTTCTCTTGAGCTAGCTACGTTTTATAGCCTACCTTTTAGGAGTGAGACGATTCTCAGACGGAGACAAATATGGGTGATCAATATTTACTTATAGGCAATGTAGTACACTATAGCCTAACCTTGGAACCATAGCTGTCTAGCAATGTCAACAGTGTAGCTAACACGCAACTGGGGTGGCAGGTAGCCTAGTGGTTAGAGCGTTGGACTAGTAACCGAAAGGTTGCAAGATCAATGTAAACAATGTACAAATCTTTCGTTCTGCCCCTGAACAAGGCAGCTAACCCACGGTAACCCGGTCAGAAATGGTTCTTTAACCGACATGCCTAGTTAAATAAAAACTTACGAGCAAATCAACCAGATTTGACCATTCAGACAATTCAAATGTCCAGGATTCAGCTTTATATAAAGCCACATTTATTCAGACTGCAGGAAAATGTAAAGATTCAAGTCGGATATCCAAATAAATAGGATTTGATTAACTTCAGACTGCTAATGTGCAGCGGTGGAAAACTTACCCAATTGTGATACTTGAGTGAAAGTAAACATACCGTAACAGAAAATGACTCAAGTGAAAGTCACCCAGTAAAATACTACTTGAGTAAAAGTATTTGGTTTTTAAATATACTGAAGTATCAAAAGTAAATGTAATTGCTAAACTAACTAAAGTAAATAAACAATTTCAAATTCCTTATATTAAGCAAACCAGACGACACCATTGTTTTTTTTTTAACTTGATGGTTAGCCAGGGACACACTCAGTCATAATTTACAAATGAAAGCATTTGCATTTGAATCCGCCAGATCAGGTAGTAGGGATGGCCAGGGATATTCTCTTGATAAGTGCGTGAATTGGACCATTTTCCTGTCCTGCTAAACTTTCAAAATGTAAACAGTACTTTTGGGTATCAGGGAAACTTTATGGAGTAAAAGGTACATCATTTTCTTTAGGAATGTAAGTGAAGTAAAAGTTGCCAAAAATATAAAAAGTACAGCTATCCCCCCCAAAAATACTTAAGTAACGTTAGCAGTTTAAAGTATGTTTTACTTAAGAACTTTACATCACTGCCAATGTGAACAAATAGGTAGGAGACTTAACTTGAAGCAGTGCATTCTGAGTGTGTGAATGATGCAACAATGATGTGCTTTTAATACAACAGGTAACCTTAGGCGAACTCATACAAAGCAGAAAGACTACAGTTTCCAGATAACCCGCGGGACAACACAATTATTTTCTTCACAAAATTGCCTCATCTGATCGCCCACTCCCAGCATAAAAAAAATACCGAACGCGACGCAATGATCTATGTCGAGAACTGCAGCCCTCTAACATTACCCCTGGCCTCCATAAATAAAAACAAGAAAAATGTCCCGTTAATATAGGGAGGTTTAAATGACTCAACATTTACTCCAGCAGTATTTTCCTGGGTGACTTTCACTTGAGTCATTTTCCATTAGGGCACTTTTACTTCAGAATGACAATTTGATACTATTTTCGGAGTTAAATAACAGAGATTAAAAAAAAAAAAAAAAGCGCTGTACTAACTAAAGTAAACGTTCTGTGCATGTGCTAAATTCAACTAAATGGCGTTTATTTCATTCTGTACCTTTGAGTTGAGATACCACGTTGGTCAGGTAGCTCTTCAGCTTGGTGTCAGTAGTGAGTTGAAGGCTCATGTCATACTGGGTGACTCGGGAGAACGTCTCCGGAGGGTAGATCCCTCGCTGGTACAGGATGCTGTTGATACCGAATGCTGCAGGGAGGGAAAACAACGTAACTAGCTAAACGTTTACAACCAACCACACAGGTTAGCTACTTAGCTAAAGTAGCTAGTTAACTTATCTACAAAATACAGAATGTTAATAACTAAGATTGAAGCAAAATACATTGACAACGTATGGCCGTGCACAAATGCGGATGTGGTAGCTGAAAACAATGTTAGCTAGCTTCCACAAAGAAAATCCTCGCCATGTTATTCATGCTTGCATGCCTTACTTTTTTTTTGATCAGTCACAAAAACTGTCCAAATAAAACCAAGTCGGTAAAATACTTACAGAAAAACTCGGCCACAAGCTCAGCGCTTCCTTTCAGGGTAATACCTTTCAATGTGCTCGTCATTATTTAACTATTTAGTTATATCCTTTAATTATATTGTATTTTCTTGCCAGGTCTTTCTACCCGCTGCCCAGTTTGAAATTTGTTAGCGTTGGACTTCCTGCGCATGCGTTTTTACCAACGTGTCGCATAGTTGATGACGTTTCAACAATGTTTGTTTTTTTACTCTAGAGGGCGATGTTCACTAGATTTCGAGATTTAACAAACTTCTGCAGGTAATTTCTCATCCATGCTGTTATATAAGAAGCCTCCAGACATAGCATATTATGTTATGACAATTACATGCTTTTCCAATCAGCAGTTACAACAATAACAAAGCGACTCCCTACCACTGGTTCGGTAAAACTCTGAGGCGAAATGTAATCACTCAAATGTAATCACTCAAATTCACAGACAGTGTATGGATGCAAGGACTGATCATCCATGATATCAACATCATAGTTTTAACCATGTTTTGAGGCTATGCATTGTTTATAAAACAAGCTTATATTTTGAGTTCTGATAAGGACACTTAAACTAAGCTCATTAATCAGTTATACGTTATATTCTTCAAGAACCAATGGGTGCGTATCATTTCATTCATAAATCCAATAATGGATGTAGCAACCGCTGATTGCCCCTTTAACCATTCCATTTTTTTCTCAACACGTTCTGACTCTAGTCTGTTTCAACACTATTCTCTTTCACTGTCTAATTCACAGGCCACTACAAAATCATTATGACTCGCAGGGTTTGAGGTTTTTACGATCTTCTTCATCATACTTTTTTTTTGGAGATAGCAATAGTGCTGCTGGGAAAAGATATTTGTAAGTATGAAAGGATCCCATTGCCCTTTGCCCTCTCGCCAGCCTTTGACCACCACTTGTGTCGTTCTTTTCTTCCATTTTACATGAGCTGCGACACACCATCAAGTCAAAAACCATATGTGCAACAATCTCACATTTTTTCCAGCGATAACTATATCATCTGCCAGATGTCACAACACTGTTGAGGAATAATGCCACAACTCAAAATGTGATGTCTATGGAAAAAGCACTTTCTCTTTCCTGGTACTGTAGAAAACGATACAGGCTATAAGCCTAAACAGTGAAATCATATTTTGCACAGTACTCACACGTTGGCCATTGAAACATGCATTATCCCTACCACAGGCATGAGGGTTCTCATTCATCATCCTATCAATAAGTTATGAAAGTTCGGTGAACATCCAGACAAGAGTAAAGAACATAAAAGCCCATCAACTAAATGCAGGATTTAACAGGTGTAGAATGCACCATAGCAGGGTTGTGTTTGTGTGTAAAATATAGCCTTTCCCCAGTCCTGGTGCTCCCCGGTGCCCCAGAAAAGGTTACCTAGCCTTCGATCAAGTACAGTACAGGAGAAGGAGATGACCTTGTAAAAACCTCAAGTGTACCAGATGTCTCTCATAGCGTTGAAGAGGCTGCAGACTAGTTTAGGCCTCACACAGGTTAGCTGTGACAAAGATTCATTTTCCAATATGTGGAGGTGTGATGAATTGAGCCAGGAGTTTTTCCTGACCATGTGACTGAATATATGGTCTGGAGTATTTCCTGTTCAGGTCATGTGATCAAGAAAAAAACCTGGTCCTATAGCCTGGCCTGTACATACGCTGAGTATTGAAAACATTCGGAACACCTTCCTAATATTGAGTTGCAAATCCCCTTTTGCCCTCAGAACAGCCACAATTCGTTGGCGCATGGACTCTACAAGGTGTCGAAAGCGTTCCACAGTAGTGTTGCAAGTTGGCTGATGTCCTTTGGGTGCTGGACCATTCTTGATACACACAGGAAACTGTTGAGTGTGAAAAACCCAGCAGTGCTGCAGTTCTTGACACAAATCGATGCGCCTGGCATCTACTACTATACCCTGTTCAAACGCATTTACATGTTTTATCTTGCCCATTCAACCTCTGAATGGCACACACACAGTCCATGTCTCAATTGTTTCAAGACTTGCAAATCCTTCTTTAACCTGTCTCCTCCCTATCATCTACACTGATTGAAGTGGATTTAACAAGGGACATCAATAATGGATCATAGCTGTCACCTGGATTCACCTGGTCAGTTTATGTTGAAAGAGTGGAAAGAGCAGGTTGAACTTAATGTTTTTTATACTCACTGTATATATTTTTTGAATGGGCCCACGAATGCAACAAAGTCCTTCATTCTCACATTTCTGTTTGCATTTGAGCAAAGCCTCTGCTTTAAATGAGCAAACAAATGTGATAACTTTCCAATGATGATAAAAATAAAGGTTGGTGGTCCTCCCTCTGGCCTTGAACAACAGTATTGGCCAGGTGGTGCTTGAGTTTGGTCCAATCCCAGCCCACTGAATAACCAACCAACTGGCTGATTGTGCAATCGAACTGTTCAATAATTGTATCCAAGGACCTCAGCACCAGTGTTACGTTTCACAAAAGAGACTGTGGTTGATGGCATGAAGTCCTCTCACGAGTAAAAGTTATACTATTTCACAAAAAGCTAAAAGAGTTGTCTTTCTCTTCTCTCTTTTGGGTGTCAGCAACTCTTTTGAATGGCTTACTTGTTTTGAGTCCAGTTCCCAGTACCACTAGGCCTAAACTACTGCTATTTTACCATTGTATAAATAGCAACTCACACTCCTGCTCTCAAACACCGCAACAAAACATTATAACAGCACAATTCAAGTATAATAACTCCCCTTTTACATGCAAATGTGGATAATGACAGATTCGCAAAACAAGTACTATTTATTTAATACCATATCAAGTTTGGCCACCGCTTGTTTTGTGAATCGAAACGTTAAATTCCCACCAGCACATGGCATGCGAGGTGTTAGGTTTGTGTGCTGATGTTATGCTGTCAACATACAGTATGATGAAGTGTTTGTGGCAAATTCATTCTCCCAGGTCTTAGCAGATAGCGAGAGGGAGAGAGAGGACAGATTCTATCCCTTTAGTGACAGATGTGTACACTTACCCTCCTGGCACTTTGCCTGTGTTCCCTAGTGTTCCATAAGCAACAGCTGGAGATTAACACACACACACACACACACACACACACACACACACACACACACACACACACACACACACACACACACACAATGCTTTATTATGTCACATACACGCACACACACCACAGGATGTTTATGCTAGGCCTATAGCCCTGGCAGAGTTGTGTATGTGTGTCAGCTAACATTTCTCTGATTAATGATGGTCACTAGATACGATTCAGTGTCGGATTGTTAATGTCCTATAAGGTCTCTCTTTTCAAACAAGCTTTGTTAAACACAGGATAGTGATGGCATACATAAAGTATGTGTTTACTGTTTAATGTGTTTACTGTTTAATGGTAACCCCAGCTAACAATTCTAGGGTGAGAGAATGTTTTTGTAATGTTACCGGTAATGTTCCCCTAATTTTTGAGTGTCCAGTTTTCCATTGGGGGAACATGCTATCTATGCTAGCAAAACAATTCCGCTAACTTTTTTTTTTAGCATGTTTTGGTGTTAAAGTTAGAACATTCCCTTCATGTCAAGCAGAACTTATCTGGAACGCGGTTACAATATTCTTAGAATATACAACATTAACGTCCCCAGACACATTTTATGGGCCGTTGCAAGAACAACCCGATGTCCATCTTTCTGTGGGCCAGGAGAATATTCCATCAACGTCACATCAAACGTACACAGAGCACGGATGCCATGTTCCCCAGAATATAAGATCTGAATGTTCTAAACACGTTTCACGAGAACGTTGCTAGAATACTCATGTGTCCAGTTTCCTGAGGGTCAGGAGAATATTCCATCAATGTCCCACCAAACGTACATTGAACACACACACTGTAACTATCCGATCGCGCTCCCTTTCTCATCCATTTTCTCCTCACTGTCCACTCGTGCTCCGTCCCCACACTCTCCTCCCCAGTGAAACCACTTGCAGTCGATGGTTCCAGACCTTCTCCTTCTCCAGCCCACGTTACGTCTCGACCTTGCCTTTCCTGTCACGGTGCACAGCGGCACAGCTGTGTTTTCGCACAGGACCAGTCAGAGGGCAGCCGGCTCACTGTCTATATGAGACGCTGTGACTCTGCTGTGGAGAGGCCTGCTGAGTTCATAGAGCCAATCTAGCATGTTTGTTTTTTTAGTCTTCATTTCTGGGGTCTGCTAGAATGAACTGTGGGAGGATGATCCAGTAACTTTCCATTTGCTGTCTGTCTGTGCTTGCCTGCCTGCCGGCAGCTCTCTCGCTCTCTTCTCCTAATCTACCTATCCATCTCAGTCAGCCTTATCATCAGAAGGCTTTCCTCCAGCCAGGGCCCATTTCCCAGGATGCACCAATGTTGTTGTTGTTTTTTTACACCCGTATAGTCGGTTAGCCAGATGATTACGCTGAGCCCATAAATCAGTCGACAGTCAATGTAAACATTGAATACTCATGACAAACACACGCTGTGTTGTGCTTGTGGGGGTACGAGGAGGAGTGTGTGTGTGTGTGTGTGCACGCAAGCATTTGCGTATGCGTGTGTTTGCATGAGTGTGTGCATGCGTGCGGATGTGTGTGTGTGTTTGTTTCGCTCCCTGGCTTTGGCACAACTGCCCCGTTGCATACATCCAGCCCTTGCAGCCCTGACGCAACCAATAACACACCTCATCTGGTTTTGTTTATCCCTGCTGTGTGTGGATGCGTATTAGTAGATTCCCTCTTGTTTTGGAATTGCAAAATAGCCACTCTGCTGAAAACACGGACGGGTACTGGGACAGTTTGTGTTGAACCACGGACCGCAATCCAACACCAAACATAGGCCATATTGGTAGTGGAATGAAGCAAAACTGTTCAAGAAAGCATCGTATGAGATTGTGTATGTGTTTATATTTATGGGCATTTTAATGTGTTTCATGTTTCATTACATGTCAAGCATCAGACCAGTACGTCAGACACACATCTGCAGATCCATCATGCCCAGGGGCCCATGCACAGGCACAGACAGACACACGCACACACGAACAGTCCTGTGTTATCTTTAACATTGGAGCGCACCTTTGCCGTGTATACTATCCAATCAGAGAGGCCATAAATTGAGGTAAAAAAAAACTATTTTTAACAGGGTTTATGTGTGGTGAAAGAGAGTCAGTGTGCCTGGGTGAAAATAGTGCTCATTCATCTAGTGTTAAAGGTTGTGTGTGTGTGTGTTGAGGCTCACTGATTACATCCCGAGCTCAGCTAGCTCACTTAATACACCTCCACCTGGACCAGAATGCAGCGTGGCAGCTAAAAATAGACCCAGCGGCCACAGTGGGCTTCCTTTGTGTGAGGTGGGGATCTTATTAAAAGCAGGGATGAGTTACCTCATATGGTCCCCGCTCTGACCCTCTTCCGCCACGCGCCACGTCAGAGAAAGGAAAAGGAGACTGTTTATATACAGTGCCAGTCAAAAGTTTGGACACACCTCCTCATTCAATGATTTTCCTTAATTTGTACTATTTTCTACATTGTAGAAAGACATCAAAACTATGAAATAACACATATGGAATCATGTAGTAACCAAAAAAGTGTTAAACAAATAGAAATATATATTATATTTGAGATTCTTCAAAGTACCCACCCTTTGCCTTGATGACAGCTTTGCACACTCTTGGCATTCTCTCAATCAGCTTCATGAGGTAATCACCTGAACCACCACTTGAAATGAAGACCCAGAGTTACCTTTGCTGCAGAGGATATGTTCATTAGAGTTACCAAGGGAGCGTGATATATTGTTTTATGGTTGGTCCAGCCCCTTCTTGGGGCTCTATTTTAACAACCCTAATGCAATTGTAAATCTTGTGGTAGGGCTATAGGTCTGGGGGTGTGTCAAAAATATTTGAGCTATTTTCATTGTTGGAATGAGGAAGCGCAATAGCTTGTGGTGGCGCTAAAGGCCTGGGTTTTGATGAGTAAATAAATTATATATAAGGGCACAAGGTGAGACCCAGATGCAGACACAGATGGTTAGAGTCTTTGTTGTTTCATTAATCCAAAAGGAGTAAGCAAGAGAATGGTCGTGGACAGGTTAAAGGTCAAAACCAGATTGATTCTGAGTCCAAGAAGGTAGAAGAGTGGCAGACAGGCTCGATGTCAGGGCAGGCAGAAGGGTCAGGCAGGCGGGTAGGGAGTCCATAAAAAAACAGGCAAGGGTCAAAACCGTGAAGACTAGAAAAAGAGAATAGAAAACCTTGATGAATCTGGCCAGATTAGACTAAAATGTAGCTTTTTGGCCATCAAGGA
This sequence comes from Oncorhynchus nerka, assembly GCF_034236695.1. NCBI lineage: Eukaryota > Metazoa > Chordata > Actinopteri > Salmoniformes > Salmonidae > Oncorhynchus > Oncorhynchus nerka. The sequence goes on along the minus strand of NC_088407.1, from coordinate 35,864,058 downwards.
AAACACGATGTCTGGCGCAAACCCAACACCTCTCATCACCCCGAGAAGCATGGTGGTGGCAGCAGCATGCTGTGGGGATGTTTTTCAAGGGCAGGGACTGGGAAACTGGTCAGAATTGAAGGAATGATGGATGACGCTAAATACAGGGAAATTCTTGAGGGAAACCTGTTTCAGTCTTCCAGAGATTTGAGACAGGGATGGAGGTTCACCTTCCAGCAGGACAATGACCCTAAGCATACTGCTAAAGCAACACCAGAGGGGTTTAAGGGGAAACATTTAAATGTCTTTCAATAGCCTAGTCAAAGCCCAGACCTCAATCCAATTGAGAATCTGTGGTATGACTTAAAGATTGCTGTACACCAGCGGAACCCATCCAACTTGAAGGAGCTGGAGCAGTTTGGCCTTGAAGAATGGGCAAAAATCCCAGTGGCTAGACGTGCCAAGCTTATAGAGACATACCCCAAGAGACTTGCAGCTGTAATTGCTGCAAAAGGTGGCTCTACAAAGTATTGCCTTTGGGGGGGTGAATAGTTATACACACTCAAATGTTCCGTTTTTTTGTCTTATTTGTTGTTTGTTTCACACAAAAAAATGTTTGCTTCTTCAAAGAGGTAGACATGTTGTGTAAATCAAATTATACAACCCCCCAAAACATCTATTTTAATTCCAGGTTGTAAGCCAACAAAATAGGAAAAATGCCAAGGGGGGGGGGGGGATACTTTCGCAAGCCATTGTAGCCTAGGCCGACCATTGATGTGGTGTTATAGGAATGAATCATTTGAATAGCCTATGTTTGGAGGAGCGTGTCTTTGGTAACCAGGCAAGAGTCGCTCTTTGAAAATGGGGACACCTGAATGGAGTAGCTTATGCACTGCAGGTGAATTGTGAATACTGCAACAGCATAATAGCCAAAGCCTCCATACAGAAGGAGGATAGGCTACTTGGCTAATGCATGGCCAGGATAAGAAATACAATGCATTCGGAAAGTATTCAGACCCATTGACTTTTTGATACATTTTGTTACGCTACAGCTTTATTCTAAAATTGATTAAATCGTTTTTTTCCCCTCATCAATCTACACACAATACCCCATAATGACAAATCAAAAACAGGGTTTTAGAAATGTTTGCTAATTTATAAAAAACAAGAAAGTGAAATATCACATAACATAAATATTCAGACACTTCACTCAGTATTTTGTTTGGGCACCTTTGGGAGTGATTACAGCCTCGGCTCTTCTTGGGTATAACACTACAAGCTTGGCACAACTGTATTTGGGGAGTTTCTCCCATTCTTCTCTGCAGATCCTCTCAAGCTCTGTCAGGATAGATGTTCGATCGGGTTCAAGTCCAGGCTCTGGTTGGGCCACTCAAGGACATTCAGAGACCTGTCTTAAAGCCACTCATACGTTGTCTTGGCTGTGTGCTTCAAAAGGTGTCCTGTTGGAAGGTGAACCTTCGCCCCCGTCGGAGGTTCTGAGTGCTCTGGAGCAGGTTTTCATCAAGGATCTCTCTGTACTTTACTCAATTCATCTCTCCCTCGATCCTGACTAGTCTTCCAGTTCCTGCCACTGAAAAACATCCCCACAGCGTGATGCTGCCACCACCATGCTTCACCATAGGGATGGTGTCAGGGGACACTTGGCATTGAGGCCAAAGAGTTCAATCTTGGTTTCATCAGACCAGAGAATCTTGTTTCTCATGGTCTGAGAGTCCTTTAGGTGCCTCAAAAAGGAAAATAAACAAATATGGGTTGAATTTACAATGGTGTTTGTTCTTCACTGGTTGCCCTTTTCTTGTGGCAAGAGGTCACAAATATTGCTACTGTGATGGCACACTGTGGTATTTCACCCAGTAGATATGGGAGTTTATCGAAATTGGGTTTGTTTTCAAATTATTTGTGGATCTGTGTAATCTGAGGGAAATATGTGTCTCTAATATGGTCATACATTGGGCAGGAGGTTAGGAAGTGCAGCTCAGTTTCCACCTCATTTTGTGGGCAGTGAGCACATAGCCTGTCTTCTCTTGAGAGCCTTTCTCAATAGCAAGAGCCTGTACATAGAGTCTGTACATAGTCAAAGCTTTCCTTAAGTTTGTTTCAGTCACAGTGGTCAGGTATTCTGCCACTGTGTACTCTCTGTTAAGGGCCAAATAGCATTCTAGTTTGCTCAGTTTTTTTGTTAAGTCTTTCCAATGTGTCAAGTAATTATCTTTTTTTTTCTCATGTTTTGGTTGGTTCTAATTGTTTTGCTGTCCTGGGGCTCTGTGGGGTGTGTTTGTGTTTGTGAACAGTGCCCCAGGACCAGCTTGCTGGTCTCCAGGTTAATTTCTCTGTAGGTAATTGCTTTATTATGGAAGGTTTGGGTATCGCTTCCTTTTAGGTGGTTGTAGAATTTAACGTCTCTTTTCTGGATTTAGATCATTAGCGGGTATCGGCCTAATTCAGCTCTGCATGCATTATTTGGTGTTTTACGTTGTACATTGAAGATATTTTGCAGAATTCTGCATGCAGAGTCTCCGTTTCGTGTTTGTTCCATTTTGTGAATTCTTGGTTGGACCCCAGACTTCACAAACCATAAAAAGCAATGGGTTCTATAACTGATTCAAGTATTTTTTAGCTAGATCCTAATTGGTATGTCAAATTTTATGTTCCCTTTGATGGCATAGAAGGCCCTTCTTGCCTTGTCTCTCAGCTCGTTCACAGCTATGTGGAAGTTACCTGTGGCTCTGATGTTTAGGCTGAGGTATGTATAGTTTTTTGTGTGCTCTGGGGCAAGATGGAATTTGTATTTCTGGTCCTGGCAACTGGACCTTTTTTCAAACAACATTATTTTTTTACTGAGATTTACTGTCAGGGCCCAGGTGTGGCAGAATCTGTGCAGAAGATCTACAGTAGGTGCTGCTGTAGGCCCTCCTTGGTTGGTGACAGAAGCACCAGATCATCAGCAAACAGTAGACATTTGACTTCATATTCTAGTAGGGTGAGGCCGGGTGCTGCAGACCGTTCTAGTGCCCTCGCCAATTCGATGATATATGTTGAAGAGGGTGGGGCTCAAGCTGCATCCCTGTCTCACCCCACGGCCTTGTGGAAAGAAGTGTGTGTGTTTTTTGCCAATTTTAACCGCACACTTTTTGTTTGTGTACATGGATTTTATAATGTTTTATGTATTTCCCCCAACACCACTTTCCATCAATTTGTATAGCAGACATGCCAAATTGAGTCAGTCTTTTTTTAAATCAACAAAGCATGAGAACACTTTGCCTTTGTTTTGGTAAAATTAATTTGGTAAAAAGCCCATTTGACATTTGCTCAGTACATTGTTTTCACTGAGGAAATGTACGAATCTGCTGTTAATGAAAATGCAGAGGATTTCCCCAAGGTTGCTGTTGATGCACATTCCACAGTAGTTATTGGGGGCAAATATGTCTCCACTTTTGTGGATTGGGATGATCAGTCTTTGGTTCCAAATATTGGGGAAGATGCCAGAGCTAAGGGTGATGTTAAAGAGTTTAAGTATTGCCAATTGGAATTTGTTGTCTGTATATTTTATAATTTCATTGAGGATACCATCAACACGACAGCACTTTTTGGGTTGAAGGGTTGTATTTTGTCCTGTAGTTCATGCAATGTAATTGGAGAATCCAGTGGGATTTTTATTTGATCATGTATATGTTTTTGCTAGTAGTTCATTGTTATAGGGCCAAAAAGATTGGAGAAGTGGTTTACCCATACATCTCCATTTTGGATAGATAACTCTTCGTGTTGTTGTTTGTTTAGTGTTTTCCAATTTTCCCAGAAGTGATTAGAGTCTATGGATTATTCAATTACATTGAGCTGATTTCTGACGTGCTGTTCCTTCTTTTTCCGTAGTGTATTTTTGTATTGTTTTAGTGATTCGCAATAGTGAAGGTGTAAACTCAGGTTTTCTGAGTCTCTATGTTTTTGGTTGGGTAGGTTTCTCAATTTCTTTCTCAGGTTTCTTGAATTCTTCATCAAACCATTTGTCATTGTTGTTCATTTTCTCTGGCTTTGTGTTAGATTTTTTTTTGATTTGCTAAGGAAGCTGAGAGGTCAAATATACTGTTTAGATTTTCTACTGCCAAGTTTACACCTTCACTATTACAGTGGAATGTTTTGTCCAGGAAGTTGTCTAAAAGGGATTGAATTTGTTGTTGCTTCATTGTTTTTTGGTAGGTTTCCACACTACATTCCTTCCATCTATAGCATTTCTTAATATTATTCAGTTCCTTTGGCTTTGATGCCTCATGATTGAGTATCGCTCTGTTCAAATAAACTGTGATTCTGATAGGGGTATCAGTGGGCTGACGTGAACACTCTGAGAGACTCTGGGTTGAGGTCAGTGATAAATTAGTCTATAGTACTACTGCCAAGAGATGAGCTATAGATGTACCTACCATAGGAGGCTTCCATTGACTATGTACATACCCAGCGTGCGACAGAGCTGCAGGAGTTTGTCCCCCTGTGTGCTGAGGGTGTCAGTTTCTTGTCCAGTTCTGGCATTTAGGTCGCCACAGACTAGTACATGTCCCTGGGCCTTAAAATGATTGATTTCCCCCTCCAGGATGGTGAAGCTGTCTTCATTAAAGTATGGGGATTCTACTGGGGGGATATAGGTAGCACAAAGAAGGACATTTGTCTCTGTTACACTCTCTCTCACTCTCCCCCTTTCTCTCTCTCTCTCGCTCTCTTTCACAGCCTCTCATTCTCCTTATCTCTCCAGTTCTCCCGTCAGTCTGCACGGTTTGAGCTAGCGCAGCAGCCCCCTATCTTCGTGTGACACGTCCACTGTGTGCCTCTGAGGCTTCGAGTGAGAACAGGGAATGAGAGGAGCAATGGGAGTTGAAAATGGATCCCTCCCCAGATGGCAGGTAAACCCGTGGGAACCACACTCACCGATGCCCAGGCTGCATCCGTCAAGCCAATAAATCCCAAATGGGGAACCTGGGAGAGAGGCGGACCATTCCAGTCCCGGGACCAGCACCCTGTTTCTCTCACTTGCAGAGACAGACACAAGGTTCACTCTAGGTTCACTGTATGGGAGCGGTTAGAGTGGTTAGAACTGTGTATGGAGGAAAAGCGAGAGGGAGAGAGTGAGGGAGAGAGTGAGGGAGAGAAAGGGTAGAAAGAGGGGGGGAGAAAGAGAGGTAGAGATAGAAAAGGGGGAGGGAGAGGAAGTGAGACGTAGAGAGAGTCTGGTTTACAGGCTAGGTTAACTGAGCGACATCTGTCCAGTGGTATGACCTTTCACCTCTGTGAGCTGATAGGGGTCACAGACAGGAAGTGCTGCCTGGGTCAGTGGTGTTGAGTGAGGGGTGGAAACCGTTCTACCACAAACACATATTCTATGTACCCGTTGTGGTCTTTAAAAGATGCAGCCTGGGATCTTATGCACAACAAATTCCTAACATATTGTACAAATTAAATGAATAACATATCATACGAATTGCATTTGTTATTTTGTTATTTATTAAGTAACATATCATACATACGAAATGGATGACGTAGTACATCAAATCAAATCAAATCAAATCAAATCAAATCTTATTTGTCACATACACATGGTTAGCAGATGTTAATGCGAGTGTAGCGAAATGCTTGTGCTTCTAGTTCCGACAATGCAGTGATAACCAACAAGTAATCTAACTAACAATTCCAAAACTACTGTCTTATACACAGTGTAAGGGGATAAGGAATATGTACATAAGGATATATGAATGAGTGATGGTACAGAGCAGCATACAGTAGATGGTATCGAGTACAGTATATACATATGAGATGAGTACGTAGACAAAGTAAACAAAGTGGCATAGTTAAAGTGGCTAGTGATACATGTATTACATAAGGATGCAGTCGATGATGTAGAGTACAGTATATACGTATGCATATGAAATGAATAATGTAGGGTAAGTAACATTATATAAGGTAGCATTGTTTAAAGTGGCTAGTGATATATTTACATCATTTCCCATCAATTCCCATTATTAAAGTGGCTGGAGTTGGGTCAGTGTCAATGACAGTGTGTTGGCAGCAGCCACTCAATGTTAGTGGTGGCTGTTTAACAGTCTGATGGCCTTGAGATAGAAGCTGTTTTTCAGTCTCTCGGTCCCAGCTTTGATGCACCTGTACTGACCTCGCCTTCTGGATGATAGCGGGGTGAACAGGCAGTGGTTCGGGTGGTTGATGTCCTTGATGATCTTTATGGCCTTCCTGTAACATCGGGTGGTGTAGGTGTCCTGGAGGGCAGGTAGTTTGCCCCCGGTGATGCGTTGTGCAGACCTCACTACCCTCTGGAGAGCCTTACGGTTGAGGGCGGAGCAGTTGCCGTACCAGGCGGTGATACAGCCCGCCAGGATGCTCTCGATTGTGCATCTGTAGAAGTTTGTGAGTGCTTTTGGTGACAAGCCAAATTTCTTCAGCCTCCTGAGGTACACAATTGGATGACGTAGTACACATTTGGATGACGTAGTACACAATTGGATGACGTAGTACACAATTGGATGACGTAGTATACAAAAAACGGGGACCAGTTTTTGCTCGTGAGCACCACTTTTAAAACTACCGTCTGAAATTACACAAAAGTTCTGGAGCACCATTAAAAGAGAGACGGAGAGAAGTGAGTGAGAATAAGAGACAGGGAGAGGAGGTGGGAGTGGGACAAACAGATGACTGATGAATCAAAAGTGACGGGGAGGGGAAACGAGAGAAACTGTAGGAGGAGAGGGCAAACAGCAAACTGAGTGAACAAACCCAAGTCTCCACACTAATTCCAATCAAATAAGAGAACCGATGACAACCTCGACAGTACTGTGTGTATGTGTCACAGTGGAGCTGCGGTGTGCGGCGACGTCACACTGACCCGCACGCCACAGGAACGGTTCAAATTTACGATGTGGTAACACCATGTACACAAACCACAACTACCGCTCTTTTATTTTGGCAAGGTCGAGGCCTGGGGCTCCCGCTGGTTCTGCAGGATACTTTGTTGTATATATCACTCTCTTTGTGTATGCTGCCTACCCTGGCGACCGTCATGCAGGCAGCGACTCACATATTTCCCCTGCTGACTCATCACTTTTCCCCTCTCTTTTCACGTCCTCTGTCTTTTTCTCCTAAATCCTTTCTTTCTCTCTCTTCTCCTCTCCTTACCTGTTATCACTTGCTCTACCATCTTGTCCTTTCAATTCAGCTGTCTTACCCCTCTCCTCTAGTCCCTCTTCTCTAGTCCCTCTCTTCCAGCCCCTCTTCTCTAACCCCTCTCCTCTAGCCCCTCTCCTCTAGCCTCTCTCCTCTAACCTCTCTTCTCTAGCCCCTCTCCTCTAACCCCTCTAGCCCCTCTCCTCTAGCCCCTCTCCTCCAGCTCCTCTCCTCTAACCCATCTCCTCTAGCCCTTCTTCTCTAGCCCCTCTCCTCTATCCCCTCTAGCCCCTCTCCTCTAGCCCTCTCCTCTAGCCCCTCTCCTCCAGCCCCTCTCCTCTCACCCCTCTCCTCTAACCCATCCTCTATAGCCCCTCTCCTCTAAACCCTCTTCTCTAGCCCCTCTCCTCTAACCCCTCTAGCCCCTCTCCTCTAGCCCCTCTCCTCCAGCCCCTCTCCTCTAGCCCCTCTCCTCCAGCCCCTCTCCTCCAACCCCTCTCCTCTAGCCTCTCTCCTCTAACCTCTCTTCTCTAGCCCCTCTCCTCTAACCCCTCTAGCCCCTCTCCTCTAGCCCCTCTCCTCTAGCCCCTCTCCTCTAGCCCCTCTCCTCTAACCCCTCTCCTCTAGCCCATCTCCTCCAGCCCCTCTCCTCCAGCCCTTCTTCTCCAACCCCTCTCTCCTCTAGCCCCTCTCATGTAGCCCCTCTCCTCTAACCCCTCTCCTCTAGCCCCTCTCCTCTAACCCCTCTCCTCTAGCTCCTTTTCTCTAGCCCCTCTCCTCGAGTCCCTCTCCTCGAGCCCCTCTCCTCTAGCCCCTCTCCTCTAACCCCTCTCCTCTAGCCCCTCTCCTCTAGCCTCTCTCCTCTAACACCTCTTCTCTAGCCCCTCTCCTCTAACCCCTCTTCTCTAGCCCCTATCCTCTAGCCCCTCTCCTCTAACCCATCTCCTCTAGCCTCTCTCCTCTAACCTCTCTTCTCTAGCCCCTCTCCTCCAGCCCCTCTCCTCTAGCCCCTCTCTTCCAGCCCCTCTCCTCTAACCCATTTTCTCTAGCCCCTCTCCTCTAGCTCCTCTCCTCTAACCCATCTCCTCTAGCCCCTCTGCTCTAGCCCCTCTCCTCTATCCCCTCTAGCCCTCTCCTCCAGCCCCTCTCCTCTCACCCCTCTCCTCTAACCCATCCTCTCTAGCCCCTCTCCTCTAAACCCTCTTCTCTAGCCCCTCTCCTCTAACCCCTCTAGCCCCTCTCCTCTAGCCCTCTCCTCCAGCCCCTCTTCTCCAGCCCCTCTCCTCTAGCCCCTCTCCTCCAGCCCCTCTCCTCTAGCCCCTCTCCTCCAGCCCCTCTCCTCCAACCCCTCTCATCTAGCCCCTCTCCTCTAACCCCTCTCCTCTAGCCCCTCTCCTCTAGCCCGTCTCCTCCAGCCCCTCTCCTCCAACCCCGCTCTCCTCTAGCCCCTCTCTCTTTAGCCCTTCTCCTCTAGCCCCTCTCCTCTAGCCCCTCTCCTCTAGCCCCTCTCCTCCAGCCCCTCTCCTCCAACCCCGCTCTCCTCTAGCCCCTCTCCTCTAGCCCCTCTCCTCTAACCCCTCTCCTCTAGCCCCTCTCCTCTAACCCCTCTCCTCTAGCTCCTTTTTCTCTAGCGCCTCCCTCTAGCCCCTCTCCTCTAACCCCTCTCCTCTAGCCCATCTCCTCTAACACATCTCCTTTAGCGTCTCTCCTCTAAACCCTCCTCTCTAGCCCCTCTCCTCTAACCCCTCTAGCCCCTCTCCTCTAGCCCCTCTCCTCTAACCCCTCTCCTCTAGCCCCTCTCATCTAGCCCCTCTCCTCTAGCCCCTCCCCTCTAACCCCTCTCCTCTAGCTCCTTTTCTCTAGCCCCTCTCCTCTAGCCCCTCTCCTCGAGTCCCTCTCCTCTAGCCCCTCTCCTCTAACCCCTCTCATCTAGCCCCTCTCCTCTAACCCATCTCCTCTAGCCTCTCTCCTCTAACACCTCTTCTCTAGCCCCTCTCCTCTAGCCCCTCTCCTCTAGCCTCTCTCCTCTAGCCCCTCTCCTCTAACCTCTCTTCTCTAGCCCCTCTCCTCTAGCCCCTCTCCTCTAGCCCCTCTCCTCTAACCCCTCTCCTCTAGCCCCTCTCCTCTAGCCCCTCTCCTCTAACCCCTCTCCTCTAGCCCCTCTCCTCTAGCCCCCTCCTCTAACCCCTCTCCTCTAGCTCCTTTTCTCTAGCCCCTCTCCTCTAGCCCCTCTCCCCGAGTCCCTCTCCTCTAGCCCCTCTCCTCTAACCCCTCTCCTCTAGCCCCTCTCCTCTAGCCCCTCTCCTCTAACCCCTCTCCTCTAGCTCCTTTTCTCTAGCCCCTCTCCTCTAGCCCCTCTCCCCGAGTCCCTCTCCTCTAGCCCCTCTCCTCTAACCCCTCTCCTCTAGCCCCTCTCCTCTAACCCATCTCCTCTAGCCTCTCTCCTCTAACACCTCTTCTCTAGCCCCTCTCCTCTAGCCCCTCTCCTCTAGCCCATCTCCTCTAGCCCCTCTCCTCTAACCCATCTCCTCTAGCCTCTCTCCTCTAGCCCCTCTCCTCTAACCTCTCGTCTCTAGCCCCTCTCCTCTAACCCCTCTAGCCCCTCTCATCTAGCCCTCTCCTCCAGCCCCTCTCCTCTAGCCACTCCTCTCCAGCCCCTCTCCTCTAACCCATCTCCTCTAGCCTCTCTCCTCTAGGCCCTCTCCTCTAACCCTCTTCTCTAGGCCCTCTTCTCTAGCCCCTCTCATCTAACCCCTCTAGCCCCTCCTCTCTAGCCCCTATTTTACATTTACATTTAAGTCATTTAGCAGACGCTCTTATCCAGAGCGACTTACAAATTGGTGCTTTCACCTTATGACATCCAGTGGAACAGCCACTTTACAATAGTGCATCTAAGTCTTTTAAGGGGGTGAGAAGGATTACTTTATCCTATCCTAGGTATTCCTTAAAGAGGTGGGGTTTCAGGTGTCTCCGGAGGGAGTTTGTTCCACCATTGGGGGGCCAGAGCAGCGAACAGTTTTGACTGGGCTGAGCGGGAACTGTACTTCCTCAGTGGTAGGGAGGCGAGCAGGCCAGAGGTGGATGAACGCAGTGCCCTTGTTTGGGTGTAGGGCCTGATCAGAGCCTGGAGGTACTGAGGTGCCGTTCCCCTCACAGCTCCGTAGGCAAGCACCATGGTCTTGTAGCGGATGCGAGCTTCAACTGGAAGCCAGTGGAGAGAGCGGAGGAGCGGGGTGACGTGAGAGAACTTGGGAAGGTTGAACACCAGACGGGCTGCGGCGTTCTGGATGAGTTGTAGGGGTTTAATGGAGCAGGCAGGGAGCCCAGCCAACAGCGAGTTGCAGTAATCCAGACGGGAGATGACAAGTGCCTGGATTAGGACATGCGCCGCTTCCTGTGTGAGGCAGGGTCGTACTCTGCGGATGTTGTAGAGCATGAACCTACAGGAACGGGCCACCGCCTTGATGTTAGTTGAGAACGACAGGGTGTTGTCCAGGATCACGCCAAGGTTCTTAGCGCTCTGGGAGGAGGACACGATGGAGTTGTCAACCGTGATGGCGAGATCATGGAACGGGCAGTCCTTCCCCGGGAGGAAGAGCAGCTCCGTCTTGCCGAGGTTCAGCTTGAGGTGGTGATCCGTCATCCACACTGATATGTCTGCCAGACATGCAGAGATGCGATTCGCCACCTGGTCATCAGAGGGGGAAAGGAGAAGATTAATTGTGTGTGTCGTCTGCATAGCAATGATAGGAGAGACCATGTGAGGTTATGACAGAGCCAAGTGACTTGGTGTATAGCGAGAATAGGAGAGGGCCTAGAACAGAGCCCTGGGGGACACCAGTGGTGAGAGCGCGTGGTGAGGAGACAGATTCTCGCCACGCCACCTGGTAGGAGCGACCTGTCAGGTAGGACGCAATCCAAGCATGGGCCGTGCCGGAGATGCCCAACTCGGAGAGGGTGGAGAGGAGGATCTGATGGTTCACAGTATCGAAGGCAGCCGATAGGTCTAGAAGGATGAGAGCAGAGGAGAGAGAGTTAGCTTTAGCAGTGCGGAGTGCCTCCGTGATACAGAGAAGAGCAGTCTCAGTTGAATGACTAGTCTTGAAACCTGACTGATTTGGATCAAGAAGGTCATTCTGAGAGAGATAGCGGGAGAGCTGGCCAAGGACGGCACGTTCAAGAGTTTTGGAGAGAAAAGAAAGAAGGGATACTGGTCTGTAGTTGTTGACATCGGAGGGATCGAGTGTAGGTTTTTTCAGAAGGGGTGCAACTCTCGCTCTCTTGAAGACGGGAGGGACGTAGCCAGCGGTCAGGGATGAGTTGATGAGCGAGGTGAGGTAAGGGAGAACGTCACCGGAAATGGTCTGGAGAAGAGAGGAGGGGATAGGGTCAAGCGGGCAGGTTGTTGGGCGGCCGGCCGTCACAAGATGCGAGATGTCATCTGGAGAGAGAGGGGAGAAAGAGGTCAGAGCACAGGGTAGGGCAGTGTGAGCAGAACCAGCGGTGTCGTTTGACTTAGCAAACGAGGATCGGATGTCGTCGACCTTCTTTTCAAAATGGTTGACGAAGTCATCTGCAGAGAGGGAGGAGGGGGGGAGGGGGAGGAGGATTCAGGAGGGAGGAGAAGGTGGCAAGAGGAGGAGTTGGAGGACAGGGGCTAGAGAGGAGGGGTTGGAGCCCCTCCTATTCTACAGCCCCTCTTCTCTAACCACTCTCCTCTAGCCCCTCTCCTCCAGCCCTTCTTCTCCAACCCCTCTCCTCTAGCTCCTCTCCTCTAGCCCCTCCTCTCCAACCCCTCTTCTCTAACCCCTCTCCTCCAGCCCCTATCCTCTAACCCCTCTCCTCTAGCCCCTCTCCTCCAGCCCCACTTCTCTAACCCCTCTCCTCTAGCCCCTCTTCTCTAGCCCCTCTCTCCAGCCCCTCTTCTCTAACCCCTCTCCCCCAGCCCCTCTTCTCCAACCCCTCTCCTCCAACCCCTCCTCTCTAGCCCCTGTCCTCCAACTCCTCTCCTCCAGCCCCTCTCCTCTAACCCCTCTTCTCTAGTTCATCTCCTCTAGCCCCTCTCCTCTAACCCCTCTCCTCTAACCCCTCTTCTCTAGCTCCTCTCATCTAACCCCTCTCCTCTAGCCCCTCTCCTCCAATCCCTCTCCTCTAGCCCCTCCTCTACAGCCCCTCTCCTCCAACCCCTCTTCTCTAGCCCCTCTCCTCTAGCCCCTCTCTCCAGCCCCTCTCCTCTAGCCCCTCTCCTCTAGCCCCTCTCCTCTAACCCCTCTTCTCTAGCTCCTCTCCTCTAACCCCTCTCCTCCAACCCCTCTCCTCTAGCCCCTCTCCCCCAACCCCTCTTCTCTAGCTCCTCTCCTCTAACCCCTCTCCTCTAGCCCCTCTCCTCTAACCCCTCTCCTCTTCTCTAGCCCCTCTCCTCCAACCCCTCTCCCCCAGCCCCTCTCCTCCAACCCCTCTTCTCTAGCTCCTCTCCTCTAACCCCTCTCCTCTAGCCCCTCTCCTCTAACCCCTCTCCTCTCCTCTAACCCCTCTCCTCTAACCCCTCTCCTCTAACCCCTCTCCTGCACATTTGCTTTTCTTTCCTCCCACTTCTTGTTTATTTTCCATCATTTCCATCTTCTCTTCTCCCTCCTGCTGCTGGAGTGGAATCAGGAGCTCAGGACCGACCTGGAGCTCCAGACATCTCTACTCAGCCAGGAACAGTTCTCTCTCTCTCTCACTCTCTCTACCCCTCTTTCTCGCTGCTCTCTCTCCTTCTTTCTCTCACCACCTCTTTCTCTCTGCCTCTCTTTCACAGGGGCCCATGCTTGTTTATTTGTTCTACTTTGTGTTTATTTGTTACACTAAGAGAGAGAAAAGGAGAGAGAAAGGAAAGAAAGAGAGAGAGAGGTCCTGAGATGCAGACATTTTTGAAGAGGAGAACAGAAGACCCAGACCAAAGGGAAACACTTGGCCAAGAGCCAGTAGTAGACTGTACACAATCCAGCCTTCAATAGTGGCCCTGAAACGTTTCCCATATAAATCAATGTATCTTTCTCTCTCCTCTGCCTTTAAGTTATGTGTAAAAAAAGTAGGTGGCTTTATCATGGCTAAAGCTAGACATGTGACATGTGACAAGGTACAGCTTTTCAGAGTCTTGCTTTGGAACTCACCGTGATGACTCTCCTGTGGGGACTGCTGGCGAAGGGTATCGCCCTAATTCATTGTACGCAGAGAGAAAACAGGTCTTGTTGATCCAGTCATTCGAGCCAACTGGATAACACATTAAGCACTTGCCATACTAACTGGGGCTGTGCGCGTGGCCAAAAGAAACCACCCTGAAATAACAACACAAGCCCTCAAATCGCATGGCCGCATTGGGAAGTGAGTTACCTGAGTCGAGCGCTAACTTATTTATTAACCAGTCAACTTGGGTTTAGGATATTGGGTATTATTTCGACAGGTTGGTGATTTTAGTTTTGAGTTTTGAGTTCCCGAGACAGCGTATGACATAATGAACCAATGGAGTCTATGTGTGTTAGTGCGTGTAGAAATCCTACCTGTTTTTCCAACACAAGAGCCCTGTTCTCCGCCCAATGTCTGTCCGGATATGTTAAGAGGTCAAAGGTCAAATTTGGCCAAACGGTCCTCCAATCCGGTCCTCCAATCGACCAGCTTCTCCCTGAAGCTACTGAATCATCTCGCTCTTCTCCTCTTCCTCTCCTCCTCATCTTTCACTCATTTGCCCTGTCTTTTTCCGTCCATATCGTCCTCACTGACTTGGTCAGATTCTTATCGCCTTCCTCCCTCACACCTTCTCTTGATGTGAGATTACAAACCAGACATTACATGACTTAATAACATCTTTGGCTTGTCGTTTGCTGGTGGAAACACCATACTCTTGTTTTCTGGCTGTGCTTATTGCTCCAGCAGCGTTTGTGACGCAATCGCCTCAGCTGTGTTGTGTGTTGGGGAGAGGAGAGGAGGCGAAGACAAAGACGAGATGAGGGAGATGAAACAACTGAACCTGTAAACCTTAGATCAGATAAGACCGGCATGGGTGTCCACTTAGCAGGCATGCCTTTCCCTCAACACCTAGTACCTGAGGGGGCAGCCAGACTGTCTGGAGAGAAACAGGCTATATTTCTAAACATTGCAGTCCGTCCTTTTCTTCGCCGTGATCAGCACTCTCGTAAGGTGTCAAGCCACGTCGCTTTCTGCTGCCATCTCTGTGTCCATCTTCCTTGCTGCTTACGCGCCGCATCCCGAAAAATCTTGTTTTAATAAAGCTGAATGAAATAGAGTGAGTAGGTCTATTGGGGAAATAACTACCTCACCGTTGGCTTTTTAAAAGGCATGGAACACTGATCTTTATTTCAGCAATCGAATTTGTATTGGAAAAAAAGGCTGACGACGCTCGATTTTGGCTGTCTTGACAAAGAATCCATTGCAAGTCGCACCTCCGGGTTCCCTCCCCCCCCCCCTTTCTCTCCGTCAACCTCTTGGCGACAGGTGAGACTTTTCGTGCGTTTGTTCTCGTCCACCACCGTAGCAACACGAGCACAGCCCAAAACAGTGATTCTATCAGGGAAGGGAACTAAGCATGCCTGGATTCACCAGAGCACGAGCAAAGGAGGCCTTTACATTCAGCCGCGTCGGTGCGTTGTCTCGTCTGTGCTGGGGCATGTCTGACATGCTAACAAAGCAACGGGGAGTTGGCCGGGACAGCAGCCCAACGATAGAGGCGATAAAGCAAGCATCATTTCCTCATTGCGTCTCATTAAAACACCCTTTACAGAGGTTGGTCTACACCCTCTCACATTATAATATCATAGCTATATTGATAACGCCATGCGGAAATAATGACATTGTTAAGAGCATCCATATCCCAAGTCCGCATCCACATCCATATCCCAAGTTTACCACCGTTTCCACTTGATCGTCTGCTCCTGACTAGAACAGTACACTTCTCAAGTTCTCCCCCTTTTCAAATGGAGATGATTGGCGCATTTGGCAGACACAAAGCTCACAAAAAGGCTCGTTTTCGCCCAGTCGGGCCCTTTAAAACACAGGAGCAGGAGCTGGCTGATGATTTGTACTGAGAGGAAAGAAACTACATTTTTCCTGTTTAAATCTGCGTTCATTGGGAGCCATGCAGCGCCTGTAGCTCCTTATAACCGTAACGCTCTGCGATTGGATTTGCCAGCCATTTGGAATGGATAACCCGCGGGGTCACAGGGGTCGCCTGTCTACGCAGTCAAGAGATCAGCTGACTGACTCATTATATTTATCGGAGGAGTAGATCAGTTATTTCCAGATGGTCAGGTCGGCCGCTCGATCGGACCCCATCGTGTGTGATGAAGGTGCACTCTGTTGAGGTGGAAAGGGTTCGGAGGAATAAAGCTGCGTCACATGTCACAGACTAGCATTGACACTCTTTTAAACCTGTCCCAGAGACTGAGCTTAAGTCACTGAGATCTGGGCTGTGCTCGAAACCTCCATATCAGTTTTTTGTTCACTCCTATTATCATGCCTGAGATCAGGGATGGCTTAACAATAGAAAAGAATCAGCTACAGCACAATAGAATAGTTATCTACAGCACAATATAATAGTTATCTACAGCACAATAGAAGAATCAGCTACAGCACAATAGAATAGGTATCTACAGCACAATAGAATAGTTATCTACAGCACAATAGAATAGCTATCTACAGCACAATAGAATAGTTATCTACAGCACAATAGAATAGCTATCTACAGCACAATAGAATAGCTATCTACAGCACAATAGAATAATCAGCTACAGCACAATACATTACATTACATTTGACATTTAAGTCATTTAGCAGACGCTCTTATCCAGAGCGACTTACAAATGGGTGCGTTCACCTTATGACATCCAGTGGAACTGCCACTTTACAATAGAGCATCTAAATCTTTTAAGGGGGTGAGAAGGATTACTTTATCCTATCCTAGGTATTCCTTAAAGAGGTGGGGTTTCAGGTGTCTCCGGAAGGTGGTGATTGACTCCGCTGTCCTGGCGTCGTGAGGGAGTTTGTTCCACCATTGGGGGGCCAGAGCAGCGAACAGTTTTGACTGGGCTGAGCGGGAACTGTACTTCCTCAGTGGTAGGGAGGCGAGCAGGCCAGAGGTGGATGAACGCAGTGCCCTTGTTTGGGTGTAGGGCCTGATCAGAGCCTGGAGGTACTGAGGTGCCGTTCCCCTCACAGCTCCGTAGGCAAGCACCATGGTCTTGTAGCGGATGCGAGCTTCAACTGGAAGCCAGTGGAGAGAGCGGAGGAGCGGGGTGAATAGTTATCTACAGCACAATAGAATAGTTATCTACAGCACAATAGAATAATCAGCTACAGCACAACAGAATAGTTATCTACAGCACAATAGAATAGTTATCTACAGCACAATAGAATAATCAGCTACAGCACAATAGAATAGTTATCTACAGCACAATAGAATAGTTATCTACAGCACAATAGAATAGTTATCTACAGCACAATAGAATAATCAGCTACAGCACAATAGAATAGTTATCTACAGCACAATAGAATAGTTATCTACAGCACAATAGAATAGTTATCTACAGCACAATAAAATAATCAGCTACAGCACAATAGAATAGTTATCTACAGCACAATAGAATAGTTATCTACAGCACAATAGAATAATCAGCTACAGCACAATAGAATAGTTATCTACAGCACAATAGAATAATCAGCTACAGTACAGTAGAATAGTTATCTACAGCACAATAGAATAGTTATCTACAGCACAATAGAATAATCAGCTACAGCACAATAGAATAGTTATCTACAGCACAATAGAATAGTTATCTACAGCACAATAAAATAATCAGCTACAGCACAATAGAATAGTTATCTACAGCACAATAGAATAGTTATCTACAGCACAATAGAATAATCAGCTACAGCACAATAGAATAGTTATCTACAGCACAATAGAATAATCAGCTACAGTACACTAGAATAGTTGTCTACAGCACAATAGAATAGTTATCTACAGCACAATAGAATAGTTATCTACAGCACAATAAAATAATCAGCTACAGCACAATAGAATAGTTATCTACAGCACAATAAAATAATCAGCTACAGCACAATAAAATAATCAGCTACAGCACAATAGAAGAATCGGCTACAGCACAATAGAAGAATCAGCTACAGCACAATAGAAGAAACATCTACAGCACAATAGAAGAATCAGCTACAGCACAATAGAATAGTTACCTACAGCACAATAGAATGGTTATCTACAGTACAATAGAAGAATAATCTACAGCACAATAGAATAGTTATCTACAGCACAATAGAAGAATCAGCTACAGCACAATAGAATAGTTATCTACAGCACAATAGAAGATTCAGCTACAGCACAATATAATAGTTATCTACAGCACAATAGAATAATCATCTACAGCACAATAGAATAGTTATCTACAGGACAATAGAATAGTTATCTACAGCACAATAGAAGAATCAGCTACAGCACAATGGAATAGTTATCTACAGCACAATAGAATAATCATCTACAGCACAATAGAATAGTTATCTACAGCACAATAGAAGAATCAGCTACAGCACAATATAATAGTTATCTACAGCACAATAGAATAGTTATCTACAGCACAATAGAATAGTTATCTACAGCACAATAGAATAGTTATCTACAGCACAATAGAATAGTTATCTACAGCACAATAGAATAGTTATCTACAGCACAATAGAAGAATCAGCTACAGCACAATAGAATAGTTATCTACAGCACAATAGAAGAATAAGCTACAGCACAATAGAATAGTTATCTACAGCACAATAGAAGAATCATCTACAGCACAATATAATAGTTATCTACAGCACAATAGAATAGTTATCTACAGAACAATAGAAGAATCAGCTACAGCACAATATAATAGTTATCTACAGCACAATAGAATAGTTATCTACATCACAATAGAAGAATCAGCTACAGCACAATATAATAGTTATCTACAGCACAATAGAATAATCAGCTACAGCACAATAGAATAGTTATCTACAGCACAATAGAATAGTTATCTACAACACAATATAATAGTTATCTACAGCACAATAGAATAATCAGCTACAGCACAATATAATAGTTATCTACAGCACAATAGAAGAATCAGCTACAGCACAACAGAATAATCAGCTACAGCACAATAGAATAGTTATCTACAGCACAATAGAATAGTTATCTACAGCACAATAGAATAGTTATCTACAGCACAATATAATAGTTATCTACAGCACAATATAATATTTATCTATAGCACAATAGAAGAATCAGCTACAGCACAATAGAATAATCAGGTACAGCACAATATAATAGTTATCTACAGCACAATATAATAGTTATCTACAGGACAATAGAATAGTTATCTACAGGACAATAGAATAGTTATCTACAGCACAATAGAATAGTTATCTACAGGACAATAGAATAGTTATCTACAGCAGAATAGAAGAATCAGCTACAGCACAATAGAATAGTTATCTACAGCACAATAGAATAGTTATCTACAGCACAATATAATAGTTATCTACAGGACAATAGAATAGTTATCTACAGGACAGGACAATAGAATAGTTATCTACAGCACAATAGAATAGTTATCTACAGGACAATAGAATAGTTATCTACAGCACAATAGAATAGTTATCTACAGCACAATAGAATAGTTATCTACAGGACAATAGAATAGTTATCTACAGGACAATAGAATAGTTATCTACAGGACAATAGAATAGTTATCTACAGGACAATAGAATAGTTATCTACAGCACAATAGAATAGTTATCTACAGCACAATAGAATAGTTATCTACAGGACAATAGAATAGTTATCTACAGGACAATAGAATAGTTATCTACAGCACAATAAAATAGTTATCTACAGGACAATAGAATAGTTATCTACAGGACAATAGAATAATCAGCTACAGCACAATATAATAGTTATCTACAGGACAATAGAATAGTTATCTACAGGACAATAGAATAGAATCAGCAAATAGAATAATCAGCTAGCACAATAGAATAGTTATCTACAGGACAATAGAATAGTTATCTACAGCACAATAGAATAGTTATCACAATATAATAGTTATCTACAGCACAATAGAATAGTTATCTACAGCACAATAGAAGAATCAGCTACAGCACAATAGAATAGTTATCTACAGCACAATATAATAGTTATCTACAGCACAATATAATAGTTATCTACAGGACAATAGAATAGTTATCTACAGCACAATAGAATAGTTATCTACAGCACAATAGAATAGTTATCTACAGCACAATAGAATAGAATTATCTACAGCACAATAGAATAGTTATCTACAGCACAATAGAATAGTTATCTACAGGACAATATAATAGTTATCTACAGGACAATAGAATAGTTATCTACAGGACAATAGAATAGTTATCTACAGCACAATAGAATAGTTATCTACAGGACAATAGAATAGTTATCTACAGGACAATAGAATAGTTATCTACAGGACAATAGAATAGTTATCTACAGCACAATAGAATAGTTATCTACAGCACAATAGAATAGTTATCTACAGCACAATAGAAGAATCAGCTACAGCACAATAGAATAGTTATCTACAGCACAATAGAAGAATCAGCTACAGCACAATAGAATAGTTATCGAATAGAATAGTTATCTACAGCACAATCGAATAGTTATCTACAGCACAATAGAAGAATCAGCTACAGCACAATAGAATAGTTATCTACAGCACAATATAATAGTTATCTACAGCACAATAGAATAGTTATCTACAGGACAATAGAATAGTTATCTACAGCACAATAGAATAGTTATCTACAGCACAATAGAATAGTTATCTACAGGACAATAGAATAGTTATCTACAGCACAATAGAATAGTTATCTACAGGACAATAGAATAGTTATCTACAGGACAATAGAATAGTTATCTACAGCACAATAGAATAGTTATCTACAGGACAATAGAATAGTTATCTACAGCACAATAGAATAGTTATCTACAGGACAATAGAATAGTTATCTACAGGACAATAGAATAGTTATCTACAGCACAATATAATAGTTATCTACAGCACAATAGAAGAATCAGCTACAGCACAATAGAATAGTTATCTACAGCACAATAGAAGAATCAGCTACAGCACAATATAATAGTTATCTACAGCACAATAGAAGAATCAGCTACAGCACAATATAATAGTTATCTACAGCACAATAGAATAGTTATCTACAGCACAATAGAATAATCATCTACAGCACAATATAATAGTTATCTACAGGACAATAGAATAATCATCTACAGCACAATAGAATAGTTATCTACAGCACAATAGAAGAATCAGCTACAGCACAATAGAATAGTTATCTACAGCACAATAGAATAGTTATCTACAACACAATAGAATAGTTATCTACAACACAATAGAAGAATCAGCTACAGCACAATAGAATAGTTATCCCCAGCACAATAGAAGAATCAGCTACAGCACAATAGAATAGTTATCTACAGCACAATAGAATAGTTATCTACAACACAATAGAATAGTTATCTACAGCACAATAGAATAGTTATCTACAGGACAATAGAATAGTTATCTACAGCACAATAGAATAGTTATCTACAGCACAATAGAATAGTTATCTACAGCACAATAGAATAGTTATCTACAGCACAATAGAATAGAATAGTTATCTAATAGAAGAATTATCTACAGCTACAGCACAATAGAATAGTTATCTACAGCACAATAGAAGAATCAGCTACAGCACAATAGAATAGTTATCTACAGCACAATAGAAGAATCAGCTACAGCACAATATAATAGTTATCTACAGCACAATAGAAGAATCATCTACAGCACAATATAATAGTTATCTACAGCACAATAGAATAATTATCTACAGCACAATAGAATAATAGTTATCTACAGCACAATAGAAGAATCACAGCTACAGCACAATAGAATAGTTATCTACAGCACAATAGAATAATCATCTACAGCACAATAGAATAGTTATCTACAGCACAATAGAATAGTTATCTACAGGACAATAGAATAGTTATCTACAGGACAATAGAATAGTTATCTACAGGACAATAGAATAGTTATCTACAGCACAATAGAATAGTTATCTACAGCACAATAGAAGAATCAGCTACAGCACAATAGAATAGTTATCTACAGCACAATAGAAGAATCAGCTACAGCACAATATAATAGTTATCTACAGCACAATAGAAGAATCAGCTACAGCACAATATAATAGTTATCTACAGCACAATAGAATAGTTATCTACAATAGAATAGTTATCTACAGCACAATAGAATAATCATCTACAGCACAATATAATAGTTATCTACAGCACAATAGAATAATCATCTACAGCACAATAGAATAGTTATCACAACAATAGAATAGTTATCTACAGCACAATAGAAGAATCAGCCACAGCACAATATAATAGTTATCTACAGCACAATAGAAGAATCAGCTACAGCACAATAGAAGAATCAGCCACA
This sequence comes from Oncorhynchus nerka, assembly GCF_034236695.1. Classification (NCBI taxonomy): domain Eukaryota; kingdom Metazoa; phylum Chordata; class Actinopteri; order Salmoniformes; family Salmonidae; genus Oncorhynchus; species Oncorhynchus nerka. The sequence goes on along the minus strand of NC_088407.1, from coordinate 35,842,318 downwards.
GCACAATATAATAGTTATCTACAGCACAATAGAATAGTTATCTACAGCACAATAGAATAGTTATCTACAGGACAATAGAATAGTTATCTACAGCACAATAGAATAGTTATCTACAGCACAATAGAATAGTTATCTACAGCACAATAGAATAGTTATCTACAGCACAATAGAATAGTTATCAAGCACAATAGAAGAATCAGCTACAGCACAATATAATAGTTATCTACAGCACAATAGAATAGTTAATCAGCAATACAGCACAATAGAATAGTTATCTACAGCACAATAGAATAGTTATCTACAGGACAATAGAAGAATCAATAGAATAGTTATCTACAGCACAATAGAATAGTTATCTACAGGACAATAGAATAGTTATCTACAGCACAATAGAATAGTTATCTACAGCACAATAGAATAGTTATCTACAGCACAATAGAATAGTTATCTACAGCACAATAGAATAGTTATCTACAGCACAATAGAATAGTTATCTACAGGACAATAGAATAGTTATCTACAGCACAATAGAATAGTTATCTACAGCACAATAGAATAGTTATCTACAGCACAATAGAATAGTTATCTACAGCACAATAGAATAGTTATCTACAGCACAATAGAATAGTTATCTACAGCACAATAGAATAGTTATCTACAGCACAATAGAATAGTTATCTACAGCACAATAGAATAGTTATCTACAGCACAATAGAATAGTTATCTACAGCACAATAGAATAGTTATCTACAGCACAATAGAATAGTTATCTACAGCACAATAGAATAATCATCTACAGCACAATAGAATAGTTATCTACAGCACAATAGAATAGTTATCTACAGGACAATAGAATAGTTATCTACAGCACAATAGAATAGTTATCTACAGGACAATAGAATAGTTATCTACAGCACAATAGAATAGTTATCTACAGGACAATAGAATAGTTATCTACAGCACAATAGAATAGTTATCTACAGAATAGTTATCTACAGCACAATAGAAGAATAGTTATCTACAGCACAATAGAATAGTTATCTACAGCACAATAGAATAGTTATCTACAGGACAATAGAATAGTTATCTACAGCACAATAGAATAGTTATCTACAGAATAGTTATCTACAGACAATAGAATAGTCTCACAGCACAATAGAATAGTTATCTACAGCACAATAGAAATAATAGTTATCTACAGGACAATAGAATAGTTATCTACAGGACAATAGAATAGTTATCTACAGCACAATAGAATAGTTATCTACAGCACAATAGAAGAATCAGTTATCTACAGCACAATAGAATAGTTATCTACAGCACAATAGAATAATCATCTACAGCACAATAGAATAGTTATCTACAGCACAATAGAATAATCATCTACAGCACAATAGAATAGTTATCTACAGCACAATAGAATAGTTATCTACAGCACAATAGAATAGTTATCTACAGCTACAATAGAATAGTTATCTACAGGACAATAGAATAGTTATCTACAGCACAATAGAATAGTTATCTACAGCACAATAGAATAGTTAGCTACAGCACAATAGAATAATCATCTACAGCACAATAGAATAGTTATCTACAGCACAATAGAATATCATCTACAGCACAATAGAATAGTTATCTACAGCACAATAGAATAGTTATCTACAGCACAATAGAATAGTTATCTACAGCACAATAGAATAGTTATCTACAGGAATAGAATAGTTATCTACAGGACAATAGAATAGTTATCTACAGAATAGTTATCTACAATAGAATAGTTATCTACAGGACAATAGAATAGTTATCTACAGCACAATAGAATAGTTATCTACAGCACAATAGAATAGTTATCTACAGCACAATAGAAGAATCAGCTACAGCACAATAGAATAGTTATCTACAGCACAATAGAATAATCATATAATAGTTATCTACAGCACAATAGAATAGTTATCTACAGCACAATAGAATAGTTATCTACAGCACAATAGAATAGTTATCTACAGCACAATAGAATAGTTATCTACAGCACAATAGAATAGTTATCTACAGCACAATAGAATAGTTATCTACAGGACAATAGAATAATTATCTACAGCACAATAGAATAGTTATCTACAGCACAATAGAATAGTTATCTACAGCAATAGAATAGTTATCTACAGCACAATAGAATAGTTATCTACAGGACAATAGAATAGTTATCTACAGCACAATAGAATAGTTATCTACAGCACAATAGAAGAATAGTTATCTACAGGACAATAGAATAGTTATCTACAGGACAATAGAAGAATCTACAGCACAATAGAATAGTTATCTACAGCACAATAGAATAGTTATCTACAGGACAATAGAATAGTTATCTACAGGACAATAGAATAGTTATCTACAGAATAGTTATCTACAGCACAATAGAATAGTTATCTACAGCACAATAGAATAGTTATCTACAGCACAATAGAATAGTTATCTACAGCACAATAGAATAGTTATCTACAGCACAATAGAATAGTTATCTACAGCACAATAGAATAGTTATCTACAGCACAATAGAATAGTTATCTACAGCACAATAGAATAGTTATCTACAGCACAATAGAATAGTTATCTACAGCACAATAGAAGAATAGAATAGTTATCTACAGCTACAGCACAATAGAATAATCATCTAATAGTTATCTACAGCACAATAGAATAGTTATCTACAGCACAATAGAATAGTTATCTACAGCACAATAGAATAGTTATCTACAGGACAATAGAATAGTTATCTACAGCACAATATAATAGTTATCTACAGCACAATAGAATAGTTATCTACAGCACAATATAATAGTTATCTACAGGACAATAGAATAGTTATCTACAGGACAATAGAATAGTTATCTACAGCACAATAGAATAGTTATCTACAGGACAATAGAATAGTTATCTACAGCACAATAGAATAGTTATCTACAGGACAATAGAATAGTTATCTACAGGACAATAGAATAGTTATCTACAGGACAATAGAATAGTTATCTACAGCACAATATAATAGTTATCTACAGCACAATAGAAGAATCAGCTACAGCACAATAGAATAGTTATCTACAGCACAATAGAAGAATCAGCTACAGCACAATATAATAGTTATCTACAGCACAATATAATAGTTATCTACAGCACAATAGAATAATCATCTACAGCACAATATAATAGTTATCTACAGGACAATAGAATAATCATCTACAGCACAATATAACAGCACAATATAATAGTTATCTACAGCACAATAGAATAATCATCTACAGCACAATAGAAGAATCAGCCACAGCACAATATAATAGTTATCTACAGCACAATAGAAGAATCAGCTACAGCACAATAGAATAATCATCTACAGCACAATAGAAGAATCAGCTACAGCACAATAGAAGAATCAGCCACAGCACAATATAATAGTTATCTACAGCACAATAGAAGAATCAGCTACAGCACAATAGAATAGTTATCTACAGCACAATAGAATAGTTATCTACAACACAATAGAATAGTTATCTACAACACAATAGAATAGTTATCTACAACACAATAGAAGAATCAGCTACAGCACAATAGAATAGTTATCCCCAGCACAATAGAAGAATCAGCTACAGCACAATAGAATAGTTATCTACAGCACAATAGAATAGTTATCTACAACACAAAAGAATAGTTATCTACAACACAATAGAATAATCAGCTACAGCACAATAGAATAGTTATCCCCAGCACAATAGATGAATCAGCTACAGCACAATAGAATAGTTATCTACAGCACAATAGAAGAATCAGCTACAGCACAATAGAATAGTTATCTACAGCACAATAGAAGAATCAGCTACAGCACAATATAATAGTTATCTACAGCACAATATAATAGCTATCTACAGCACAATTGAAGAATCAGCTACAGCACAATAGCATAGTTATCTACAGCACAATAGAAGAATCAGCTACAGCACAATAGAATAGTTATCACCAGCACAATAGAAGAATCATCTACAGCACAATAGAATAGTTATCTACAGCACAATAGAAGAATCATCTACAGCACAATATAATAGTTATCTACAGCACAATAGAAGAATCAGCTACAGCACAATAGAATAATCATCTACAGCACAATAGAAGAATCAGCCACAGCACAATATAATAGTTATCTACAGCACAATAGAAGAATCAGCTACAGCACAATAGAATAGTTATCTACAGCACAATAGAATAGTTATCTACAACACAATAGAATAGTTATCTACAACACAATAGAATAGTTATCTACAACACAATAGAAGAATCAGCTACAGCACAATAGAATAGTTATCCCCAGCACAATAGAAGAATCAGCTACAGCACAATAGAATAGTTATCTACAGCACAATAGAATAGTTATCTACAACACAATAGAATAGTTATCTACAGCACAATAGAATAGTTATCTACAGGACAATAGAATAGTTATCTACAGCACAATATAATAGTTATCTACAGCACAATAGAATAGTTATCTACAGCACAATAGAATAGTTATCTACAGGACAATAGAATAGTTATCTACAGCACAATAGAATAGTTATCTACAGCACAATAGAATAGTTATCTACAGCACAATAGAATAGTTATCTACAGCACAATATAATAGTTATCTACAGCACAATAGAATAGTTATCTACAGCACAATAGAATAGTTATCTACAGCACAATAGAAGAATCAGCTACAGCACAATAGAATAGTTATCTACAGCACAATAGAATAGTTATCTACAGCACAATATAATAGTTATCTACAGGACAATAGAATAGTTATCTACAGGACAATAGAATAGTTATCTACAGCACAATAGAATAGTTATCTACAGCACAATAGAATAGTTATCTACAGGACAATAGAATAGTTATCTACAGCACTATAGAATAGTTATCTACAGCACAATAGAATAGTTATCTACAGCACAATAGAATAATCAGCTACAGCACAATAGAATAATCAGCTACAGCACAAAGAATAGTTATCTACAGCACAATAGAATAGTTATCTACAGGACAATAGAATAGTTATCTACAGCACAATAGAATAGTTATCTACAGCACAATAGAATAGTTATCTACAGGACAATAGAATAGTTATCTACAGGACAATAGAATAGTTATCTACAGCACAATAGAATAGTTATCTACAGGACAATATAATAGTTATCTACAGCACAATAGAATAGTTATCTACAGCACAATATAATAGTTATCTACAACACAATAGAATAGTTATCTACAACACAATAGAATAGTTATCTACAACACAATAGAAGAATCAGCTACAGCACAATAGAATAGTTATCCCCAGCACAATAGAAGAATCAGCTACAGCACAATAGAATAGTTATCTACAGCACAATATAATAGTTATCTACAACACAATAGAATAGTTATCTACAGCACAATAGAATAGTTATCTACAGGACAATAGAATAGTTATCTACAGCACAATATAATAGTTATCTACAGCACAATAGAATAGTTATCTACAGGACAATAGAATAGTTATCTACAGCACAATAGAATAGTTATCTACAGCACAATAGAATAGTTATCTACAGCACAATAGAATAGTTATCTACAGGACAATAGAATAGTTATCTACAGCACAATAGAATAGTTATCTACAGCACAATAGAATAGTTATCTACAGCACAATAGAATAGTTATCTACAGCACAATAGAAGAATCAGCTACAGCACAATAGAATAGTTATCTACAGCACAATAGAATAGTTATCTACAGCACAATAGAATAGTTATCTACAGGACAATAGAATAGTTATCTACAGGACAATAGAATAGTTATCTACAGCACAATAGAATAGTTATCTACAGCACAATAGAATAGTTATCTACAGCACAATAGAATAGTTATCTACAGGACAATAGAATAGTTATCTACAGCACAATAGAATAGTTATCTACAGCACAATAGAATAGTTATCTACAGCACAATAGAATAATCAGCTACAGCACAATAGAATAATCAGCTACAGCACAATAGAATAGTTATCTACAGCACAATAGAATAGTTATCTACAGGACAATAGAATAGTTATCTACAGCACAATAGAATAGTTATCTACAGCACAATAGAATAGTTATCTACAGGACAATAGAATAGTTATCTACAGGACAATAGAATAGTTATCTACAGCACAATAGAATAGTTATCTACAGCACAATATAATAGTTATCTACAGGACAATAGAATAGTTATCTACAGGACAATAGAATAGTTATCTACAGCACAATAGAATAGTTATCTACAGGACAATAGAATAGTTATCTACAGGACAATAGAATAGTTATCTACAGGACAATAGAATAGTTATCTACAGGACAATAGAATAGTTATCTACAGCACAATATAATAGTTATCTACAGCACAATAGAAGAATCAGCTACAGCACAATAGAATAGTTATCTACAGCACAATAGAAGAATCAGCTACAGCACAATATAATAGTTATCTACAGCACAATAGAATAGTTATCTACAGCACAATAGAATAATCATCTACAGCACAATATAATAGTTATCTACAGGACAATAGAATAATCATCTACAGCACAATAGAATAGTTATCTACAGCACAATAGAATAATCATCTACAGCACAATAGAAGAATCAGCCACAGCACAATATAATAGTTATCTACAGCACAATAGAAGAATCAGCTACAGCACAATAGAAGAATCAGCCACAGCACAATATAATAGTTATCTACAGCACAATAGAAGAATCAGCTACAGCACAATAGAATAATCATATACAGCACAATAGAAGAATCAGCTACAGCACAATAGAAGAATCAGCCACAGCACAATATAATAGTTATCTACAGCACAATAGAAGAATCAGCTACAGCACAATAGAATAGTTATCTACAGCACAATAGAATAGTTATCTACAACACAATAGAATAGTTATCTACAACACAATAGAATAGTTATCTACAACACAATAGAAGAATCAGCTACAGCACAATAGAATAGTTATCCCCAGCACAATAGAAGAATCAGCTACAGCACAATAGAATAGTTATCTACAGCACAATAGAATAGTTATCTACAACACAATAGAATAGTTATCTACAACACAATAGAATAATCAGCTACAGCACAATAGAATAGTTATCCCCAGCACAATAGATGAATCAGCTACAGCACAATAGAATAGTTATCTACAGCACAATAGAAGAATCAGCTACAGCACAATAGAATAGTTATCTACAGCACAATAGAAGAATCAGCTACAGCACAATATAATAGTTATCTACAGCACAATATAATAGCTATCTACAGCACAATTGAAGAATCAGCTACAGCACAGTAGCATAGTTATCTACAGCACAATAGAAGAATCAGCTACAGCACAATAGAATAGTTATCACCAGCACAATAGAAGAATCATCTACAGCACAATATAATAGTTATCTACAGCACAATAGAATAATCATCTACAGCACAATAGAAGAATCAGCTACAGCACAATATAATAGTTATCTACAGCACAATATAATAGTTATCTACAACACATTAGAATAGTTATCTACAGCACAATAGAAGAATCAGCTACAGCACAATATAATAGTTATCACCAGCACAATAGAAGAATCAGCTACAGCACAATAGAATAGTTATCTACAGCACAATAGAAGAATCAGCTACAGCACAATAGAATAGTTATCACCAGCACAATAGAAGAATCATCTACAGCACAATAGAATAGTTATCTACAGCACAATAGAATAGTTATCTACAGCACAATAGAATAGTTATCTACAACACAATAGAAGAATCAGCTACAGCACAATAGAATAGTTATCCCCAGCACAATAGAATAATCAGCTACAGCACAATAGAATAGTTATCTACAGCACAATAGAAGAATCAGCTACAGCACAATAGAATAGTTATCTACAGCACAATAGAAGAATCAGCTACAGCACAATATAATAGTTATCTACAGCACAATATAATAGCTATCTACAGCACAATTGAAGAATCAGCTACAGCACAATAGCATAGTTATCTACAGCACAATAGAAGAATCAGCTACAGCACAATAGAATAGTTATCACCAGCGCAATAGAAGAATCATCTACAGCACAATAGAATAGTTATCTACAGCACAATAGAAGAATCATCTACAGCACAATATAATAGTTATCTACAGCACAATAGAAGAATCAGCTACAGCACAATAGAATAATCATCTACAGCACAATAGAAGAATCAGCTATAGCACAATATAATAGTTATCTACAGCACACTAGAATAGGTATCTACAACACAATAGAATAGTTATCTACAGCACAATAGAAGAATCAGCTACAGCACAATAGAATAGTTATCTACAGCACAATAGAAGAATCAGCTACAGCACAATAGAATAGTTATCACCAGCACAATAGAAGAATCATCTACAGCACAATAGAATAGTTATCTACAGCACAATAGAATAGTTATCTACAGCACAATAGAAGAATCAGCTACAGCACAATAGAATAATCATCTACAGCACAATAGAAGAATCAGCTATAGCACAATATAATAGTTATCTACAGCACACTAGAATAGGTATCTACAACACAATAGAATAGTTATCTACAGCACAATAGAAGAATCAGCTACAGCACAATAGAATAGTTATCTACAGCACAATAGAAGAATCAGCTACAGCACAATAGAATAATCATCTACAGCACAATAGAAGAATCAGCTACAGCACAATATAATAGTTATCTACAGCACAATAGAATAGTTATCTACAACACAATAGAATAGTTATCTACAGCACAATAGAAGAATCAGCTACAGCACAATATAATAGTTATCACCAGCACAATAGAAGAATCAGCTACAGCACAATAGAATAGTTATCTACAGCACAATAGAAGAATCAGCTACAGCACAATAGAATAGTTATCCCCAGCACAATAGAAGAATCAGCTAGAATAGTTATCTACAGCACAATAGAATAGTTATCTACAACACAATAGAATAGTTATCTACAACACAATAGAATAGTTATCTACAACACAATAGAAGAATCAGCTACAGCACAATAGAATAGTTATCCCCAGCACAATAGAAGAATCAGCTACAGCACAATAGAATAGTTATCTACAGCACAATAGAAGTATCAGCTACAGCACAATAGAATAGTTATCTACAGCACAATAGAAGAATCAGCTACAGCACAATAGAATAGTTATCACCAGCACAATAGAAGAATCATCTACAGCACAATAGAATAGTTATCTACAGCACAATATAATAGTTATCCCCAGCACAATAGAAGAATCAGCTACAGCACAATAGAATAGTTATCTACAGCACAATAGAAGAATCAGCTACAGCACAATAGAATAGTTATCTACAGCACAATTGAAGAATCAGCTACAGCACAATAGCATAGTTATCTACAGCACAATAGAAGAATCAGCTACAGCACAATAGAATAGTTATCACCAGCACAATAGAAGAATCATCTACAGCACAATAGAATAGTTATCTACAGCACAATAGAAGAATCATCTACAGCACAATATAATAGTTATCTACAGCACAATAGAAGAATCAGCTACAGCACAATAGAATAATCATCTACAGCACAATAGAAGAATCAGCTACAGCACAATATAATAGTTATCTACAGCACAATAGAATAGTTATCTACAACACAATAGAATAGTTATCTACAGCACAATAGAAGAATCAGCTACAGCACAATATAATAGTTATCACCAGCACAATAGAAGAATCAGCTACAGCACAATAGAATAGTTATCTACAGCACAATAGAAGAATCAGCTACAGCACAATAGAATAGTTATCACCAGCACAATAGAAGAATCATCTACAGCACAATAGAATAGTTATCTACAGCACAATAGAAAAGTTATCTACAGCACAATAGAAGAATCAGCTACAGCACAATAGAATAATCATCTACAGCACAATAGAAGAATCAGCTACAGCACAATATAATAGTTATCTACAGCACACTAGAATAGTTATCTACAACACAATAGAATAGTTATCTACAACACAATAGAATAGTTATCTACAGCACAATAGAAGAATCAGCTACAGCACAATATAATAGTTATCACCAGCACAATAGAAGAATCAGCTACAGCACAATAGAATAGTTATCTACAGCACAATAGAAGAATCAGCTACAGCACAATAGAATAGTTATCACCAGCACAATAGAAGAATCATCTACAGCACAATAGAATAGTTATCTACAGCACAATAGAAAAGTTATCTACAGCACAATAGAAGAATCAGCTACAGCACAATAGAATAATCATCTACAGCACAATAGAAGAATCAGCTACAGCACAATATAATAGTTATCTACAGCACACTAGAATAGTTATCTACAACACAATAGAATAGTTATCTACAACACAATAGAATAGTTATCTACAGCACAATAGAAGAATCAGCTACAGCACAATATAATAGTTATCTACAGCACAATAGAAGAATCAGCTACAGCACAATAGAACAGTTATCACCAGCACAATAGAAGAATCATCTACAGCACAATAGAATAGTTATCTACAGCACAATAGAAGAATCAGCTACAGCACAATAGAATAGTTATCTACAGCACAATAGAAGAATCAGCTACAGCACAATAGAATAGTTATCTACAGCACAATAGAAGAATCAGCTACAGCACAATAGAATAGTTATCTACAGCACATACAGTATGGGAGCAGGCTACATAGATAGTTTTACATTCCCTTCAAATCGGCAGATCAGGGATATACACCGAGTGTATATGTCCATGACATAGACTGGTGAATCCAGGTGAAAGCTATGATTCCTTATTGATGTTAAATCCACATCAATCATTGTAGATGAAGACAGGTTAAAGGAGGATTTCTAAGCATTGAGACATGGATTGTGTATGTGTGCCATTCAGAGGATGAATGGGCAAGACACAATATTGAAGTGCCTTTATGGTAGTCGGTGCAAGGCGCATCGCTTTGTGTCAAGAATGCTTCTAGGTTTTTCACGCTCAACAGTTTCCGGTGTGTATCAAGAATGGTCCACCACCCAAAGGATCTCAAGCCAACATGGGCCAGCATCCTTGTGGAATGCTTTCAACACCTTGTATCCCCATTAGGACCCCCACTTGCCACATTGGTATTTCCCCCTAACCCACTCTGACATGTCTGACACAATTACAGTGCTGTCGGGTGGGTGCCTTAGATCATGTGGATCCTGCTCAGTCATTGGCTGGCCTATCGGTGACTTCAATGTCAACACCTTGGAGACAACATGGAGATTGGTCTCCTCTGTACTACTAACAAAACGGGTCATTTCAGTGTCAAAACATTTTGAGTGTATGGAAATATTAACACACTGTACCTGTGCAATGTGGCCATAGGCGTTGCAGCCCTCTATAAGCAGGAAGTCACGTGTAAATGTCTATAATAGTGGGCACAGAGAGTGATCACAAAGTTGGCTGGTCGATTACAGAAACTTCCACAAATCAAAAGACTTTTCCTCTTCCCCTCCCTACGCCTTGTAAAATGAGTCACCTCAAAAATGAGGCAATTACGCAGGAAGACAGCTCAGTGGGAATGTGCTGAGAGGTTGGTTCCTGGAACAGAGACGTTGGGTTGGCAGTCCCCGGCGTCTGCTAGTGTCAGTTTGGGGTGGTCTACATGCATGGGCATTTGCACTTTAAAGAGAGGATGATGTTGTTTTCAATGATCCACTCATCCACCCACGTTTGAGAGGTCAGAACTATGAAGGAGGGCCTATGACCTCATGCTGAGTCACATTACTCATCGACCGACCGGACCCACCCACGATGGTGATGCAATGGCACAGGATGCAAGGAGTGTGTGTGTGTGTGTGTGTGTGTGTGTGTGTGTGTGTGTGTGTGTGTGTGTGTGTGTGTATACAGAAAAATCCCTTGGCTTTGGAAGATTGGAGAATTTTGCAAGTCCTTTCCAAGGAATTAGTTTCACAGCGATTTTAAGACTCCAGGGGTTTAACCTTAATGACAAGGGGATTTATCCCCCTCTCATCGACATTTAGTACACATGACGGCTCTGACGACTTCATTCTTGGTCTCTGGTCAAGTTCAGTAACATGCAACATTTAGTTTTTGGAACAAAATGAAATAGACTTTTGCCTGTGTGTCTGTCCAAGGTAGAGGTCTTCAACGGGCCTAGGGTTTTCTCACCCAGACCCCATTTGACCTGTAGTCCATGGTGACAGAGGAAACAGTTTTGTCAGATATACAGAGAGCGTACACGGTCTCCTGTTCAGGTACATCTGAGAGCGGGTACAGTCACAGTTTGTGCTTCATTACATTCAAACTTGGATTGGTAGACATTCTGGAGTCATGCTCCTAGTTGATGTCGGTCAACCTTGTTTGCAGAGCAGAAAATGAATTCACGTCGCAGACACCTTCTCACTTGGTCATTATGTGGTTCCATGAATTAATGCTCACTGGATCATAGAAAGTCCCCGTCTGTTTGAGTGACCTTTATTTACACACAGGCACAAAAACACACTCTACACAACCACACCCCTCCTCCCCAGACACCTCAACTCGCAACTTTTTATATGAGACTCAGTGAGAATCATAACACTAAGCAGTGGTGTAAGTACTTTTTTTGTGGGGGGTATCTGTCTAGGTCCAAAAGGCTTCTTAACAGCTTCTACCCCCAAGCCATAAGACTCTTAAATGGGTACCCGGACTATTTGCATTGTCCCTACCCCACCCACATTTTTACACTGCTGCTACTCTGTTTGTTATCCATGCATAGTCACTTTACTTGTACATATTACCCACAAGACACTAGGATGTACCCAAACAAAAGAGCGAGGGTAAATCTCGTAGAACGACACGGGATGAGACCCGTAATACACAATGCACAAAACACACAGCACAGGCTGCGCAAACGCATAGATACTCACACGACCAACGGACATGGGAACAATAATTGAGAGCCCAATGGGGAAACAAAGGGCACATTTATACAAACACAATCAGTGAGGAATTGGAAGCAGGTGTGCGTAATGAAACAGTTCAGTGCAGCCTAGAAGGCCGGTGACGTCCGACCTCCGGAACTGGTTAACAGAATGAGCAGCAGTACCGGGGGAATCCGTGACACAGTACAGGAAAATGGTCCAATTTATCAAGAAAACATCCCTGGTAACTGCCTCTGATCTGGGGACTCATTAAACACACATGCTTCATTTGTAAATTATGTCTGAGTGTTGGAGATAGCCCCTGGCTATCCGTAAATTAAACAAACAAAAGAATAGTGTCGTCTCGTTTGGTTAATATAAGGAATTAGAAATGATGTATTCCTTTACTTTTGATACTTAAGTATATTTAAAGCCAAATACTTTTTTACTTTTACATTTACATTACATTTAAGTCATTTAGCAGACGCTCTTATCCAGAGCGACTTACAAATTGGTGCGTTCACCTTAAGACATCCAGTGGAACAGCCACTTTACAATAGTGCATCTAAATCTTTTAAGGGGGGTGAGAAGGATTACTTTATCCTATCCTAGGTATTCCTGAAAGAGGTGGGGTTTCAGGTGTCTCCGGAAGGTGGTGATTGACTCCGCTGTCCTGGCGTCGTGAGGGAGTTTATTCCACCATTGGGGGGCCAGAGCAGCGAACAGTTTTGACTGGGCTGCGCGGGAACTGTACTTCCTCAGTGGTAGGGAGGCGAGCAGGCCAGAGGTGGATGAACGCAGTGCCCTTGTTTGGGTGTAGGGCCTGATCAGAGCCTGGAGGTACTGAGGTGCCGTTCCCCTCACAGCTCCGTAGGCAAGCACCATGGTCTTGTAGCGGATGCGAGCTTCAACTGGAAGCCAGTGGAGAGAGCGGAGGAGCGGGGTGACGTGAGAGAACTTGGGAAGGTTGAACACCAGACGGGCTGCGGCGTTCTGGATGAGTTTAGGGGTTTAATACTTTTACTCAAGTACTATTTCACTGCTTGACTTTCACTTTTACTTGAGTCATTTTCTATTAAGGTATCTTTACTTTTACTCAAGTATGACAATACAGTACTTTTCCCACCACTTATACTACGATTACTTCCGTAGTACTGCTTGGTTTAACCAACTGCTTATTCCCCCTCAGAAAATGAACGAGATAACGTCAGAGAAAGGATTCATTCAGCTGAGGTTAAGTCTACTCCTAAATTGGGAGAGGTAGCCTAGTTCATCATGAGCCATAAGGTAAGCCAGAGGGAAAAAAATACAATAGGATAATCAAGCAGTAGGACACATGTGTTCCTGTATGTTGGACTAACAGGAAGTTTTAGCCTTCAGACTAGATTTTTTTTGTGATTTAAAAAAATGATCTTCAAATGAAAACGCTGTCCAAATCTTTACAGATGCCCATCCACTATAAATCCAATCGAGTTATTGCCTTCCATAAATAAATGGCATATCTAGACATCAGAGTGTTGGTTGAAGTCTGCATTATGGAATGCTTCCAACTGTTATGTTTTAAAGATGTTAAGATGAAAATACAGACCACGTATGTTTTTCCTCCATTTGCAATAGATTATTATTTATCTCCCCAACACTGTTATTACAAACGTTGTGACTGTCTCCAGGGGCAGACCATACAGTCATTCAGTCCTTTTGTTCTGAATCTATGGACACGACATTCATTCGTTTTAAATGTTACATTGCCATACTGGCTGGCAATGTTCTTATCCATTGTATGCTAGCTAGCCAACTACGGCTAATTTACAGTCAAATCAAAAAGTGCAGCCAGAATAACAGCAAAGTAGCTTCATTTGCATGAACTGTTTTCTATTTGGATACATCCATAACAATGAGCTAATGATTCAAGATTTTTTAAATAGTTTTTATAGTGGAGATCAAGTTTATAAATTGCCTGGCTGGGCTGATAAAACAGTGGATTGCGTGATCAGATGGAACAGTGCAAATGGGCATTTAAACGTCATAGATTTAGCCAGTGGAAATTTGTGGAATGCGGTTTAAACCAATCAGCATTCAGGATTATACCCACCCGTTGTATAATCCACACTGTCACAACCCAATCAATAGGTTGATCCAAATGCTCTTTGTACAAATGCTCTTTGATTTTGATGGTGGAGCGCACACACACGGAAGAGCAGCCCCTACAGCTGCCAGCGGGTGTTTCTAAAACAGACTCGTTGCTGAGAGAGAAGGACCTGTCAAATCTCTCACGTCCTAGAAGAAACACAAGTGAGGTTCGCGATTGATGCAACACAGTTTTAAGTGAAGAGTGAAGTTGATTCAACGATTTTGGTAAGAAGAGCCACGTTTCAAACGAGGAATAGAGCATTCCGACGGGAAGATGTTTTGCGTGGCAGAACTTTGGATGAACGTTTTAATGGTGGGGACTTCAAACACGCGTGTTGCAGCATTTGAAAGGACTGGACTGCTATTCTCGTCGGCTACTGAACACAAACGTTGTCATCGGGCTAGAGTATGAGAGTAGGCCATTGAGGACAATGCTAACACAATTTCCAAGGGCTGCTACACCGGGACATGTGCAACGCTCCACCGCATTCGCTCGTTGTCCACCATGACAACCACTGCCAATAACTTTGTTGTAATGTAGCAAACCAACGATCGCTTAATTTTATATATTGTTTTACTCAGACTAACACAATGATTCGAGTGGTTTGGTTTTTGATGCAGCGTAAACGTCGGGGATGAAGATGTTTATCTTCAGTGTCCTGGCGAGTTTATTCGCGTTTACTTCACTGACATGTGGCTATCAGATGTCGTGGGGAAATTGGAATGGCAATTCGCAGAACCGAGTGAGTAATCGTGACAAGACCACTCAACCTCACATAATTTTCATCCTGGTTGATGACCAAGGCTTCCGGGACGTGGGCTACCATGGGTCCGAGATCAAAACCCCAACTCTGGACAGGCTGGCAGCGCAGGGAGTGAAACTGGAGAATTACTATGTGCAGCCTCTCTGTAGCCCTTCCAGGAGTCAATTGATGACTGGCAGGTGAGTTGAACCTCCTGTCTCGTGGGTATTCAGTTGTGGTCAGTCAACCTGGTCTTATAGCATTTCGTATTATTCTGTACGTAAATCCGAGACGCTTCATTTAGTATGACACAGTATGTTACATTTCGTATGGTATGTATTCATTTGTGGATGTCCATTACCCATTTCGTATGATATTTTATGAATTTGAAAAACATACAATAATTTTAGCTAGCTGGCTAACGTTAGCAAGGCTAGCGGTTAGGGTTGAGTTTAGGATTTAGGTTAAAGCGTTAGGGGAAGGGTTAGTTAACATGCACCGTCTTTGCAAAGTAGTAAGTAGTTGCTAAAATTATAGTTGCCTGTGGTGAGATTCAACCTCACAACCTTTGGGTTGATAGATGTTCGGTTAGGGAAAGGGTTAGGTAGTGCTAAGTAGTTTTTTTTACATTTGATTTATTTGACCTTTATTTAACCAGGTCGGCCAGTTGACGACAAGTTCTCATTTACAACTGCGACCTGGTCAAGATAGAGCAAAGCATTGCGACACAAACAAAACAGAGTTACACATGGAATAAACAAACGTACAGTCAATAACACAATAGAAAAGTCTATATACAGTGTGTGCAAATGTAGTAAGATTTGGGAGGTAAGGCAATAAATAGGCCATAGTGGAGAAATAATTACAATTTAGCAATTAAACACTGGAGTGATAGATGTGCAGAAGATGAATGTGCAAGTAGAGATACTGGGGTGCAAAGTTGGGTAGTTGGGTGAGCTATTTACAGATGGGCTATGTACAGGTGCAATGATCTGTAAGCTGCTCTGACAGCTGATGCTTGAAGTTAAGGAGGGAGATATGTCTCCAACTTCAGCTATTTTTGCAATTCGTTCCAGTCATTGGCAGCAGAGAACTGGAAGGAAAGGCGGCCAAATGAGGAATTGGCTTTGGGGTGACCAGTGAAATATACCTGCTGGTGCGTGAAATAGGAAGCCGGTTCTAGATTTAATTTTGGATTGGTGATGCATAATGTGAGTCTCGAAGGAGAGTTTACAGTCTAACCAGAAACCTAGGTATTTGTAGTTGTCCACATATTCTAAGCAAGAACCGTCCAGAGTAGTGATTCTAGACGGGCAGGCAGTGATTGGTTGAAGAGCATGCATTTTAGTTTTACTTGCATTTAAGAGCAGTTGGAGGCCACGGATGGGGAGTTGTATGGCATTGAAGCTCGTCTGGAGGGTTGTTAACATAGTGTCCAAAGAAGGGCCAGAAGTATACAGAATGGTGTCGTCTGTGTAGAGGTGGATCAGAGAATCACCAGCAGCAAGAGCGACGACATTGATGTATACAGAGAAAAGAGTCAGCCTGAGAATTGAATCCTGTGGCACCCCCATAGACTGCCAGAGGTCCGGACAACCGGCCCTCCGATTTGACACACTGAACTCTGTCATTTGAGAAACCATGGCTGTTGAGTCTGCCGATAAGAATGCGGTGATTGACAGTCGAAAGCTTTGGCCAGGTCGATGAATAAGGCTGCACAGTATTGTCTTTTATCGATGGCGGTTATGATATTGTTTAGGACCTTGAGCATGGCTGAGGTGCACCATGACCAGATCGGAAACCAGATTGCATGGCGGAGATGGTACGGTGAGATTCGAAATGGTCGGTGATCTGTTTGGCTTTCCAAGACCTTAGAAAGGCAGGGTAGGATAGATATAGGTCTGTAACAGTTTGGGTCTAGAGTGTCTCCCCCTTTGAAGAGGGGGATGACCTCGGCAGCTTTCCAATCTTTGGGAATCTCAGATGATACGAAAGAGAGGTTGAACAGGCTAGTAATAGGGGTTGCAACAATTGCGGCAGATACTTTTAGAAAGAGAGGGTCCAGATTGTCTTGCCCGGCTGATTTGTAGGGGTCCAGATTTTGCAGCTCTTTCAGAACATCAGCTGTCTCGATTTGGGTGAAGGAGAAATGGGGGAGGCTTGGGCAAGTTGCTGTGGGGGGTACAGAGCTGTTGGTAGGGGTAGCCAAGTGGAAAGTTGCAAAGTATCTGTCCCATGAACTCATTTCAGTGTCCTGTATGTATGTTTACTATGTTATGTCTAATCTATGAGACCAGGCTGGGCCAATGCACTGAGTGTGTTAAAGTGTTATAAAGTCAAGAGGTGACCATTCCACCTGTCTTCTTCTTCAGACTGATTTACTTATTTCCACTAATTAGCCTGCCTTATACATGCGAGGTGATCAATAGTCAAAATGAATTGTGCATGGGAGACTTAATTGTTGGCTAAATTGCTCGAGACTAAGGTCCATTGGAGCGTTATGACTGTGTTTCACTGGAGCATAATAGAAGAGCCCTTTGAAGTATCCCACGTCTGCATGCAAGCGCAATGTGACTTGAAAGGCTATGCAGACAGACTTCAGTTACAGTGTGTTCTCAAGACACCCAAATGCATGCAACCGCACACAATATAAAGTGCAACAATGACTGCTTTGAATCGGCTGTTTCATCTCACTCACACCTGGTTCCTCTCTAGGTTTCTTCCTAGGTCCCTGCACCTCTAAGGAGTTTTTCCTAGCCACTAGTTCTTCTAAATCTGCACCGCTTGCCCTTTTTCTTGTTGAAGGCCCGGTTTCTTTTATAAGCACCTTGTGACAACGGCTGATGTAAGAAGGGCTTTATGAAATACATTTGATTGCTTCAAGATCCACATTTCAAAATGCACAATTGAGTGCTGGAGAACAACGATGCACAGTAACAACTTAACTGTCTGCAAGTGGAGCCGCTATAGCAACCGTCTGGGTCCACAGAGGAAAAGGCTACAGATGCAGTGCATTTGGAAAGTACTGAGACCCCGTGACTTTTTCCACATTGTGTTACGTTACTTATTCCTAAATGGGTTTTCTCGTCAATCGACACACAATACCCCATAATGACAAAGCCAAAACAGGTTTTTTAGACATTTTTGCAAATCATTTAAAAATAAATACCTTATTTACACAAGTATTCAGACCCTTTGCTGTGAGATTCGAAATTGAGCTCAGGGGCATCCTGTTTCCCTTGATCATCCTTGAGATGTTTCTACAACTTGATTGGAGTCCACCTGTGGTAAATTCAATTGATTGGACATGACTTGGAAAGGCACACACCTGTCTATATAAAGGTCCCACAGTTGACAGTGCATGTCAGAGTAAAAACCAAGCCATGAGGTCAAATCAATTGTCCTTGGAGCTCCGAGACAGGATATTGTGAAGGCACAGATCTGGGGAAGTGTACCAAAACATTTCTGCAGCATTGAAGGTCCCCAAGAACACTGTGCTCTCCATCATTCTTAAATGGAAGAAGTTTGGAACCACCAAGACTCTTCCTAGAGCTGGCTGCCCGGCCAAACTGAGCAATCTGGGGAGAAGGGTCTTGGTCAGGGAGGTGATCAAGAACCCAATGGTCACTCTGACAGAGTTCCTGTGTGGAGATGGGACAACCATCTCTGCAGCACTCCACCAATCAGGCCTTTATGGTAGAGTGGCTAGACCACTCCTCAGTGAAATGCACACGACAGCCTGCTTGGAGTTTACCAAAAGTCACCTAAAGACTCTCAGACCATGAGAAACAAGATTCTCTGGTCTGATGAAACCAAAATTAGACTCTTTGGCCTGAATGCCAAGCGTCACGTCTGGAGGAAACCTGGCACCATCCCTACGGTGAAGCATGGTGGTGGCAGCATCATGCTGTGGAATGTTTTTAGTGGCTGGGAGATCAGTCAGGATTGAGTGAAAGATGAACGGAGCAAAGTACACAGAGATCCTTGATGAAAACCAGAGCACTCAGGACCTCAGACTGGGGCGAATGTTCACCTTCTAACAGGAAAACGACCCTAAGCACACAGCCAAGAGTGACTTCGGGACAAGTCTTTGAATGTCCTTGAGTGGCCCAGCCAGAGCCTGGACATGAACCCAATCAAACATCTCTGGAGAGATGTGAAAATAGCTGTGCAGTGACACTCCCCATCCAACCTGACAGAGCTTGAGAGGATCTGCAGAGAAGAATTGGAAAAACTCCCCAAATACAGGCGTGCCAAGCTTGTAGCGTCATACCCAAGACGACTCGAGTCTAATCGCTGCCAAAGGTGCTTCAACAAAGTACTGAGTAAAGGGTCCGAGTACTTATGTAAATGTGATAGTTCAGTTGCGCCTATAGTGTCTGCCTGGGCACCTATTCTGGCAAATTATGAAAAAAAGTGTCTCCCATGTTGCCCACTCCACCCACCCCCGTTGTACATATGGAAATGTCGGGGTGTATATACAGTTGTGTTACCAGGCTACTCCTGAAAGGATGATTGCAAGAGTGGTGGTGTTTTACATTTTTTTTAATCTATGTTTTGAAACAGAACGGTGTCCTCCAAAGGGGAGATTAAGGGCCCTTTGTGTGTGTGTTTTTCCTAATGGATAGAAATGTGAGGAGAGCTACGGTACTGCTATGTGCTGTATATTGGAGGGACCAGACTGCATTTCCCTTCCATGCCTTTGCGGTGGGATTTCAGCAGATGTCTGTCCCATGATCCATTCTATAGGGCCGTTAAAATGTCAAGATGTCAATGCTTTTCCCCTTTTGTGGCCTGCAATATAGTACCTTGAATATCGTGCTGAAAGGGTGGTTGTTGTGATCTCTAAACTTTTGCTCGCCGCTTAGGGTTCCTTTTTTGAGGCGTAATTGTTTTTGGGGGGTTTTGGGCTGGTTGGCGTGGCAACCAACGGAATCTGACCCCTTGCCACACACACGCTCAATTTAAATTCCAGTTGTTATTGTTGCACCCCAATTGTAAACCACAGCTATACACCAGAGGGCTGTAGTTTGAAATGTGTTTTTTTTTTTCTCAACGGTCTCTAGATGGACAGGTTGTCTTGCCTCGTAAATATTAAGTTCTACCCAGGGGACTGAAGGGGACTGACAGGTCAAAATATCCAGATATCCCGGGGCATGTTGACATGTATGGTAATGAAGTTCAAGTCGAGGTAATATCAGCCATTTCTTCCTCCTTTTCCCTCCCCCCATGGCACTGCCACTGACTGGGCATTGCAGGGACGAGGTGAGTGCGTTATTCTGGTGAGAAATAAATATATGACCATGTGTTTCGTCTGCTGTGTTTGCATAGTAAGAGCTGTTGTTGAGCCTTTTCGGTGGAAGGATTGTCTGAAGAAAATAATCTTGCATGAAGGCTGATGAAGCCTCTTTCTGGACTGCGTTAGCACTCTCCATTTCAATGTGCTTTTTAGTCCAGGAGTAGGCCTGCACAAACGTCACAAAATCTCTCTAAACCCCGCTGGGCCCCCTCACTATCATTCCGGTCACTGGTCCTAAAAAGAGAAGCGATCGTTGTGATGGTGACAATGGTCTTTTGAGTCGTGAGGGTTTTCCAGAATCGACTCACTCCACTCGGCTTGTTGTGCAGGATTAGAGATGGCCAGGTCAAATGTTGTCTGTCCCACTCAACCACTCTCCCTTTTGCTTTTAATGCAACACGTGGATACCAGAGAGAGGCCCAGACTTGATCCTTCACACACAAGCGCCCACTGTCTTCTGGCCTCAGGTCCTTCATTTGCAGAGATCAGGTGGTGGCAGCATGCAAGACTGACCCAGCCACTGAAATCGCAGCTTTCTTTAAAAATGTATTTCTGTCTTTACCTCATTAAACTCCATTTTAAAATTGTAAAGGCCCTCCTGTGGGCCATGAGGCTGAGCGAGAGAAACTGCAGTTTTAAAGCGAATTTCCTGCAGTACTACACATTTTGCCGTGTCTTGCGCACTCTGAGTGACTCAAACATTATAATAAAATCAACAGGGGCCCCATACCATGACAGAAATACCCCTGAATGCATAATTTTAATTCTTGATTTTTGATTCTCCCTGACTGTCGAGCTTTCATTTCAACCTGGTCTCAGAGCATTTTGTATATTCTGTGTGTAAATTCGAGACACTCCATTTAGTATGGTATGTTATGAATTACAATTTGTATTATATGTTGTGAATTTGCTAAATGTATGATATGTTGTGAATTCTAGCTAGCTGGCTAACATTAGCTAGGCTATGGGTTAAGGTTAGGTTAAAGGGTTAGCTAAAAGTGTTAGGGGAAGGGTTAGCGAACATGCTAAGTAGTTGCAAAGTAGCAAAAAATGTGTTTAGTAGTAGCTAAAATGCTAAAGTTGTCCGTGTTGTGATTCAAACTCACGACTTTTGTTCCACCTCTTCACATTATACACCCACCCTGATCAACCACCATATTTTTGTTTTTGCGTTAAGTAACCATCTGTCTTATGTTACGCTTGCTATGGTTACATATCATACTAATTTGAGTGTTCAGATATTTACATCTAGTCTGAGACCAGGCTGTTTATTTAGTTGATTGTTAGTTCTCTTATACATACTTTTATATAAGTTTACACTCAGAAAATGTTCCATCCCGAAAATGAGATAAAAATATATATGTATATATATATATTTTTTTTTACTGTTTGGACATAGGCGGCCTGAAAATACCCTTAAGCGACCTGCCCAATACTTTTCTATGCAGAAAAAAACATTATGTTATTTAGACTGAGAGAGGAGAAAGTTATGGGGTCAGTAATGGAGAAGAGATGGAGACAGACAAGTGAACCCCATTTGTGCTGCTGCTGTTCGTACAAAGGTAAAGCCCCCCCCCCCCAATGACAGGTGCTGCATAACAAATTGCTACAGCAGCTCTGAATCGAAGCACCTCGACCTCTGGTTTTCCTCAGGGCAGCGGCAGAAAAAAAAAACATTTTTGAGGCTTCAGTTGAGCATTTGCCTCCCAAGTTCAACAACAGCCCTTGACTTATAGGGCTCTTCAAACCCCATGATCTCTCACTCTACTACTCAGTAATTCACTCCTGGGAAAGTGAGGAGTTGTAACCAAGGAAAGGGCATAGGTTGCATTGACCTGGCAGCGGTTATGGCATTCCTTATTAAAGTCTAAGAATGTGGACTATGTCTGTGGAAATGCGTATGAGACTGGCTGGTGCTCAAGACCAGGTTCTCTGAAATAACTTCCCTGCTAGACAAGGCGGTTGGGACAAAGGACATTTTTCTGAAAGTTTTGTAAACACACCCGGTAGTATCAAAGATGTGCGTATTTCACAGCTTGAGAGACATGACGACAAAACGTGTCCGGACAGAGCTGATGTGTGGCCTCTGTCAAAGGTGTTTAGTACACGGATGTGGAATTAGGCATTCATAGAAGACAACTGAACTTTGGCAAAGCTGTTTGTCAGGTAGTGTTTAAAATGGACTTGAATTATGTCTCGTTGCTGTAGTCTACATTCACTATTACATTCTCAGACGCACTCCTTTTTATAAAGATTTATGTGACTAGTCTGAATAAAAACTATTGAGAAAATAGCCAGAATACCCCCCCCCCCCCATCTCCCGAAACGCTTTCTTTTCTCCCTCTCACACACCTCTATCAGTCCCTCTGTTCCTCTCTTTCTACTTCCCACGGGGGATGACTCCGGTGGAATCGGCGTAAAGCTACATTCTGTTTAGCTATCAAAGGCCCACATCGCTGATGAACCTCCATCCATCAACAAACAAATGATCAGGAATGTGACCCACAGTGGCTTCTGGGTTGCGTGGAGGACATCACCAATGTGGATAAGGGCAGCTTCATAAAACCAAACACTGTGCTGTCTTGGTGTCAAGGCGCTGTAAGTTGTAACTCTAACAAACCGCGGGCAGAGCCGTGGTTTATTTGCACAGAGCTACTCTTTTTTTTTTTCTCTCTCTTTTTTTCTCCCCTTTTTGCCCTCTCACCCCAGTCAAGTTTCACCTTCCACTTCTCCAGCCCCCATGCAGAGACTGTCCACAGTCGCCCAGCTTCCCCTCTCACTCACCCATCCCCATGTCGCTTCACTGAGCTGTCGCTCTCTTTGTACATCTCGCTCTCCTTCACCCTGTACCCTCACTCTGTTGCACCTTCTACCCTTTCCTTCACCCTATACACTCACTCCATCCCAGCACACTGGGTTGCAGAGCGAATGCATACTGGGTCGGTTGACGAAGTGAACCTGTGGATATGTGAAGCAAGGCCAACGTGTGAATAAGGGAATGAAGGTTTAAGGGAGGGTCTGGATAAGAGCTTGGGAAGCTATAGTGTTTTGAGTCCTGGATGGGTTAAAGAGGACGAGTGCCAAAGAGGGCGCAGCAGAAGTGCGATTGAAGGGGCGGTCCAGTCGGATCAAGTCGAAAGGGAGGAAGGGAATAAGCGAGGGAACCACACCGCTCCAAGGCTAAATTTCATTAGTTTTCGAGAGCCGAGGAGAGGCTGCTTATTCGAACCATATGTGGGGAGGACGTGGAACAGTTCCGTGGGGTTGGCACATGGAGCCGGGCCCAGGCCCAGGGATAGTGATGGTTTGAAACCTGGTATAGGCCTAGAACCCAGTGGTTGTGTAGCCTAGTAGTGGTATCCCCGTTGTGCCTTGTGGGATTCTGTGATTGCAAGCTGCACTTGTTGAGTTGTGTTTTAATGGCTTGTTGTGATTTGTTGGTCCAGCGGCTGTGTATAAATAAACCAGGGCGATAAGCTAGTGTGATTTACAATGGGTGTTTTGAGATTGTGGCTGTACTGTAATTTGGTTGATATGGACTTAAAGTAGGGAAGAACCATGAGCTCGTGCCATAAGATGTTAATGAGGGTCTGTAAACGGGCTGTATGCGACAGGGTGGGAGGCACATTGAATACGCTCACTACTCCAGTCATTATTTAAAAATAAAAAAAAATTACGGGCCCATAAAGACTAGAAAGCAGAAATGTCCTTCAACCACTCAAGACCCACACATTCAAGGCCAATGACCCATTCCCTTGAAATGCCATAGATATAGACCAGGATACTTTTGAATTCCAGTCCACGTCAAGAGCTTTTGTTTTAGATGACTGATCTGTTTAGGGATGAGAGACTGCGTAGCGTGACATTCTCATTACACGCCTGTAACCTTTTGGTATGTGAGCACCAGCATCCCATAAGACTCTCTGGAGGGTTAGGATTATATGGTGAATTCACACACTCTCTCATACGTAGATGAATTTGTGCAGTCACACGCATACGCACTCGCAGAAACACACATGCGCTCACACACACACACACACACACTTGCTCTCTTTCACACGGCACACTCTATCTTTCGGATGAACACATAAGAGACTCTTCTATTATACACACACAGCTCTGACGTGCATCTGTCCTTTTTTTCGAACTGTGTTGTTGCATTGTGATTTTGTGTGGCTTTAAAAATCTGAAGGAAAATATGCCCTCAGGGAGACATTGTCCCTTCCTCTCAATCCCAGATTTCAATCCTTGCCTTTTTAATACGAAGCTGGACAAATAAAAACAAATGAAGTTTGAAGGAATGGAAAATCTAATCTTATACGCCAGTGGAATGTATACAAGCTGGTCCACGTCTGGCTGAGAATGAAGATAATGGAGCAGAAAACCCTCCAGAAAAAGCACTTTTTTTTTAATAGACATTTATGGGCAAATGAAGAGTAAACATGGATGTATAATTGCTTGTGAAAAGCGCTAAACAGAGAGATGGCATATAGATGGAAACTAAAGTTTTCTCTGCACATTTATTATCTGCAGTTGTGAAGTCTTGAGTTCACTTCAATGTATGTCACTGACTATATAATGGCAATTGGGGTTCAGATTCAGCTCTAGTCAAAGCCTACGCGCTCGGCGCCAAGTTCCACCATGGACCACCAAAAGAGCTTGCTTGATTGTCTCTCTGGTCTCTACCCAAAGACAGATGTTGCTTTTCCCTTGGCTTATTTTCTTCCATCACTATATTAGTTAATTTGATCCATATTGGATCCAGTTAATGATCGCCGGGGGCAACAATGCTTCCTCTACCCCCCAGTGTGTTTTGTTGTGGCGATTTTGAGAGGCCCCTACTCAGACCACTAACTGGTGAGACGTGATCATCCCAGACCCACGTGAAAGCAACACACAATCTGGTTGTCATCCCAGATCCCGTAGTAGTGCCCCACTGAATGGTTAGCGTTTAGATTATCATTTCTATCCTCCTAGATTAATTCTGATTCACTAACATGTTAAATCTTACGTCTTAAAGTTTATATAGCATTTTAAACTGCCCCACTTCACTTGTTTGCGGCAGGTAGCCTAGTGGGGTGGCAGGTAGCCTAGTTGTTCGAGCGTTGGACTAGTAACCGAAAGGTTGCAAGAGCGAATCCCCGAGCTGGTAAGGTAAAAATCTGTCGTTCTGCTCCTGAACAAGGCAGTGTTCCCACTGTCAGTTAAGAATTTGTTCTTAACTGACTTGTCTAGTTAAATAAAGGTAAAATAAAATACTTTAAAAAAATAAAATTAAGAATCCTAGGAGCCACTCAGACCTACGTAGGTCTTTCTTGCAGTCAAAATGACCTAGTGGAGTGTTTGTTAAATGTTTTTATACTTGTACATACTTTTATACTTAACGGTTTTGTGATGTGTAATATTGGGACGCCCTATATCTGACATGGTACAGGCGTCTTCCTTTTTTTGTAAGCCCATAACCGTGTGTGTGTGTGTGTGTGTGTGTGTGTGTGTGTGTGTGTGTGAGGTGTACACTCCCGTTTCAAAGTAAATGTGTTTTAAGACTACCAAGAACAACTCTTGTGTGACCCTGATTTTTAGCCCACTGCAGTAAAAGGTTAACCCATATGCTACAGTCATTCTCCTTTCAAAAGACACTAGAGGATCTTTAGGTTGTGGATGCCAGATGTTTGGTGTATATACTCTACTTATGACTCTATCCCTGCGTGTTGCATGTAACTCCACTACAGTCTGCTGGCGATGGGACCAAACAACAACACTGCCACCAGCACACTGGCTACAGATGTCAATTCAATGTCTGGTCCATGTAGGTTCAACGTAATTGAATTGAAATGACGTGGAAACGGCGCTGATTCCCCTGTGTGTGTGCCCAGTGGGAGGTGTGTTGTGAACGACGCTATTTTACTACCATAGCGACTGTGCAGCGTTCATTGAGACACATCTGCCACGCAGTGCTTTGTAGGAGGAGGAGAAAGAGCTGTTCAGTTGTTCAGTAAGATGGTCCTCCCACCTGAATGACTCCTGAGGCATAGAATACTGTATGCCAGAGAGACTACGCCAATACCCTCTCCCGAGGTCCATTAGCAAAACCATGTTCTGTCATTTTAGCATACAAACAAGCACACAGACATACGCACACACACATGCACAAATAAGCTTACAAACATGCGCACATAGCGGCTTTACACATACAAACACAGCTTGTGCACACACACACACACACACCAATCATTATGCCATTTTGCAAACTGTTCAGCTTGTGTCTGACCGTTTAATATTGTGTGACAGTATTAAGTGAATTACATGTACCTCAGGGAATAACCAATTATGTCTAAAACCTCTTAGAACGTCCCTGTGTTTCAACTCAACAGCATTGCTAACTTTCAGTTTCTCACCTTCCGGAGACACCTGAAACCCCACCTCTTTAAGGAATACCTAGGATAGGATAAAGTAATCCTTCTCACCCCCCTTAAAAGATTTAGATGCACTATTGTAAAGTGGCTGCTCCACTGGATGTCATAAGGTGAATGCACCAATTTGTAAGTCGCTCTGGATAAGAGCGTCTGCTAAATGACTTAAATGTAAATGTAAATTTAAGGGAATTATTAGCCAGTTTCCCTAAAACACTTAGACCAGTCCATGTTTTTTAAATTATTAAAGTTAAGTCAAGGGCAAGGTGTTACTGTAGTGTGTACTCCACAGTATTTGCACTTCCAAGATGCAGTATGCAAAAAACGCATGCAAAGACCTGCACAGGGCTATGTCCAAGTGTGAATAAGCGAGTGTTTTTTTTTGGGGGGGGCGTGGGAAAAGTTTAAAAATCAACTCCTGCCGCTTTAACCTGCAGATCCTACACATCGTAAACCTAGCCCAAACTGAACCAGGAGCACCGACCAATGACTTCAAGCGTAGGACGATGACCAGCCAAGCTGTGCTGTGTGGAGGGGATCGCGTGCGTACATGTACATACTCTGTGTAAGCATGGGTTGTTTTTGTGTGAGGGGAGGTATAATTCCACATGAAAAGCATAGATTTGGATCCCCAGGAGTGACTCTGCACAGAGCTGCAGTGCTTGCACTACCACTGTGAAAAGTATAGACCCTGCTAAGGAAGCCTTAGGTTCGATTGTCCACCTCCTGGCTTCCCTCTGGCCAAAGCCTCTTTTTTTTCTTTCAAAGTGCACACCAACTTCTTATTTTCTCTACCTCGCCTTAGTGAGTGGTTGCCTGTTTTGCCATTAAGCGGGATGAGAGCGACGTAAAGGACGATGATGGATTTGAAGTAGCCTGGCTTTCTCCGTCCAAAAGCAGCACAGGAGAGTCGGATGTAATTACTACCGAGACCGGCTCCAACGTCCCAGGCTGCTTCGCTTTCTGAGCCAAGACGGGCCGTCACCTCGAGACATGGGAGGACCCGCTTTTTAAAAAAAGACTAGCTTTGTTGCTCCCGGGGTCGAGCATGGGTAACCTCGCCAGGAATCAGTCACTATGTCATTGAACATGAAGGTAGGTGCAGCTTTTGACTTCACGTTACTAACAGAATAGTGCCTTCCTTGATTACATTCCCGAGACTTAAGTGCTCAATTTTAAAACCAACGTTTGCAGTATTTACATGGTCTGATATGACGAAACAGACCTTATTCCCACTGCCAAATACAATCACCGACTGGTTTTAGGTACTCGCGAAGCACAAAGAGATGCTTTCATAATAAGACGTGTGTACATAGGCAGTAGCTGTGTCAATAGATATACTGCACACACAGTAACTTTGGTTTGTCTGGGGTTTGATCGTTACCACTAGGGGAACGATTACCTCTGGACTTTTTGATTGTTTACTATTTCCTTGCTCATGACAATAGGCAGGTGGTCCTTTTTCGGGAACTCCGGTCTGTTCTACACAAAGACTCTTGTCACTCTCATAACACCGGCCTCGTGGAGACACCAAGGCAAAGTCGACACAATTCGTCGCTTTCTTTTCTGTCTCGATCGTTGCCAAAATGGCCGTCGCAATATAGAAAGTTAGGAACATCGTTAGTTTCAGGTCACAACTCTTGTTTCCTGGCTTGCCTTGACTCTTGAATGATGGGTTTTCCGTGTTGACACTCTTCGCCCCCAGATACCCACCACTATTACCACGACATCCTCTGGCATATTGCTCTTGGACATCTCCTGTCAAGCATCACTATGTTCTCTGGTTGCCGGCCCGTGTTAGTCCAAGCAGTCAACTGTCATTTTAAACCTGTTTGCTTTGGACTAAGTCCATTGTAAATACAATTAGATTGCATAATGTGTGTAATCTGTTAGGCAAAGCTGTTTTATGTGCTGTCTCATTGCATTTAAATGGCCTGTGAAAGGATTCATTGTTGTTTTAGAAACTTGAACTGCATGAACTTTTAAATGGATTTACCAGAACCTTGGGAGAGTTTGGTTTAGTTTATTGGAAATGTATACAGTAGCGTGTTGAAATTGTCCAAATATTATCATCCAATATAGCCTATTTTCCCTATGCGGAGCAATTTGTGTGCACATCATATGCCATGAAACAATTCAAGCGTAGAAAAAAGTGGAGGTAGGAAATGTCCAAACACCACAGCAGAGTCATGGCGGCGTATGTATGAACCTGTCATAACATAATACTGCAATTATATTATATTCAGCTGTAAATGTAAGCAAATGCTTTATGATGTGTGACTTGTTTTGGATACTCTGGCCAGCCAGATGAGGATGGTATTTTTTTTTAAAACACTGGTTCTTCTCAATGTTTAGATAAACTAGAAGTGTTTCCTAGCCACTGGCTTTCTCTTTGTGAAAAAAAAAGGTCATAGATAAGATTTGATTGGTTGATTTGACTAACACCATTTCTTCTGTGTCCCATGCAGGTATCAGATCCACACGGGCCTCCAGCACTCGGTTATCCGGCCCACCCAGGCCAACTGTCTGCCCCTGGAGAACGTCACACTGCCACAAAAACTCCGGCAGGCGGGCTACTCCACCCACATGGTGGGCAAGTGGCACCTGGGCTTCTACAAACGCGGCTGCATGCCCACCCAGCGTGGCTTCGACACCTTCTTTGGGTCCCTGCTGGGTAGCGGTGATTACTATAGCCATTATAAATGTGACGGTCCTGGCATGTGTGGCTATGATCTCTATGAAGGGGAGGAGGCGGCCTGGGAACAAGATAGGGGCCAATACTCAACCCTGATGTTCACCCAAAAAGCTGTGGACATCCTGGCTCACCACAACCCTCAAAAACCCTTATTCCTCTACTTGGCCTTTCAGGCGGTCCACTCCCCGCTACAGGTGCCCGCTCTCTACCTGGAGCGCTACAAGTCCATCCCTAACTTACATCGTCGCAAGTACGCCGCCATGGTGTCCTGCCTGGACGAGGCCATCCACAACCTCACGCTGGCGCTAAAGCGCTACGGTTTCTATGACGATACAGTGATAGTGTATTCGTCAGACAACGGGGGCCAGCCCATGGCCGGGGGCAACAACTGGCCACTGAGGGGGAGCAAGGCAACTTACTGGGAGGGGGGCATCCGGGCTGTAGGCTTCGTCCATAGTCCCCTGCTTGTGAACAAGGGGACCCAATGTCGGGCGTTGATTCACATCACGGACTGGTTCCCCACCCTGGTGTCCTTGGGGGAGGGGACTCTGGACGAAGACCTCAACCTGGACGGGTACGACGTGTGGGAGGCCATCAGCGAGGGCCGTCCGTCCCCCCGACAGGACATCCTACACAACATTGACCCGATCTACACTAAGGCCAAGAATGGATCCTGGAAGGCCGGCTACGGCCTCTGGAACACGGCCATCCGTGCCGCCCTCCGGGTCGGTCACTGGAAGCTCCTTACTGGGGTGCCGGGCTACAGCGACTGGGTCCCTCCGCAGACGTTCTCCAGTCAACTTCTGACCAACCGCTGGCATAACGAACGCATCCGCTGGGACCGAGGAAAGTCCATCTGGCTGTTCAACATCACAGCAGACCCCTATGAACGAGTGGACCTGTCACTACACTACCCACACATAGTGAAGAAGATGCTATTGAGGCTAGCACAGTACAATAGGACGGCCATCCCGGTGCGCTACCCGGCTAAAGACTCCCGCTCCAACCCTAACTTTAACGGAGGGGTTTGGGGACCCTGGTACAAGGAGGAAGAGGATGAAGACGATACGGAGACTAACCTCTTCACTAACTACCTGGCCAAGAAGAGACGGAAGAAGAAAGCGAAGAAGAGGAAGCTCTGAAAAGAAAGGGGGAGGATTAGACTTTTTTTTTATTGTGACTTTTTGTGTGAAAGACTTTTAGATGGTCAGATCTCAGGGATTGACACACAATCTGTCTTAAAGGTTTGTCCTGCTCAATGATTTGAAGACTTGAATGGACTGGTGCTTGGATAGTATGGGAAATCAATGGACAAATGGACATAGATTTGCCTCAGAGTAGGCTAAAAGTAGGCTTTATGGAAAATACCCACTTTAAATCACTACTGTCAGACCCAACACCTAAGACCTCATGACTATGGGTTAAGGCCTTTAAAAGAATGTTTGTTTTTCTGGTTTTTATTGCATGCTTGAATTCCTGTGACATTCAGATTGTTAATAGATTCATTACATTTCATCAGAGGGAAAATAAATATAGAATTAATCTTTACAGACAGCGTCATATATTTTGGGTGAAATAAAAAGAACCAACTAAACAAAACAGTTTATTCTATTAGCTGTTGATTGCAGTGTTTTCAAGAATATGAAAATGTAGGATTTATATCTGCTAGTCAGCTGAGATTTACTTTGTTTTATTAGCACAGTCGGTCTGAACCTTAGAATAATGTATGTTCTCCCCCCTTAGGTCTGTCTGCTGTGGCTCCAGTTCAACTTGAATGTAAAACAAACTAGCTAACAAAATTTAAAGACCACGATGCAATGTATTTTTTTCTTCATTTGTCTCATTCTGCCACGGAGTCTTTTCTCATCTTTCTCTCTCTGTACTTCCACATCTCTCCCTTGCGCTATCTCTTGCTCACTTTTTGTCGCTTGATTTCTCTCGCTGTCAATGACAAATCTATCAGTCCCAATTTTTGCAGCAGTAAGTTTGTTTTGTGTGACAGGAAAGTTTTCTATGTCTGCTGCACATTGTCACTGCAGCCGATGGCACGTGGCTACTTCATACCTTTTTTTTATTTTAGTGGAAAATACTATAAAGTTGAACTTGGTCCAGTGTGCCAGATTCAACTCCTATGTTGCTTGCCTTGAAGCGCCAGATTCATCAGTCGGTGTTGAACAGTAAAACATAAATGCCTTAAATGGAAACAAAACACATGGTTTTGGGCAAAGAAATGTAACTTGCAACCATTTAAGTCAAACAGTATTTAATTAGATTTTCTGTTGCTTGACGCTGTCAATAAACATACTTTTTTTTATATATAGAGTATGTGGACAGAGCTGCCCTGGTCAACTGTAAGTGCTGTTATTGTGAAGTGGAAACGTCTAGGAGCATAAGTCGCGACGTGGTAGGCCACACGAGCTCACAGAACGGGGCCGCTGAAGCAGAAAACGCTTTTAAAAAATTGTCTGTCCTTCCTTGCAACACTCACTCCCGAGTTCCAAACTGCCTCTGGAAGAAACAGCGACATAACTGTTCGTCCGGGAGCTTCATGAAATGGGTTTCCATGGCCGAGCAGCCACACACAAGCCTAAGATCACCATGTGCAATGCTGGAGTGGTGTAAAGCTCGCCGCCATTGGACTCTGGAAACGCGTTCTCTGAAGTGATTAATCACGCTTCACCATCTGGCAGTCCGTCAGACAGATCTGGGTTTGGAGGATGCCATGAGAATGCTATCTGCCTGAATGCATAGTGCCAACTGTAGTTTGATGGAGGAATAATGGTCTGGGGCTGTTTTTCATGGTTCGGGCCCCTTAGTTCCAGTGAAGGGAAGTCTTAACGCTACAACATGCAATGATGTTCTAGACGATTCTGTGCTTCCAACTTTGTGGCAACCGTTTGGGGAAGGCCCTTTCCTGTTTCACCATGACACTGCCCCCGTTCACAAAGCGAAGTCTATACAGAAATGGTTTGTCAAGATTGGTGTGGAAGAACTTGACTGGCCTACACAGAGCCCCGACCTCAACCCCATTGAACACCGTTGGGATTAATTGAAACGCTGACTGCGAGCCAGGCTTAATCGCCCAACATCAGTGCCCGACCTCACTAATGTTATTTTGGCTGAATGGAAGCAAGTCCCCGCAGCAATGTTCCAACATCTAGAGGAAAGCCTTCCCAGAATAGTGAAGGCTGTTATAGCAGCAAAGGGGGGACGAACTCCATATTATTGCCCGTGATTTTGGAATGAGATGTTCGATGAGTGGGTGTCCACATATTTTTGGCAATGCAGTGTATGTACATATGCACGAAAGCACACTTTGTGATGAGGTACGCACGCCAATGTTTAAAGCACAAAATAGCTGCTATAACTTTGATTGGCCCATAAAATACTAATAAAACTCATTTAATGATGTTAAATGGCCCTAATGATGGATCCCTCTACAAAATGTATTTCTATAAAAGTGTGCTGTTATATGTTGCTCTTTACATGAATTTAACATGGTTGTAGTAATGTTAGCCGAAGTGCTTGGTGCTATTACTCATGGCCCTATTACTGAGTAAAGAGACTCATTTATGTAGCTTTTTATTTTATTTTCCTAATTAATTTAAAATGTCTGATTTCTGTTTTGAAACATGAATGCTACGATACTGTCCAAATGACAAAGTAAAATACCGGTATTCAAAGCCTAGCTCAGAAAGGTCATAAGTCTCATTCCAACCAACCAACCAGCTCCAGAAGCATGATCCTTCCACACTCCTGCATGGTTCCCCATCCAGACAGCCAGAGAGTTCACCACTGGAACCCTCCCCAGGATTTACCTGCGCTAACCGACTGAGCAGAAATAAAGATGGTTCCCCATGACTGTAGACCACTGTAAATCCCCAGCAGGTGAAGAAGTAATCTTGTTATTTATGCCGTGGATCCTTGGCCTCTGGTTCATATAGATGGTTGTCTAAGTGAATAGTTTTGACTCATGGGAACCAACTTTTACAATGAAGACTTTTTATCCATATACACCTGGATGGATTCCATGGGTTTAGAAGGCTGCCAGTGTAGAGGTAACAGGTTAAACACAGCCTCACTGACAAAAAGCTTCTATATTAAAGGATCTTGATCCCAAAGGTCCCAACACTTTTTTTTTTTTCTTCTTCCAGCAATTTCACTTAATTTTGAGAAACTTAACGCAACCAGCAATTGAATTGCCTGATCCTCGTTATGCAGTACGGGTGCTCTGACAACATGAACACATGCTCCAAAAACACCCAAATACGTCCTTTTAGAAATGCAAATGCTCTCAGTACAGTGATGCAGGTCTTTACATGTTGTAACTCATGAAATTATGTCATGCCTAATGATTCGAGCCATTTCCCGTTCTCCGTGTAGCCGGCTGCTACAGGTAACTGCCAAAATAAAGGAAACACCAACATAAAGCGTCTTAATAGGGCGTTGGGCCGCCACGAGCCACCAGAACATCTTCAATGTGCCTTGGCATAGATTCTACAAGTGTCTGGAACTTCCTGTGTGGAAGCACCTGCTTTCAATATACTTTGTATCCCTCGTTTACTCAAGTGTTTCCTTTATTTTGGCAGTTCCTTGTAAGAGCGGTATTGCCTGAGTCGCACAAAATTGAATATAACGTTGCGGATAAAGTTAGGAATGACACAATTTCATGAATACAACATCTAAAGAACTGCATCACTATACTAAGAGTATTTGCATTTCTAAAATGATGTATGTGGGTGTTTTTTTGTTTTGTTGAGCTCCCATACTGCAAAATGAGGATGAGGAATTTAATTGCTGGTTGGGGGGTAAGTTCCTCAAACAAGTGAAATCGCAAAAAAAGTGTCTGGACCATTCTATAACATTTCATTTACATATTTAAAAAAACAACATTTGGCTGTAAAAAAAAGCTAAATTCGCCTTTTAAAGAGCCACTGAACACTGGTTGGTACGTGTGTTTTTCTGTTGCTCATTAGAAAAACGTGATTTCAGTCCTTGAAGTGTTTATCCCCTATGAGACATTGCAGACTTCCTCAAAATCTCCCGAATGAATCTAAGATAACTCAAGAAATCTGTAAATAACTTTGACCTTTAATCCGGGAATGTTTTATTTTCGCAATCTTACATCTAACTAAAGTGTTTTGTGCAGCGATTCTCAGGTAAAAAAAAATGGGTAACGTGTAAACAAAGTCGGAGCTGCTGGGCATGTCTGTCTCACTGTCTGCTATTGGATAGAGAGCAATCACTGCAGCTGTTCACCCCATTTTAGTGGGAAAATGGACATCGTCAAATCAAAACACTACCTTAAATTTTCCGTTGTGACGCACAAATGTTCCAAACTCATAATTAACGAGTCAGAAACAGTTTGTTGCTTTTTAAAGGCAGTCACACTTCTTTAACAGAAGTGAGAGGGGGAGGTTAGTGCATTGTGGGTATGCTAATATTGGTGCACATGAGAATTTCAAGAAGCTCCCCTGGAACCCCCTCGAACTCATTTGCCAGTGAAACAGTTTAATCCATAACTCTCTTCTGTCTTGCTCTCTCCTGCTCTCTCTCCATATTTTCTTGTGATTCTTGGTAATAAATTCCTTCTTTTGGGGACAAAACTGTGGGTACAATACTTCCCGTAACTGAGTTGGGTAAAGTGATCCATCAACCCAAGAGGATGCTCATTACTCCTTGATAAACTGCCCATTAGCACCCATTTGGAATAATAGAAAAGGTTCAAAACGATCAGTAATACACGGAACTGGGTAAAGTGTTGTAATATGTCATTGTGGTAGCTTTTCATTCAGCACTCGTGTGAACAGCCACGCCTTCGCGGTATGTATGGTATGAGTTTCCGCCTGATCAAGGTGCAAATGAGTCGAATAATGTCTAGCTGACGGGATGGGAAAGCCGGATCGGCTGCCAACGACTACATCTGAACACGACGACTCGGCTAAGATCCTGTTCTGAACCATTTCTCTCTCTACCAGTGATGAAAGAGGATAAAGATCATGTCCAAGCAAGAGAAAATACAGAGATGGTAACAATAATCCATGTGAAATCCTAAAAACGCAACCAGAAAACGCCAAACGTGTTGGTCACTCTTGCAAAATGCACGCCCACAGAAAACACTGCACGTGTCTTGCACTTCCAAATCTCTTGGCAGGAAGGTCACATTCCAATCAGGAGAAGTCATGGAGTCCTATGGCCACCACCCCCACTCATATTTGTCAATGGTGGAATGTGGCGCCAGGAATTGACCTTGAGGTCAGTGATTGATGTGTCAGGATGTTACATCCTTTGCCTGTGGGAACAGAAGCAGCTGTGCTTTGTTATGATGGGAAGTGTATGTAGGAACACACGCTGTCGCACACACACACTGCTTGTCATACCTGCTGCTCGTAAAACGGTGGTAATGCAACATACACAGCTTATGAGTTAAGTCAAAAATATTAACAATGACTTATCGGGTCCCTTTTTGTAGAGATGTGGGAGTTAGTGTGTGCTCACGTGTTTTCCTGTCTCTATAGAATGTGTGTGCGTGCGTCTGCGTGTTTGTGTGTATGGACTTATGTGTGAGTGTGTGGGGAAAAACCCTCTTCTCTCACTGTGTTGCGATGGACAGATTCTGTTGGCTGGGAGTTCCTTTCCAGCCCCAGAAAGTAGACATGGGGATTTCCTGTAATGTGCAATTTCACTCGTGCACAACTGGAACTGTTCTTGGCAGCCGTTAGCTGCCTGCGCTCTCTTTCTCCACCCCCCGCCCCTCTCCTGTTTCTCTCTATGCCCCATCCTCTCCCATGCCAACTTTTCCCGTCGTTTTCTTTCGCTCTTTGCCCATCTTTCCTCTCTCCCTCTGTTTCTCCTGCCTGCAACCTAGTTTTGTCTGTCCTTCTCACCTCACGTGTCAGTGTCTGTCCCCTGCTCCCCCTCTTTCTCTCTTCCTTGTCAACTCTTCTGTCTTTCCATAGTCTTCCCTCACTCCCTTTCTCCCTTTTCTCCCGTTCTAACACAGGTCCAGGCCTGTGGTGGTGTTAGCCCTCTAGCTGTGCTGTCAGCTTTAACCCAACCTCTCTCTCCATTGATGTCATGAGTGACCCCTTTTTAACCCTAGCCGTCCCTTGACTGTGGCCACTACCCATAGCTGACAATGAGAGGCAAGTCTAAGGGTGGAACAGGCATGTTTCTCAGGTTGAAGGGCAGAATGGAAAACATGATTTCTCTTGCCAAATGACCAATGCTGTAACCTGGGATGGTTGATCATTCATTCATTCATTCTTCTTTCATCAGTCACATGCAGTTTATAAATCAAACACTGACAGTACTACATGTCCATACAGAAGTTATCCAAGTCAGAGACACAAAGTCATTCACATTGCAATTGTTTTTGAATTCATCTCCCCATCCAAATAATGTGTATGAGATCACTCTGTACCATTTGTTTCTCTGTATCAAACAGGAAAGCAGGCTGAGCGCCGGCAGGGAGGTTTTCACACCTTTGTCTATATGACTCTGAAAAGAGGAGTACTCTCTCTCTCTCTCACTCAACTAGGCTTTAATGGTTCTCAGAGAAAGCAGTCGTTTTAATCATCCTTTTTGAGCACACACCCTATTCACTGATAATCCACGGGAGGATGAGACAACGTTTAACAAATAAATGCATTAAGAGAGTGTGTGTATAGAGGGCATGTGCACTGTACTGCATGTGGAGGGTGCCTAAAGAGCCTGGTCCACCAGGGAGTGCGATGCACCCCACAGCTCGCTAGGTCCTTCTGGAGGCGAGGGCACAGCTGTGGTGTGTCAGCCCCAGCCAGAATCGACATCGCAGGCCATTCCTACCGAGTGTCCACCCTTCACCGTTCAGACGAAAACCACTCGGGAGTCTCGTTGCCCCCCCCGAGGGCTCCGACCACTGTTTATTTGGCAGCCGAGGTTTCCTACAGATGAAGGTCCTAACTTGGGGGATAGAGGGAGAGATGGCGTAGGAGAGAAAGGGTGAGAGGGAGAAAGAGAGAGGGGAAAGAAAGCGGGAGAGAGAAAGAGAAGAAGGGAGGTAAAGGGAAAAGTGGAGTGGCAGCCCTCCAAAGATATTAGAAGTATGGGTGGCAGGATGGAGGGAACAATCGCTTCCTCATTGTTCCTCCCACATTACACCATTCAGCTGTTCACATCCCTGGCTGTGTCCCAGCAGTTTCCTTTCCTCTCCCCTCTCTCTCCTTTCCTCTCTCCTCTCTCTCCTTTCCTCTCCCCTCTCTCTCCTTTCCTCTCCCCTCTCTCTCATTTACTTTCCTCTCTCTCTCCTTTCCTCTCCTCTCTCTCTCCTTTCCTCTCCTCTCTCTCCTTTCCTCCCTCCTCTCTCTCCTTTCCTCTCCTCTCTCGCCTTTCCTCTCCCCTCTATCTCCTTTCCTCTCCCCTCTCTCTCCTTTCCTCTCTCCTCTCTCTCCTTTCCTCTCTCTCTCCTTTCCTCTCTCTCCTTTCCTCTCCCTCTCCTCTCCTCTCTCTCTCTCCTCCTCTCCTCCTTTCCTCTCTCTCTCCTTTCCTCTCCTCTCTCTCCTTTCCTCTCCTCTCTCTCCTTTCCTCCCTCCTCTCTCTCTTCCTCTCCCTCTCTCTCTCCTTTCCTCCCCCCTCTCTCTCCTTTCCTCTCCCTCTCTCTCCTTTCCTCTCCCCTCTCCTCTCCTTTCCTCTCTCCTCCTCTTCCTCCCTTTCCTCCTCTCCCCTCTCTCCTCTCTCTCCTCTTCCTCTCCTCTCTCTCTCTCCTTTCCTCTCCCCCTCTCTCTCCTTTCCTCTCCCCTCTCTCTCCTTTCCTCTCTCCCTCTCTCTCTCTCCTTTCCTCTCCCCTCTCTCTCTTTCCTCTCCTCTCTCCCTCTCTCCTTTCCTCTCATCTCTCTTTCTCCTCTTCCTTTCTCCCCTCTCTCCTCTCCTCTCCTCCTTCCTCTCTCCTCTCTCTCTCTTTCCTCTCCCTCTCCCCTCTCCTTTCCTCTCCCCTCTCTCCCCTTTCTCCTCTCTCTCTCTCTCTCTCCCCTCTCTCCTCTCTCTCCTTTCCTCTCCCCTCTCTCTCCTTTCCTCTCCCCTCTCTCTCCTTTCCTCTCCCCTCTCTCTCTCATTTCCTCTCCCCTCTCTCTCTCATCTCCTCTCTCTCTCCTTTCCTCTCCTCTCTTTCAGAAACACTGATGGGTGAATGGACTGGATAGGTTTCCACCATGAATGATTTAATGTATCCATGATCCTTCACAGATCAGTGATCATGATTAGAGCCATGAGTTTTTTTCTGACCAGGTACCCTGACCAGGAAAAACTCTGAACCCTAGTTATAGCCTACAACTATAGTTGTAGGCTACAAATTATAAGGCTTTTGGTTTTCCCAGGGCTCTTCTCATGGTATTAGGTGAATGAGGTTGAGTTTCCCCTTTAAACGAGCACTTGGAATCTGATCCAACGACATGAGATAAAGGAAAATATTGGGAATGCTAGTATACCGCACTAGTGGGCTGAAATGCCTCTCGTGATCTCTCTTCTCTATTCTTTCCACTCCAAATACGTTTTTTTTTTTTTTTTTGCAACGAGGAGACCTAGGTTCAATCCCTTCTGGGCTCTAGTGGTCTTTTGTTGACCTTCACACTAAAACCGATGGAAAGATAAGAAGAGCTACGATTCTTTGTGAAGTCCATGTGTGGAGAAGAAATGAAGAGAAATGTGCTGTTATTAAATGTAATGTCAATTGAAATGTCATTTTAGATTGTGCATATTAAGATAGGATCATACTGTGTGAGACCACCTTGGAGAATAGAGGGTTTGTTTTTTAAACGGCAAACTGTCAATCATAATCAAAAATGGCGACTCCGCATAGGATGTTTTGTAGAGTGTGTATAAATATGTCTCAGTTACCTCTTATCTCTGTCAACATATGTCTCTCTCTTGCCCAAATCATTCTTTAACAAATTATTCACATCCCTTCCTCATATGGTCAGTGCCTGACATTCTGGTCAGTTTCATCTCTCTCTCTGAGTGTGTGTGTGACAGTTTACTGGGCATGAAATGTAATGTGGTCAGTTTTGATCACACAGGACACAACCATAATCAGGCAATCGAGCAGTGAAGTCTAGACTGAGCAGTGAGACATGGGGCAGGGCAAAGTGCATGCATCTTCTTTACAGATCCACAAGAGGGCGGTGTGAGTCCAAATATCTTTAGGCCAGTACAGACACCTCAGTCATTCGTAACATGTATGGCTGTGGGTACGCAGACCCACGAGCCGCTGCGGCCTCTCATGACGAGTTCCGTTTTTTGCCCATC
Organism: Oncorhynchus nerka; assembly: GCF_034236695.1. NCBI lineage: Eukaryota > Metazoa > Chordata > Actinopteri > Salmoniformes > Salmonidae > Oncorhynchus > Oncorhynchus nerka. The sequence goes on along the minus strand of NC_088407.1, from coordinate 35,801,736 downwards.
CCGGTTCTAGTGTTTAGTGCCACTGACCATGGCAGAGATCTGTATATAATGACGAGATGTTCATATCTCTGGCCTATCAATGGGAGTCGTTGTCCCAAAGGAAGGAAGGCAGGCGACAAGCTTAGGTCTGTATATTAAACCCTGACTTGCACTCCTCCCACTTTTCCGTTTTTCTCATCCTAGAAAGTCAATAAAACCACAATAAATACTCATTTAAATACACACAAATAACTTTTAGGCTGCATTTAGAAAGGCAGCCCAATTCTGATATGTGTTTCACTAATTGGTATTTTGACCAATTAGATCAGCCCCCTGAAAAATATCTGATGTGATTGGTCAAAAGACCAATTAGTGGAAAAAGATTAGAATTGGGCTGCCTGTCTAAATGCAGCCAAATATTGTCGAGGTTGTTGGATGACTGTTCAACTGTATGCATAAGTAATGAATGCCAATGAATATCATGAAGGTCAGGGGCGTCATGCACCCCGAAAATCTGAGGAGGCACAAAGTATGTGAGGATGGCTGGGGGGTTGGCCGGAGGGGGTCTGGTCTGGAATCTTGAGAATTTTGCATTTATTTTTCAAACATCTGAAACATCTTTTTCCTACAATCTAGAGCCATAATCATTATGTTTAATTCTATATATTAAACCAAAAAAGTTCTGCATATCTAAGCATACCTTTTGATCTGTCTGTATCCTGATTTGTTGGTATTTTTTAAATGAATAAATATGCTTCTCTTTGCTAACATCTGGGTAAATGATTGAAAATAATTTGAGTCTTATTCAGTACATTTAGTAATTTCTTGCTGTTCTAAAGTCTACCAACCTTGCAAGCAGGTATGCCAGCAGGTATGCCAGCAGGTATGCCAGCAGGTATGCCAGCAGGTATGCCAGCTAAGATCATTAGACAAGCTAGCTACTCTAACTTGATTAGATCACCTGAAATGTCTTCTTGGCAGCTAGTTATGAGGTTGGGAACCTATCTGGGTTAGCTAGCCAACTTCATAAATTTGATACAGATGTAGGATCTACATTTGATCACCCTGTTGGAAGTTAACTTGTAGTGTATTTGTGTTTTAAAAAGGTTTCTGACATTTTTTAAATTTCCACTTTGAAATTACAGACTTGACTTTCCCTTACAAAAAAATTTCCATGAATTATAATCCACATAATAAATCACATTAGCCATTATTGCAGGATTATTTTCCTGCTGTAGCAAACTGGCTTAAATAAAAACAAAACAATTTCAGGACATCTGTGGGGGGTACGTGCCCCTGTGCCCCCTAAGGGCATGACGCCTCTGTTGGAGGTGCTTGTACCCAATGGAACCTTTGTGCGTGATGCACGCTGATACAATATGTTGCACAATCAACATGTGTTTCAATTCTCGTATTAACAGGATTTTGGATCTAAAAACGTTAATTCATTCATTAATTCATTCATTCACAAGAGCTAAAAACAACTTCAGTGATAAAAAATGTTCCGACACCCTATTGGTTCCTGGATTAGAGTAGCCTAGACTAGATTATTGGCTAAAAGCGGTTCATGTGATATACACCCAATTAACAGCAGGTGCAAAGTAAACCTCATCATGCTCAACCACGCTCTCCTGGTTTAATTTGTCCAAAAGGCTTCAGAGAGATGACGTGCAGGAGCTTGCAGGGATTTGTAGTCTTGCATGATGTCTACTTTGTTTAATTTTTTTACCCCATTTTTCAGGATATCCAATTACGATCTTTTCTTTTCGCTGCAACTCCCCAACGGGCTCGGGAGAGACTAAAGTCGAGTCATGCATCCTCAGAAACATGGCCCGCCAAACCGCGCTTCTTAACACCTGCCCACTTAACCTGGAAGCCAGCTGCACCAATGTGTCGGAGGAAACACTGTTCAACTGACGACCAAAGTCAGCCTGCAGGCACCCGGCGTGCGACAAGGAGTCACTACAGCACGATGAGCCAAGTAAAGCCCCCCCCGGCCAAATCCTCCGCTAACCCGGACGACGCTGGGCCAATTATGGGACTCCACTCAGGAGGCTTCATGATGTCTATTTTGATGCTAATTAGCATTTTTGAATCTGAGAGTAAATAGAGCTGAATGAATTGATAAGTCACCTTGTCCGAGAAAGATTTACATGGTTATCAAAATATCACACCAAGGGTAAACCTACACGAAACAATCTCCTATGGGAAAATTTATGTTGGGGGAAAAAAACGATTGGAACCATTTCCCTGTTTGACCACTAGGTTTTATGGGTATTATGACACCTTCACTGTGGGGCTATATAAGGTAGGGGTGTCAAATTCATTCCACAGAGGGCTTAGTGTCTGCAGGTTTTGGTTTGTCCTTCGCTGAATGAGTTTGACGTGATTTTAGAGTTCAGCCAAGCGTAGGCTGAAGTGGTATAAAGCTCGCCGCCAATGGACTCTGGAGCAGTGGAAACACATTCTCAGGAATGATTAATCACGCTTCACCATCTGGCAGTCCGACGGACGAATCTGGGTTTGGCGGATGCCAGGAGAACGCTACCTGCCCAAGTGCATATTGCCAACTGTAAATTTTGGTGGAGGAGGAATAATGGTCTGGGGCTGTTTTTCATGGACCGGGCTAAGCCCCTTCGTTCTAGTGAAGGGAAATCTTAACACGACAGCATACAATTACATTTTAGATGATTCTGTGCTTCCAATTTTGTGGCAACTGTTTGGGGAAGCCTCCCGATTTGGCACAGTGGTCTAAGGCACTAGCTGTGCCACTAGAGATCCTGGTTCGAGTCCAGGCTCTGTCGCAGCCAGCCGTGACCGAGAGACCCATGGGGCGGCACACAATTGGCCCAGCATCGTCCGGGTTAGGGGAGGGTTTGGCCGGCAGGGATGTCCTTGTCCCATCGCGCTCTAGCGACTCCTGTGGCGGACCGGTTGCATGCACAATGACACGTTCGCCAGGTGTACAATGTTTCCTCTGACACATTGGTGTGGCTGGCTTCTGGGTTAAGCGGGCATTGTGTCAAGAAGCAAGGTGGCTTGGTTGGGTCATGTTTGTTTCAGAGGACACCTGGCTCTCAACCTTCTCTTCTCCTGAGTCTGTAAGGGAGTTGCAGCGATGAGACAAGACTAACTACCAGTTGGATACCATGAAATTGGGGAGAAAAAGGGGTATAAATAAAAAAATATTATATATAGGGGAAAGGCTTTTTCCTGTTTCAGCATGACAATGTCCCAGTGCACAAAGCGAGGTCCATACAGAAATGTTTTGTCAAGATCGGTGTGGAAGAACTTGACTGGCCTGCACAGAGTTCTGACCTCAAACACATTTTGGGATTAATTGGAATGCAGACCACGAGCAAGGACTAATCACCCAACATCAGTGCCCGACCTCACTAATGCTCTTGTGGCTGAATGGAAGCAAGTCCACACAGCAATGTTCCAACATCTAGTGGAGCGCAAGCAAAGGGGGGACCAACTCCATATCAGTTCCCATGGTTTTGGAATGAGATGTTCGATGGGCAGGTGTCCACATACCTTTGGTCATGTAGTGTCTATAGGCCTCTGTACCCTCCGTGGGGGTCCGTGGTTACAGCTAGGGGGAGGCGTTGTACAGTGGTCACACAACCAGGAAGAGCTTGATAGAAAAAGTCTCGCAGCCTAAGTGAAGTGTCAGTAGGCAGGCACAGAGAACAGCAGGTCTCGACGTCCCTGACAACCCCTAAACTCCCGTGCCAATAACCATTCTTGGATTCGGAAACGGAGCTGTAAGAGTATATGTATTTGAATTTTAAAGCTTATTTTGTGAATTTGGTTTATCGTTTGAGCTAGAATATTGTCAATTTGAAACACAGCAGAGAAACTCGAGTGGCTTTTGAGGTTTACAGTCCTAACCTACTAGAGACGGTCTTCCCTATCCTTTGCCATGGCTTCGACAACCTGTACCAGATTTACCGACGAGTATAATCTATACGAAGAGCTGGGAAAGTAAGTATTACAATGTTTAAAAAAAACATTTTTTAAGCCATCTTGATTGCGTTATGTTTAAGTACTGACGCTCTAAACGATTGGTTCTTAATAAGATTACCTGTTACCTGCGTGGTGCACAGAAACGGCGCTTACTGTATTTACAAGTTGTCTTTAAATAATTATCCTAAACCTGTCCTCTCTAAAAGCGTTTTTTTTTTAAATATATTTTTAATTCGGTTGAATGTTTACGTAGTATTTCAATAGCTCTTGGCAAGTCCCCGCCCTTTCAGTGGAGTAACCATTGTAGTAAGGGCGTTAAAATTCACAAGTGGTGCGTTTTCGTTTATAAAGGGTAGCGCCTCCAAGTTTATGGAAAAACCTTTCTTCAGAAGCAATGTCATCCTCAGCTCTCAGCTAAATGAAGTGCCCTTGTAAATGTGACCTATTGATCCGCTCTTTATTATTATTGCCCAATGCCCACGTGTCATTATGCTGTTCTTGCAGTTGTTGTCAACACATTGATATTAATGATGGTGTATTGAAGGTCCAAGGGTCACCGTTTTAAAAATGGGTAACAGCCCTCTATCCCTGTGTGACTGAGAAGATGCCCTTGGCATTACTGACTAGACTGCCCTACTGTACCAGCGCAGGGCGCCTTTGCGGGGGTGGGGACAATTATGTCACTCGCACTTTCTCTGTCTTCAGTGCTATTTTCAGCGACGTGTCAAGAAGTGGTGCGAGGCTCCAGTGCTTGTAGTCTATTTCTCTTTCTTTGGCATTACATGTGCTGGACTATCTGCAATACCTCTCAAATTGGACTAGTTACCCAGGATTCCACGGGGCACCTTTTTTTGGTCTCACCTGTTTAAAACGATAGAAACAAATGTTTTGATTTGTCACCACTGCCTTTTTTATGTCTCAATAGATGACCATTTTAAAGTCAAGTCAATCAGCTTATAAAGTGTAGCGTAACAGTTAATTATTACCGCACAGGTGATATAGGGATAGATCCATTGTTTGAGTACTCATCTGTTTTTATGTTTTCCTAAAGGGGAGCTTTCTCCATAGTGAAACGATGCATGAGGATCTCCAGCGGACAGGAGTATGCTGCCAAAATCATCAACACTAAGAAGCTATCTGCTCGGGGTAGGTGCCTCTACCATGTCTTTGCAGTCTCTGTTGAAAACCACTGAATATCACAACAACTCCCTGTTATGTCAAAAGTTTTCAGTGAGATGCACGGGTGGTGGCTTTTGCCTGGTATTTATCTTCAAATTACATGGGAACATGGTACATACGTGGTATGCAAGCGTTTCCCAAAAACGTTGTCCCCGAAACACCAAGGGATGCACTTTTTTATTTTATTTTTTACACTGATTCAAATGATCAAAGCTTGATGATTAGTTGATTATTTTTAATCAATTGTGTAGTGCTAGGGCGAAAACCAAGACGTGCACCCCTTGGGGTCCCGAGGACCGAGTTTAGGAAGCCCTTGTGGTATGCAGTTCCAGAGATGGACCCATTGTTGCCACATATATTTCTCAGTAAATACCAGAGCTGGGACCAAGTCGCACTCATTTGAGTCACAAGGTCGGAGTCTCAAGTCAAGTCCCAAGTAGAACGGGTCAAGTCGAGCCAAGTCCAAGTCGTACATTATAAAAGCAAGTCGAGTCAAGTCCAAGTCGTGCATTATAAAAGCAAGTCGAGTCAAGTCCAAGTCGTACATTATAAAAGCAAGTCGAGTCACTAGTTTTCTTCAAATCAAGTATATAAAAAAAATCTATACATGCTAAGACTTCGTCAACTACAAATCTGTGTCTATTTATTTTGGCTACCAGACACTGCTCTTTTCATTATTTTGCCTACAACACATTTTGATCATGCAATTTGTAAAAAATGAGGGACTTTGTAGCAGTCGTAAGGGCATGGAATCACAGTAGGCAAGGCAGGTTGACGTGCGCAGAGTCTAGATTTATTTACAGGTCTTGGTGATCCAATGGTGAAAGCACCATATCATACAGAATATGCAAGTAGATTCTCCAAATGTACACGGGCAACAGCCAAAAGAAATAGCCTCTGTATCAGGCAGGCTTCACCTGTCCTATCTAAACACAGGTAGAGAGCAAGACTGCACAGCCTCCCCTTGAGAAACCAAATCAGACCTTTCTAACAGGATTACAAACGGGTACATATAAGCAATTGGCCACTCGCAGGACCATACAAGTAACCAATTGGCAATTACAACCAATAAACTGGTTCGACAATGTTTTTTTTCCCCCCTAAAGGCAATTTCCACAGACATTGGTACATTCATCTTAATCAGACATAATGATTATTAATGCTATTTCATCACCATTCATATATGGAACAATCATTTTGTCTTATTCAACGTTCTGACCCCAAAGCCCTCCTATTACGCACCACCAGAATGAGAAACACAGGACACATGGAACTCTGACATAACCCGGGAAACATGAACAAAGGAAACACACGTTGAGTTAAATGAACAGAACTTAAGTCTTGCGAACATTCATTGCGCCCAGAGGGTAAGATATGGTCCATTTTAAAGGTATCAAACATGAAACAGAAATATCTGTGTTGCAATAAATGGTACGGGAGGGAATGTTGAAACGCTAGCAACTATTGTAGGATTAGATGGGATATAAATTGACGAAATATGCATTTAAATGTGTGAAAGCAAGCGCAAACATTTCAACAATAGAGTTTGGAGAGCGCAAGTGGAGACACGTGCCTGTGGTGCGTCTTGGCCACAGTAATAATTGAATTTGAACAACAAATTCCAAATGTAAGCTTCATAAGGAAATCATCAATTTCAAGCCATTTTGACATACCAAAAGACCAGTAGGCCTATTGTAATTGTTGCTTGATGCCCCATTGCTGGTGAGCTTGCAAGTAATGCAAAGATCTTTATAACTAACCCAAGATAGATCAGAGCCTGTTGTTTCCAATGAATCCTTAGTGGGCAGAACAAGCAAAGGAGGTGGGCAGAGCCAAGCGCGAGCTAGTAAGATACAATTGGCACATTCTAGCATATATTTGCATATTTCCATTAGAGAGCGCCTACGGTATGAAGTGCCCATGACCAATAACTCAATTCATCCTTGCACTTCTTCTAAACAACTGAAGTTTTAGAAACTTTGGCATAGTGTAAAGAAGAAGAAAAAGAAGAAAAAAAACAGAGTCCACTCTTGTTACAGATTCTTGTTTTGGAAACCGAAAACTGTAGGGCAATCCAAATGTTTCATGATGAGAAAATTATCTGAATGTAGGCCAAAATCCACATCGCTCCATATCGCTCTATCTTCCCTCACTGCCGGCACCCTGGGCTTCCTCTCATCACCATATTTGATACAGAGTGGAAACGCCAACCAGATGCTTCACGTTTATACGTCCGGTGAAATATGTGGCTCATTGTTCTATCTGGTTAATATTCTTGATCACCAAAGCATTTTGTAGCAGGCAATTTTCTCCCCCTACAATTAGATGTTTGCACTGACCTCTGATCTTATAGCTGCACAGCAATCTGTTCCCTAGCTCACCCGACCTGTGATTGACTTTGCTTGTCCAATCAGAGGGCCTAGTGTGCATTTCACTAGCCAATCTGTTGCACGTTTGTTTTGCTAGGGCGACGCTGTGACTACTGTCTCTGGCTGCGTGTAGAGTCATGCATGGAGACTGTGTCACACAATTTGTGACAAAATGTTAAAAAACCTGGCCGAATAATTTCAAATCGTCAGCTTCAAGTCATAAAGTTTGTGACTCAAGTCGGACTTGAGTCAAAGTCATGTGACTCAAGTCCACAACTCTGGTAAATACCAGCTGAGCTAATGTCACCAAGAAGAATGTGTCTTGGCTAGAAGGGATACAGCTTATGTCAGTGACATCACACTCTCGCTATGAACTCTGATTTAGCCAGCATAACTAGCTGTTCAATCTGACACTAATTACATTTAAAAAATATTTTTTATAAATTATTTCAATGGGCAAGAGGAAATCTAACTTGTAATGTTGGTCACCATCTAGATGTCACAGTGACATGCCTAGCTATTACTGCCCTCGGGATGCATCATGCATGACAACAAGCCGGTGCGAATGGCAAGTGCACCGGTGTTGTATTCAGGTGCTTGCCAATGCGAGTTGCTTCATTCTGGGCAGCTGTATCATTAGGTATCAGGCGGAGGCTAACATGGTCCACTTTTTTTCCCTCCCAAAACTTATTTATCTGGAGTACGATAGCCAGGGCTGGCCCTGGACGTTCTGCCGCCCTAGGCGAGACAAAAATAATTACATCTTAGACATTCTAATGAATCTAAGCTTGGCACTTTCAAACGTTACCTTTCCACCTAGACAGAGGCTCTACTGATGCAGAAAACTGTAAGCTTCAACTACTGGCTACTCGTCCGTTGTATAACCCAACAACAGTAGTGTTTCCCTAAAAGCTGCCTGGGTTTAAACAAACATCTTATCTTTTCAGAAAGAGATGAGATCAATTAATAGGGACAGAATAGCAATTTTTTTATATTTTTTTATCTCCTCGAATATTATAGGCTGCAGTTTAGCGAAATCGATATGCCCATATGCATCGGAGTCACGTCTTTCGTGGCCATTTTAGAGCTTGTTTCTACCATAAGGCATCACCGAGGTAAGCATTGTTATAGAACGCTTGATATAATCTGGATACGTTTTATGTATTTATTTCAAAATATAAAGCAAACAATATATATCCTTTGTTAAAGAAAAGGGCAACAGGGATGTGTGATACCCTCACTCAATTCGATCCCTGGTTTAGGTCAAACACAGGTCAAGCCCTTCCCAGACACCAAGGTATTTAATCAGTGCATGCGACAATATTGGAGTATTTGGCTTTACTGACATCTATGGATAGGATAATTGTCTGTCAAACAGGTAGGTTTACCACTTATTCTTTGGAAGGTGAAGAAATAAACTCCAATTATCTATGTAATTCTGTGTTTAGGCCAATTCCCCTCCTTATCCTGATGTGGCCCAGCCTGCACTAACATATCCCGTAAAGATCCATTCATATATTTTGGCCACTCACATGGATCTTTTTTGTTGTTGTTGTTGTCTGGGAGTCGGATTTAGCAGCAGCACCACCACTGTCACCGGGGATGGGGAGCAACGAGTCTGGGTCCAAGATTGTAGGGTCTTCGCCGGCATTGTTTGGAGGTGTGGCGAGGCCTGGTGCGAACACCTGTTCTTGTCCAGCCAGAGAGCTGTCATCATCGTTGGAAGTGCATGGTTCGGACTCACCCGGTTTGCCCTCTTAGCTGCTAGAATCAACGAACGGGAGATTGTTCTCGGGAAAAGAATTGCCTGTCCTCGTCGGCTTGTCATTTGCTTGCTGCACACTGATACATTTCACCAGTGAATTTCTTTGGTTTCGAGATTGTGCCTCTTTTCTCATTGTTTAAAAAAATATTTGCTTCCTGATAGTTTTTGTCTCTTAGACATGGTAGCAAATTGTTTCAAATCTCTATAGATTACTTTTAGCAAACATTATATCCACTAGTAGTAGCTAGCTAATGTTAACAGGCTAAGTTAGGCTACTGCCTTAATCACTAATTGTCTATATCACAAAAAAAATACAATTTATTTGGCAGATACATTTTTATTAATGTTTCACAATTGGATAATCCCATATAAACACACATCACCATAGCTGTGGGGTGGGGTGGAGGCGGGAACTGCAGCAACGCTATGAGCTGGTGGTGTAGTAGCCAATCACGTGCGCCGGAGTGTGGCAGCCAATTGTCAAAATGCCGCCCCAAATTCAAGTGCCACCACAGGTGGCAGCCTAATCTTGCCTAATGAGAGGGCTGTCCCTGACGATAGCAATTTACAACGAGAAATGACTTCTTGGTACTCCCGCTTGCTGAGCGCTGCTGTCCCACAGTACGGCGAGGGAAGTCGATAGTGTAGCCATCAGGGTGACTGTTAAAGCACATTTGTTGTAGGTATTTCCACCGCAAACATTGAGTTGTGCATTTAAGGTAAAATAACAAGATCCTCTACTTCCGACAATTAATCCACACATAAAACGGTTAGCTGAATCGTTTCTAGTCATCTCGCCTCCTTCCAGGCTTTTTCTTCTCTTAACTTTATAACTTTATATTGCGATTGGCAACTTTTCATAAATTAGGTGCATTACTGCCACTGACCTCGTTCGTCTTTCAGTCACCCACGTGGGTATAGCCAATGAGGAGATGGCACGTGGGTGCCTGCTTCTAGAAACCAACGAGGAGATGGGAGAGGCAGTACTTGCAGTGCGATCTTAGCAGTTCTATTTAACCCTTGGCAACGCAGACCCTTGTTGGCGCGCGCAATAATTGAATAACAGATTTGTAAATGTGTTTTGCCACGCTCGCTCATGCGACGCGAGCGGTGTAGTCAGCCTGTTAGATCGCTGCGCCCCTCGGGAGCCCAACTACAGCATTTAACGTCTACATTTTTGTGGGGGGAAAAATGTAACAAAATTGAATGATTCTGAACACACTCCAAAGTCCCAACTTCGGCAGAAAAAGTTTCAAACTCTCGCAGGAGTTTGACATGAGCTGTATCCCTTCTAGCCATGCCCAGAAGAATGCGGTATGTGGTTCTAGTTTGTTGGTCACTTGTCTCAAAGCTCTGTCAGCCTGTGAGAATTACAATACCCCCTCTGACCTCAGTCAATGACAGGAGAATTCTTCAAGACTCTTCTTAATTTTTGGGCTTAACCAATTGACCTGCAAACCAACGTCCCCCAATTTGCTCTTTCTCCCTTATCTTTTGAGGGTACAGTGTACATTCAAAACAGTATGAACATGACTGTATGAACATGACAGTAGTTGGATGTGGTCAGGCGTCTTTTGTGACTGCTTATCAACGCCTATCTTTACAGTTCCTGTTTCACTTTCATACCCTTAGTACTCCTTGTGGCGAGGCATAAATACCGTAGCTTGTGATTATGCAAGTCATAACAACATCGGTTAATAACCTACTTTGATTTCTGATTAGCAGTACACGATTCAGTGTAGCCTATTGTGTCACAACCCCAGTCACTATGGGAATGGACCCGTGTTTGAAGCGAAACTACACGTGGTAGAAATAGACATGCATTCTTTATGACCTTTTGTGTGTCTATTTCCTGGTGCTACTATAGCAAGTCTTTCCTCCTTACATTGGACCGCCTGTCTAGGAAGCAGCTCTCTGGCCTGTTTTTTTTCTCTTTTATTCTCTCCATCCTTCTCTCTGAGGGAGCTTGTGGGTGAGTGGGTCGTGTCTCCTGCTGTCTGTATGCCGTACATTGGACCGCCTGTCTAGGAAGCAGCTCTCTGGCCTGTTTTTTTTCTCTTTTATTCTCTCCATCCTTCTTTTATATCCTCCATCCTTCAGTTTGTGGGTCGTGGCTCCCCGCTGTCTGTATGCCATTATGCTTGTCTGATTTCCCTCCACAAGCCTTTAATGGGCTGCTGACAGACACACTAAGACACACACGCGATGTCTCGTGGGGAATCGGGGGTTTCCTTGCTGAACATACACTTTAGAACAGTCTGCTCGGGCGACGGAGGGCTAGAGACTAGGAAAGGGATGGAGTGAGGGATGAATAGGACTAAGAGACAGGAATGTAATTCTATCACAGACAAGTGCTAGACAACATGTCTAGAACAGAACATTTAATAACATGAGCGCGGGAGAACAATAGGGAAGGAAATAACAGAGCTGGAATGAGGAAACGGTAACCTTTTTCTTACACAATCCCCATTCTCTGTGCTAGCTACATAGAGTAAGGCGACAATTAGATTGCTGAGGTGATGAATAGAGGGAGGCCCAGGGAGGGTTGAGGAGAAGTTTATTGAGTTTTTTTCCCCCATGATTGATCCCAGGCTAGGATTGGCTTGACTGAGTGACTCCACTGAGCTGTGGCTGCCCTTACCTGAGAGCAGGAGAGATCGTGTCTCCCCATTTCTGAACTGACGGCCACTTTAGACGGAAACCCCAGCTCTGTGTCTATGCCAGATACAAGGGCTGGAGTAACATACTTAACAGGCTGGGGATCATACCTCACAGGTTTATGTGGTGATAAAACAAGCCACTGTATCCAAGCTGTAAATCTAGCACCAGCATTTTGAAATCTTATCCTGCCTAATGGCATTGAGTAGGCTACTAATAATTGTCAGTACTGTAGAGTAGGGCTGGGAAGTTCCAGGGACCTGACGATATGATATTATCGTAATGCTTAGGTGTCGATACGGTATGTATTGTGATTCCCGCGGTTCTATATGTATTGCAATTCGATGTTCCAAACACATTGCTCACTATGCACTGAGTGTACAAAACATGAATAACACCTGCTCTTTCCATAACCAGTTGAATCCAGGTAGAAGCTATGATCCTGTGTTGATGTCACTTGTTAAATCCACTTCAATCTTTGTAGATGAAAGGGAGGAGATGGGTTAAAGATTTTTTTTTTTTTTTAAACCTTGTGATAATTGGGACATGGATTGTGTATGTGTGCCATTCAAAGGGTGAAAGAGCAAGACAAAATATGCCTTTGAACAGGGTATGACAGTAGGTGCCAGGCGCACCGGTTTGTGTCAAGAACTGCAACGCTGCTGGGTTTTTCACACTCAATAGTTTTCCGCGTGTATCAAGAATGGTCCACCACTCAAAGGACATCCAGACGATTTGACACAACTGTGGGAAGCATTGGAGTCAACTTGGGCCTGTCAAGGTCAGATCTTTGATGGTCACTCCAATACCTTGACTTTGTCCTTAAGCCATTTTGCCACAACTTTGGAAGTATGCTTGGTGGTCATTGTCCATTTGGAAGACCCATTTGCGACCAAGCTTTAACTTCCTGACTGATGTCTTGAGATGTTGCTTCAATATATCCACATAATTTTCCATCTTCATGATGCAATCTATTTTGTGAAGTGTACCTGTCCCTCCTGCAGCAAAGCACCCCCATAACATGTTGCTGCCACCCCGTGCTTCACAGTTGGGATGGTGTTCTTCGGCTTGCAAGCCTCCCCCTTTTTCCTCCAAACATAACGATGGTCATTATGGCCAAACAGTTTTATTTTTGTTTCATCAGACCAGAGGACATTTCTCCAAAAAGGACGATCTTTGTCCCCATGTGCAGTTGCAAACCATAGTCTGGCTTTTTTATGGCAGTTTTGGAGTAGTGGCTTCTTCCTCGCTGAGCGGCCTTTCAGGTTATGTCGATATAAGACCTGTTTCCTCGAGCATCTTCACAAGGTCCTTTACTGTTGTTCTGGGATTGATTTGCACTTTTCGCACCAAAGTACGTTCATCTCTAGGAGACAGAACACGTCTCCTTCCTGAGCTTTATGACGACTACGTGGTCCCATGGTGTTTAAACTTGCGTACTATTGTTTATACAGATGAACGTGGTACCTTCAGGCATTTGGACATTTCTCCCAAGGATGAACCAGACTTGTGGAGGTATACATTTTTTTAATGAGGTCTTGGCTGATTTCTTTTGATTTTTCCCATGATGTCAAGCAAAGAGGCACTGAGTTTAAAGGTAGGCCTTGAAATACATCCACAGGTACACCTCCAATTGACTCAAACTATGTCAATTAGCCTATCAGAAGCTTCTAAAGCCATGACATCATTTTCTGGAATTTTCCAAGCAGGTTTAAAGGCACAGTCAGCTTAGTGTATGTTAACTTCTGACCCACTGCAATTGTGATAGATTTCACTTATACGTCACTATCTGTAAACAATTGTTGGAAAAATGACTTGTGTCATGCACAAAGTAGATGTCCTAACCGACTTGCCAACACCATCGTTTGTTAACAAGAAATTTGTGGAGTGTTGAAAAATGAGTTTTAATGACTCCAACCTAAGTGTATATAAACTTCCGACTTCAACTGTACATACTGTACCGGTCAAAAGTTTGCACACACCTACTCATTCAAGGGTTTTACTTTATTTTTAGAGAATGCCAAGAGTGTGCAAAGCTGTCATCAAGGCAAAGGGTGGCTACTTTGAAGAATCTCAAATGTAAAATACTTTTATTTAAAAACACTTGTTTTGGTTGCTTCATGATTCTGTATGTGTTATTTCATAGTTTTGATGTCTTCACTATTATTCCACAATATAGAAAATAGTAACACTAAAGAAGAACCCTGTACTGAGTGTGTCCAAACTTTTTACTGGTACTATATATACAGTGCCTTCGTGAAGTATTTTTAAAAAACAACACTGAAATATAACATTTACCTAAGTATTCAGATCCTTTACTCAGTATTTCGGCAGCGATTACAGCCATGAGTCTTCTTGGGTATGATGCTACAAGCTTGGCACACCTGTATTTGTAGTTTCTCCCATTCTTCTCTGCAGATCCTCTCAAGTAGGTTGGATAGGGAGCGTTGCTGCACAGCTATTTTCAGGACTCTCCAGAGAGGCTCTGGCTGTGCTACTCAAGGACATTCAGAGACTTGTCCTGAAGCCACTCCTGCGTTGTCTTGACTGTGTGCTTAGGATCATTGTAAACCTTCGCCCCCAGTGTGAGGTTCTGAGTGCTCTGGAGCAGGCTTTCATCAAGGAGCTCTCTGTACTTTGCTCCGTTCATCTTTCCCTCGATCCTGATCCCTCCCGCTGAACAACAGCATGATGCTGCCACCACTGTGCTTCACCGTAGGGATGGTGCCAGGTTTCCTCCAGACTTGACGCTTGGAATTTAGTCCAAATAGTTCAATCTAGGTTTTTTTCAGACCAGAGAATCTTGTTTCTCATGGTCTGAGTCTTTCGGTGCCTTTTGGAAAATTCCAAGCGGGCTGTCATGTGCCTTTTACTGAGGGGTGGCTTCCTTCTGGCCACTCCCCCATAAAGGCGTGATTGGTGGAGGGCTGCAGAGATGGTTGCCCTTCTGGAAGGTTATCCCATCTCCACAGAGGAACTCTGGAGCTCCTTCAGAGTGACCATTCGGTTCTTGGTTACCTCCCTGACCAAGACGCTTCTCCCCTGATTGCTCAGTTTGGCAGGGTGGCCAGCTCTAGGAAGTGTCTTGGTGTTTCCAATCTTCTTCTTCCATTTAAGAATGATGGAGGCCACTGTAATCTTGGGGACCTTTAGTGCTCCAGAAATGTTTTGGTACCCTTCCCCAGATCTGTGCCTCAACAAAATCCTGTCTCAGAGCTCTAAGGACAATTCCTTCGACTACATGGCTTGGTTTTTGCTCTGACATGCAACTCTGTCCCTTTCCAAATCATGTCCTATCGATAGAATTGACCACAGGTGGACTCCAATCAAGTTGTAGAAACATCTCAAGGATGATCAATGGAAATAGGATGCACCTGAGCTCAATTTAGATTGTCATAGCAATGGGTCTGAATATTTATGTAAATAAGGCATTTCTGTTTTTGCTCTGTCATTATGGGGTATATTGTGTAGATTGCTGGGGATTATTATTTAAAAAAATCTATTTTAGAGTAAGGCTGTAACATAACAAAATGTGGAAAAAGTCGAGGGGTCTGAATACTTTCCAAAGGCACTGTATATGTGTGTGTATATAACTCTCCTTTCCCCCCGCCCCTCGTCACTACTTGTAGAGCAGTGTTTCGCAAATTCAGTCCTCGAGTACCCCCAACAGTACATATTTTGGTTGTGGCTCCGGACAAGCACACCTGATTCCACTTGTCAACGAATCATCAAGACCTTGACAAGTTGAAATGCAGTATGTTGGCCCGGGCTACAACAGAAATGTGTGCCGTTGTGGGTACTGGAGGACCAGTGTTGGGGAAACACTGCTGTATTGTGACACATAGGGGCAACCTGTCTATGTCCTTACATGGTGTGGTGTTATCAGACTCTACTGAAAGCAGGGAGAAACGTGTACGCAGTGGATTGGCCTTGGTTCACTGCCCTGCACTGTTTTGCTTGAGTTAGCTCATGTGTTATCAAGTCAGTCTGTCCCCGTTCTCAAATACATTTCTGTTTAGTAACTAGTGAGCTGCTTTCTTGTGCCTGTGTGCAGTTGGCATTTTGTCACGATGTGCATGTGTGATATACCCACTCTTATTTCATTGTTTGTCCCTTTTCTGTATCCACCATTGGCAGCCCACTGCTTTAACAACAGTGATAATGCTTTAACGTTTGAGGGAATTATTTGCAGTACAGTGCTGACATTCAAGGTTACTTGTCCTTGCACTGGGGATTCCCGAAGTGGGTCGTGTAAGTTCAGAGGCTCGTGCGATGGTGAAACTCCATAGGGAAGAGTGCCTCCTTACTGACCCACGCTCTTTTTTTGGCTGGCTGTGTGGAGGTGTTAGGTGGACAAACCTATCTTTCCTCACACGCTTCTGTCAATGCATGGTCATCGGGAGTAGTGCTATCTGTACTCTCTTCATATCTCTCATTTGGTGATTTCCCCCCTTCTCTAAATTGGTTCATATTTTTCATGGGTATGTTTTTGTACCTCTTTCTGCATGGTAAGATCAGGAAGTATCAGTTTTTGGTGCCAACTCTGTCTTTCTATAAAGTTGTTGCTTAAATTTCTCTCTTGGTTATGTCTAAGCTAGCAACGAAGACATACTTGTAGGTCAAATGCTACTCATCCACAACGGCAAGCTTGTTTGGTTGACAGTTCAGGCCTACATGGTAAAATATCGGCTAGTGGTCAGACATCAAGCCAGCTAATATTTTCTGTTTGTGGAAAAACAGCAGCTCAACAGTCAGTAACAGAGGAAAAGATTAGCTGAAACCCCGCCATCCCAGGGCTGTGGAAAAGCCACTGGCAATTGTGCACAACGACCACGCTGCTTCTGGCTCCTGGAAGATACATACATTTTTCCTGAGAGAATAATCTTGGCATTCCCATGGACACAATGAGATTCATGGGAAAGTATGTTTTTCCCTCTTTGTTCAGTTAGTCCAAGTACTAGCCTGGAGCTGATGTAGGGCCCTATTCAAATCTGCGATGTAGAGAATGTGGATGGAATCACGGAATCCAGACATTAAAACCACAATTCAACAATATAAAAACATATATTGAACTTGGTAGGAAATCAATGAAATGTATTGAGAATTTATTAATTTGCCCACATTTATTATAAGACATGGACAGAATTCATCAGTGATTTAATTCGTATTTCCTGCAATTTTAAGAGGAAACGAGAATGTCTGTCTACGTGGCCGCATTTACTTCCAGTTCTCTGCTGCCAATGACTGGAACTAATTGCAAAAATCACTGAAGCCGGAGACTTATATCTCCCTCTCTAACTTTAAGCATCAGCTGTCAGAGCAGCTTAGCTATCATTGCAACTGTACACAGCCCATCTGTAAATAGCCCACCCAACTGCCTCATCCCCATATTGTTTATCTTTTTTGCTCCTTTGCACCCCAGTATCTCTACTTGCACATTCATCTTCTGCACATCGATCACTAGTATTTAATTGCTAAATTGTAATTATTTTGCCACTATGGCCTATTTATTGCCTTTACCTCCCTAATCTTACTACATTTGCACACACTGTATAAATATTTTTCTGTTGTGTTATTGACTGTACGTTTGTTTATCCCATGTGTAACTCTGTTTGTGTCACACTGCTTTTCTTTATCTTGGCCAGGTCGCAGTTGTAAATGAGAACTTGTTCTCAACTGGCCTACCTGCTTAAATAAAGGTGAAATAAAAAAATAAAATGTTTGTGGCTACCACTTTCTGTAGCCGTTAGCAATGATGCTAATGAGGCTTTCCCAAAAACCTTCTCAATTAATTGTTAACTACAAAGTAGCCTAACCTGGTAGAAGGATCATGATTATTTGCATCAATCCAGGGTATTTGTTTAGAAACTCTATCATCACGTGCGCGACAAAAACACTGGTAAACCATAACCTCTTGCTAGGTGTGCACTTGAATTAAAGGGTAACTACACCAAAATCTAAATTCATTTTTTTTTATTTCCCCAAGCATCGTTGTGGACTAAACATCCAATTTTGTTTTTCTATTACATTTGTTTTGTTTGGATTGAACCTGAAACTGGGAAAATTCTGAAACCTGGAAAAACTAAACGGAATTAGGCAAGAAATAAAACTGATTCTTTGTTTGAAATACTTCCTTCAGTAAACTTGGCCTTTATGATATTGTAGACTTGTGTCAATTTCCAAACATGCAATCTCTGGCCACTCAAATCACCCTGGGGTCATTTAGAAGCAGATTTAGCGCAGACAGTTGCCATCATCTCAGATAGGGTATATTTTTCTATATGTTTTAATTAGTAAAATCAGTTTTGACTTGTGCCTATCCTACTAGGCTCTGTCAGGCTCATTCTCTGCCAATGAGAGGAGTGTAGACTCACCCTCCGACATGGGTTGATTACCCAACCAGACCTCCTCCTAAAGTCTATTTCCGTGGCCCCATAGCATCTAATTAGCATAATAAAAACATTCCCATAAAAATCTGTTAGTTAAAGCTAGAGATTATTTTGTTGTTGTTGTTTTGAATGCGTCTCAATCCACCGCATGCGCCGACGATGCACTTCAGCAAGGTGACGGAGCTGGAGCGGCGTTTGTCAGACCATGAGACATCCCGGGAAATCAGTCTTCTCACAAAATCGTTTGTAGCGTCCAAACCGCTATGACCCCCTCTATGGAAAGATGACTCTCACGAGCACGCCCACGTGCCTCACAGGACTCTCACAATGCACCAGTTTTTTTATTTTTATGAATGGAACTAATGTATATATGGAGCCAGTTTAGTGCCAAAAGTAAGGGGTTAAATAGAATAAGAATACAAAAAATGGTATCCGGATCTTATCTCTGATTTATAGGACTGCCACTTCAGGACAAACTTTCTTTTGATATTTTCTGGGGACTATCTGTTATTCAATGCGTTTGTATGCTCTAATAGCAGGAAGGGCCAAATTAAATTTTTCATCAATGCTAATGCTCACACACACAGCGCCCACCATAAATCAAAATCACACTGGCCTGTGCCTTGGCTCATCCTTCCAATATGGCAGACCTTGGTGTCTGGGAATACCCTCTTCACACCAGCATGAATACAGATGATTCGATCACCCCAAAGACAGACATATCCTCCTCAGAGCCCTAACTTTACCATGACTGATTTGACTGCCTTTCTCAGCTTTATATTTCACACCACTTTCTGTTAGTGAATGGACTTCATTTCTGCTATGGTGAAATGTGGCACAAGCTGTGAGGTTCCCCAAGGTGTGAGGGATTTTTTTCCCCCCTTCACTCTCTTCCATGGCTGTATATCTCTGTCTCGTTTTCTTTCACGGCCAGGGGGGGTGTTGAGTCATAAACGGTGTTCGTGTCACCAGTGGAAGAGCAGATGGAGTTGTGGTGTTTTATCTCCAGGTTATTTTTGTTTATTCATTCTTTGTAAATCTGAATGGATTTGTGTAAAAGCAAAGCCCTCGGTCCGTTTTAACCCTCATATTCCATTCAAGAGAGAGTGTGTGTGTGTGTGTGTCTGAAGTCCACTGTGTTACATCACCTAATCAGTATATCTGCTAGGACACCCTGGATATTATGCTGAGCTAGTACATTCCCAAAGCATTTCTAGAACAGAGGAACAAAAGAAAAGCTACAACATTTGGTATGGTGTCAGGAGAACCTTTCCTGTGTGTCTGTGCGCATCCCCCCCCTGTGTTTCAGGCAGGCAGGCAGGCTAAAAATATCTCATTAGACAACAGAGGGGGAGTAAGAGCAGGAAGTAGGGAAAGAGAGAGAGAGAGGGATGATGTCAGTTGACAAACTATCAGAATGAACAAAATACTCAAGAGCCTTGGCAAAGCGATTTCACATTTGGCTGCATAATGTTCAATGAATGTCAATGAATGAAATGTATTTATATGCCTTCTTATTTCCGTCCTGAATCGGGTCACAATGCAACAAAGAATTGCTATATGTTCTTGTTACGGTCACCCAGCCATGACGGGAACAGTCGTGGGTGAGATGGATCAGGGAAGAGACTGGGAGAGATCAGAAGTGCGCGATGAGACGAGCACAGTGCAGAGGAGCGCACCGCGCCTGGGCCACATGTGTATCAGAACATCTTATTAGCCACCGTGTCGACGGAAATTCTTTCAACAAATCAAATGAAATTGCAGAGATGGAATCTGGTGTCGTCCCCGGGTTTGGCATATCATTGGCGGCGTGGAGGTCTCCTGTTCTTTCTCTCCTGTCCTTGATATCCAGGCATTTTGTCATTCATTTTGTTTGTGGCATACCTTTTTGAATGACTCTCTTGTCATTTAGATGATAAATCCATGAAATGCATGGTTTGTCACCATGGTTGGTCACTTGAATCTAAAGCTCAGGCGATGGGTCCGTCATCAATGTGAGTTGGCTACCAGTGTCTCATTGCGATTTATAACAGTGATGGATACTTGTGGATAATGTGCCACTGAATCCACACACACAAGCACTTGTTTTCAAGCTCCAGACAGATCAGTCTCAGATATCCTCTATCCCATCACTGCTAATACAAAAACATTGACAAACAGGCTGGTCAGGTGTCAGAACGAACGAGGGATTTTGATTTTATATCTTTCTCTCGTTTCTGATTTGTGATCCACGTTGGTTATTTTCCCTCTCCTTCCCTTCGCCTGTTTCCAAGTTCATTTTCCAGTTGGCTGAAACAGCCCTGTTTGCATCACGTGTGTGTGTGTGTGTGTGCGCTGTCTATTTTCAGACCTGACGTACACTCCCTCAGAAGTGCTAGGCTACGCTAGCTAGCTCCATCACCGTGCCACTACACCACAGCCTGTCTGGCACGAGCACTCCTTAAATAATACATAGAGAGAGACTCCACAAAAACAGTCATTTGTTTTCTCTCCCCACCGGGGGTTTGGGGGTGGAAGGATTATCAGTGCCTGATTGAATGCAAAAGAACGAAGACATTGAGTGGGGGGGAAAAAATGGACTCTACTCATACCGTGTGATTTTTGCGTAACCACACCGTGCATCACGTCGAACAGTAACCCAGATCCTATCTATGTAAGCCTAAAGTGCTGCCAAGCCTGTCATCCCTGATCGATCTGTATATATTTTTTCCTTCTCCTTCTATTTTGGAGGGATAAATGTGAGCTTTCCCCTTGGGCTTCAGTCTAAATCCTTATTTAGCAAAGTAGGCCAGGGAACTCGGGGGGTGGGGGGGTGGTACAGGGCTCCCTTAATTATAGCCTTTTTGTCTGGGAGACAGAGACAGAAGGGGCGCTCACACTCTTAATGAACGATGGCACCATCCACCGGGCCTTCTGGGGTTAAGCATCTATGGCCTTTTCTCATTTTGGCAGTCCGTTCTCCACCCTCTCTCCTCGGTCCTCTCTCCTCCATGACCCGGGAAACCGATAAGTGGTCGAGGAGAATTTCTTAGTAGGCGAACGGAAGAGTGTCCTCCCTCCTCCATATCCATCTTTCATCGAGGATAGTCATGTGTATCCTATCAGAGTCCTTCGCGGAAAACTTTTGAAATCTGCCACACCCTCTTTAAATCAGCTATGTTTTTGTCAGAGAAGAAAATCTTGTACATGTTTAAAACGATAAGCAGCACGTTTTTCTCTAAAATGTATTGCACAACTAAAGATTTATTTTGAGATCCACCCCTGCTAACTTATTTTTGTCTATGTTCCCTATCTTTGCTTTCTCTCCTCGATTTATCTTTTTCAAAAGGAGGCAAAAGAGCATGCAGAAGTTGAGCAAATCTAATTGGGGAAAAGGCCATTGTTTCTCTCACTGTTTTTCTCTTGCTCGCTGAGAAACGGGACTAATGGAATGGAAACTTTCCGGGGATCATTATTTTTCATTGACCTCTGACCTCCTGTTTTTTGTGCTCCTGGAAGATGGGTTATGTGTAAATGTGTTCTGTGTGCAGGAAGAACAGTGGAAACACACGGCAGTAATGAGACTCTGATAAATATTGTTTATCGATGGATTTTGTCTCTGTCATGCATTCCCTCTGTTATTCTTCCGCACAGCGTGCCAGCCGGTCTTACAGGTGTTAGGTGGCTTATTCTAGCTTATGTTCCAAGCCGAGACTGTCAAACACACTCCTTAATACAAAGTGGAACAAGTCCATTCTCCTTCACCCTGCCGCCATCTTAGAAAGCACTACCCTCATCTGTATTCACACATTCAATGGATTGTTATTCCAGCCTTCTCTGCTGAGGTGAAAGGTGTTCTCCCCAGCAGTATTGGGTTTGTCCTTGACGAGGCCACGCTTTTTGAAATTTCGACAGCAATATATGTGGTTGTGGGTGCGCGCATGCGGAGGGCTCATTGTCATGTAGTAAGAGCCCCCCCCCTTGCTGAATAGGAAATGCGTCGTAGATACTGTATCTATCTTATAGGTGTACAGTGCATTCGGGAAAGTATTCAGACCCCTTCCCTTCCTCCACATTTTGTTACGTTACAGCCTTCATCTAAAATGGATTCAATTAAATGTTTTCCTCATCAATCTACACACAATAATGACAAAGACGAAACAGGTTTTTAGATTTTCTTTCCCAAATGTATAAAAATGGTGTTTATTTACATAAGTATTTAGACCCTTTGCGATGAGACTTGAAATTTAGCTCCTGTTTCCATTGTTCATCCTTTGAGATGTTTCTACAACTTGGAGTCCACCTGTAGTAAATTCAATTCACTGGACATCATTTGGAAAGGCGCACACGTGTCTATATAAGGTCCCACCAGTTGACAGTGCATGTCAGAGCAAAAACCAAATCATGAGGTCGAAGGAATTGTTTGTCAAGTTCCGAGGCAGGATTTTGTTAAAGCACACATCTAGGGAAGGGTACCAAAAGATTTCTGCAACATTGATGGTCCCCAAGAACACAGTGACCTCAATCATTCTTAAATGGAAGAAGTTTGGAACCACAAAGACTCTTCCTAGAGCTGGCCGCCCAGCCAAACTCAGCATTCTGGGGAGAAGGGTCTTGGTCAGGGAGGTGAACAAGAACCTGATGGTCACTCTGACAGATTTTCGGAGTTCCTCTGTGGAGATGGGAGAACCTTCCAGAAGGACAACCATCTCTGCAGCACTCCACCAATCATTCCTTTATGTTAGAGTGGCCAGGTGGAAGCCACTCCTCAGTAAAAGGCACATGACAGTCCGCTTGGAGTTTGCCAAAAGGCACCTAAAGGACTCTCAGACCATGAGAAACAAAATGCTCTGGTCTGATGAAACAAGATTGAAATCTTTGGCCTGAATGCCAAGAATCACATCTGGAAGAAACCTTGCACCATCCCTACGGTGAAGCATGGTAGTTGCAGCATCATCCTGTGGGGATGTTTTTCAGTGGCAGGGACTGAGAGACTAGTCAGGATCGAGGGAAAGATGAACCGATCAAAGTACAGAGAGATCCTTGATGAAAACCTGCTCCAGAGTGCTCAGGATGTCAGACTAGGGCGACGGTTCACCTTCCAACAGGACAATGACCCTAAGCACACAGCCAAGATAATGCAGGAGTGGCTTCTGGACAAGTCTCTGAATGTCCTTGAGTGCCTCAGCCAGAGCCCGGTCTTGAACCTGATCGAACATCTCTGGAGAGACCTGAAAATAGCTGTACAGCGACGCTCCCCATCCAACCTGAACGAGCTTGAGAGCACCTGCAGAGAAGAATGGGAGAAACACCCCAAATACAAGTGTGCCAAGCTTGTAGCGTCATACCCAAGGAGTCTCAAGGCTGTAATCGCTGCCCAACATGCTTCAACAAAGTACTGAGTAAAGGGTCTGAATACTTATGTAAATGGGACTCGTATTTATTAATATGCTCAAATGTTTTTGCTTTGTCATTATGGGGTATTGTGTGTAGATTGATGAACAAAAACAATTTCATCGATTTTTTTTTTTTTTTTTTTTTGAATAAGTAACGTAACAAAAAGTTAAGGGGTCTGTACTTTTCGAACGCACTGTATTAGTTGGAACTGGTTGAGTGTCTAGTATATATTTATTTATATTCATATACTCTCCCATGGAGCTGACTTGAGTATGATCACACTGCTTATGGCAATACGCAGCAGGAACTTTGTATCTGTCAAACAAAACCCGACGTCTGCTTCACTTTTTAAATATCCTTGTCTGTACATAGACCGTTGAAGAGCTGCAGCACCACGTGCTTCTGTAGAGATGTCTACTAGATGCATATGTGTTCCCTCATGTGCATTGTCACCTACCATCTGATCCCGTACTGTATATAAATGGCTTCAAAGCTGTGCTCATCGTCACCGCCTCTTATGCTACATTACTATGCTACGTTAGTCCAATAAGAGAGCGTTCTGTATCCCTCGTACAATGTCTATTCTGTTCATCAGCCGCATTGTCGTCCCAGAGCTTTGAGCCGAGCCTCTGTTCCCTCATACAAAACGTTACAATTCAGACACCGTTCAGGCAATGTTCCGTCACTAATGACCCCTATGTGGTAGACCGGCCCCCTCATGCTCTCCCTGGGTAATTAACTGTTCACACTGGGGCTAATTAAGGGCTTCTAATGATGCATCACTCACCCAGAGACCAGACAAGCTGTACAAGCTATAGAACAGAACACTTTGTGACCTAGTGCTATGTGTACCCAGCCAATGAAGTGCCAGAATGTCAGTGAAACTTAGAGCAGGCACGATCACAGTGACAGCTTGTTCTCTCTCGCTTTCTCTCGACTGGGTGTGAGACTAGAGAAGTTCAGTCATCAAAGCAAGACGAGCTTGCGTCTGTTAGGGTATCTGTAATGGCAGGTTGCTCTCACACCGTTCTAGGTGAGGTTACGCCAGCTAGGTGTCTCTGAGAGCTCATCAATAAATCCGGGATTATTCAAATCTACAACCCGGTGGGTGACAAGCACGACCCCTTAACTAGTCATCTTACAGGGATGGTGGATGTAAAATCATATGCTTTTCAGTGATTGCATATCATTACAACTTGTTGGAATACCTCCCATATACCTCCCATGAGCGAAGGTAGTACAGGATGCTATGACTCCCAAGATGAATCCAATCGAGAGGATAACCTGAACCCCATGACAACAACGAAAAAGTCCCCCTTGCTTTGCAAAACCCTGAGAGACCTTATTATTGGGAATTGTCTCTGTCTGTCTCAATGAGGTTCAAGTGGACCCCAATGGAAGGCCTAGTCAGTGATCAGATGAAACCGTAGCGCAGTTTAGACGGAGAGAGATGATGGAGTTGATAAATGGGCAGAGAGCGGATGCAGGTAGACTTACTTACAGAAAGATAAGAAACCATGAGGAGAGGCCTGAGTGCAATCTCCATCAGACACAATCTAATATTCATACGCCATCCACCTGCCACTGTCTCCCTACAGCGAGTGGGTCAACTAAATGAAAAACTCTGAGCCTAGTGTGGTTCTGTCAGCACATAGTGATAAGGAGGAGAGGAAGGATGTTTCTGGGTACAATATCTCCTCGGACAGGTGGAAAGGGGGAGGTAGAGGAGGCATAGAGAGATAAAAAGGAAGTGTGGGTGGAATGGGATTGCTCTGTAAATGTAACCTAGACTAGTTGTCTCATGGTGAGCACACTAAGAACAAAGAGCATGAGTAGGAGATCAAGAAAGGCAAATCAATAGTTTCTCACGAGAACTAGTACTAGAAAGTGTTTGGTGTGTTTTACTCAGCTTGTTTGCTCGCCGTATCACAGATACCAGACGTCTTCGTTTGCCCTCGTGTAAATGGCCTCATCACATCTCTGTTCTGTGACCGTTTGTAGTACAGGCCCACTAATCATTGACTTTTATAGGCTCTCCACTAAGTACACTTGTGGCTAGGGCTGGGAGATTATGGCCAAAATATCATATCACAATATTATTCACTTTTTATTTTACAGTATTTTATGTTTTGGAATAATAATTTCTTAATTTGCATTGTTGTGCATGACCCTAGGGCGGTAACATACATTCTGAGTGATTTTTCAATGGGGCATTCTCCATTCTGATTTGTTTTTTTTTACATTCAATCAAACTTCAACCAAAAGTTGATAATTTGAGATAATTTCCACACTACCACATAGGCCTCATTTTTAACCAACTATTGCAATTTGCAATTTGACTTGTGATTTAGAGCAACACTGGGTGAACTGTTGGAATCATATCAAATGACAATTAGTCTAAATCCATAGTTAGAATGTAATAGTGGGCACTTATAATAGGGCTTGACATGACAATGAATGATAAAAGCCAGGGAGGCATTCATAGAATCAGGAATTGTAATACTAATGGGATCTCTATGGAGGTGTTAATGTGACAGGGTAGGAAACAGTGTTGGCCCGTGTTTTACAGGGGAGTGAGACCCTAATCTTTGGCGACATTAAATGTTTTATCTAATACATTCCTGCTTTGCCTATTCCTCTCTGATTTTAGAAGATACTGTTTTACCAACAACATGCTGATTTAGGCCTACACCATCACTGGTATCAGGCTGTAGTAGCGAACTACGTTTGCTCTGACTAGGTACATTTATTAGCTAGCTAACTAGAGATTAGCATTAGTGGCTAACAATTTATTTTAGCCACAATTTGCTAAGAAAAGACCAACTTAGTTTGTATATCTAGCTGTTTGAAGACACTAATAATGGTGTAAAATATTGAACACTTGTGGATTTACTACTCAAGGCTATGTTTAGCCACCTATGGTTAGCTTAGCCAACACCACATTTTGGAGCTATCCTTTGCTATCTGCTGTTGCCATGACCACTGGGTCACCACTTTGATCATCACTTTCCATTGCTGTTCAAAGCCCACTCTAAGTAATATGCTGCATCCAGACTCAGACTTCTATATCACAGATCCAGACAGTAAATCTAACATTCCCAGGTTGAGCTCCTTAGAGATGGTGTAAACACACACCACAGCTGGAATGTGCTCTGTGTATTTTAGCTTTAGGTTGTTAAACATTTTTGTTCATATCTCAGCCCAAATGTCCTGCCAAATTCAGTCAGATTGCTGTGGAGATCAGTGATTCTTACAATGTGTCCGACTCTGCTTTCTAGCGTTGCCGGATGTTCAGAGTTGTGAAATGGATTCAGCTGGCTGGTAGGCCATCCCACTGTGGACCTACAGTGTCTTTTGATATTGATATGCCTTTTGCCTGTTTGGCTTCAAATGTGCTGATCACTTAAAACCACACTCATTAAATGTAAATGCAGTTTATCTTGATGCTAAAAACTGGGTTATCCTCTTTATTTCGCTCCCTTTTTTTGGCCTAGCCTCTGATGCTTTTTTACATCCAGCCCTCATTTACGTACTGGCTCTCCGTTGGGGGAACCTTCTCTTTTTTTTTATCTTCTTGTATTTAGTGTGTTGGTTGTGAGACTGGGGAGATCTCAAGGAACAGACGGCATGCTAGCTGGTCGAGCTAAACTCTCAGGTAAACTGAACCGATTCAACACTGAATTCCAGAACAGAATGCAGCCTATGACATTTGCTTTAAGAACACAAGAGGAGAGAGGTCAGGAATACTGGGAAAAATGGGTTTCGTACATGAAAATGGTCTAATTCAAAGATGTCAATGTAACTAATATGATGAAGGTATGATGTGCACTGCAACTGGCAGATCTTTTTTTTTAAACTTCATTTGTACTTTCTTTGTGTTCCTCAATCAAAAACAAAGTATAAAAAAAGAACAGAACACAGCCAGTGATTTCTGCTTTCCGGTATGTTTTAGAGTTTCCCAAAATGGAATCCCAATGTCGTAGTTGGTGCCTGCCTATGAACACTAGATGTAGAATGTATTTTGTGGCCACTTTCATTAGCAAGTCTTTGAAAACATATTCTGGATTGCTTGGACTAACTGTGACCCTCTGGCCTTTGCTACAGTATATTTGATTTCAAATTGTAGTAGAAGCTTTGGTTATTTTCAGGATCTTTTTTTAACCAAAGCTATAGCTTTTTGCACTTCTTTTGAGCCTCCTGACAGAGAATCTCACCAGGTAATTGAGGTCACTCCATGGCAACCTAACCTTTTGACCCCTAACATCTTCCTCCGATGCTGTCTGTGTGGTAAAGAAGGGGGTCGAGTGATAAATGGCAGATATGTGAGAGCAGAACTAATAAACGGGCTCTGCCCGATCACTAAAATGGCCACCCCGATCAGAACTACAGATCACAAAATGGTCGACTGCCAAAATGACAATTCCCAGAAGCAAGGGGGAACGCTCAGAAGGTGGGGCCGACCCACAGATAAGGGGTCAAGACGAACCTGGAAGAGAGAGAGGAGGAGCTGGATTTACCGTGTATGAGCTGGACTGTTTGGACTTACCTGTTGGCGTTTGGACCTGGACCTACCGAGAACCCAATTTGTGTACCGAACCCTGCTATCCTTGACCTCGCCTGCGGCCTGTGTGGACCAGGACTGAGAAACAAACACACCGCTACTGTCCTGTTCGAAAGAACTCTCATTCTGGGGTGATTTTGGTGACTGTTTCCTGCTTAATTTGTGACAAATTCTCCTAATCTTGAAGTGGTTTTGTCACATGTCCCAACACCAGACAAAACTACGGGCCACTAAACCTGCTGTGTCTCAAGCAAGAGGGCGCCGACAGAGAGTCGCCTCGCTTCTAATCCTTAGGAAACTATGCAGTATTTTGTTTTATGTATTATTTCATACAGTGGGGCAAAAAAGTATTTAGTCAGCCACCAATTGTGCAAGTTCATCCACTTAAAAAGGTGAGAGAGGCCTGTAATTTTCATCATAGGTACACTTCAACGATGACAGACAAAATGAGAGAAAAAAATTGTACTTTGATTCGCACTTTTCGCACCAATCACAGGACGACAGCAAAGGATGAGGTTTCTGTCCTGAATGCAAATACTCTGTCCATGTGGTCGGAGAAGAGATTATATGCTAGCTATGCATCACTTACTGTCACACATGAATGAAAATCTGCACTTTGAATACAGAAATAGACTCTGGCCAAAAAAATAACGAACCTTTCTGTGTAGATTTAATGAACAAAAGCAGACTTCAGTGCCTTATGACTCACAGAAACACATTAAAAAAAAAATTTAGATTATGGAGGCGAAATTTCTCACTTGACTTTAGTCTTGAAGTTATACAGGTCACAGTCAGAAGCAATTTGAGATAACTGAGGTTGTTGCACACCGTTGTCAAGCTGAACAGCCTCCGGTTGAAGGTGACTCAGTTCTGTGATGCCAATGGGAGAGAGCTGGAGGTGTGTGTGCTCATGCACGCAAGTTAATGCACTGCCTGTATTCATATCTCTTTTGATTGGCTTGTCTTATAGGTTATCAATAAAACGTCAATATGGTATAGAGCATTCCAACTGTCTGCCCGGGGGGGGGGGGGGGGGGGGCGGCAAGGAGACCCCCAGCTCCGCTAAAACCATTGACACCTACATGCCGTTTTCAAGGGTTTGTGAAATAAACGTTACAACTATTTGGTTTTAATATTATCACCTCTCGAAGAGCATAGGTCAAAACAACACATTTCCGATTATTCCACATTCAGCTCTATCATCAGAGTTATACAGAAAGTAATTGCATGCTTTTCATGATCAGCAAACATCAATTGATCACGTCATTTCAGATACGGGAGGGTAGCCTATCCATTTGGCATGCAGCTAGCTTGCTATGCAAACGTGTCATTTTAGCTTGCTGCTTCAGGGTTTGTTGGCCTGAGCTTGACATCGGCGAGTCCTCGACCTGGTTAAGTTGTCAGTCGGACTTCTGTCATCACCATACACTGTCTATACAAAACATTAAGAACACCTTATTTTTCTACGAGACTGACCAGGTGAAAGCTATGATCACTTATTGATGTCACTTGTTAAATCCACTTCAATCAGCGTAGATGAAGTGGAGGCGGCAGGTTAAGGAAAGATTTTTAAGCCTTGAGACAATTGAGAGGTGTATGTGTCCCATATAAAGCGGGTGAATAGGGAAATGTAGGTGCCTTTTGAATGGGGAGTGGTAGTTGGTGTAAGGTCCACCGGTTTGTCAAGAACTGCAACACCGCTGGGGTTTTCATGCTTAACAGTTTCCCAAGTGTATCTGAAATGGTCCACCACCCAAAGGACATCCAGACAACTTGACACTATTGCGTGAAGCACCGGAGTCAACATGGGTTAACATCCCTGTGGAACGCTTTCAACACCTTGTAGAGTCCATACCCCAAAGAATTCAGGCTATTCTGAGGGCAAAAGAGGGGACACAACTCAATATTAGGAAGGTGTTCCTAATGCTTGGTATACTCAGTGTAGATGGCAAGCAAATCGAACAATATTTGGATATAGCCATTTAGTTTATCCCCTGAAAGTTAGCTTGTTAATAACTAGCCATATTTTGACATATGTTATTAGCTAGCTAGACAATTTGGCATAGTCTGTAAGTCAATGTAGCCTAGCTATCATGTCTATTAAACACTAACTTATTCCACATTGAGGTTACAGACTGAATTTAAAAAATGATTAAATAGTTCTCACCCATCTACACCCAATACCCCATAATGACAAAGTGAAAACAGGTTTTTAGAAATGTTTGCAAATTTATTGAATGTGAAATACAGAAATGTCTCATCTTTGGCAGCGAAGTCTTTAAGAGCTTTACACACCTGAATTGTACAATATTTGCACATTTATTCTTTTAAATATTCTTCCTGCTCTGTCAAGTTGGTTGTTGATCATTGCTTGACAGCAATTTTCAAGTCTTGCCATAGATTTTCAAGACAATTTAAGTCAACTGTAATTAGGCCACTCAGGAACATTCAGTTTTGTCTTGGTAAGCAACTCCAGTGTATATTTGGCCTTGTATTTTAGGTTATTGTCCTGCTGAAATGTGAATTTCTCTCCCAGTGTCTCTTGGAAAGCAGACTGAACCAGGTTTTCCTCTAGGATTTTGCCTGTGCTTAGACCTATTCCATGTATTTGTTATCCTAAAAGACTTCTTAGTCCTTGCCAATAACAAACATACCCATAACATGATGCAGCCACCACCAAAGAGTGGCACCCAGTGATGTGTTGTTGGATTTGCCCCAAACATAACGCTTTGTGTTCAGGACATAAAGAACATTTATTTTCCGTGTTTTTTGCACTTGTTTTGCCTTGATGCAAACCGGATGCATGTTTTGGAATATTTGTATTCTGTACATGCTTTCACTCTGTCATTTAGGTTAGTATTGTGGAGTAACTATAATGTTGTTGATCCATCCTCAGTTTTCTCCTGTCACAGCCATTCAACTTTTTAAACGTTTTAAAGTCATCATTGGTCTCATTGTGACATCTCAGATCAGTTTCCTTCCTCTCCGGCAACTGAGTTAGGAAGGACACCTGTATCTCTGTAGTGACTGGGTGTATTGTTACCCTTTCCAAAGTGTAATTTATGCTCAAAAGGATATTCAATCATTTTTTAAACAATCTACCAATAATTGCACTTTTTTGACACTTCTTTGACATGATGGGATATTGTGTGTAGTAGGCCAGTGACACACCCATCAATTTTAAATTCAGGCTGTAACACAACAATGAGGAGAAAGTCAAGGGGTGTGAATACTGCACCACTGTTTAGCCAACTGTACCACGTTTCTACCAGTAACTTGTAAACATTATCAGCTAACAGTACATCAGCAAATGCACCCTTCTGCTGCTTGACAGGCAGAGCCCATAAAAAAGTGCCCTTTTTAGTGATATCCAATCGGTAGTTAGTCTTGTCCCATCGCTGCAACTCCAAGGACTCGGGAGAAGCGAAGGTCGAGAGCCATGCGTCCTCCGAAACACGACTCTGGCAATCCGCACTGCTGCTTCTTGACACACTGCTTGCTTAAAACCGGAAGCCAGCGGCACCAATGTGTTGGAGGAAACACTGTACAACTGGCGAACGAGTCGCTAGAGCTCGCCACGAGTCGCTCGATCGCGATGGGAAAAGGACATCTTGGCCGGCCAAACCCTCCCCTAACCCGGACGACGCTGGGCCAATTTTGGTCCGTCTCATGGTCTCCCGGTTGTAGCCGGCTACGACACAGCCCGGGATCGAACCCGGGTCTGTAGTGATGCCTTAGACCGCTGCGCCATTCTGTAGAAATCACTTTCATTTTATATCACTCAAATTAAATTAAATTCAATTAATGGCCAATATTGAAAGAGATTGTCAGGCTACACTACTCACTCCATGAAATGCATGCAGTTACTTGTCTTGCTGTATAACTTTGTATAAATGTGAAGTTCTGACTATGCTCTTTAAGAGGTGATATTACAACCATAGGGTTAAATATTTATATGTATCCTTGCCTACGAGCATGCAAATCGAACGCTCGGCACCTCGTGACATTTTCTTGATAACGACCTATATGCAAATGTGCCTACATTAGTGACTCTTATCAGTCAAATGAGAGCGAAACAGCGAAGGCAATTGGAATTTTGGAACCCTTTCACAACGACAAATGAAGACTTCTCAATCACAGGATACGGTGTGCAACTGTGAATGTGCACATATGATTCCTGTGTAAATGGTCTCTTTCACATTGTTCTAATTATAATATTAACCCATTACAATCGTTTGTGTGTGTGTGTGTGTGTGTGTGTTTTTTTTCTGTAATAAGCCTTAGTATTCTGCCCTTGCAAAAGAGTCCCCTTAAGCTTAGCAGATAAAACTGTAGATTTAAATTATTTATTACCACCACTTAGGTACAGTATTAGAAACGGAGTAAAACTGAAATATAAGAAACAACCATAAGTGTATGCTGAATACTAAGCTTAATTCTCAATACTAGCACAGCATGTATTTTTACCTATGTTATAATATTATCATAAACTCCAACTAAGTAATTCCCGAAACATGGCGATCAATTACATAGCTGCATGGTTGGCGATATCTGTTCTATCAAGAATATACGTAAATCTATTACTTTGAACGATCGTCCTTACAAAATATCATCATGAATTGAAAGGTATGTTATTGTTTTACTTAGACGATGCTTCCACAAAATGATTGCATCGCTAACAAGGATTCTAGCCTAGTGGTTAGAGCGTTGGACTAGTAACCGGAAGGTTGCAAGTTCAAACCCCCGAGCTGACAAGGTACAAGGTACAAATCTGTCGTTCTGCCCCTGAACAGGCAGTTAACCCACTGTTCCTAGGCTGTCATTGAAAATAAAAATTTGTTCTTAACTGATCTTGCCTAGTTAAATAAAGGTAAAATAAATTTAAAAAAAGGATATATTAACAAGGATATCGAAACTTAAGCAAACAGACCTTATCAGCGAGCAAATGGAATTGACCTCTTAATATGATCTAGGCACAGTACTTTTGTTAACATCAGTTATCTATTCGAGTAAAAAGGATGATCCTGAAAGTTGTCTGAAGAGTCTCCTATTAGAGGTGTTTGTTGGTAACTTTTTTTTAAAGGTCTCGCTAATGACATGCTGGTGTTTGTAGCTAACTGAGACACACTTCAGAAAGTGGAGTTTAAAAGGGAAAGAGATGAACAAGGAGAGAGGGATGATGGTGAGACATGGAAGAAAGGCATAGTGATTGCGGTATTTGTTGTGAACTAAAATGCAGATGAGTTTAAATTAATATTTGCAATTAAAGAAATGGGGAGAGTGAGGGAGGAGGGATTAAACTAAAAGAGGTCAAAGCTACCTGTGCTGCTGTTTCATAGAAGGTGTAATCACAGTATTAATCCCGGCCTCGGCATCATTGCCAGAGCATCACGCAGCTCTGCATGTTCTCTTCACCCCAGATGGCTGGATTACACCGTTTTAATTCCTTCTCCAGCATAATCACATTCATAAATCTGTCAAAAGTCTTGCGGGACGTGGTTTGAACTAATGACAGGCACGGGCAGATTGGGATGTGTTTGTGTTATTGGCAATAGATCTGAATTGGGCTGCCTGTGTAAACGCATCCTTTGTGTGTTAAGATCATGGACTGCTTGTGCTGCCCTGGCGTGACGTAAAAACCCAGGCTCACACGTTAGGCCTCAGGGTCCACTTGCCTTTTTATTATAGAAAGATTGAAAACTCCCTGGCTGCATTTAGACAGCCCAATTCTGATTGGTCAAAAGACCACTTAGTGAAAACAAATCGCATCAGATTTTTTTCAGAACTGATCTGATTGGTCAAAATACCAATTAGCGGGGGGAAAAAAAATCACAATTGGGCTGCTTGTCTAAAAGCAGCGTCTGAACCCGAGACACTCTATTTCTGTCTCTTGTGCTCACTCTCTTTTATTCTGCTGACACACTGAGCTCTGACTACATAAGTGACCCAAGATCCACGTACTGTTACTCCGCCTCCTGCCCCCTCCCTCCCTCGTTCCTTCTGGAAACGCCCAGTCAGTGCTGATCACTTTCTCTACTCTAGTCCCACAGCCTGACTCTGACACACACACTCATAGACGAGAGGATAAGTATGTGTCTCTGTTTGCATGTCTCAAGGGCTCTTTTTGAAGCACATCCAAAAGCTCTTCTATGAAAATTAAAACGCTGGCGTCATGAGGCTAGAATGAAAACCAGCGTCACCAAGTTCAAGTGTAAGTGACCATGTATCAAAACATGACCCATGAGACAGTATGCCCAGTTGGATATTTTTTATAAATCCCACTGTCCCCGCCCAATGTCTTGTTAAAACTGGACCACTTACAGAAAAGTGGCTGAGGCTACACAAGCCCAGCTCTGTGCAGTGAAGTGAGCAGCCAACACGTTGACTCATAAAACCAACCCTCTGGTATAGTGAGTCACAGTTTAAACATGCCTCCAGAGAGCAAGCGAGAGGCTGAACACCGCTCGTGCCTTCCCAGCCGAGAGCGCTCTGGTGTGGGGGAGAGGGGTCAGCGCAAAACGGTCTCCCCTGGTTATATCCTGCAAACATGGAGCTGCTGGCCAAGT
Organism: Oncorhynchus nerka; assembly: GCF_034236695.1. Taxonomy (NCBI): domain Eukaryota; kingdom Metazoa; phylum Chordata; class Actinopteri; order Salmoniformes; family Salmonidae; genus Oncorhynchus; species Oncorhynchus nerka. The sequence continues at coordinate 35,766,925 of NC_088407.1, read as the reverse complement.
TCTACCGCTGGTTAATAACAGCTGTGTTTGTGTAGCGCTCTCCTGTGAGTCTCGCTCTGTCCCTCTGCTTGATGCACCCACTCCCTTCTCTCGTTCTCTCTCTCTATCCGGCCATACTCTCCCCTCATGGGCGAATCCTCGACCTGTGGCTGGTTCCCCTAGGGGCTTTTCTGTCTCTGCCTAAGAAAACAGAGGGTGGATTTGATCTTTGTCACCACTCTCGAGTACTCTGAAAATGTGTTCTCTAAAACTTCGGGTTAGGCTGTTCAAATGGCAGGCTAATGATCTCTTCTACCCAGTATTTTTTTTTTTTACCCTGCAAAGTCCCTATTAATATAACGCAATCATCAGTATATCTATATGTGAAAGATTCTTGCAATTTTCCTCTTGGGCATAGAATATACAATATAGAGACTCTATTTTATTGTAGCTACCCAAGTCTGGAAAATGCTGGGGAGTCGGAATTGCTCTTGTCTGCATTCAGTCTTGTGGACAATAACTGAATCCACAAATCCCATGTAACTTGTGTAATTTTCTCGAACTCCAGAGTTCAGAACTCGTTACAGGCCAGGGAAGAATGTAATGCTCTAAGCATGTGTTCTCCCGAGATACAATATCACTCCGTGCCATTTTGCCAGAATTATCCCACGCTCTTTCCCCCCCCATCCACATGTACTACTACATGTAGGACATGTAAAGGAGATATCGTTAAATCTGTGTCGTTGTGAAGAGTACATTTGCCACAGTTTTTAGATTAAAAAGTAGAATCGTCCCGAATCCCCGTCTACAAGCTTTAGTCAGTGGATGTGCAAACTTGATCCTTGCCTCCAGTGAGACTTAATAAACGCTTAACCACCAGGCTCAAAACTCCCTGACAATGCGTTGTGTAGAACAGATTTCGTCAGCCACCTTGTTCAGAACACCAGGTCAACAGGATCTGAGACGACACCTATGTGGATGACTTTGATTTTGAGATCTGTGTAGCTCCGATTCTAGATTAGGTGGGGAACAGGATTAGATGGACAAACCAATATATATTACCCAAAACCGTACCACTTTCATCAGGCCCCAGATCAGTGCAGCTCAGACACTTGACACATTTTTACATTGGAGGGGGAACATCATTTAATGCAGACTCTGTAGCGGGAGAAGGAAAACACTATGTTCAGTGGTAGTTGTCAACTTGTTGTCATATGCACATAAGTGTCAGTCATATTGCAAAAGTATTCATCCCCCTTGGCGTTTTTCCTATTTTGTTGCATTGCAACCTGTAATTTAAATGGATTTTTACTTGGATTTCATGTAATGGACATACACAAAATAATCCAAATTGGTGAAGGGAAATTTAAAAAATAACTTGATGAGACTAAAATTGAGCTTTTTGGACAATGACCCTAAGCATACTGCTAAAGCAACACTGAAGCCCAGACTTCAATCCAATTGAGAATCTGTGGTATGACTTAAGTATTGCTCTACACCAGCGGAACCCATCCAACTTGAAGGCGCTGGAGCAGTTTTGCCTTGAAGAATGGGCAAAAATCCTAGTGGCTAGATGTGTCAAGCTTATAGAGACATACTCCAAGAGAGACTTGCAGCAATTACAGCTGCAAAATGTGGCTCTAGAAAGTATTGACTTTGGGTGGGGGGTGAATAATTCTGCTTTTTTGTCTTATAAGAAAAATATTTTGCATCTTCAAAGTGGTAGGCATGTTGTGTAAATCAAATGATACAACCCCCCCCCCCCCCAATACATTTTTATTCCAGGTTGTAAGGCAACAAAATTGGAAAATGTGAAGGGGTGAATACATAAGCAAGCCACTGTATTTCCTAGATCCTGTCTCTTTAAGAGCCTATCTTCATGTATTTACAGTGCATTCGGAAAGTATTCAGACCCCGTGACTTTTTCCAATTTGTTACATTACAGCCTTTATTCTAAAATGTATTAAACTATTTTCCCCCCTTATCAATCTACACACAATACCCCATAATGACAAAGCAAAAATAAGTTTTAAGAAATGTTTGCACATTTGAAATATAACATTTACATAACTATTCAGACCCCTTTACTCAGTACTTTGTTGAAGCACCTTTGGCAGCGATTACAGTGTCTTTCACTGAGGAGTGGCCTCCGTCTGGTCACTCTACCATAAAGGCCTGATTGGTGGAGTGCTGCAGAGATGGTTGCCCTTCTGGAAGGTTATTGGTGGTTCCAAACTTCTTCCATTAAAGAATGATGGATGTCACTTTCTTCTTGGGGAACTCCAATACTGCAGACATTTTTTTTGGTACCCTTCCCCAGATCTGTGCCTCGACACAATCCTGTCTCAGAGCTCTATGGACAATTTCTTCAACCTCATGACTTGGATTTTGCTCTTACATGTGCTCTCAACTGTGGGACCTTCTATAGACAGGTGTTCGCCTTTCCATATCATGTCCAATCAATTGATATTACCGCAGGTGGACTCCAATCAAGTTGTAGAAACACCTCAAGGATGATCAATGGAAACAGGATGCACCTGAGCAACATTTCGAGTCTCATAGCAAAGAGTCTGAATACTTATATAAATAAGGTATTTCAGCTTTTTATTTAATTTTTTACATTTGCTAAAATGTCAAAACTTTTTTTTGTCATTATGGGGTGCTGTGTGTAGATTGACAAGGAGCATGTTTAATATAATCCATTGTAGAATGAAGCTGCTACGTAACAAAATGTGGAAAAATGCACAGTATGTGAAGGTGTAGAAACGTGAGCAGGGTCTGTTGCTGTGATGGTCCTCTCCTCTCTATGCCTTTGATGTTGACCTTAATCCTTCAAAGCCTGGATTGTGTGTGTGTGTGTGTTTAAGCACTACTGTATTTGACCCAATTTAATATACCTGCTGCAATGACTTAAATTCTCTGTACAGTGCATTGCATTGTTTACTAGTAACAGCAGAACTACGTATCTCTTTAGTGTAAGTAATCCCCCTTTGTTAAAGAGAAGAGCGTCTGAATCCTCTGCCCCCCCTTCCCGCAGGAGTTCATCTGAAAGCCAGCCTGCTCTCAGCGAGTGAACGATTGGAGAGGGAGGGAAGGAGCGGGAGACAGGGTAGAGGGGAGGGTGGAGGTTCCTAGCCTTAGCCCGCTGGCCTGACGCTAACATAAAAGGACAACGTTCCCTCTGGGTTGCCATGGAGACAGCTGTGTACCACGTCGTTCGGAGGTCATCGTCCTGCCCACCGCCGTCCCCACCACCACCACACACACCCACAAGTTGAGTTGCATTTACCCTAATGAAAGCGGAGAATGTATTTTCTCTGAACTTGTAGCATAGTTTTGTATGGATGTAATTTTATAACGTAATTTTAAATCTACAATACAGAATGTACCAATCGACACTAGATTACTTCAGCTTGTTGGGTTTCTACCTTCTAATTTCTCCAGGGACCTAAAAGTAATATTACATACTGTATCGTGTTTCTGGAAAGTATGACGTCAGCTTCAATATTTCCATGCAGTTCTACGAGACATTTTTTGTTTTTGACCAGATATCGCCATTCATAATGCTCCTCTAACTCTAGTTGTAATTAACATCTAGATATTTTACACTTTTTCCATATTTCTGTCAGTGGTGCTTTTTTACTACAGGGCCACAGTGTTACTCCAACACTGCAATCTTTTAAATGCCTGGGCCTTGTGTACATTTTAGTGGTCATGGAATGTTGAATGACTGTGATTGGGCCAGCCAAATGACCCGAGTCATCGTAATAAGCATTCGAATTACAACAAAAATTTGAATAAAATAATTATAAGACACATTTTCTGCTGTCCTCTGCTCCAGAGTGCATGTGCTGCTATATAAATATAATTACTAGAACAGGTGTCCCCATTCAAGTCAATGATGACATAATGGGTGGACTTGCGGCCATTGCGAGGAGCCTAGCAGGAAGTGTACTCATCAATATGTGCTGTGATTTGTTGATTCAACTCAACTGACATTACAAAAAATGTATAACATTGTATGAGCCACATCAGTTAACATCATTTGAATGAAAATTCTACATTTAGTTGGAAATGATTACATCACAATACCAGGCAGCCATACAAGTTGATAAGACATTTAACTTGTTTAATGTAGTCCGTTTGTAACTCCACTCACTACTTGTAGCTGTGTAGTCTGATTTGTGTTGTTGGTCTCGGCTAGCTTAATGTTCCAGTCGCTAGCTAGCTAGTGCTAATTCATGTGGCTGCTAGCTCCGTCATGAAAAGGGGCGTGAGGGAAGCTCTAGAATGTTAAGTAGTGTGAATGCTCGGGAGCAGATAATGTTGAAAAGTCATCTTTAGACATGTACTTAAATGTGGTTTTGTAATTCACTAAAACAAGCAGACAAGAAAATTGCGTTTGGCTCACATCAAAAACATTACTTTTTTTTCAATGGGGCAACCACGGGTTGTTTTCCCCACTGGCAGGCAGGGCAGTAACATTCTCTATTTAATACCAACTGGGACCATTGCAAGTGTACTCATGATTTTTACCAGTCAAATTGCCAGGATTAGAGGATCCAAGCGCATCATAGCCATTCTATTTCTGTGTGCTGCTGCAGGGAGGAGGAGGGGGGGTTGCCTAGGCATCTGAATACTAACTTGCTACAGCGCTGTGTTTCAGCAAGAAGCAAAAAAGTTTAATCACATTTACAGTCCATGTTACCACAGAAATGGACTCCACCGCCATGGACTGTAAACTCAGGGTCTCGGACCAACAGGCTCTGAGACCGCATCTACCACCAGGCCATAAGCCTGCTGAAAAGCTAAACCTAACTGCCTCCCTGTACATACTTGCACCTTAGAGACTATTTGCACCGGAGAGACCATATGACCTTTAGACATTTTTTGCACTGACTACTAGAGAAAGACCATGTTTTTTTCGTGCTGGGGGGGGGTCAAAACGTACCGATATATCTGCAGCTACACTACCAGTCACAAGTTTTAGAACTCCTACTAATTCAAGGATTCTTTATTTTTACAATTCTCTACATTTATAGAATAAGTGTTAAACGAATCAAAATATATTTTATGGCCTCCTTGGTTGTGCAGTGGTCTAAGGCAGTGCTAGCTGTGCCACCAGAGACTCTGGGTTCGAGCCCAGGCTCTGTCGCAGCCGGCTGTGACCTGGGGGTCCATGGGGCGACGCACAATTGGCCTAGCGCCGTCCGGGTTAGGGAGGGTTTGGCCGGTAGGGATATCCTTGTCTCATCACGCACTAGCGACTCCTGTGGCGGGCCGGGCGCAGTGCACGCTAACCAGGTCGCCAGGTGCACAGTGTTTCCTCCGACACATTGGTGCGGCTGGCTTCCGGGTTGGATGCGCACTGTGTTAAGAAGCAGTGCGGCTTGGTTGGGTTGTGTTTCGGAGCACGCATGGCTTTCGACCTTCGTCTCTCCTGAGCCTGTACGGGAGTTGTATCAATGAGACAAGATAGTAACTACTAACAATTGGATACCATGAAATTGGGGAGGATAAATAGGGTAAAATAAAATTTAAAAAAAAAAATATATATATATACACTGCTCAAAAAAATACTCCAAGTCAATCACACTTCTGTGAAATCAAACTGTCCACTTAGGAAGCAACACTGATTGACAATACATTTCACATGCTGTTGTGTAAATGGAATAGACAACAGGTGGAAATTATAGGCAATTAGCAAGACACCCCCAATAAAGGAGTGGTTTTGCAGGTGGTGACCACATACCACTTCTCAGTTCCTATGCTTCCTGTCTGATGTTTTGGTCACTTTTGAATGCTGGCGGTGCTTTCACTCTAGTGGTAGCATGAGACGGAGTCTACAACCCACACAAGTGGCTCAGGTAGTGCAGCTCATCCAGGATGGCACATCAATGCGAGCTGTGGCAAGAAGGTTTGCTGTGTCTGTCAGCGTAGTGTCCAGAGCATGGAGGCGCTACCAGGAGACAGGCCAGTACATTAGGAGACGTGGAGGAGGCCGTAGGAGGGCAACAACCCAGCAGCAGGACCGCTACCTCCGCCTTTGTGCAAGGAGGAACAGGAGGAGCACTGCCAGAGCCCTGCAAAATGACCTCCAGCAGGCCACAAATGTGCATGTGTCTGCTCAAACGGTCAGAAACAGACTCCATGAGGGTGGTATGAGGGCCCGACGTCCACAGGTGGGGGTTGTGCTTACTGCCCAACACCGTGCAGGACGTTTGGCATTTGCCTGGGAACACCAAGATTGGCAAATTCGCCACTGGCACCCTGTGCTGTTCACAGATGAAAGCAGGTTCACACTGAGCACATGTGACAGACGTGACAGAGTCTGGAGACGTCGTGGAGAACGTTCTGCTGCCTGCAACATCCTCCAGCATGACCGGTCTGGCGGTGGGTCAGTCATGGTGTGGGGTGGCATTTCTTTGGGGGGCCGCACAGCCCTCCATGTGCTCGCCAGAGGTAGCCTGACTGCCATTAGGTACCGAGATGAGATCCTCAGACCCCTTGTGAGACCATATGCTGGTGTGGTTGTCCCTGGGTTCCTCCTAATGCAAGACAATGCTAGACCTCATGTGGCTGGAGTGTGTCAGCAGTTCCTGCAAGAGGAAGGCATTGATGCTATGGACTGGCCCGCCCGTTCCCCAGACCTGAATCCAATTGAGCACATCTGGGACATCATGTCTCGCTCCATCCACCAACGCCACGTTGCACCACAGACTGTCCAGGTGTTGTAGGGAGGTCATACAGGCACGTGGAGGCCACACACTACTGAGCCTCATTTTGACTTGTTTTAAGGACATTACATCAAAGTTGGATCAGCCTGTAGTGTGATTTTCCACTTTAATTTGGAGTGTACTCCAAATCCATACCTCCATGGGTTGATAAATTTGATTTCCATTGATAATTTTTGTGTGATTTTGTTGTCAGCACATTCAACTATGTAAAGAAAAAAGTATTTAATAAGAATATTTCATTCATTCAGATCTAGGATGTTATTTTAGTGTTCTCTTTATTTTTTTGAGCAGTGTATATGAATGCCAAGAGTGTGCAAATCTGTCAAGGCAAAGGGTGGATATTTGAAGAATCTCAAATATAAAATATATTTTCATTTGTTAACACTTGTTTTGGTTAGTATGTGATTCCATATGTGTTACTTCATAGTTTTCATGTCTTTACTATTATTCTACAATGTAGAAAATAGTCAAAATAAAGAAAAACCCTTGAACGAGTAGATGTGTCCAAACTTTTGACTGGTACTGTATACTGTTTTATACCAGGGAAATGGAAGTGTAATTCTCTAAATTGCCACCCAAAAGAGCAATTGTCCAAGAAATACGCTTCAAGTGTTTGATTTCTTACGTTGTGAGATTAATGGTTGAGCATGAGATTCACTTTTTCCCCAATCCTATTTATTGAATATCGGTTATCAGTGGAATTATCGTCCGTAACCGATTAGAAAAGGCCAATATAAACCCATAGTATCTGTACTGACTACCCACACATCCAACCGTTGCACACAACCTTACACCCATGAACACACGCACACACACTCAGAACTCATACACACACACACACTCAGTCAATGCTGCTGTTCTATGATATACTATTGATTCCACTACTCACTTCATTTGTAAATAGTGTATACAGTCCATTATTACTATGCATACTACCTCTTGTATTATTGATTCATGTACTGCGTTGAGGGAGCTAGCTCCGTAGCGTTTTGCTGCACCTTTTATTCCTGCTGTATGTGACGAATACATTTGATTTTAATGCCAGGTTGTCCCGTCTTCAGTCAGCTGTAATTGCGACAGCTATAACATTTAGGGAAACAGAAAGGCATTACATGTAATTATCGGGTGAGACCGTGTTGATTTGTAGGCCTTGTTCTCTCTCCTTTTGAATCCCTCGCTCTTTTCCTCTGATCATAACTTTGAACCACTTCCACCACCTCAAATGGCCCCCCCAGGGCTTTGACAGTGAAAACAATGCAAAGCTTGAACCCTCCACATATTTGAATGTGGCTGGTGTTATCACAGGCAATTTGCATGTGCAGACACGAGGGAGGTATCCTATAATAGCCCTTTTAGAAAAACCATCACAGCCTGCTGTCTGTAATATAAACAGAGGTGTGTGTGTGTGTGTGTGTGTGTGTGTGTGTGTGTGTGTGTGTGTGTGTGTGTGTGTGTGACAGGGTGTCAGAATGGAGGGAGACATGGAGAGGGGTAAGAGCATAGACAGGAGAGGAAAGTGAGAACTTTTGAAAGAGTATGGAGACAAGTGTACAGATGGACAACCCGGCCCAATCAATAAGGTGTTTTCTCACTGCTCTGTTTATGCGACGGGCAGCTGCTGTGTGTACGTATAATCCCATCTCGACAAACCCCTCCATTTCCGCCGTCTCGCAGCAATGACAATATGGATGACTTCATAACTCTGATTCTGTCAAGGACCATTTTTCCAAAGCTAAACATTAATCAACGGTTAACCCAGCTCGATAACAATAGTGATTGCAGTTGGAGAGCTTTTAGCCGACTGGATCAATCCGGTCATGACTCTACTGGATCTCCTCCATTCTCACCGGAGAAATGTCAAATCAATGACGTGATTGTCCGATAGAGGCTTGTTTATGAAACGGACTAGAAGTTTGGGGAGGAAGTGCTGTTCTTTCTTTACGCCGCAGGATAGCGACAATCCTTGTCTGTTACTGTGTGAAGTCTGTATCGACTCAAAGTAGTTGGGCCACTTCCACTTGGGCCACTTCCAACTACTTCCATCAAAGTAGTTGGGCCACTTCCACTTGAGTTAAGATACGGTGTCCTTTAAAGCCCATACAGTTTGTACTGATATATTTGGATGGAGTTTGTGTAAAGCTCCTCTTCTCTACTTGAAGAGGAGAGTTCACTTCTTTGGTGAGTTTCCTGATGATAAGATCTATGTTCATGATAAAAGACCCACGGAATAGGAATGTGTCAGTGTCATTCACTGCAGTCCTTCCACCCTTCAGAACTACCCTAACGGGAAACAAAAACGAAAAGAAGCAATTTGATGACTTTGTTCACTTGTCAAGTCTGCGAGGGCCTGCTGCCAGTGTTTTTGACATCTGAGAACTTTCCAGATGTCTTTGACAGAGACGTCTCGGTGTGGAGAGAGAGAAAAGAGCCAGATAAAAGACTGAGTGAGATTCTCTGCCTTCTCTCTGGATTGGCAGGAGGCCCATGGGAATTGTGGGCATTGGTGTTTTCAGGCTAGCATACCAAAATTATCTGCTTTGCTTTCCTGCGTAGGCCTGCGGAGTCTCATAAACATGATGAGTTCAAGTTTATGCTCAAGTCGTGGTCACGGTCTCTCCATAAACTTTGTGTAAACCTCACCCAATCTCTCACTCTTGCTAAAGAAAGGCCTCTGTGGTACTAATCCCTGGTTAATAACACGTCACTGTACCACAACCGGGCAGCAGTTTTCTCCAAATCCACTGCTCTCCATCCAGCATGCAGCTTTATCCATATCGCGCCTCAAACACATGTCCGCTATTCCATCCATACACCCAGTCTGCCAGCGAGTGATATAACATCCAGAGCCTGGCCAGCTCTCAGCTAGGTGTCACCGCCAGGGGGACACTGTCAGCACTGTCCATGCTATCGCTCACCACCAGACACTCTTCTTTCTCTCTTTTTTCCCCTGGTGCTGTTGACGTGGATGTGGATTTAAGGCATCCCCCCCAACACCTTTTGATTCAGAGGGGTGGGGTTAAATGCAGAAGACACATTTCAGTTTAAACTGGCTATTTATCGTGTGTGTGTGTGTGTGATCACCATTCTGCCATGCCACGTGCCCTCCATTGAAATCCCATCAGTGACACATTTAGTCACCTATGATGTGATGTACTGTAGTTTCTGTTTGTGATCCGAGTGCTTGTATAAGGCAAGGTGTTCACGATCAGTTCATGATCAGTTAACTTAAACCCCGTGTGATGAGGTTAATGCTTCGTCAGATAAGCTTTTTCATGTTTGTCATTAGTCATGCCAATGGAGTTTCCCAATTGAGAGCAGCAGTAATATTTCACGGGATTGGTTGACACAGGGCAGTGAGAATCTAGTTTAATCTAGAATAAACTGTTATTGGACTCTCAGGGTTTCACCTTTTCATGTCCCGTACAGTATTTCAGAGGCTGACAGGACCAGAGCTAGGTTTGCCTCACATCGCTGCTCCCTCTCCCCATGGAGCCTTCGCCTGTAGACCTCTATGGGCCGGTCAGTGGAAAGGCTTAAGTAGGTACTGTAGAGATATGAGTGTGATAGATACATTTTGTTCTCCCTCCCTGGTTCTGACTGACATTGAGCTGTCAAGGGAAATCTTGTCTTCAGTAATAAAATGTTTCACGAGATGATAAATTAAAAAACAAAGTCACAATTGGTAAAATACACTGAATATCCCTTGAGCAATGGTCCCTCACTGAGCAAATCTCAGGTCTGCTGAGCGCAAACTTGAAAGTTGTGAAAATTCTGTGCGACTTCCGGCGCCCATTTACTGTGGACACTGAGGCTGTACCCGCTTGAAGTTAAGGTTTATGCGGCTTAGTAGGCTACTGTAGATATCTGATCAGAATGTAGGCCTACCAAAAACAATGGCGAAAAACACATTCCGTAACATTTTAATATGGAAATAGCTGTTCTATAATTCAGCCTACAGTAGCAGCCAATGTGTGATGTTTCAATGCCTACATTTCATGAGGCTTTTGGAAAAAAAAACTACATGCAGGGCTTGACCTTAACCTGTTTATCCACTTGTCCTTCTGACAAGGAGGTGACTGAAAATGTTGTTTGATGCAAGAAACCACTTTACAAAATAAAATGAATTATTATTCCCATAACATTATTATTTTATTGCACTTTTTACCACTTTTTCTCCCCAATTTTGTGATATCCAATTGGTAGTTAGTCTTGTCCCATCGCTGCAACTCCAAGGACTCGCGAGAGGCGAAGGTCGAGAGCAATGCGTCCCCCGAAACACGACCCTGGCAAGCCGCACTGCTTCTTGACACACTGCTCACATAACCCGGAAGCCAGCCACACCAATGTGTCTGAGGAAACACCGTACAGCTGGCGACCGAAGCCAATGTGCATGCCCCCGGCCGCCACAGTCGCTAGAGCCCGATGGGACTAGGACATCTCAGCCGGCCAAAACCTCAACTAACCCGGACGATGCTGTGTGTGAGCCACCTCATGGGTCTCCCGGTCGTGGCCGGCTTGCGACACACCCCGGGATTGAACATGAATCTGTAGTGACGCCTCTAGCACTGATCAGTAGACCGCTGTGCCACTCGGGAAGCCCCCATACCGTTATTACAGAGAATCAGACAAATGATGTTACGCTCTGCCTATTGGCTACTTAGCTTATTCAAGACCGTCTCAACATACAACACTGCCCCTTTAAGACATAAAAAAAGCTCTTTACCTGACTGGCTTTTCAAAGAAGGCTAGAAATGCACACATTTCAACCACTCCCCCATTGTTAACTAGAAATAACTGGTCTAATAACTCACTAACTAGCAAAGAATATGAACAAGTGTGCAGCTCTCACTTTGATCTCATAACAAACGCATCTACTCAAGACCACTCATCCTGTTGCCTATACACAATCCAGTTCAAAGTGAATGGCACAGATCCATATATGGCCCTGGTGTACTGCAGCTCTGATTGGTTAACGCACACCGGTCTGTGTAGAGTACAGCCCTGAGTTGTGCCTGTCAATGCAATAAAATCCTACTCCAATGCGCTCTGCCTACAAGAATCTCTTGCAGAGATATTTTTGCATACTAATGCTTGCATAGTTCGTTTTGTTTCGGTATATTACGCTGAAAGTGGCTAATATTGCGTTGATTTGTTTCCAATTCCCACAGTAGAGCGAAACGTTAATACTGTTAACTAAAGGGGAAAGCTTTAGAAAGTTGAGTGAAGTTCAATCTCGTGCTTATCTGAGCGCTATTCAGACACATTTCGGTTGAATGCATTGTTGTACAACTGACTCGGTTTTTCCCTTTCCCCTATTATCTAGCACATATCTAATGCAGGCCCATGTGTCTGATTTCCAGTCCATGTAATGTGTGCCATCACTAGTCATTTAGATAAATCATTCAGTTTTCATGATCAAGGCCCTGCAAAGGGGTGTTGTCGTTGGTGCATGATGTTCAGAAAGCAGCATGTTCACATCATTCAGTGGCGAGACACCCAGCAGCCTTGTGGCTAGTTTGCCTCCTTGCTGGACCCAAACCACAAGTGTGCTGCTGTGCTCACTAAGGTGAGGTGTCAAACTGTTTTCACACACAGCCCCTCCAGCTGTGACTCACACACTAAGCCATCCAAGTACTCTTCTACCGTAATGTTGATGAGGATACAGCGGCCATAGATGGCTACTACTGTACAGTACAGCCAGTGTAGGAAGGGGAGGACCATCCTCAGTGAATTTCATAACAGTAGTGAAACTGTAGATACAACTAATAAATATATTCACATGTCACCAAATGATTGATTTAAAACACACAGTTTTTCAATGGTCTACAGTAGCCTCAGCAGCACTCTGTAGGGTAGCACCATGATGTAGCCAGAGGACAGCTAGTTTCCGTCCTCCTCTCGGTACATTGACTTCAATACAAAACCTTGGAGGCTCATGGATCTCACCCCCTTCCATAGACTTACACAGTAATTATGACAACTTCCGGAGGATGTCCTCCAGCCTATCAGAGCTCTTGCAGCATGAACTGACATGTCCACCCAATCAAAGGATCAGAGAAAGAATCTAGCACTAAAAGTAGAAGCTTCAGCTAGCTAGCACTGCAGTGCATAACATGTTCACTCAAAGAGAAAGACAATAGTTGAACAGTTTTGATCAAATACATTTTTAGAGCGATTGTTCACTTATCTTGCGAATGCAGCTTGTTTGTTTATCCTACTCCGAGGGGGATGCTATGTTAGTTAGCTGGCTATGGCTATCCAACACTGGAACTCTTCCAAGTGTAACTACTTGCTGATGGGTACACTACTGCATGATTGTAGTGGGTTTACTGGAGCGTTAGATCTAGTAGCTATGCGGACTATGGCGTTAGCTAATTTGGGGACCGATGTAGGTTGTGTGTAGCGGTTATGATATGAAGGTTTGGCTTGGAAAGTTTTTTTTTTGTCTGGTCACAGACAGCAGATGTGTTGTGCACTGAAGTCCACAAGCGAAGGGAAAAGGTGAGAGGAGGAGAGCGCGTAGATGTGAGAAGGAATTATGCAATGAGCAAAGTGATCATGCTGTTTTTATGTGGCTGCTATGAAAGTGAACTGTGTTTGCGTGTGATCAGGGGTGTATTCATTCTGCCGATTCTGTTGAAAAACATTCTTAAACTGAACCAAATGGGGATAAACATACCTGAATTTGTCCAATAGAAAATCTCGTTAGATGTAGACAAGAGTGTGAAAGGCGGTACTGTCACCTTACTAAAATTTTCTCTCGACCTGTTATAAACTATCATTCATAGTCTAGGTTGTATTAACTTCATGATGGTTATAGGAACATTTTGAGTATCATGTAGTAGCTAAGATTTGTATCATGTAGTAGCGAAGATTTAACGAAGATTTGGTTATGGAAATGTGATTGGCCTATAATGTTTACTCACAATGTAATCCCAATTCAACTCCTAAGGAGTCAAACGCAACACTAATTTAAATGGTCCCATTTGAGGTGTAAGGGTGTATAAATCTCATTTACATATTTCTTGCTGTGGTTTGCAATAGTCTCGGGCGCTATCCAGATTTTCACCCTGGGATTTACGGTATTACCGGCATAGCACACAAGGGGGCACTAAAAACAACAGATATTGAAACAAACTATTATAAAAAGCAAATGACAAATATGACAATGATGCCCCTCCCACATCTGTGCATACTCCATAGTTTTAACTCTCTAACTCTGTTTACTCTTCAGTTATCAACACTATCGCTTTGAGGTTTAAGATAAATTGACTCTAGTGGAGTTAACTCTGTGTACTAGGTATGCAGGTTTTTTGCTCCAAAACTTATATTATAGTTTTTACCCCTCATTTGTGCTGTGATTTCTGAGGTGGGTTATCTTAATATCTTATCTCCCTTATACACTGCCGCCCACGTCTCTATTCCTACCACAGCTATTCTGGAGTCCTGCTGAGGCTGCCACACAGCTCTCTCTCTCTTCATCTCTCTGCCTCGCTCTCTCTGCCTCTTTTTCTGTTGAATTGGTCTATTCCGATATTTCTTTATCTATTTATAACATGTTCTGTCGCTGATCAACTGGAAGCAACAGATGGACAGACTCCCTCTTTCCCTCACATCCCTCTCCACTGTCTTTTTCTTTCCCCCCTCTGTCAGTCATTTGTCTCGTTCCAGTCTGTGTGTCACTCTCTCACACCTGTTTTGGTTCTCCTTCCCTCTTCTCTCTTTCTCTCCGTCTCCACCTTTACATCATTCTTTGGCTTGTTTTAAGATGGTCATGCCATGGATCATTTAGCGATTTGATTTAAAAGTTTAGGACCATGTGAGCTATCCAAAAAAGTAAATAATGTTTGATAAAATATTTGGTCTTTATTACTATAGCCCATAGAAACGCATCGAACGCACAGTCACAAATGGCAAAAAAATATATCTAAGAGATATAAGAAAGCTCAGGAAATATATTTTTGGATACATACGCTCTATGGCCTGCTCGTCAAACATCTCTAATTTCCAAAACCATGAGCATTAATATGGAATTGGTCCACCCTTTTGCTGCTATAACAGCCTCCACTATTCCGGGAAGGCTTTCCTCTAGATGTTGGAACATTGCTGTGGGGACTTGCTTCCATTCAGCCACAAGCATTAGTGAGGTCGGGAATTTATGTTAGGAGATTAGGCCTGGCTCACGGTCTGCGTTCCAAATCATCCCAAAGGTGTTTGATGGGGTTGAAGTCAGGGCTCTGTGGAGGCCAGTCAAGTACTTCCACACCAATCTCGACAAACCATTTCTGTACTGGAACTAAGGGGCCAAGCCCAAACCATTATTCCTCATCCACCAAACTTTACAGTTGGAACTATGCATTCAGGCAGGTAGTGTTCTCCTGGCATCCTCCAAACCCAGATTCATCCGTCGGACTGCCAGATGGTAAAAGCGTAACTTGTCAGTCCGGAGATTGTGTTTTTACACTGCTCCAGAGTCCAATGGTGGGAGCTTTACACCACCCCAGCCAACACTTGGCTGCTCGGCCATGGAACCCCATTTCATGACGCTCCCGACGAACAGTTCTTGTGCTGATGTTGCTTCCAGAGGCAGTTTGGAACTTGGTAGTGAGTGTTGCAACCGAGGACAGCACTTGGGTGTCCCGTTCTGTGAGCTTCTGTGGCCTAACACTTCGCGGCTGAGCCGTTGTTGTTCCTAGACATTTCCACGTCACAATAACAGCACTTACAGTTGACCGGGGCAGCTCTAGCAGGGCAGAAAGTTCACGAACTGACTTGTTGGAAAGGTGGCATGGTATGACGGTGCCACATTGAAAGTCACTGAGCTCTTCATTAAGGCCATTCTACTGTCAATGTTTGTCTATGGAGATTGCATGGCGGTGTGCTCGATTTTATACACCTGTTAGCAACAGGTTTGGCTGAGATAGCAAAATATTAAGGAGTGCCCACATACTTTTAACCACTTGTTTTTGTTGGCACAAAACTACTTCCATTCTTCCATTCGTTTGTATGGCTTACATTCAGACTAGTCCTGTGACACTTGTGCGGGTCTTAGAACAAAACGGAGGACACCATCGTGCTCATGAGTTTCCCTTTCCATAGTGGTGTCATATTAGTTCGTAGCTCAAACGGTTCAGACACTACAGCAGAAGTCGGCACATTAGCATTACCGACTTCAGACGAGTCCCTTGAAACTTGTGGGGGTCATAGAGCAAAATGGAGAACTCCACCGTGTTCGTGAGAGTCTCCCCTTTCCAGGCCAAACCGTTCAGACGAGACGGATGTTTTTACCAGAGATTTTTGGGATGTCTCATGGTATGACAAACACAGCTATAGCTCGGTCACCTTCCACTGCAGACTTGGAAGGCCAGCATATGTGGATGTAGTGGATTGAGACTGATATCTCTTGCTTAAACTGATGGATTTTGATGGGCATTTAAAAAAATGTTACTTAGATTGACGCACGGCTGCATCAATAGACGGAGGATTACTACCTGTGATTCTGTGATCTGACACATTGCAGGTGGAAGTGGCGGCCGAGGCTTAAGGCCTACCCTTTGCGACACTTTATTTTCGCTGCCTTGGCAACACAGCCAAGAGGAGCAGCGAGTCAGAAGCTTTGCTGGCATATTGCCACCTCTCCCATATTTCAGCCAGCTCTGCTCGTGTGTAGTGTGGCCTTTGTTAAAGTTGGTCTGCTGCTCTGGCCATTGTGTGGTTTGTATCGATGCGACGGTGTGGGCCAGGGCTGAAGATAACAGACTAAGATCCTCTTTAGGAGAATGGATTGGGGCTTTAGCCACATCTAGTGTGTGTGTGTGTGCGTTCAGTGTGTTTAGGCAGGTGTGTGTGTACACGTGCCTGCCTGCTGGCTGTTTGGAGCAGATACAAGATTGGTGTTTAGTGTCTGGGTCTTTGCCCGTCGATGCCTTACTGAGATGCACTACCGGAGTGTGGACTGAATACTGAACCGGGCCGACAGGGAAGGCTGGCCTACCTCTCTGTGTGACTGGGGATCACCATCAGTGTTTAGGAAAGGGCCGTTGCCCTCAAAGGATGCAGACACGCATACAGACTCTTGCATAACATTCTGTATTCATGCTAGCATACACATTTCCAGTCATTCATAACATTGACATGAACATAAATTCACTCCATTCATTAATTAGTTCATTAATTCAGCCATTTATACATCCAGTCACTCATTGGCTCAATTGTTCATTTGTTCATTCATTTATTCACCCACTTACTCAAACCATTTGCATAAATATTTTTGACTACTTATCGCTTTCTACATCTCACCCCCTCCATCTTTGCTGCCCTTCCTGTGCCTCCTGCCAGCTCTCCTTTTTTTTTCTTCTCAACACATTTGTTTGTTACGCAAAGCTGTAGCTCTCTGTGTCCCATCAACCCCTCTGCCAAGAAACGGGTGGGCATCTTTTTGTTGTTGTTGCATAATGCATTCTGTGGCATTAATACACGCTTAGTTTTTTGTCAGCATCATTACAATTATAGAAAAAGTGTTTAACTGCCTGTATCCTTAATACGTGCTCCGCCTTTCCCTTCTGGTAATTATAGAAGATAATTTTATGTGCCTGTAGGTTTAGCACTTGCATACTCTCATACGTGCTCAGAACATTTGTGGCAACAGACCATTGGGCAAAGTTCAGAACGTATGGAAGTGTAGATTTTGAAACACTTTGGAGTGGTGATCATGATTGTCCCCGGGGCCTGATTTTAGTGGTCTGGGTCTGTCCGAAAGAGACCGTCTGCGTATCAATTAGTCCGTGTACTGCGTAACAGACCGTCTCGCCCCTGGGAATCAGAGCTTTAAGGAGGGGGCTGAAGGAGAGTGGGAAAGAGAGAAAGTGACACACACACACACATTGTCATTACATCGACACTGTGCACTGAGTCACTGTTCCTGCCAAGGGTCGAGAGAGCGTTGACTAAGACCACACACGCACACTAGAAAAGTCTCTTCCTCTCGATATTCAGTCAAGTCATCTGACAGACACTATATACTGACCTCAACTTGACTCGCCCCTCAGCAACATATTTGAGCGTGTGTACACACACACTTTCACTCATCGTTTAAAACATTTTTTGGTCCAAAGAGCTCATAGCAAATGCCATAGGTTGCACTGGGTATTATGCTATATATGAAGAATTGACCAGCATTACATTCGGTACCTCAATAATGTCTCTCCGATGGCTTAGCTGTGTTATGATGAGGATTCTCGGGTCAGATTCTCTCCATTACTATGACTCCTCCCATTACCCTTTTGTCTGCCAGGATCTGTAAAGTCAGCTGCACCGATTTTAAATGTTTATTCATTTTTAATTTTAAAAAAGATTAAAAAAAAAAAGATTTATGATAAAAAAGATTATGCGGATGGATCTGCAACACAGGGTCTTGGGCTGCTGAGCAGCACATTGTCATAGAAAGGTTCATTCACACCCGGAGTAGGTTAGTGCAGCGGAGTCATCTTTACCGTATTCATGAGGCCCGGGGGTACCCAGGTGTGCCCATCTATCTGGGGCGAGCCTCTGGTCTTTAGGGGGATAGGGATGGTAAAGGGAAATGCCGGTCTTCATTTGTATCTGCCAGTGTTTGTGTGTGTGTGTGTGTGTGTGTGCGCCATGGGTCTTCATTTGTATCTGCCAGTGTTTGTGTGTGTGTGCGCCATGGGTCTTCATTTGTATCTGCCAGTGTTTGTGTGTGTGTGTGTGTGCGCCATGGGTCTTCATTTACATACTTCCCTGCCGCTTTATCGGTTTTATAAAACTGACTTAAGTGTTGTAATGGGACTTATTTTCAGTGGCAACTGATTCAGGCTTATCAGTTTCTCTTGCAAAGTGTTGTAAAAACACAATTTCTTCTCGCGATAAACGGCGCACCATTTATTTGAATGGACCAGTCTGCATTTGAAATGGCCCTTTTTTTAATGACGGACTACCTCTGCTGCTTTCAGGGGGGCTTGCACTCGCTCCCTCTTTTAAGAAGCTTTCTCTCCGTCGTTTGTTTCCTCTCTCGCTTTTAAAGTAGAGCTGTTTGTTCTTTTCTTTTTCTTCGGGAAAATAATTGGCTCTCTATTTTAAATCAGTCTGGCCGTGCTGCCAAGGATGAAACGGTGTAAAGTAAGGTCTCCCGGAGGAACGGGGGAAAGAGGCGAGGAAGTGTCAACCACACACTTCCTCGCATCCAATCAGAGAAGAAAGAAACCGATGAATTGGCCTCTTCAAGGCATTGGGGACTGAGAATCGACTGGACCTGAGGGAGTCAGCGGCACCAGATGTGCTATGATTTCCGTCAAGTTAGTGACAGAGGGAGGGGTTTGATTGCAGTGAAAATAGCTGCTGCCTGCCCCCGTTTCTCAGGCCTGACAACACTCTCTCTCTCTCACTGCTCATCTGGGGATGACTGACACTAAATAGGGATGACTGACGCTAAATAGGTCAGCTCCAGGGTGAATCACACAACACTGTTTTAGTTGTGCTGCTAATGTTTAAAATCACACCGCTTCGAGTCGTTAGTGAGAGAATGATGGCTATTCATACTCTTTGTGTGTCACGATTTTTATGGTGATTCAGACCAATTGGATCCTCTTATTTAAATGGTTGTTTATAGAAATTGGATTGGTGAACTGTAGTGATCTTGAAAATCATGTTTTTGCGTATGTTTGTGGAGAAAATATGGATGTTTACATGGTCTTTCTGTCTAGACCCATTTTTAATCCCCATGTCATTAAAAGGTTGTAAATGTAAATTGGGTACCGTAACTCCTCATTGAAATCCATTATCCTTTACATTAGAGCAATTGACTAAAGCCATATAGAATTAAATCAAGGATAGTGAGAATGAAAACTTGGATGGTTGAGCTACTGGAGGTGAGCAGCACTCTAAATCCTGTTATGTCACAGATTCGGCAACGTGGGAGAATGGGAGCCAGCCAAAGTCAGCCTGGCGACCGGGATTACCGCCTTGTAAAAGCACATCGGATAGGTGTGATTGGGATTAGACGTTTGTAAAACAAGATGTGATTGGAGGGATCTTTAGTGACGCTCCCATATCACATCTAGCTCGAGTAGCGGGGTTTAGAACCGTGCACATCTGATTTGGAGGAGCACCAATTTTACAGGCCTGTAAAAGCAAGTCTGATTGGAGATGTGGATGTTAGGAAATTGCACCTGATTTTTTTTTTTTCTGGGATTAGGATGTTTTGGAATCCGATTGGATGAGAAAGTATCAGAGCCCTGTGATGTTCAGGTTTGATCAAAGACGGTGGATTAGAGATGGACAAATGGTGTTAAATATATCCTGTTATCTCTAGAGAAATCCTTCAAGGAATCCGGCATTGTCGAATATGGCTCAAATGAGACACACGGAGGAAGCATGCACAAGACATACACACTCACAGATTCCCTGACATATGGGTAGCATTGCTCTGGCATTAACCAATTGGATTGATGAGGATTTGTTAATTGACCCAGTTACACACACTCCCTCAATACCTGCCTAGCATGCACCAGTGCTGAGCCATTGAGCTTCCTCTGCAGGTGAAAGACGGAAGTGGACTACCCTCCGATATAATTGCCTATGGCGTTCCCCATGCATGCACCTTTCACAAGACATGTAACCTGTACATAAACCACTACTCTATTTACCTTCGCCATACATTTCAAATGTCACAGCAAGAAAGGGCCTCTTCAACTCCCTGCACATCATGGTTGACAGTGGCTTACATGCAGGGTTGGAGTCATTTCAATTCGAGTTCATTCGACATGTACCCTGACATTTTTATTTATTTTTGAACCACCTGCGCTTTCCTACACCTTTTGTCCCTGTCACTCTGCCGTCGACCTCGGGCTCACACAGAGAAGCCAAGGTGAATGTGTTGTTATGCCAAAGTTTTTCCTCAAACATTAATACACTATATATGCAAAAGTATGTGGATTCGGCTATTTCAGCAACACCCGTTGCTGACGGGTGTATAAAATTGAGCACACAGTCATGCAATCTCCATAGACAAACATTGGCAGTAGAATGGCCGTACTGAAGAGCTCAGTGACTTTCGATGTGGCACCGTCATGGCATGCCACCTTTCCAACAAGTCAGTTTGTCAAATTTCTGCCCTGTTAGAGGTGCCCCGGTCAACTATAAGTGTTGTTATTGTGAAGTGGAAACATCTAGAAGCAGCAACGGCTCAGCCGAGAAGTAGGAAGCCACACAAGCTCGCAGAACGGGACCGGCGAGTGCTGAAGCGTGCAAAAAAATAATCTGTCCTCGGTTGCAACACTCACTACTGAGTTCCAAACTGCCTCTGGAAGCAACGTCAGCACAAGAACTGTTCTTCGAGACCTTCATGAAATGGGTTTTCATGGCCGAGCAGCTGCACACAAGCCTAAGATCACCATACGCAATGCCAAGTGTCGGAAAGAGTGGTGTGAAGCTTTCCGCCATTGGACTCTGGAGCAGTGGAAGCGCATTCTCTGAAGTGATGAATCGCGCTTCACCATCTAGCAGTCCAATGGATGAATCTGAGTGGGGCGGTTGCCAGGAGAACATTACCTACCCCTATGCATAGTGCCAACTGTAACATTTGGTGGAGGAGGAATAATGGTCTGGGGCTGTTTTTCATGGTTTGGACTAGTCCCCTTAGTTCCAATGAAAGTAAATCTTCATGCTACAGCATTCAATGACATTCAAGACGATTCTGTGCATCCGACTTTGTGGAGTTTTAGGTTCTGAACAAACAGAGTAAAAACAAATGGACGACTACAGGAAGCCCAAACCAAGTTTATTCAACCACTGGGCCATACAGCTGCAAAGACAACATGCAAGTCACACAAGCTTTTTTACCCCCCAATTAGGTGGAGTCATCTCCTAACAGTCCTTCTCTGTTAGGCAGAAACACAGTAGGTTCCTCTTTCTGGTATTGTCATGGCCACGCCTAAGTCTAGGACCCTCATGGGTGTGTGTGAGAGAGAGGACTATAATCAGATGGCCTTCGGGTTTGGCCCCTGTGGCCCCTCCTCCCAACAGTGTCTTCTCTCCATCTGTTGACCTTATCTCGACTTGAGTTCCTCAACCCTCATTGTCCTGCTTCCTCAGCAACTGGTCTGCCTTATCAAGAACTGAAACTATGCTGTTGCCTCTTTGCCTCCCTCTTTAGGAACATTCATGATCAGCAATAACATACAGTTGAAGTCGGAAGTTTACATACACTTAGGTTGGAGTCATTAAAACTCGTTTTTCAACCACTCCACAAATTTCTTGTTAACAAACTATAGTTTTGGCAAGTCAGTTAGGACATCTACTTTGTGCATGACACAAGTAATTTTTCCAACAATTGTTTACAGACTGATTATTTGACTTATAATTCACTGTATCACAATTCCAGTGGGTCAGAAGTTTACATACACTAAGTTGACTGTGCCTTTTAACGATCTTGAGAAATTCCAGAAAAAGATGTCATGGCTTTGGAAGTTTGTGATAGGCTAGTTGACATAATTTGAGTCAATTGGAGGTGTACCCATGGATGTATTTCAAGGCCGACCTTCAAACTCAGTGCCTCTTTGCTTGACATCATGGGAAAATCAAAAGAAATCAGCCAAAATAGTAGACCTCCACAAGTCTGGTTCATCCTTGGGAGCAATTACCAAAAGCCTGAAGGTACCATGTTCATCTGTACAAACAATGGTACACGTTCTGTCTCCTAGAGATGAATGTACTTTGGTGCGAAAAGTGCAAATCAATCCCAGAACAACAGCAAAGGACCTTGTGCAGATGCTGGAGAAAACAGGTACTAAAGTATCTATATCCACAGTAAAACAAGTCCTATATCGACATAACCTGAAAGGCCCCTCAGTAATGAAGAAGCCACTGCTCTAAAACCGCCATAAAAAAGCCAGACTACAGTTTGCAAATGCACATTGGACAAAGATTGTACTTTTTCGGGAAATGGCCTCTGGTCTGATGAAACAAAAATGGAACTGTTTGTCCATAATGACCATCGTTATGTTTGGAGGAAAAAGGGGGAGGCTTGCAAGCCGAAGAACACCATCCCAACTGTGAAGCACAGGGGTGGCAGCAGCATGTTGTGGGAGTGCTTTGCTGCAGGAGGGACTGGTGCACTTCACAAAATAGATGGCATCATGAGGATGGAAAATTATGTGGATATATTGAAGCGACATCTCAAGACATCAGTCAGGAAGTTAAAGCTTGGTCGCAAATGGGTCTTCCAAATGGACAATGACCCCAAGTATACTTCAAAAGTTGTGGCAAAATGGCTGAAGGACAACAAAGTCAAGGTATTGGAGTGGCCGTCACAAAGCCCTGACCTCAATCCTAAAGAAAATGTGTGGGCAGAACTGAAAAAGCGTGTGCAAGCAAGGAGGCCTACAAACATGACTCAGTTACACCAGCTCTGTCAGGAGGATTGGGCCAAAATTCACCCAATTTATTGTGGGAAGCTTGTGGAAGGCTGCCCAGAAACATTTGACCCAAGTTACACAATTTAAAGGCAATGCTACCAAATACTAATTGAGTGCATGTGAACTTCTGACCCACTGAGAATGTGAATAAATAAATAAAAACTGAAATAAATCATTCTCTCTACTCTTTTTCTGACATTTCACGTTCTTAAAATAAAGTGGTGATCCTAACTGACCTAAGAAAGGGATTTTCTTACTAGGATTCAATGTCAGGAATTGTGGAAACTGAGTTTAAATGTATTTGGCTAAGGTGTATGTAAACTTCTGTCTTCAGCTGTATATGAATAGAATAGGTATGTTCTTCTTTGTCCCTTTTTCCACTCAGTAACTTTCCACACACCTAGTTCATCTTTACCCTCCCTTGACCCCTAACATGTACATTCCTTATACATGTTAAGTAATTAATAAGTTCTAGTATGGTAACATGAATAAGTACATTTCAAGCTAGAATCCAACAGGCCCTTTCCTGTTCCAGCATGACAATGCCATGGTGCACAAAGTGAGATCCATACAGATATGCTTTGTCGAGATCGGTGTGGAAGAACTTAACTGGCCTGCACAGAGCCCTGACCTCAACCCCATCGAACACCTTTGGGATGAATTGGAACGTCGACTGCGAGCCAGGCCTAATCACCCAACATCTAATGCTATTGTGGCTGAATGGAAGAAAGTCTCTGCAGCAATGTTCCAACATTTAGTGGAAAGCCTTCTGAGAAGAGTGGAAGCTGTTTGAGCAGATATTCGGGGACCAACTCCATATTAATGCCCATGATTTTGGAATTATATGTTTGGTCATGTATTGTATGTTTAACACGTCCGCCATTTTAATTCTACAAACTGGGGTCCTTCAGCGCAGCTCTCTTCAGTTGAATTCAGAATTAGCTCTCCTCTTGGTTTGAGCTACCAGGTGGATATTTTCTCTCAACTTTTTTTCCGTCCAACATCTTGATTTATCTATGAAGGACACGCCACATTAAACTCTGTGAAAATGAATTTTGCTCATTTCCTGGTTCTGTCGGCTGAATTTATTAACGATAAATAATTCGGTGGTTGCGGCGGTCGGCCTCTTGAAAGATGAAAGCGGAACCTGGAGGAATTGGAGTTCTGCTTCACTGTGACGTTTGCTGTACAATGAATAACCTGGGTGAATTTTAAACTGTTTTAAGTGGTTCTCAAATACTTACTCGTAGTGACTTTAATAAATGAATGTCCCCTACCCTACCAGTTCGTTGGACTCAGTTGGACGGGACTTGGATTCAATAATTGTGTTGAAATTAGTTGCACGTGATATTGACACGTCAATTATCTCACGTCACAAATAATAAACACATCTTAGTGTTAGGGCTGCTCAAAGCCCGCTGTCATACGTGTTGCAGTGAGCTGATATCTTGTTGGCAGCGTGATGAGACACCTTATGTAAACAAGATCAGTCTATATTTCTGGTTCACCAAAGAGGAAACTTTAAGTGACTCCATTGTAGTAGTAATAACCAGGCATCAACTGTAGCTCATTGATTCTGGATATTTGATCATGTTGTGAATGTGTTGACACTGCTCTCGTACTGAGAAGGGAATGGAATGTGGAAGTAACAGGGAATGTCTTTTTGTGTGGTCACAGAAATGTGAAAACGGGAGAAAAGATGACACTTACTCACCCTAACCACAAGGCGAGGGAATGCCACGGGCCCTCGAGGTGAAGATGTTTGCCTCCAAGACTCATGGCTTTTGTTTTGTCTCTCTCCTATAGATCACCAGAAGCTGGAGCGAGAGGCCAGGATTTGTCGCCTGCTCAAGCACCCCAATATCGGTGAGTCCCATGCTGTACAAGGCTTATACCTTCAGTGCCCTGCTCTCTCTAACTTCTTCCCTCTCCTATTTCTGGACAATGTGCTAGCTGACCCTTCACTGGCAGCAGTAAGACTAGGGAGGGTATATTACTGAAAACTTTCTAATTCTACCAGTAAACTACCAGCATTTTGTTAAGTTTCAACGATTTTATGTAATTTATCACATGACATCTATCTAGTGGCCCTTTTGGGTACTTCAGATTCTCTGGACCCTGTAATTATTTCTGGCCCTCTTTGTGGCCTTATCGCATGTAAAATATATACAAATAATCAAATTGAATGACCAAGTTGTAAAAAAATTATCCTTAATATAAACCATCCACTAAGTTAATGCCATTGGGGTTTAAAATGACAGTTTCAGCATGTTAAACACGAGCAGCACCACCGATATTGAGATGAGTGAGATGCAAGACTTCACTCACACACCGTGTCTGCGCATGTGCACGGGTTCACGTCACACTGTTTACAACATGGCCAGCCAGGGCAACATAACAGTGGAGAAGTTGAGCCTCGCGCTTCAACGCTCGTAGTTGTTGCGGAAATTGTCCCACCATAATGGTTTACTTTAGGCATGCATCGAGAGCATCCCGACCTCTTGCATCACCGCCTTGCATGGCAACTGCTCGGCATCTGACCGTAAGGCGCTACAGAGTGATGGGTTTGGATTTCTGAGCTTTATCTATTATTAATCATTCTTTTTAAAAGAGACATGAGGGGTGGAGCCATAATGAAGCTTGGGAGGAGCTGAGCGCAGGGAAAATGGTCACATGTGGCAGTACTGATAAGGGGAGGAACCGTTTTAAGGCCCATTCAGCTCCCTGCCCAGCAATAATGATGCAATGTTTAGAGATAAGGAGGAGACTCCACCCAAGGCGGGGTATGAATACTACCATGGGGGAAACCGTGTCTGTGTCTGAATCACAGCTGTATCGACCATTTGGGAAGAAGTAAACTTGGTTAAGCTTCTCTAGTGTCCCTTGAGTTTGTACTCTGAAATGTTGACCCTAACAAGAGGGTAGTGCGTATGGCCCAGTACATCACTGGGGCCAAGCTTCCTGCCATCCCGGACCTCTATACTAAGGCGGTGTCAGAGGAAAGCCCATAAAATTGTCAGAGAATCCAGTCACCCAATTCATAGACTGTTTTCTCTGCTACCGCACGGCAAGCAGTACCAGTGCGCCAAGTCTAGGAGCAAAAGGCTTAACAGCTTAACAGCTTCTACACCCAAGCCATAATACTGCTGAACAATTAATCAAATGTGTTATGTATTAATCAAAGTTGTTTTGTACACTGCTGCTACTCACTGTTTATTATCTATGTGTAGTCACTCCACATATACAAATGACCTTGACTAACCTGTACCCCGCACACTGACTCGGTACCGGTACCCCCTGTATATAGCCTTGTTATTGTTATTTTATTGTGTTACTTTTGATTATTTTTGACTTAATTTGGTAAATAATTTCTTAACTCTTTCTTGAACTGGACTGTTGGTTAAGGGCTTGTATAAGTAGGCAGTTCACAAGGAAGGTCTACACAAATAAATGTTGTCGAGTCTACTTTTAATTGAAAATGTCATTGTTGATTTGATGGTTTTTAAATTAATTCTACTACTTGCTGTTGAACCATATGGTATATCCACTAGAAACTCAGGAACAATATGGACACAGATAAAACAAAATCTATATATGAATATTTATTTTTATTTTTATTGAAGTATAAATGACCAAAGTTACCATAGATTGCCATAAATGACCTGTTATTACCAAAGATGAACCCTAAGTAAGACCAATCACACTTGTGTTATAATTGCCTGTGTACTGTCCACACACACACACACACACACACACACACACACACACACACATTGACCATCTGTCTCAGTCCTGGCCAGCCCACCGTGCCAGGGTAGTTGTTCCCAACCTCCATGGCTAAAAAAGGACAGTGAGAATGGAGCTGCTGTTTTCCTGTAAAAAAGAAAAGAAAAATGCTACTGTACGTATGTCCCCAGGATCTCACACGCATCAGGGGAAGTCACATTATTTGAATCCACCCCACCGCCACACACATGCCCTTACTTCCTTGAGACTATTCTCATTTTGAAAGCTAACAAACTCGATGACACACAACCATTTCAAATACTGAGTAAATACTGGTTAAGTCTTCCCATGTGTCGTCTCTTGATAGTTTGTGCAGACACCCCATCTGTGCGGCTTCCCCAGCCCACATCCCCCAGCCCCCCCACGTAGGCTGCCAAGAGACCCACGGAGGCCAATTAAGACCTCACTAGCAACGTGACCACACTGGGTGGGTGTTTTTTTTTCTTTTTTTCTTTTTTTACAGAAACGATGATGAGGGGGTGGAAGAACGAGTGGATGATAAGAGGGGGGTATTTTGTTTGTCTGTTGTCGGTAAGACAACTTAGTGCTAAAATGCGTGCGAGGGAAAATTGGCAGGAAGAGGGTGGTTTTGGATTGCCTTTTGTCTATTGGCCCTGGAGCTATTGTTGTGTAATCTGAGGCAGTTTCTGATGGCATGATTTAATGTTCTGGGAGAAGAACAGCCTCCATGAAGCCTCAGTCTCAATGGAATCCCGGGCTCTTTTTATGTTCCCTTAATGTGGATTACGGGACAACACAAATGCCTAGCAGGATGGATACTATCCTGCCTAATTATTATGCCATCAAACCATGTACCTCAATTATCTCAGGTTTCAGGCTCTATCCTCTTAGGGTGATGTCTCAACCTCTACCCCATTTTAACATTTTTAAATTTTTTATTTCACCTTTATTTAACTGGGTAGGCTAGTTGAGAACAAGTTCTCATTTACAACTGCTACCTGGCCAAGATCAAGCAAAGCAGTGCGACACAGAGTTACACATCATTTAAGGACTTAGCTATAGTGATAATACCCCAATTGATTCAAATGAAAGAAGACCCAGTTTCTGTATTTCTACAGTATTTCTAGGAGGTCCATCCCCCTTTCTTCTTCGAGGTCATCCGTCTGTTTCATTCTCTGATTGGTGCACGCAGTGATCGCCTCGTTAACGTTCCGCCTCGTTGGCATCTATATCCGACGGGTAGAGCCATCCCACTCCTTAAGGTCGCCATGACAATAGAAATGTCAGTCAGGAATAGAACTAATGAAGACACGAGTGGGTTCTTAGAGAAAGAGGGCATTTCTCTTGTCTTTCTCGCTCTCTCTCTCAATTGATTTGGCACTCTTTTCTCACCCTTTTGTGCTGGCTATTTTCTCTTACCCTTTTCCTCTCTCCTTTACTCCCCCCCTCCCCCCTTAGCATTCAGATACAAAGGGTCTGATGAGGAAAACTGCTCTGAATAAAGTTTGCTGGGTGTATACGGGAGGCGAAGTCAGATGCAGGAGAGCAGAGTGTAGTTAACAGGCACACTTTTATTCCGGTCCAAAACGAAAGCACATAAGAACATGAAACAAAAGTCTGGCGTGTGACAATACCCACATAACATAAAACAATTTCACACAAAGACATGGAGGGGAACAGAGGACTACATACATGCAGTGTGATTAGGGAATGAAAACCAGGTGTGTATGGAACAAGACAAAACAAATGGAAATATGAAAAAATGGAGCGGCGATGGCTAGAAAGCCGGTGACGTCAGATCGCCGAACGCCGCCCGGACAAGGTAGAGGAGCCGACTTCGGCGGAAGTCGTGACATCAACAGGAAACATGTATAGCGTGTACTAGCGTGTACTGTATTGTCTGTCAGTCTTATAGAAACCTTTTGTACATTATGAAGCATGTGATATTTATGTGTGATTAAGCGTTCATAATTGATTCAAGTCCATGTTGTAAACACGGGCAACATAAAGGTTTATTGTGGCAATGCATCAGCAAGACATCTCCTGACACGTGGAATGAACAATCACATTTAATATTCCATGCGGAAGATTTGGATGTGTAGATTTTAAAAGCGAGGCTGCTGTATTGCATTGTTTGTACTACTGTCTGGGGTCTGTCTCAGTGAGATGAATGGGAAGTTTGTCTGAGGTCTATTATGGATTGAATATAGTGAGGCCTGGCAGGATCGGGGGCGTTTCAGGGTAATTTGTGTAATGGATGAGTTTCTCTCTTCCTCCCTGACTTTTCTTCTTTCCCTGCCTGCCGGGCACACACACACACCCGGGCATGGACAAGCATCAGACTACACACACTGACACGCTAGCTGTCTGAATAACTGAATGGGTCCGTCTGAGAGGCATCATTTCTAATCAGACTTTTGCTTTCTCTCTCCCCCCCCCCCCCTTCTCTCTTCCACAGTGAGGCTCCATGACAGCATATCAGAGGAGGGATTTCATTACCTGGTCTTTGACTTGTAAGTTCAAACCTGCTTTATTGTGTCACTCTACAAAACCCATCAACCCCAACCATCCAACCAGTGGTATATGTAAGACATGGCTTTGTTTTATCCACCAGAAAAGAAGGAATAAATATTAAAACAAAAATGATGGTTAAAGTCAAATATACACATTGACAAGTGCAAGCAACTAATTTCAGCATTACCGCAAAAGTAGGCGAGTGGAAGGGGGAAAGGTAAGGAACTTGTCTGTCGGCCCTGCATTAAAGACCAAAATTGGTTAAAGAAAATGCAGATAAATAAAAAAGTATACCAGTTTCATATAAGGACCAAAAAATGGACAGCCGTGTCATATATATTTCAAAATAGTTGGGAAGAGATATTCAGTGTACCAATTCCAGGGCACTGAGGAGAGGCAGAATCCTGAGATGATTTGTTTTGGTATTGTCCATATGTAGCTTGTTTTTGGTCGCAGGAATTGCAACATTTACATGGAGCTAACGCTGCAACTTAAACTGCTGTGTGACTTTTAAAAGTCATAGTCAATCGATCAATAATATAAAAATGCTTTTTGCAAAAAAAATGTATCTTTCATTTGCAATCTGTAGAAACGATGAGAATAGAGAGGTTCAGAACGTTTGAAACATCAGAGCACAGTTTAAAAAGATATGGCAAATAGAAATCGAAAAACTGGATGGTGTTGAGAGATGGCAGGGGATGGGATTTAAAACAAACAAAAGATAACTATTGTTAAATACATTGTGTTCATAAAATGTATATAGTATGTATAAGCTGGAAGTAGTTACTCCAATTAGGGGAGTAGTGATGGGGTTAGGAGAAAATAATAAAGGAAAATATATTTACAAAAAAATGCTGGAAGCCACAATCTATCTGCAATATTAAAGATGATCGAACTCGTAAAAAAAGAAAAAGACATGGCTCTGGCTACAATATCCTACAGTGACCAGAAACAATGCAATCCCTTCCTGGCTTTCTAAGATATGTACAGTATCCTTACACACCTAGTTCAGTAGGCCTACAATGCTATTGGCTCTAAAAGCTCTCCTGAGATGAAAGTTAATTGAGTTGAATAGGTTTAGGTCTAGATAATGAATATGCTCACTGTATAGAGCCACAGTTTAGTTGTTCAAATAGAGGGACACACACACACACACACACACACACACACACACAGTGGGGCAAAAAGTATTTAGTCAGCCACCAATTGTGCAAGTTCTCCCACTTAAAAAGATGAGAGAGGCCTGTAATTTTCATCATAGGTACACTTCAACTATGACAGACAAAATGAGAAAAAAATCCAGAAAATCACATTGTAGGATTTTTAATGAATGAATGATGTCTTGAGATGTTGCTTCAATATATCCACATAATTTTCCATCCTCATGATGCCATCTATTTTGTGAAGTGCACCAGTCCCTCCTGCAGCAAAGCACCCCCACAACATGATGCTGCCACCCCCGTGCTTCATGGTTGGGATGGTGTTCTTCGGCTTGCAAGCCCCCCTTTTTCCTTGAAACATAACGATGGCCATTATGGCCAAACGGTACCATTTTTTTGTTTAATCAGACCAGAGGCCATTTCTCCAAAATGTGCGATCTTTGTCCCCATGTGCAGTTGCCAACCGTAGTCTGGCTTGTTATGGCAGTTTTGGAAATTAAATCAGATGTGAAAAATAGGCTATGCAAAAATGTGGGCACCCTTGTCATTCTGTTGATTTGAATACCTGTAACTACTTAGCACTGATTAATTGGAACACACAATTGGTTTGGTGAGCTCATTAAGCCTTGAACTTCATATACAAGTGCATCCAATCATGAGAAAGGGTATTTAAGGTGGCCAATTGCAAGTTGTTGTTCTCTTTGACTCTCCTCTGAAGAGTGGCAACATGGGGGCCTCAAAACAACTCTCAAATGACCTGAAAACAAAGATTGTTCAACATTATGGTTTAGAGGAAGGGTACAAAAAGCTATCGGAGATATTTAAGCTGTCAGTGTCCACTGTGAGGAAATGGAAGACCACAGGCACAGTTCTTGTTAAGGCCAGAAGTGGCAGGCCAAGTAAAATATCGGAGAGGCGAAGGATGGTGAGAACGGTCAAAAACAGCCCATAGACCACCTCCAAAGACCTACAACATCATCTTGCTGCAGATGGTGTCACTGTGCATCGTTCAACAATTCAGCGCACTTTGCACAAGGAGAAGCTGTATGGGAGAGTGATACGGAAGAAGCCTTTTCTGCACACACGCCACAGAGTCGCTTGAGGTATGCAAATGCACATTTGGACAAGCCAGCTTCATTTTGGAATAAGGTGCTGTGTACTGATGAATCAAAGATTGAGTTATTTGGTCATAACAAGGGACGTTATGCATGGCGGCAAAAGAGCACAGCGTTCCAAGAAAAACACTTGCTACCCGCAGTAGAATTGGGTGGGGGTTCCATCATGCTGTGTGGCCAGTGCCGGTACTGGGAATCTTGTTAATGTTGAGGGTCGCATGGATTCCACTCAATATCAGCAGATTCTTGGGAATAATGTTGAAGAATCTGTCACAAAGCTGAAGTTATGCCTGGGCTGGATATTTCAACAAGACAACGACCCAAAACACTGCTCAAAATCTACCCGGGCATTTATGCAGAGGAACAAGTACAATGTTCTGGAATGGCCATCCCAGTCCCCAGACCTGAATATCATTGAGAATCTGTGGGATGATTTGAAGCGGGCTGTCCATGCTCGGCAACCATCAAACCTAACTGAACTGGAGATGTTTTGTAAGGAGGAATGGTCCAAAATACCTTCATCCAGAATCCAGACACTCATTAGAGGCTATGGGAAGCATCTAGAGGCTGTTATTTAAGCAAAAGGAGGCTCTACTAAATATTGATGTGATTTTTCTATTGAGGTGCCCAAATTTATGCACCTGTCTAATTTTGTTTTGATGCATATTGCACATTTTCTGTTAATCCCATAAACCTCATTTCACTACTGAAATATTACTGTGTCCATCAGTTATTTGATAGATCAAAATGAAATTGCTGATCCAAACACCCAATTATTTATAAATGGAAATCATGGAAATTGTCAGGGGTGCATATATATACGATCATATTTAGATAAGTATTCAGACCCTTTACTCAGTACTTTGCTGAAGCGCCTAGAGTCTTCTTGGGGATGATGCAACACGCTTGGCACACCTGTATTTGGGGAGCTTCTCTGCGATCCTCAAGTTCTGTCAAGTTGGAGTGTTGCTGCACAGCTATTTTCAGGTCCCTCCAGAGATGTTCGATCGGGTTCAGGTCCGGGCTCTGGCTGGGCCACTCAAGGACATTGAGACTTGTCCCAAAGCCACTCCTGTGTTGTCTTGGCTGTGTTCTTAGGGTCATTGTCCGGTTGGAAGGTGAACCTTCGCCCCAGTCTGAGGTCCTGAGCGCTCTGGAGCAGGTTTTCATCAAGCATCGCTCTTTACTTTGCTCCGTTCATCTTTCCCTTGATCCTGACTAGTCTCCCAGTCCCTGCCACTGAAAAACATCCCCACAGCATGTTGCTCCCACCACCATGATTCACTGTAGGGAGGGTGCAGGTTTCCTCCAGACGTGACCCTTGGAAATTCAGGCCAAAGAGTTCAATCTTGGTTTCATCAGATCAGAGAATCTTGTTTCTCATGGTCTGAGTCCTTTAGGTGCCTTTTGCCAAACTCCAAGCGGGCTGTCATGTGTCTTCCGTCTGGCCACTTTACCATAAAGGCCTGATGCCTGGAGTGCTGCAGAGGTGGTTGTCCTTCTGGAAGGTTCGTAAACTCAGCAAAAAAAGAAACATCCTCTCACTGTCAACTGTGTTTATTTTCAGCAAACTCAACATGTGTAATTATTTATATGAACATGACAAGTTTCAACAACCGAGACATGTGACTAAACAGAAATTGAATATTGTGTCCCTGAGCAAAGGGGTTGTCAAAAACAGTCAGTGTTTGGTGTGGCCACCAGCTGCATTAAGTGCTGCAGTGCACATCCTCCTCATGGACTGCACCAGATTTGCCAGTTCTTGCTGTGAGATGTCTCTTTGCAGCATGCCTAAGGCACGTTCACGCAGATGAGCAGGGACCGTTGGCATCTTTCTTTAGGTGTTTTTCAGAGTCAGTAGAAAGGCCTCTATAGTGTCCTAAGTTTTCATAACTGTGACCTTAATTGCCTACCGTCTGTAAGCTGTTAGTGTCTTAACGACTTTTCCACAGGTGCATGTTCATTAATTGTTTATGGTTCATTGAACAAGCATGGGAAACAGTGTTTAATCCCATTACATTGAAGATCTGTGAAGTTGTTTGAATTTTTACAAATTATATTTGAAAGACGGGTTCCTGAAAAAGGGCCGTTTCTTTTTTTGCTGAGTTTATATATGTCGGGATAATATTGAAATGGCCAGGTCCCTGGCAATTCCCAGCCCTACCTGTTAGCGGGGCATATTCATTTGTAAGCACACTGTACATGTAGTAGTTGCTAGATAAACTAATACTAATTCCAATTCTATTTCCTCAATGTGTGTCCCCAGACGCTCTTCAGGCAGGACGTGGGAATAACTAACACAGATGTGCTCTGTAGATTGCCTCCTCTCCTAGGTTCTGTTCACCAGTACCATCTTCCCTTCATCGGCTTCCTTTCTGTCAGTTGTCTTTTCTCCTCACCGCTCCCTTCCGGGTGAATTTACATAATCATCCAAAGAACAGAAGGGTTCATCGCAATTACCATTGGTTCAGAGCTGGCCAAGCTTGCAAAGATAGATAAGAAAAGTTCACGAGCTTACACACTTGGTCTGTGAGCAATGTTTTGCATTGTCACTGTTGTTTTGAATATTTTGTAAATGTGTATGTTTGTTCAGAGGTGTCAACGCAGAGTTTTGAGGCATCGCTCGACTCATGCCCCCAAGGATATTTACATGATTCATATTTATGGAAATCTAAGTGGGCAGCTCCAAAGACGTGCGCACTAGTGCAGCCGTCCAGGCTGTTTGTGTCCCTGCTCTACACTGGGGGGTCCTTATTTTAAGGAGGGCTAAAGGCTGAACGCCCAGCCCTCTCCTCTTCCCCTGATGTTCCTCTGCACAGGAGTCTCTCCCTGAACTGAAACACTCCTTATTTATTCCTACCAGTAGACAGCACTTTATTTTCCAGTTCTGTTTCCACTGGTATTTACTGTGTGTGGGTGTGTGTACTAGGAAAGGGTGTTGTAGTTTAAAAAAAAAAATTTTGCATTGTTTTCTCACCCTCAAGTCAAATTATGTGATGGGCTTGTAAGTTACTCTTAACAGTCTAATCTTCTCATAGACTCTGATGTAGTGAAGAAATTGGAATATACCACCGCTCCGCACGGGTATTTTAAATAGACTGAACGCCTATCTCCTCCTTTAAGGATTACAAGGTTAATCCGTTGGATGATCACGTGTGTTTATTTCCAATGGCAGCATGCCAAAACGAACCTTATGTTCCACAGATGTCAAAGTGGGCTGGAAATCCCCGTCTCACTCTGAGTGTTTCCTGAAACTCTGGGCCCTAGTTAAAGCCAATTAATGCCCCGGAGTTTTCCCTTGGTGGGGTCATCTGGACAGCGAACAACTCAGGGCTGTATTTAGAGGGGACACAGTAAAGTATGTATTGGTTTCGAGGTCTGTTGGCCTGGCTCCTATGATGCATCACAGTTAGTTTGAACGCTAGCCTTTTGATCTGAGTGATTTGATTAGAGTTCCTTTCAATATAGCTCTCTCCCCAGCAACAATGTCTGTGTTTCTTCATATGCTACTGCATGTTGCATCCATATTTCACCAATTTTTTGACGCACATCAATATCACTCCAGAAGACAAACTTTACGTCTACTCTCCCTCGCTCTTTCGAACAGTCCATCCAGCTCAATGCCCATTACTTCCACTCTCTTTCCATCTCTCTCTATCACTCCCTTGTGTATTGGCAGCAGTTTTGGCGGTGTTTAATTTGGCAGCTGGAGGGGGAAATCGGTCCCAATTTATTTAAAATGCTGCATTTAATTTGACTAAGGGCTGTTAAAAAAAAAAAGGGTGCCACTCTTAGGCAGCTGAGATTAGTGAATTGCGGGGATGAAAGCTTCTCTTTCCTTTTACCCAAATAAACCTGGCCAGAAGAATGGCGACAAAACGACGAGACAAATGAGGCAAATGACATTGACCGTGAATAAAGGTAAAACATATAGAATTATGTTACATACACCTGCCTTTATATTTCTAATGCATTACTACGACGTTATATGGCACAAACTGAAAGCATTGCGAGAATCCATTGGACGTTTTGACTGCGGTGTGTTGCACTCTGAACACAATCCATGTACAACAGTCTGGTGTCGTTCCAGTGCCAAGAGTGGTTACATGAAACATTCCCATCTCCTGTGTTGCCCAGTTCCTTGGAATAACACTTACGATTCGGGACATTTAGCTCACTGGAACACACAGGAATGCATTCCAATCTAATATGTCAACTACATGTTTTATTCGAACACCGTTGGAGGGGTGTCTAATGCTATTCTAATGATCAGAAAGCACAAGCATATTTGCTGTTTTGTCCAAATCGTGGACAAATCGACACATCTTTTGGTGTCTCGTTTCTCTCCTCGAAAGATGCCTGAAAGGCAGATTTGCATAGCTGACTGCACCCTCGTTCGCCGGGTCTCCCGCTGTTTTCCTGAACTTCTAGCATGGAATTATCACGTCTCCTATTCCCCTTTCTTCCAGGGTGACTGGTGGGGAGCTGTTTGAGGACATCGTAGCCAGAGAGTACTACAGCGAAGCAGACGCCAGGTCAGACTCGCACAGACTCACTTAACTGCAACTAATGTTACTGGTCTAGTCAAACACATGTCAGTGGATGTCAAAAAACAACAACTAAAAACACACATTCTACTTCACTTAGTTGTACACAATAGACTTAGTGGATTTTTCATCATTAGAGTTTAAAAATGACACAAGTTACTGCCTCAACATAACACATTATGAGTGTGCCCACAATCTGTACTTGTGTGTTAGTGCATACACCCTCGTTCTCTTTGTTACTGTACTTTAGTAATAGAGTTGATGATATCTGTATTCTATCTGTGTGCCTTGTCTGGCATGTATCTTATGGAGATACTCTTCTGTCGTCTGTTTTTCTGTTGCTCTCCTGTCACGAGGCTGCCGTCTGCAGATCTATTTCCCCCTGTATAGCGCACGTCATTAACCAAACAAAGACCCGAGTTTGAGGTCATATCATTTTAATATGGCTAGTTCCTACTCATTCCAAAAAGCAATGTTCCGTTTAAAGTAAGACTGTTAAAAGATTCAGTCCTTTTGTCATTCCTGATATTGAAAGTCAATTAAGCGTCCCTGTGACCGAAATAGCGTTGTCACTCTCCAAAAGATTAAGTGGTAGAACATGATGTGAACTTTACTCTCCTCTCTCTGTCTCTGTCTCTCTCTCTCTAGTTTTTACTTTTGATATTACAGTTTCGCTGGCCTTTCTCGTTTTTCTCTTTTTTGTGTGTTTTTTCTTTTTTTCTTCTGATGTGTGTTCTCTCCTCTTCGCTTCTTCTGGCCTTGTCTCTCTCCTCCACAGCCAATGCATACAGCAGATTCTAGAAAGTGTAAATCATTGTCACCAAAGTGGTATAGTTCACAGGGACATGAAGGTTAGTACACAACAGAGGCTATGCTGGCACCATGCCGGCCCCCTCGCCCGCCTGCCCACCCGTCCGCCAGAAATCCACCACCAATTAACATCCACCCCGCCCCTCCCATTCACCCTGTAACCCCACAAGCCGCTTTCCTCTCTTCCAAACCCAATCCCCTACCAGCAGCCACCCTGACCCCTCCACCAATCACTACTCGTGGCTGAGGTCAGGTGGCCCACGCGGGGGCGGCAGGGCGGTGAGGGGGGGGGGTGACACAGCTCACCTTTTCCTCCTTTGTAAACCCAAAGACGATGTGCATGTAGCATCTCTCTCCGGTGTTCGTTTCTCTGCTCTGAACGCCTGCTGTGAGCCTGGGTCCTGGGCGTATTTGATAAGCCCCTTCTGGTTTAAGAGGGGTATAAATAGGATCAATTCATACACCTCCTTACCCTCCCCAGGGTCGAGCTCACAGCCAGCGGGGAGCTAACACCACTTCTGTTTTGAGACCCGGGGGACAGTGAGTGGGGGTGGTGGGTGATGATGTCATAGCCAGATGTCCTTGTTCTTAATGGTCCAATCAGAACACACTTTTGTTTAACTTATGCCGCATTCACTTATTAGAATATCTACAATCTTGCTTTCACCTTATAGTCAAAGCAGTCACATTCAATTGGGTAAATACATTGGCTCTACACTGGAGTACTGGTGTTTATAGGGGTGGTAGTTGGAGGGATATTAATAAATCAATGGCCTAAACATCATCCCAACCACCACCTCCACCACCCTTGCTGCCCCCCCACCCCTGTCTCAAGGAGAACGCACGGCACACAGTGAGTGTGAGCTTGTCACTAACCCACGCCCCCTGGTGTTTGCATGCAGTCATTGCATTCAGCAGATCCTAGAGGCCGTGCTCCACTGCCACCAGATGGGCGTGGTCCACCGCGACCTGAAGGTGAGTAGAAATGCCAGGAAGCCAAACACAGCCCTTCCTCTTCTTCCTCTCCCTCCAACTCTTCTAGTTGCACGGAGACCCTACTCATCCTGACTGACTTTCAGACTTTTTATCCGTTTGACTTTGAGGGTTAAGAACTTTGATAGACTGCCTCTGACACGTCTTTTTCTGTGTGGGAGGCACAGGGTCAAATTATGAGTTTGAACTTTTCCACTGCATTAGTGACTGCTCGGCCAGTTTTAACGCTGATGAAATGGTAATTACAGAAAGGAAGTCTTATTTGGGACTTTATGGAAAGGCATGCCGACCTCTTACGTCCACACCTACACTGACGCACCGTGTTTGTCTTCAGAACAGTGACAGAGGTGTTAATAGGCACGGAAATAGAGCCTGCAATCGCTCCAATTCAATGGTGGATAAAATCAGGCTTGTTAAACAATATAATAATACGATGAGTAGGATGAAATTGTCACATTGTCCAAGTAGAATTTGGAGACTTGCCCTTGTTGGGTCTTTCGACTAATTCAGTTCCTTTCCTTTCTGTCATAAAGAGCAAATGTTCAACTTCATAAAACAACACGTTTCCCCATCTTGAGGCTTAACCAACAAAAATACTATTAAGTGCTTAGTAGGTGCCAAATAAAGTAACATGGTTGTGATTTGAACTTAAATCAGGTATAAATTCCCTTGTGACAGGGGGAATGGAAGCTTGTGGTGTGCGACAGGGAGATGCAATTGAATGCAATCTTCACATTTAAAAAAAATGAAATGGATAAAACATGAGGGACAGGTTTGAATCCCTAATGACACTAGATAAATAATCATCTTCAGAAATGACTGTCAAAGCAACAAAATATCTAGGAGAATTTGTTGGGGTTAAGTGGGTTAAAATCATAGGTACACAGAGGGACATGTCAAAATGTTGATTTTCTTTTCATTTGCCAATCTTTATTCATATTAAAAATCGATTTTATTGAATTCTTCATGTGGTTTATATATATTTTTAAATCTATATTGGTGCACAGTTTCTACTTCAAATATCAAAAGTCACACATTTCATGGAACGACCTTCTTATAGGGTGTACCCTTCTCCAATCCTCCCGGTCATTGCCGTCATGGCAAGTTTCAGAACTCAAATTTGCTAATCAAATGAGCCAGGTGCAGCCAGGAGCACAATTTCACTCCTGAAATAATCACCCTGCGTTTGCATTCGCCGAGGCCCTCTCAGTCAGTGCTCTGATTGGCTGCTACCAGCTTGTTACCATGGGGAGCGGCAGAGTAGACAAAAAAACAAAACAAATATGAACAAAACAAAGCATGAAAGAGGCCGATGAAAGGCCATCTCTTCACACTGGTGTGACCTACGTGTGTGTGTGTGTGTGTGTGTGTGTGTGTGTGTGTTGGGGGAGGACCCATATTGACACACACCTGCACACACTCATGCATATAGTAATTTTGACACACTGTAATTGTACTGAACGGTACCATTGTATCCAACCAACCTAAATTTAGTTGGACACAGTTAAGCAGTTTGCACTCTAGACTGTTTCCACCAGACAACACACAGACTGACTGCATCAGACCAGACATCCCTCTCGAGCTGTTCCTTCAAGACTCATTGACTTCTGTCGGACTCGACGCTGACGGCACTCTGTTCAGGTCTACCTCCTCCTCTTCGTCTCATTATCCCTGCTCATCTGTCCATCTCCTTTTTCATGCCTCATCCTCTTTCCTTCGCTCCTCTTCTGTTCTTTTTTTCTTTCTTCCTGAACTCTTCCCTCTTGTCCTCCTTCATTCCCTCTGGCCAATCTCACCTCCTCCTCTTCCTCCCAGCTGCTCTAATCACTGACGCTGTTGCTCTCTCTCTCTTCCTCTGCCTGTCCACACGGGAGGTCAGGCCACTCTGGATGATGCTGGTCTGGACGACTGCATTAGAGACCAGGGCTGTCCCTGTCCCATCTCTCTCTCCCTCCACTGCCCTCCTGTAGATTCCCCGCTCCCTCTAGGTTTAGATAACAAGCCACTGGTTTAAATCCCTGAAGTTGAGATTGAGACCGATTTATAGCTAGGAGATTGAGGAATAGTAAGTGAGAGATATGCGTGAGGGTAGACGGGTGAATTTGTCAGCGTTGTGTAGTGTGTGTGTGTGTGACTGAAAGCTGAGTGCATCTTTCCCAGTTGCAGTAGATACAGTAAGGCCACCGAGGCTAGTAATAATTACATCTTTATGGCTGCTAGACCTGAATTAAATTAGACCCATTACACAGGAGCCCTGAGGACCGGGCGTCAATCCTGATCACAGTGAGCTAGATAGGTTCCACACACACCACAATTAATTTACCCAGTCCTGAAAGCTATACTGGCTAGGGACTATAGCTCTCATATGTGCGTTTAGATTAGATTACAACGTATCGATCTGCCCATTTAGGGATTGTTAGACATATTGAGTCTTCCGTAATAGCTATTTGGTTATGAAGCACATTATTTATTTAAAGCTGTTTAGGGAGGATGTGTTATAAGGAAGACTCAACTCTGGACCTCAAAGCCAGTTCCACTGCGTTGTTTTCATTGTTACCCTCTAATCAGGGACTGCATTAAGACCTGGCACACCAGGTGTGAGCAATGCATTATCAGATAGAACAGAAAACCAGCAGGCTCTGGACCTGGTAGGGTAAGAGTTGAATAGCCCTGGTCTATATGATGGATGTTATGAGGCTGAGATTTTTTTACATTTTTAACTGGCCCCTTCCAGTCACATCACACAGGTTACATGATGTTCTGGTGGGGAAGGGAGGCTGGGTTAGTAGGGGTGTTTGCAATGACTGCATGGCACTGTTGACTGCACTTACCCCCCCCCCCCCACCGTAGCATGTGAGCACCGTCCCCGCCC
Organism: Oncorhynchus nerka; assembly: GCF_034236695.1. NCBI lineage: Eukaryota > Metazoa > Chordata > Actinopteri > Salmoniformes > Salmonidae > Oncorhynchus > Oncorhynchus nerka. Next base: position 35,726,018 of record NC_088407.1, on the reverse strand, counting down.
ACTGATCTGCACGAATCACAATTCACAAATGCTCTACTAACTGCACCAATGAATGATCATGCATTTACTTTGTTTGATTTGATGCTCTATAATGTTGAGGAATTGATTCCTTTATATAGGCCAGTGGTCACCAACCGGTTGATCGCTATCGACTGGTTGATCTCCAAGGTATTCCTAGTCGATTACCAAACGTTTCTGTAACAAAAAACAGTAAAGCCTTGCGTTCCTAGTTTTTGATTTGTTTCGCGCTGTTGGCGGTAGGTACACTGAACCGGGAAGGCAGTGTTCCCATTTTCAACCATTTCACGTATCTGACGGTAGAACTACCCGACAGGCCCAGAGAATCAAGTGCACCTATAGGCCTACCACCAGCTACACAGTTTCCAGACTGTAAAAATAAACCTTCGAACTCACAGCAAAGTTGATACTGTTGAGATTTCAAAACGTTTAAAACCATGACTAGAGAGAGACTCAACGTTTAAGTTATTCAGCAATGTCCCAACACTTTGTTTCAAAACTTTTATAAGCCATAAAATGCGTCTTCTCCCTACTTCCACTCACACTACAACCAGCACTGCAGCTGCAATGAAGGAGTATAGCAAAGTGTTCCGATAATCATACGTTGTTATTGTTAGCGGCTTGTCTCTCTTAATATCGAGGAATATTTCACTCTCTCCGGTCGTAGGCGTAACAACATGACTTGGTGCATGAGGCAGAATTCATGCAGTGCGACTTGAGATTCGCCATCAGCTGGAACACTGTGTCCCCTTTTTTTTAAGTGGAGGTAGCGAGAGGGGAGGGACGGTGAGTCGGGTGAGAGGCAGCCTCACCGCCGCTCACTCCCACCCCTCAGACTGACCATCAGGCCATCAGTCCAGTAAAAATAAACTAAAGCCAATTATTATGCTCACTCAGCTGTGCCTAACTAGTAATTCAAGCATAGCCAATATGCAGTGATAATGTATTGAGCCTATAGCTTACTGCACAAACCTCTGCTACAGAACTGTTTTGAATTGGTTAATGTTGCATAGGCTTACGTTTTAAGTCCCCCCCCAAAAAAAAAAAAAATCTGAGCGTTAGATCTCGTCTTGCATTTTTGACTCAAAGTGATCTTGATCTTGAAGTTTGGTGACCACTGATCTAGGCCATAGAAGTGGTCAGTCCACTGACATACTGTTATTGAGGTACTGTAACTAATGTATTTTCCCCACAAGCAAAGCAGCTTCGCTCCAAAAAGTGGCTGAAACAGCTTCTACGATAGGATAAAGTAATCCTTCTCACTTCCAAAAATATTTAGATGCACTATTGTAAAGTGGCTGCTCCACTGGATGTCATAAGGTGAATGCACCAATTTGTAAGTCGCTCTGGATAAGAGCGTCTGCTAAATGACTTAAATGTAAATGTAAATGTACTCACATCTCCTGTTTATTACATTAAGCCTATCTCTCTTGAATTTATTTCCAATTTAGGCTCCTAGAAGCCGCTTTGAAAATGTCAGCAACGGCGTTAATCCTCAACCTGTAACCTGTTCTCTAAGCCCCTCCCCTTCCTGTTCCGATGTGGACTATGCATGAGCCACTGTCAACCTCAGACATTGTAGCCCCGCACCTTGGGCTGGACGGCAGCCTTGACGGCGTGTGGCTTATTACACACTCTCGTGTGTCTTTGTGAAGATCAAGCTGTGTCCAGTCTCTTTGCTGTGTCAGTATCAGTGTCAATCCTGTTACTCAACACTGACGTAGCTGGTGTAATATTGTCCCCAGTGTGTGTTGAGTGAGAGCGTTGAGTCATAGAGAGCTGCTCCCCTAGAGAAGCAGGCTTGGTGACGGTGAACATGCATGGCCCCACAGGGACACGATGGAGGGGAGGGGGGGACACGATGGAGTTCATTATTACACAGTACTGATAAGTTATGAATGGGTTATAGAGGGGATTGCCATAGTAATGTGCCAAAATATCATTTGGTTAATGGAATTTGGTACTACACTTCATGACCAAAAGTATGTGGACACCTGCTCGTCAAACATCTCATTCCAAAATCATGGGCATTAATATGGAGTTGATCCTCCCTTTGCTCCTATAACAGCCTTCACTCTTCTGGGAAGGCTTTCCACTAGATGTTGGAACATTGTTGTAAGGACTTCCTTCCATTCAGCCACGAGCATTGGTGAGGTCAGGCACTGATGTTGGGCGATTAGGCCTGGCTCTTAGTCTGCGTTCCAATTCATCCCAAAGGTGTATGATGGGTTGAGGTCAGGGCTCTGTGCAGGCCAGTCAATTTCTTCCACACCTATCTCGACAAACCATTTCTGTATGGACCTCGCTTTGTGCACGTTGACATCATGCTGAAGCAGGAAAGGGCCTTCCCCAAACTGTTGCCACAAAGTTGGAAGCACAGAATGGTCTAGAATGTCATTGTATGCAATATCGTTGAGATTTCCCTTCACTGGAACTGAGGGGCCTAGACCGAACCATGAAAAACAGCCCCAGAGCATTATTCCTCCTCCACCAAACTTTACAGTTGGCACTATGCATTCGGGCAGGTAGCATTCTCCTGGCATCCAACAAACCAAGATCCGTCTGTCAGACTGTCCGATGGTAAAGCGTGATTCATCACTCCATTCATTACTGACCTTATGCTTGTGTGCGGCTGCCCAGCCATGGAAACCCATTTCATGAAGCTCCCGATCAACAGTTATTGTGCTGACATTGCTTCCAGAGGCAGTTTGGAACTTGGTAATGAGTGTTGCAACCGAGGACAGACGATTGTAATGCGCTACGCGCTTCAGCACTCGTATCATTGCATGTTGTAGCGTTAAGACTACCCTTCACTGGAACTAAGGGGCCCGAACCATGAAAAACAGCCCCAGACCATTATTCCTCCTTCATCAAACTACAGTTGGCACTATATGCATTCGGGCAGGCAGCATTCTCAGGCAGATTATTTTTTATGTGCTTCAACACTCCGTGGTCCCGTTCTGTGAGCTTGTGTGGCCTACCACTTCATAGCTGAGACATTGTTGCTCCTAGACATTTCCACTTCACAATAACAGCACTTACAGTTGACCGGGGCAGCTCTAGCAAGGCAGGAAGTTGATGAACTGACTTGTTGGAACTGTGGCATCCTATGATGGTGCCACATTGAAAGTCACTGAGCTCTTCAGTAAGGCCATTCTACTGCCAATGTTTGTCTGTGGAGATTGCATGGCTGTGTGCTCGATTTTATACACCTGTCAGCAACAGGTGTGGCTGACATAACTGAATCCAATAATAAAAAGGGGTGTCCACATACTTTTGTAGGCATAGTGGGGATCATACCATTTTTCAATGGTGAGATGACCCACCGTCTAGGTTTTACAACCCAGTGTGGATATCACCCAAAATACTAGACAGAATACACCTACTGTATAATATATTATTGCGGACATGTTCATTTTCACGTATGTTGCAATATGAGAAGTTTTGAAATCCTGTCTCTCTCCCTTTCTCTCTCCACTCCAAGCCTGAAAATCTGCTCCTAGCCAGTAAGCTGAAGGGCGCAGCGGTGAAGTTGGCAGACTTTGGTCTGGCCATCGAGGTGCAGGGAGACCAGCAGGCATGGTTCGGTGAGTACCAGTCAGTAAGAAAACTGTTCAAATATCACCAAGGATCCCAAACTTGGCTGTTCATTTGAAGACTTGTTTTAAATGTCCAATGCAGCCATTTTTTTATCTAAATATCAAATAATTTCTAGGTAACAATTAATGTGATTGTTTTCAATTAATGTTTTATTTATTTATTTATTTTATTTTTTACAGAACTTCTTAGCAAAGAGCAGTTTTTCAAGCACAAATGTTGCTAGGACTGGGAGTGGTCTGAGTAGGGAGGGGGAAATGAACTGGCAGAGCGGTTTGGAACTCTTTGTTATTAGTCTAACTAATTTGGTGATGACACCAGGCAGGCCAAAACTCCATCACAGGCTGAAATTGCAGGCGGTCTTTTCAAATGGCTCTTACACTAAAAGGCGTTATCATAAATTTCACAGTATTACTCTCTCTATCTCTTACACATGAAATCTGCACCAAAACGATTTAAAAAGTTGTAAATATTACTTACGTTTCTCTACACTAAAATAGTCTAGAATTCCGACAGGATGATACAATTAAAAATAGCCTCACCTGTTTGAAGAGAACACTTTCTCTAGCACATTTTACAGCAGAGATGTATGTAATAAAAAATAAAACATCTGTCTCTTTGGTGCCAATTTCAGGAGTAAGTGGTACATTTTAAAAACTTTTTGCCCAACACTCAAAAGGAACACCTATGTGAGAATGCTATTCATTGACTACAGCTCAGCGTTCAACGCCATAGTGCCCTCAAAGCTCATCACTAAGCTAAGGACCCTGGGACTAAACACTGGTGCCCCCGCACATTGACTCTGTAATGGTTACCCCAGTATATAGCCTCGCTACTGTTATTTTATTGCTGCTCTAATTATTATTTAAAAAATTTAAACTTCAGTTTATTTTAGTAAATACTTTCTTAACCAACAATGCAGTTCAGAAAAATACATGGTAAGTGCTTGTAAGCAAGCATTTCACTGTAAGGTCCACTTAGCTTCAGTACTGGTCGTGGAGCCTTAAATAACAGCTGTAGACCTGTTGTATTCGGCGCAAGTGACAAATAAAATGTTATTTGTTTACGTAGTTTGTTTACCTGGTTAATGTGTGAGACGTGAGACTTTGAGGTGTGTCAGCTCTCTGGGTTTATAGTGCAGGTTTTATTAGGTGGATAAACAGGGCCATTTGCCTGCTTATCCCCACAGGATGGCGGACTAATTATCCTAATCCCCTGGGCTGGCTGTCACCTGAGAATCTTCTACCCAGTTCATTGGTGGTGCCCCAGGGCATGCTGGGAATTTTAGTTCTTTAGAGAAGTAGGCTGCATTCCACACTACGTTCCCCAGGTGGCCGTTCCAGTGGGAAGTTTTGGAAGCTTGTTAATCGTGGCCCATAAACATTGCATTAAGGATTCATTTGACCTCTAATAGTCTGTCTCTTAAACGAGACACACAGGGGTTCCAGGATTATCTCCAGCAACATTGCGAACCGTTTTAGAGCCTGACGGCCTGGGTCTATTTGTGCTCCAATCCTACCTGTCATAATCAGCAACAGAGGACATTGAAAGTCCCGTAGAAATGGTAGTACGGTGGATGTAAGTAACCAAATTTATGTTCCTCTAACTCCCCTGAATATTTCTGTCAATCTGATAGCTATTGTCTGCAGTAATCCTGTGCCTATAAACCTGAATTACACTGTTGGCACTGAGACAATTTGCCTTAGTAGGAATCCCTCTGTAAGCAGTTAACCCTGCACGATCAGCTCAAATGTACTGTAAAATATCACACAATTTCATGCCTACTTCTACGCCAGTAAAGCACAAAAAACAAACAAGCAACCTGGATCAGGGCAAAAAAAATTGGCCCACATTAATATACAGTGCCTTCAGAAAGTATTCATACCCCTTGACTTATTCCACATTTTGTTGTTACAGCCTTTAATTCTAAATGGATAAAATATGTGTTCTTCTTTCATCCATCTACACACAATGCCCTAGAATGACAGTGAAAACATGTTTTTAGATTTTTTTTGCAAATTTGTTGAAAATTTAAATACAGAAATATCTCATTTACATAAGTATTCACACCCCTGTGTCAATACTTTGTAGAAACACCTTTGTAGAAGACTCTTTCTGGGTAAGTGCAAGAGCTTTCCATACCTGGATTGTGCAAAATTTGCCCATTTATTACTTTCAAGTTTCGTCAAGCTCTCCCAAATTGGTTGTTGGTCATTGCCAGACTACTATTTTCAGTTGTTGCCATAGCTTTTAAAGCAGATTCAACCTGTAGTGACACCCCATCCCGTGAACGGGACCGTTTTCATCATCTGACCCTAATTAGCATAACGCAATGGACATAAATCTTCCTAGAAAATCTTCCTATTCATGAAAATCAAAAGTGAAATATATTGGAACACAGCTTAGCCTTTTGTTAATCACCCTGTCATCTCAGATTTTCAAAATATGCTTTACAGCCAACGCTAGACAAGCATTTGTGTAAGTTTATCATAGCCTAGCTAGCAGCAGGCAACCTTGTCACGGAAATTAGAAAAGCAATCAAATTAAATCGTTTACCTTTGATGAACTTCAGATGTTTTCACTCACGAGACTCCCAGGTAGACAGCCAAAGTTTATTTTTTCCCAAAAGATTATTTTTGTAGGCGAAATAGCTCCGTTTGTTCTTCACGTTTGGCTGAGAAATCGCCCAGAAATTGCGGTCACCACAACGCCGAATTGTGAGCTCAAAATGAGCTCCATAATATCGACAGAAACATGGCAAACGTTGTTTAGAATCAATCCTCAAGGTGTTTTTCTAATATCTATTCGATAATATATCCGTCGGGACAATTCGTTTTTCACTAGGACCGATTGGAGTAATGGCTACCTCTGTATTTTACGTGAGAATCTCTCTCGGAGCCACCATGTGACCACTTACGCAATGTGGCCGCCTACGGCTATTCTTCAACAGAAATGCATAAAACTACGTCACAATGCTGTAGACACCTTTGGGAATACGTAGAAAGCGTAAGTTAGTTGATGGTACATTCACAGCTGAATAGGGAGTCATTGGAATGCAGCGATTTCAAAACCTGGGGCACTTCCGGATTGGATTTTTCTCAGGCTTTTGCCTGCAACATCAGTTCTGTTATACTCACAGACAATATCTTTACAGTTTTGGAAATGTGTTTTTCTATCCAAAGCTGTCAATTATATGCATATTCTAGCATCTTTTCCTGACAAAATATCCTGTTTAAAACGTGAACGTTTTTTTCTTCCAAAAATGAAAATACTGCCCGCTAACACCAAGAGGTTTTAAGTAAACTGTAAGACTTGTATTCAGAGAAAAAGTTAATTACTTTGCAACATTGTTTTGCATTATTACTTTAGTGCCTTGTTGCCAACAGGATGCATGTATTGTAAGAAAACAATTATGCACAGGCTTCCTTTTTTTTCACTGTCAATTAGGTTAGTTTTGTGGAGTAACTACAATGTTGTTGATCCATCCTCAGTTTTCTCCTACCACCCCTAGTTAAACTCTGTAACTGTTTTAAAGTCACCATTGGCCTCATGGTGAACATCCTGAGCGGTTTCCTTCCTCTCCGGCAGCTGCAGAGTGCCAAATTCAAATGCAGTTGAATTAGGAAGGACGCCTGTATCTCTGTAGTGACTGGTTGTATTGACACACCATGTAATTAATAACTTCACCGTGCTCAAAGGGATATTCAATGTCTGCTTAAAAAATATATTGTATCTACCAACTGCGCCACCCGGGAGGCCCCCCCTATTTATTTTACCCCCTTTTTTCTCCCCAATTTCGTGGTATCCAATTGTTAGTAGCTACTATCTTTTCTCATCGCTACAACTCCCGTACGGGCTCGGGAGAGACGAAGGTTGAAAGTCATGCGTCCTCCGATACACAACCCAACCCAGCTTCTTAACACAGCGCGCATCCAACCCGGAAGCCAGCCGAGGAAACACCGTGCACCTGGTAACCTTGGTTAGCACACACTGTGCCTGGCTCGCCACAGGAGTCGATGGTGCGCGATGAGACAAGGATATCCCTACCGGCCAACCCCTCCCTAACCCGGACGACGCTAGAGGTCGTGCGTCGCCCCCCGGACCTCCCAGTCGCGGCCGGTTACGACAGAGCCTGGGCGCGAACCCAGAGTCTCTGGTGGCACAGCTGGCGCTGCAGTACAGCGCCCTTAACCACTGCGCTACCCGGGAGGCTTCAAAAGGTACATTTCTGACCACTTCTTCTGTGGGCAAATATGTATTGAAGGTTTCGTTCAAATCAAAAGAGGTGCTGTCAAATTATTGAACACAAATGGATTTACCCTACTTTCAGTGACTGACGTAAGAGAAAAACTGCTGATCCACAAGCATATTTCAAAATTGTACCTTCTATTCTAACATTAAGTTGAGACCCTGCATCCCACAGATAACATTTTTTATTCGTGGGCTTACAAAATGGGGGGGTCAATGTCAAATGCTGTTGAAGTAATATGGCTACCAGTTCACCTGCCTCACCTAAAGCCTATTCTTGTGGGTAATTGCTATAGACTACCTAGTGCTGACAGTCAGTATCAGGGAGGCCGGACATTTTCTACATGCAATTATTCTTCGGAAGAAGTGTATTAAAAAGCAGCGCGCGCACACACCAATAAAGCACTTTTCTTAAAATGAAATGTGAAAAAAGTGGAGGGCTCTCAACTAGAGGTCGACCGATTATGATTTTTCAACGCCGATATCGATTATTGGAGGACCAAAAAAATCTGATACCGATTAATCGAATGAGTTTAAAAATGTTTTTTTATTTGTAATAATGACAATTACAACAATACTGAATGAACACTTATTTTAACTTAATATAATACATCAATTTAGCCTCAAGTAAATAATGAAACATGTTCAATTTGGTTTAAATAATGCAATAACAAAGTGTTGGAGAAGAAAGTAAAAGTGCAATATGTGCTATGTAAGAAAACTAATGTTTCAGTTCCTTGCTCAGAACATGAGAACAAATGAAAGCTGGTGGAGTCTACATAACATGAGTCTACAATATTCCCAGGTAAGAAGTTTTAGGTTGTAGTTATTATAGGAATTATAGGACTATTTCCCTCTACCACTTGTATTTCATTAACCTTTGACTATTGGATGTTCTTGTAGGCACTTTAGTATTGCCAGTGTAAGAGTATAGCTTCAGTGCCTCTCCTCGCTCCTCCCTGGGCTCGAACCAGCAACACAGCGCGTGCTAATTGTCGTTAACTAGCTAGCCATTTCACTTCGGTTACACGAGCCTCATCTCGGGAGTTGATAGGCTTGAAGTCATAAACAGCGCAATGCTTGACGCACAACGAAGAGCTGTTGGCAAAACACTCAAAAGTGCTGTTTGATTTAATGTTTCCGCGCCTGCTTCTGCCTACCACTGCTCAGTCAGATACTTAGATACTTGTATGCTCAGTCAGATTATATGCAACGCAGGACACGCTAGATAATATCTAGTAATATCATCAACCATGCTAGCTATCAACTTAACTTGGCTTACTGCATTCGCGTAACAGGCAGTCTCCTTGTGGAGTGCAACGAGAGAGGCAGGTCGTTATTGCGTTGGACTAATTAACTGTAAGGTTGCAAGATTGGATCCCCTGAGCTGACAAGGTGAAAATCTGTCGTTCTGCCCCTGAACAAGGCAGTTAACCCACCGTTCCTAGGCCGTCATTGAAAATAAGAATGTGTTCTTAACTGACTTGCCTGGTTAAATAAAGGTATAAATAATTTTACAAAAATTAAATCGGCAAATCGGCTCCCAAAAACACTGATTTCCAATTGTTATGAAAACTTGAAATTGGCCGTAATTAATCGGCCATTCCGATTAATCGGTCGACCTCTACTCTCAACCGATGTGTGTCGAGGTGCAACCAAAACATTTGGATAATATTGAAATGGAAAAACCACAACGCTCACTCACCAGTTTTTATTTTATTTTAACTATTTAAAGCTTCTTAAAAGTAATTGTCATTTTAAAATCACCTGAAAACTAAGTATCTCAATAAATAATACAAAGATATGTCAAATCAGTTAATACCAAATTCCAGTCTGAAGGAAGTATGCTTTGAATTAATTTCCCTCTGTCATCAGGGATGTTTGTTTGTCACTCTCCCTTCTAACGATTCCTTATGAGCATCTACGTGTTCCTGATAGTCGTAGCTTTCTGGAATGGGGTCATAATATCTTGGCGTTCTCAAATACTGGGGCGCGCCCGGGGGCTCGGAGCGATGCCAGGGGGGGCGCTGTGTGACCCCGGGGAACATGCTTTTTTTGCCACAGGGAGTAGGTTTTTTTCACCAAACAAGAGCACACAGCACAGAGCAGGAAATATGAAGTGCAGATAACAAACCCTTAACAGGGATGAAAAGAAAGGTGGAGAGAGACAGAGATAATGAGACAAACGTAAGCCTCCCGAAAGCTAAGACGAGGAAATATGACGAAGCGTATGTAGCGTTTGGCTTCACTGTGACTACGGTGGGGGACGAGGAAAGACCGGTATGTTTACTGTGTCTAAAAATGTTGGCAGCGGACAGCATCAAGCCAAATAAATTAAGGCGTCACTTAAAGACATTACACCCCAATCACACTGATAAGCCGCTTGAGTTTTTTCAGCGAAAACGTGCAGAATATTGCCAACAATCGTCCTGCTTTGTGAACGCTACTTCAGTAAACCAGCGAGCACTGTTAGCACCATATAAGGTGGCGTACTAAATTGCTCAGTGCAACAACCCCACTCCATAGCAGAGGAGCTGATACTGCCTGCAGCATTAGACATGGTCTCTGTCCTGTTGGATGACGCAAGTGCTGCAAAAATAAAAGTACTTTCCTGAAAACAGTTCCCAATATGACTGGGTGAGAGATCCTTTCAATGCACCAACTCCAACTAGTTTCAGCTCTGCAGAGGAGGACCAGATCCCAATATGACTGGGTGAGAGATCCTTTCAATGCACCAACTCCAACTAGTTTCAGCTCTGCAGAGGAGGACCAGTTCATTGATATGACGTCTGACTCCACATTGAGACTGAGGTTCACATCACAGACACTGAGTGAATTCTGGCTGAGTGTAGAGAGGCAGTATCCACTCTTAGGGCAGAGGGCCATGGGCATTCTTCTTCCTTTCGCAATGTCTTATCTTTGTGAGACTGGCTTCTCTGCTGTTGCTGCACTGAAGACCAAGTACAGGTCCCAGCTAAACATTGAGCAGGAGCTGAGAGTTGCAGTATTATGCTTCAAACCCCTCTTCGAAAAGCTGTGCTCTGCAAAACGTGCTCGTTGTAGCCATTAATCCTGACTTCCTCATTTTGATTTTAAAAAGATCAGCACAAATAGTTTTATTCATTTTTGTTTTATAGGTCAAAGTGTTTCATATATTGTGCTCCTGAGTTAATGTTGCTGATCAATTTGAATGTATTATTTATTGATTATATTTCATTTTATTTTTCAGTAGCAAATACAATGGATACAATGTTATGCAGAGGTGTACTTATAACAATTTTATAGACAAATTATACTATTTACAGTCGCGGCAGAGAGTTGGGGGACGCGAAATGTTTACTTCTTCCTAGGGGGGGTGTAACCAAAATTATTGAGAAGCACTGCACTAGAGCAACATAGGGGCTAGAAATGGCAACAAAAAAACCCACACTAAACACACTATACTACTATATAACACACTGATGCCTCCTTGCAGCATGCCTAATGCACATTCACGCAGATGAGCAAGGGACCGTGGGCATCTTTCTTTTGGTGTTTTTCAGTCAGTAGAAAGTCCTCTTTAGTGCCCTAAGTTCTCATAACTGTGACCTTATTTGCCTACCGTCTATAAGCTGTTAGTGTCTTAACGACCGTTCTACAGGTGCATGTTCATTGATTGTTTATGGTTCATTGAACAAGCATGGAAATCAGTGTTTAAACCCCTTACAATGAAGATCTGTGAAGTTATTGGATTTTTACGAATTATCTTTGAAAGACAGGGTCCTGAAAAGGGGACGTTTCTTTTTTTGCTGAGTTTATGATATCTGTATCTGGTCTGTTGTATGTAATAAGGAGCAACCAGATGCCACACTTGACACATTTATGAAATTGCTAAGAAACTAACTGTAAAAAACTGCTAAATTACTATGGATTGATGAGGAATTGAATTTTTTTTATGGTTGATAGGGACGAGGCAAAAATAATGGCAAATAAGTCTGGCTGCACAGACGATTAGGCAAACGTACTGTACATTGATAAATCATGTGACTAAACTAAACAAAAATAAGAAGAAACTGTTCTACGAAACAAAGATAAGTTATATAAAGAATGAAGGTAAAAAAGCACCGTAAATTACGAGACTCTCATGCTTCATGGACTCAGATGGCTCAGTTATCACAAAACCCTCTGATGTTGCCAAATACTTTAATGACTTTTTTCATTGGCAAAATTAGGTATGACATGCCAACAAACTATGAACCTTCGTATCATGCAAACAGAAATTATGAAAGACATTTTCATTTTTAATTCTGTAAAGAGAGTGTGGTAGAGTATACAATATATATTTTTTAAATAATGACAAACCACCTAGTAATGACATCTTTCGTGGGGGAAAAAATGCCTTCTCTTCAATCTAAGCCTACAGGAAAGTGTGTGCCCTCAGGCCAGGAGGGAAGCAAAAGTCGTTCTGCTACCCAAGAATAGCAAAGCACCCTTTTACTGGTTCAAACAGCCAAACAATCAGCCTGCTAACAATCAGCCTGCTAAACTTTTGGAAAAAAATGTGCTTGACCAGATGCAATGCCGTTTCACAGTAAACAAATGAACGACTGACTTTTAGCATGCTTATAAGGAAAGGGACTCAACATACTGACACAAATGACTGATGATAGGCTGCAAGAAATTTGTAATAAGAATTTAGGAGCTGTTTTGTTAGACATCAGTGCAGCTTTTGAAATTAGCGATCATTGTTTTTTCAGCAGCAGACTGTTATAGCTTTGCATCCTCTGCCATGTCATGGATTGAGAGTTACCTAACGGAAGCGCATCTAGCGTAAACCTGGTATTTTTTTGGGATACCTCAAGGCAGCTGTCTTGGCCCCTTTTTTCTATTTTTTTACTAACGATCTACCACTAGCCTTGAGTAAAGCCTGTGTGTCTATGTATGCTGATGACTCAAAATTATACACGTCTGCTACCACAGCAAGTTATATAAAACTGCAAACCATAATGTAAGCCTAGATTGTAAACTGACATGGTCAAAACATATTGATGAGGAGAGGTTTGTCTGTGATAAAGCTCTGCTCTCTTGACATCACAATCGAGAAAACAAGTCCTACAGGCCCTAGTTTTATCACACCTGGACTACTGCTCATTTATATTGTCAAGTGTCACAAAGATGGACATAGGCAAATTACAGTTGGCGCAGAACAGAGCAGCACGGTGGCCCTTAAAATATAACATGCATGTCAATCTCTCCTGGCTCAAAGTAGAGGAGAGATCGACTGCATCACTACCTCTCTTTTGTGAGAGGTATCGGCATGTTGAAAGCATCAAACTGTCTGTTCAAACAGCTAACATACAGGTCAGACACCCATTCATATTCCCCTAGATAGGTCACCGGTCTCTTCACAGTCCTCAAGTCCAGAACAGACTCTGGGAAATACACAGTACTACATACAGCCATGACTACATGGAAGTCTCTTCCACATTAAGTACCTCAGTCGAGCAGTAAAATCAGATATAAAAAACCCTGTATAAAATAACACCTCACACCACAACGCGGACTGTGAAGAGACATAGACACATGCGCACACACACTACACAGACCCACACAATATTATCATGTTGTATTTTAATGTGCGTTTAATCCTGTGCATTTGTGCTATTGGAGCAATGTACATACACTACCAGTCAAAAGTTTGGACACACCTACTCATTCAAGGCTTTTACTATTTTCTACATTGTAGAAAAATAGTGAAGACATCAAAACTATGAAATAACACATATAGAATCATGTAGTAACCAAAAAAAGTGTTTAACACATCAAAATATATTTTATATTTGAGATTCTTCACAGTAGCCACTCTTTGCTTTGATGACAGCTTTGCACACTCTTGGCATTCTCTCAACCAGTTTCATGAGGTAGTCACCTGGAATGCATTTCAATTAACCAGGTGTGCCTTGTTTAAAGTTAATGTGTGGAATTTCTTTCCTTTATAATGCATAGTAAAAATAAAGAAAAACCCTTGAATGAGTAGGTGTGTTCACACTTTTGACTGTTACTGTATTTATAATTCACAATGTCGAGCAAGCTATTGTTTCACTATGATTTATTGTTTTATTCCTGTTTGTTCTCCAGGAAGAGTAGCTGCTGCCTTTTCAGCAGCTAATGGGGATCCTAATAATTACAAAAAACGGTGGGATGTAAGTGTACATCTATCTTAGGAACTGTAGTTCATTTACATGACATCTCATCTCTGTTCCAGGTTTTGCGGGAACCCCAGGCTACCTGTCCCCAGAGGTCCTGAGGAAAGACCCCTATGGGAAACCTGTGGATATGTGGGCCTGTGGTAAGGAACTTCCCAACATGGACCAATCTATTTGGTCTTTGAGCTAAAGGCTAGTACCAACTACAAAGGACCTACATGGCTCTCACACAGACAATGAGTTCATCCAGTTGAATTAATCACGGCAGCACACTCGTTACATAAACTCAAGGGCCACCTAGGCTTTAATGTCTACCACACACTCATTCACAACCTGTGCGTCTCTGAATTTTGTGCCACAATGACTTATTTGTGTCGTTAGTGCTCTACTGACCAACCAAGGGCCCTTGAGCTCGTCCCGGTAACCTACCAGCAAATGAGCAACACAGTGCTGAAGTGCTTGGATAGTTTTTGTAACCACAATGACGGTGATATGATGAAAACCCTTATAGTGGGAGGAGTCTATGAAGAGGGAGTCCTTTTCTGTCCTCTCTTGATCTCCTCACCCGTATAACAATGAAAGCTGTTAACTTGTGTTAAGTCCAGAGGATCTGAGTGGAGCTGGGAGCGAGGAGTGGAGCGTACCCAATTTGACTGGAGCGTGGAGCTAGTTTCCCAAAAGGCTGGCGCGTCGGCTCCAGTAGCGCTCACTTCACGAGCTCAGGGCATGTCCGGCCCAGCATGCATTTGTCGTCTACTTGTGTGCTACTACAGCCCCTTGCTTTAGACACGGTCATTTAGGGTGCTAAATATTTTCATAAAGAAACTGATAAATCAAGGTGACTTGCAAAGATGAGGAGGACCAAGAGCAAGAGATGATGGAGTAGGTGACGTAGTGTCTACAACTAAATAATCATTTTGGAATCTGAAAAGACGGGTATCACGAAAGCATGATGGTGTACTTACCTGCTAACAGAAAGGAATGAGGTGGCTAGCTAACTGAGTGTGTCATTGTAGCAAAGTATTTATAAACTAAAAATCAGATCTCTTTAAAGTTTCGTTCATTTTCGTTCTATTATCTATACAATATGCCATCATTGAATAGGCCTGGCATATTACCTTTTTTTAAGGAGCTTTCTGTTTTGTTAGGGTTGTTTTAGCTAAAATCTAGGCCTACCTACAGAAAAATAAAAAACTACACATCCCTGCCCAGCATGGAAAGAGTTTCCCGAAAGATGTTTAGCATCCACAGTGGCTCTGCAAGCGCTGAGAGGTTATTCTCCACTGCAAGCCTGCTCTCCAGGCTCCATCGCATGAACCCGAAGCTTCAGACTCTGGCCATGTTTCTAAAAATGCATTCAAAGGCACTGTAGATGGAGCCTAATAAGGAATGTATCATTTAATTTTATTCTAAGTAAGTCACAGCCTGTGTGTGCAATTTATAGACTGTAATGATTTAATACATTCAAATCCATATGGTTTGGTTTCAATACTTCTAAACTAAATGGTAGGTCCAGGTGGTCACAAACATAGATCGTTGTTTGTGGATAAATATGATTTTTTTTCTATTTACATTTTTTGAGGATTGGTTTTTAGTGGAGCGGTTGGAAAGTACGTGGAGCGATGAGCGGTGCTCACATTCTCTGTTTTAAGTCACTAAAAGCCATTACTATTATTGGGTCACACTGATTGTACTTTCTCCTCTTGCTGAGATTTGAGTATCATTTTTGAAATGACATTCATTCATAATTGGTATCATCCTGATGACATGTTTGTGTGTCTGTCTCATCAGGTGTGATTCTCTACATTCTCCTGGTGGGCTACCCTCCCTTCTGGGACGAGGACCAGCACAGACTGTACCAGCAGATCAAGGCTGGGGCTTACGATGTGAGTACTGACACGACACACACATACTCTGTCACGTACAGTACATGCTTTCACACAGACACATTTATCTGTTTGCCAATCTGTCAGCAGTGTTTGACACTTACTGTGGAAATCTATTTGGCAGAGTCTCACTGGCTTAATGTATCACCAGTGGTGGAAAACGTACCCAATTGTCATACTTGAGTAAAAGTCAAGATGCCTTAATAGAGAACGACTCAAGTGAAAGTCACCCAGTAAAATACAATGGAGTAAAAGTCAAAGTATTTACTTTTAAATATGCTTAAGTATCAAAAGTATACATTATATCAAATTCCTTATATTACGCAAACCAGACGGAAACATATTCTTGTTTTTGTATATATTTATGGGTAGCCAGATGCACGCTTGAACACTCAGACATAATTTGCATTTGTGTTTAGCGAGTTTGCCAGATCAGAAGTAGTACGGATGACCAAGGGCGTTCTCTTGCGTGAATTTGACCATTTTCCTGTCCAGCTAAGCATTCAAAATGTAATGAGTACTTTTGGGTGTCAGGGGAAAATGTATGGAGTGAAAATGGTTATTTTCTTTAGGAATTTTGTGAAGTAAAAGTTGTCAAAAATATAAATGGTAAAGTACAGACCCCCAAAAACTACTTAAATAGTACTTTACTCCACTGGGTATCACTGGAGTTGATTTCTATGGTTGTTATCTGACAGTATTTACATGACATTAAGGCAGGCTTGCTCTTAGATTGATACCGAAACCTCCCATCCCCTCACTGTTTCTTTGATCACGATCACTTAACTTTAGCAGGCAAAGCTAATCTACCAGGTACCACCCCAAAACACGGGCCCCCTCATAGATATCATCCTAATTAACTTGCCCTCTAAATACACCTCTGCTCTTTTCAACCAAGATCTCAGCGTTCACTGCTTCATTGCCTGCATCCGTAATGGGTCATTAGATCGGTCCACTCATCACTGTCAAACGCTCCCTGAAACACTTCAGCGAGCAGGCCTTTCTAATCGACCTGGCCGGGGTATCCTGGAAGGATATTGACCTCATCCCGTCAGTGGAGGATGCCTGGTTGTTATTTTTTTTAAATGCCTTCCTCACCATCTTAAATAAGCATTCAAGACATTTAGAACCAGTAACAGATATATCTCTTGGTTCTCTCCAGACCTGACTGCCCTTAACCAACACAAAAACATCCTATGGCGTTCTGCATTAGCATCGAACAGCCCCCGTGATATGCAACTTTTTAGGGAAGCTAGAAACCAATATACACAGGCAGTTAGAAAAGCCAAGGCTGGCTTTTTCAAGCAGAAATTTGCTTCCTGCAACACAAACTCAAAAAAGTTCTGGAACCCTGTAAAGTCCATGGAGAATAAGAACACCTCCTTCCAGCTGCCCACTGCACTTAGGATAGGAAACTCCGTCACTACCGATAAATCCACTATAAATGAGAATTTCACTAAGCATTTTTCTACGGCTGGCCATGCTTTCCACCTGGCTACCCTTCCCCCGGTCAACAGCATTGCACCCCTCACAGCAACTCGCCCAAGCCTTCCCAATTTCTCCTTCTCCCAAATCCAGTCAGCTGATGTTCTGAAGGAGTTGCAAAATCTGGACCCCTACAAATCAGCCGGGCTATACAATCTGGACCCTTTCTTTCTAAAATGATCTGCAGAAATTGTTGCAACCCCTATTACTAGCCTGTTCAACCTCTCTTTTGTGTCGTCTGAGATTCCCAAAGATTGGAAAGCAGCTGTGGTCAACCCCCACTTCAAAGGGGGGGACACTCTTGACCCAAACTGCTACAGACCTATATCTATCCTACCCTTCCGTGCTAAGGTCTTCGAAAGCCAAGTCAACAAACAGATTACCGACCATTTGGAATCCCACCGCACCTTCTCCGCTATGCAATCTGGTTTCAGAGCTGGTCATGGGTGCACCTCAGCCACGCTCAAGGTCCTAAATTATATCTTAACCGCCATCGATAAGAAACAATACTGTGCAGCCGTATTCATTGACCTGGGCAAGGCTTTCGACTCTGTCAATCACCACATCCTCATCGGCAGACTCGATAGCGTTGGTTTCTCAAATGATTGCTTCGCCTGGTTCACCAACTACTTCTCTGATAGAGTTCAGTGTGTCAAATCGGAGGGCCTGTTGTCCGGGCCTCTGGCAGTCTCTATGGGGGTACCACAGGTTTCAATTCTTGGGCCGACTCTCTTCTCTGTATGCATCAATGATGTCGCTCTTGCTGCTGGTGAGTCTCTGATCCACCTCTACGCAGACAACACCATTCTGTATACTTCTGGCCCTTCTTTGGACACTGACAACCCTCCAGACGAGCTTCAATGCCATACAACTCTCCTTCCGTGGCCTCCAACTGCTCTTAAATACAAGTAAAACTAAATGCATGCTCTTCAACCGATCGCTGCCTGCACCTGCCTGCCTATCCAGCATCACTACTCTGGACGGTTCTGAATATGTGGACAACTACAAATACCTAGGTGTCTGGTTAGACTGTAAACTCTCCTTCCAGACTCACATCAAACATCTCCAATCCAAAGTTAAATCTAGAATTGTCTTCCTATTTCGCAGCTTCCTTCACTCATGCTGCCAAACATACCCTCGTAAAACTGACCATCCTACCGATCCTCGACTTCGGCGATGTCATTTACTAAATAGCCTCCAATACCCTCCTCATTAAATTGGATGCAGTCTATCACAGTGCCATTCGTTTTGTCACCAAAGCCCCATATACTACCCACCACTGCGACCTGTACGCTCTCGTTGGCTGGCCCTCACTTCATACTCGTCGCCAAACCCACTGGCTCCAGGTCATCTACAAGACCCTGCTAGGTAAAGTCCCCCCTTATCTCAGCTCGCTGGTCACAATAGCATCACCCACCTGTAGCACGCGCTCCAGCAGGTATATCTCTCTGGTCACTCCCAAAACCAATTCTAACTTTGGCCGCCTCTCCTTCCAGTTCTCTGCTGCCAATGACTGGAACGAACTACAAACATCTATGAAACTGGAAACACTTATCTCCCTCACTAGCTTTAAGCACCAGCTGTCAGAGCAGCTCACAGATTACTGCACATGTACATAGCCCATTTATAATTTAGCCCAAACAACTACCTCTTCCCCTACTGTATTTATTTATTTTGCTCCTTTGCACCCCATTATTTAAATCTCTACTTTGCACATTCTTCCACTGCAAATCTACCATTCCAGTGTTTTACTTGCTATATTGTATTTACTTTGCCACCATGGCCTTTTTTGCCTTTACCTCCCTTATCTCACCTCATTTGCTCACATTGTATATAGACTTATTTTTCTACTGTATTATTGACTGTATGTTTGTTTTACTCCATGTGTAACTGTGTTGTATGTGTCGAACTGCTTTGCTTTATCTTGGCCAGGTCGCAATTGTAAATGAGAACTTGTTCTCAACTTGCCTACCTGGTTAAACAAAGGTGAAATAAAAATTATTTTAAAAAAAAAATCTCTTGTTTGAGTGACTGGAATTGAACATGTTTATCTTGTCTCTCATCTTGCACAAGAAGGAAATGTGTTAGCCACTTGATTACCACCCGACACAAGGCCGTACTTGACACATCAGAATTCCAGACTCTGTCTATTGGCTGAGCATGCTGTTGGAACACCACGCACCGGCTATTTCCTCCTTGTCTGGCAGCCCTCTCCCTGCTCTCCCCAGTCAATCCCAACGCCTGTCCCAGACAGATCGAGTTTTCGAACGGGAGAGGGACAGAGAGGAGAGCGGCAGGGGGACAGCCCACTGCAATGGCTCAAGCCCAACTTGGCTCTGGAGACGAGCATCTTCTGCTCAGTGAATCTGTTTTTTTGGCAACTATGTGATGTTTTTTTTTGCCAGTTTCTCCAAGGACACATTTTCAAACAAAGCTGAATGGAGGGAGTGAAAGAGTGAGGGAGGGATGGGAGGATAGATGAGTGGATGGATGGACTGATGGATGACGAGCCTCATTGCCTCTTTCAATTTTCTCCCCGTCAGTTTCCGTCCCCTGAGTGGGACACAGTGACCCCCGAGGCCAAAGACCTGATTAACAAGATGTTGACCATCAACCCTGTCAAGAGGGTCACCGCCACAGACGCACTCAAACACCCCTGGATCTGTGTACGTGTCACTCACTCACTCACTCACTCACTCACTCACTCACTCACTCACTCACTCACTCACTCACTCACTCACTCACTCACTCACTCACTCACACACAGTTCAATGGTCCTATGAGCACACCTACAGACTCATGACGTTCTCCCCCTCTCCCCCTGTCCTCTCTGCAGCAACGCTCCACGGTGGCGTCCATGATGCACAGACAGGAGACGGTGGAGTGCCTGAGGAAGTTCAACGCCAGAAGGAAACTCAAGGTGAGGGAATGTTTCTCACAGGACTTCATCAGGTGTCGTGAGTGAGACTTTGAGAAAGT
The DNA here is from genome assembly GCF_034236695.1 of Oncorhynchus nerka. Taxonomy (NCBI): domain Eukaryota; kingdom Metazoa; phylum Chordata; class Actinopteri; order Salmoniformes; family Salmonidae; genus Oncorhynchus; species Oncorhynchus nerka. Next base: position 35,705,620 of record NC_088407.1, on the reverse strand, counting down.
GACAACTCGACTAAATCCGAGCCCCATGCTTGTCATAGAGTGGACCCTGAGCACTAAATGATGTGGTCATTAGCATCACAATCTATCCACCTAATGTTGGACACACTGTGTTAGGAGGGTGAGGTGACAGTGTGCCAAGTATTACAGCCTCGGCGGTCCGTTTTTCAACTCTCTGTTCCTTTTCCCTTCCTCAGGGTGCTATCCTCACCACCATGCTGGCCACACGCAACTTCTCAGGTACGATGCATCTACCTACTGTGTTGTGGTTTCTTTCAAGGTGTCTCTCTTTTGGCTCTGTATTGTCTTGTGTTTTTGCTCCTTCTCTTCCTCTCGCTCGCTCACCAGATCAACATTTAGAATTCTCCCATCAGCTGCTGCTTAACAATGCAGCTGGATGTGTTATTTCACCGAAAAACACTTGAGGAAAACAATGGGGAGGGATAGAGGGGCAGGTGTTAAAGGAAGGACTGATGGCGTGAGAGAGGAACAAGGATGAAAGAAAAGCACGAGCGTATGGAGCGACTAAATGTGAAAGACGCATGAGTTGTAGGGGAGAACTCCAGGATGAATACGCTGGCCTTTAAAAGTACCACTATCAGCCTGCTCTCAGTTCATATCAGTAGAGACTGCCTGGAGACCAGTGGAGCGATGCTGATCGATGCGGATCAGACAATCTGGGCCTCTTAAAGGGCAATACTTTAATATTTTGTCTGTTAGTTAAAAAATATTGATTTTCTCTCTGGTGATGAGTGAAGGGGAAGGGGAAGGGGATAGGGTCAGTTGCACAACTGAATGCATTCAAAGGAAATATCGTCTGCATTTAACCCAACCCCTCTGAATCAGAGTGGCTACTGGAGGAAAGATGTGGACTTCACTTTCTCCTGCTTCCTTGTATTTATTTGGGCAATTTAGTTCAGGCAAGAAAAACACATTGTTTAATCTCTCTCTCCCTGTCAAGACTTTGGTTCTCTTGTTAACAGAAAATATTTTATTTAAAAAGTACATTGTTTTACATTTTCATTCCATATAGCCAATACTTTTTTGTTCAAGAGCAAGACTTTACCAAGACCAGTGGTATTCAAAGTCGGGGTCACAACCCTTTATGGGGTCGCCCCACAAATAAAAAAAACCTACAGATTATTATATGGGATCAATATACAAACTTTTTTGAGAAGGATGTTATTGAGTATGTAATTATTGGTTTATTTTCATTTTGATAGAGATGAAAACGCTATGAATCTAAGGTTATTTGGTAATGTAGAAATGTACTGATTTTCAAGGTTGTCATTTGATTTGGAAATGGGGTGGGTATTCGCAAGGAATTATTTTGGGAAAAAACGGGGTCCCCAGAAATTCTGGCGGAAAAAAAGGGTGTCCTCGCTGAAAAAGTTTGAATTCCACTGCTTGACACCTGTTTTATTTACCTTTTGTTTTTTCTCCATTCTGTCTTTGGGATTGTGTAACCTTGTGAGGTAAGAGTCTCTGTCATGGAAAGAGGCATGCCTTGGCACTGCTCTCTACCCATGTGCCCGTCTTGGTAACTTGCACCCCTCTCAGACGAAACGTTTTTCCAAACACCTTTCTTCTTCCCTCTCTCATACACTCTTCATACACTCTGTGGCTATTGTGTGACATCCCTGATCACTTTAACCAATCACTGAGCTTTTCCACGTGCCAGGAATCTCATCATTCTACCCGACCAATCAATTAGCTCGCTCCATGCGTGGACTATATTTGCATGTTGATTTAGGAGTCGGTGCTAACGTGTTCTCTATTGGGGAGTTGTCATTAACACGATGAGTCTTCCATAAGCAATACAAGGTCTCTATTTACAAGTGGGTGTGTTGGTAGAGGACATTAAACCTCAATTCTGTAGGACTGTCACAGTTTGCCCATAATTGGCTGTCTTCACTAGATTTAGTGTGTGTGTGTGTGTGTGTGTGTGTGTGTGTGTGTGTGTGTGTGTGTGTGTGTGTGTGTCAGTCAATCAGAGGTGTCCTCGCTGACCTTGTCCCCTTGTCCTCTATCCATACAGCAGCCAAGAGCCTGCTCAACAAGAAAGCTGACGGCGTCAAGGTAAGTTATCTCATCGACTTCTGCGATCTTAACATCTGACAACGCACATTGACACACACACACCTTTTAGTTATGGACTCATGTAACTTATATTGTAACTGACAGTCTCGGAAGAGAAGTTGGAATATTTCTACAGTACATTTGTTTCAGCTGCCAGCAGTGAAATGGTGTCAGTTTGAGTGCTGCATGACTAAGAGCAGGCACCAGACGCGATTAGGACACGCAGGTTGAAATGTCAAAACGAACTCTGAACCAACTACAGTTGAAGTCGGAGGTGTACGTACACCTTAGCCAACTACATTTAAACTCAGATTTGTACAATTCCTGACATTTAATCCCAGTAAAAATTCCCTGTTTTAGGATCACCACTTTATTTGAAGACTGTGAAATGTCAGAATAATAGTAGAGAGAATGATTTATTTCAGCTTTTATTTCTTTCATCACATTCCCAGTGGGTCAGAAGTTTACATACACTCAATTAGTATTTGGTAGCATTGCCAATAAATGGTTTAACTTGGGTCAAACGTTTCAGGTAGCCTTCCACAAGCTTCCCACAATAAGTTGGGTGAATTTTGGCCCATTCCTCCTGACAGAGCTGGTGTAACTGAGTCAGGTTTGTAGGCCTCCTTGCTCGCACACACTTTTTCAGTTGGGGAATTTCTCCCATTCTTCTTTGCAGATCCCCTCAAGCTCTGTCAGGTTGGATGGGGAACATCGCTGCACAGCCATTTTTTTTTAGGGACATCGAAATGTTAGCTATTCATATCAGATCCAACAATATCAAGGGACTAGAAATCCAGGGCTTAAAAACAAAGGCGTCAATGTATGCCGATGACTCAACTTGTCTTGAATTCGTAATATGGATCCCCTGCACAGTCTCATTGAGGATCTAGATAGCTTCTCTAACCTCTCTAGATTAAAACAGAAGTACGGAGGACAAAAATAACTTATATATATTCTAAACACATTTTTACATACATGGAACTTTTTTTTTTTTTACACAGTAGTTACATATTGGTCTTTTGAGATACATTACATGTAACTACTGTGCCAAATATGTAAATGTAAATGTACATACCAAGTTATTTTTGTCCTCCGAGGAGGGGTGATGGATAAACCAATATATTTGATAACACCGTTACCCAAGGTGCTTATGGCAGGCGGTTTAAGCAGCTGTAGGAGGTTTAGCATCTAGGTACATTTGTACCTGATATATTTGCCCAAAAACTCTTTCTAAATCAGTCTATCTGCAGCCGTGTGAGTCATCGGTGTGTTTTGAAAGCACAGCAGGCAGCTTTTGAAGGATTATTTCAGGTTTAGCGCAGGGGTCCAGCATGTTACTCTCTTAAATGTCACTGCCTCTGAGGCTGTGTTGAAGAGTAGATAACCTAATGGACTGGGGAAATGGCAGGCATTACATTATTTAGTCCTGCCATCAATTTTGGTTTCCGTGTATGCTAAATCTTTAATGATTACAAATGTGTGCGGCAGGTAGCCTAGCGGTTGAGAGCGTTGGGCCAGTAAACGAAAGGTCGCTGGTTTTATTCCGACTAGGGGAAAAAAATCTGTCGGTGCCCTTGAGCAAGACACTTAACTCTAATTGCTAAGTCGCTCTGGATAAGAGTGTCTGCTAAATGACTCAAATGTAAATGTGTTTGTTGTAAAATAGCCTTTCTCAAAGACTGTACTGTTAAGTCTAGGGTCTTGAGTCTTGACACATACTGGTTGTGTTTTGGGGTTGTGATATTGGACCCAGTTTGTCCTGTTCTCTTTTTTGTGTTCTGTCTGAGACTGAGCCAATGCCAATATTGCTGGTATTCCTGTCCCTACTTTTTGTCCAACCTTACATCTACCACGGGTTGCCAGTTATGTGGTTGATTATAGAACACACAAGTGCTGTCTAGAGTGGTTGGTTTCAGGGTGGTTCAATCGGCCATTTGTAGATCCCTGGCCAAGGATAGTTGTCTAGTATCTTGGTTTAATGAGCAACCCATTGTATAAGCCTCTTGATGTGTAGTTTGAGTTTCAAGGCTAGCTCCCCATATCTCCCTGAGGAGAACCTAGTTCGACGATCAGGTGCATTCCAGTTGACCCATATTACCTAGTACTTTTTAAAAATTTACAAAATCAGGGCATGCAGTTCACAAAGGAATAGCATAACACTTTTTGACCTTAATTTTGTCCCCTGACGTGCTTCCGATGCAGACGATGATGTTCCTGCTAACAGTAAAAACCAGAAACTATTGGGCTGTCACAACGTCGTTTGACTTTAAATTTCAACAGCATTGGATAATTGCATGACTACTGAATTTGTATTTCTCATCTCTGGTTTAGAGCCACAATGGCACTAATTCGTTAGATTTAAGGTCTCCATAAACGACGTTAATAGTGGCAATTTAGGCTTCCCGAAAAACATTAAAAAAGTAGAGTGGAACAGCCGATCGCTTTCAAGTTCATGTTTATGAAGTTCTGTTTCAGCGAGGAACTCCTTTGCATGTTTATTCTGCTTATAATCCTCCAGAATAATGACGTACCGCTACAGGCTTGGAACCCACAGATTTGTCTCATGAACTTACTTTCTCTCACTCCTCTTTATACCCTGCAGAGTATTTGCTCGTTAACTCTTAACATTTTCACTCCCGCAGCTGTGTATTCCGGGACACCTCTCCTGTCTCTCTCCCTGCTTGGACCACCGGGTCCTTTGTTCCTGATATCAATCGCTGTTTCTTGTCTCCGTCTCTGTCCACTTACCTTTTTAGATCAACAACAACAAGACCAATGTAGTCACCAGCCCCAAAGAGCCCCCCACTCTGGTACACTGTCTGTCTTTCTGCCTGCCTGTCTGTCGGTCTGTCTCATCCTCCATGCTCGGGCAGCTCGCCTCACTCTAACAACGTCTGTCTTTGTTTTGTTCCCAGTGATGCCTCTTTTTAACATTGAATTTTTGTTTTATTTTTTTCATCACACACAGGCATTTACTTTTACTATGGACCAGTAGTCATTGCAGTTGGCATGTGCACTTTTTGCTTCTGCGTGTGTGAACAACTGTACATCCCGGGGTTTGTGTTTTTACTTTCACTCCACTTAAGCTCCCCCCCCCCAAGTTACCAAGGAAACCAATGAGACATGCTGGTTGAAACACGCATGCGTGCTTCCCAAAATAGACTTTGCACACTAGCAGTGAAACGCATCCTAAGATTACTCCGCTAGTGCCATTCGTGTCACCCTGTCACCACACATGAGCTTCAACGTGACCGTGCCATGGCATGCCTTATGACAGCCCACCTGTCGGCACTGCCCAGAGGGAATCGACCCAGACTTATCGCAGTTTTATCTACGCATGTTAGACATGTCAGGTCAGCCAAGAGGCCTGTACTGTATTTAACCAGCCCCGGACAGAACCGGAGACTCATCCCTAGTATAATGTCACCATTTGTAAATGCATACAAAATATTAGCTTCGTTTTTCCATCCCATTATGTATATAACCTCATGGCTTTTTAACAATGGCTATTACACTACTTCTAAAGTGATGGGGTTATGTATTTCTAGGTGTTAGAAATGTGGCATGTTGATGTTCTCACACACACACACACTGTCTGGAGTCAGTAAAATACGTAAAATACCTTCCTGTAGTTTATATCCAGGAAGGGCCTGGTGACTAGCATGCTTCCTACTGCTGTACACCTCCCATCCTGTCTTGGTTGCTTGTGTGTCTGTTTTAAATATGAATATCATAGCCTTGTCTTCTGATGCCTTTTATATTGCACCAAGTTGACGATTCAAAGATTTCTCGTTTTCATGGGAAAAGTTGGGCGTGCTGCATTAAAGCCCTTAGCTATAGCCTCAGTGGTGCATCGTTTGTCCTTGATTTTTACCCCCAAACTTGCCTTCTCCGAGGTTCCTTTGGCCCCTTTTCTCTCTTTCTTGTTAACTATTTACCACGCCAATTTCCTGTCTATTTAACCCCTTCTTCACCCTCTTCCTCCTCCTCTCTGTGAACCAGGAGCCTCAAACCACTGTCATCCACAACCCAACTGATGGAAACAAAGTAGTGAGTAAATGGAACAGTAGTACCAAACATTTAGGTGTTTGCTGTTGTCCTCTAGTTAGCAGAGTGATAAGCTAGTTTGGTTTTTAAGTTTGTGTTTCTTACAAAGCCTTGTATAACGCTGCATGCATGGCGCCTTGGTGTGTATGTCCTAAATGTTTGTTTCATTTGTGCTTCACACAGACACCGGACTTAGGACTTTGTCGACATGTTTTATCTCACGTTAAACAAATGTGCATGCTGCATTTATACACGGAGTATATAAAAACATTAAGAACACCTTAAGAAGGAATTTTAAGCCTTGAGACATAGATTGTGTATGTGTGCCATTCAGAGGGTGAATGGCCAAGACAAAACATTTAAGTGCCTTTTGAACAGGGTATGGTAAAAGGGTGCCAGGCGCAAAGGTTTGTGTCAAGAACTGCTACGCTGCCGGGTTTTTCCACGCTCAACAGTTTCCTGTATGGTCCACCACCCAAAGGACATCCAGCCAACTTGATACAACTGTAGGAAGCATTGGAGTCAACATGGGCCAGCATCCCTGTGAAACGCATTCGACACCTTGTAGAGTCCGTTCCCCGACGTGCTAGAATGCGATCCGGTTTGACGAATGTGGATCCAGGGATATGTCTCCTTTAGATATGTTGTTGTTAAAACGCTTTGTGCGTGAAGATGTGCATTCGGGTTTTTCACTATCTGAGTGTTGGAGTAGTACTGCTAGTGGCTTGCTGTTAAAATTACATAGTTCAAAACTAGGCCCTACAGCTTGTATGACCAGAGTGAGACGTCGACCTATGTTTAAATCTGTTCTGTCACAATGTCAATGATGATATTTTTGTTTGTGTAACTATAGCCCAAAAGAGTATGTTTAGTTATCCAAATCTGTTCTCTCAGCGGTTCCGAAGATAATCAGTTTCCTTTGCCCAAACTATTTTACTCATCTGACAATGCGTTTACTTCTCTTGTGCTCCCCGCTTTATCCAGTTTCAACAGCTGACAGGGGTTCATTGTTCTCAGCTGTTTGTTCTTGTCCAACAGGAGTCCAGTGAGAGTGCAAACACCACCGTGGAGGATGAGGACGTGAAAGGTAGGAGCACACACCTGTATTAGGCAAGTAGCTCGGTGTTGGCTGTGCATAGTCTAAGTGAAAGGGAATGTGTTATTCTCACAGCACTGACGTGTTGGCATGTATTTTTGTCCTACTGATTTTGCATCAATATGTACTGCTATCCCTGTTTTTCTTTTGTATAATTTTGTTTGTATAAATTCATCAGGTAAGCATGTGTTTATCCAGGCATCCATTCTGCTTTTTCATTTAATATGCTTTAATTAATCCACTTCATCTGTCCATCGTTATTTATTTTACCCCCTTTTCCTGCCCAATTTTGTAATATGCCATTGGAATCCAATTGCGATCTTGTCTCATCACTGCAACTCCCCCAACGGGTCGAGCCATGCGTCCTTCGAAACATGACCCGCCAAAACGCGCTTTTTAACACCCGCCCGCTTAACCCGGAAGCCAGCCGCACTAATGTGTCGGAGGAGGAGGAAACACTGTTCAACTGACAACCGGAAGTCAGCCTGCAGGCGCCCGGCCCGCCACAAGGAGTCGCTAGAGCACAATGAGCCAAGTAAAGGCCCCCCCCCCCCCCCGGCCAAACCCTCCCCTAAGCCGGACAACGCCTGGGGCCAATTGTGCGCCGCCTTATGGGACTCCAGATCACAGCCGGTTGTGACACAGCCTGGGATCAAACTAGTGACGCTTCAAGCACTGTGATGCAGTGCCTAAGACTGCAGCTCCACTCGGGGGAGGCCCCCTGTCTGTCTATCATCTGATCATGCACTGCCATCCTCCAAACTTGTAACGCTAGAATGTCTTTCTATATCAATACATTTTAGCTGCAAGACTTTACTTGCACTGTCAGTCCTGTGAATGATGTCATCTGTCTCACCGTGCATTTTCTTTTTATGAAAGTTCAATTGATGTCGTCCTTCTGTTTTCACTGTGTTTGTTTAACATTTGAGTCATTTAGCAGACGCTCTTATCCAGAGCAACCTAAAGGAGCAATTAGGGTTAAAGTGCCTTGCTCAAGGGCACATGGACAGATGTTTCACCTAGTCGGCTCGGGGTTTCGAACCAGCTACCTTTCGGTTACTGGCTCTTAACCGCGAGGCTACCTGCCAAGACCAATGGTATAGGAAGTACAATGGGTGAATTGTGGCCCAACTTTGATTGTCAGTGGTGCATTTTACACCCACTCTGCTGAGCTAGTTAGTGACTCATTAGTGATTTGGAACTGTGTCTACAGTGGGTTGTGGGACTAACCCAATGAGAGCAGGCTGAGTCTACAAAGAGAAGCCATGGGGGAGGCGTGGACACTGTGTACAGTCGTTTAGGGAGCCAAATCAGGCTCTGCTGCAGGCCTTGCATGATTTCCCATTTCGCTGCTGCCCTGTTGGTCCACTGAGCCAGAACAGTGTGTGTGTGTGTGTGTGTGTGTGTGTGTGTGTGTGTGTATGTGTGTGCTTGAGCAACACCATTACAGATAGTCATTAGTAGCATTTGTTCACCTTCCTCTTCAAATGGATGGTTTTGCTGTTTCTTGTTTTTTTTAGAAACCCAGAGGGGCAACATTGCGAGACTACCGGGAACGCTTGCAAAGCAGACCAGGCTGGGGTTTGGGGTTGGAGAAGTCGATGAGAGAAGTGAAATATTCTTCCATCGCTGTTAATTTTCTCGAAATCTGAAGGCACGACCTGGATTGGAGCCAATGTCTTAAGTAGTCGAACATGTTATTACTCCAACCTCATGAAAGTGACAAACCGACACGCTTTCACAAGGAGTGCCTTTGATTTGACGGCCTCCATGTGCGCAGTTCGGCGCGAGACCACCGTTAGACCCGATTTACGTGTTTCTGCGCACGAGTTTAGCTAGCTAAAGTCGCTATGACATGGCCTACAAGTGTGATCGGGGATTTCCTTGTATGACGTCATGGCATCTGGGGAGCGTGACGATGACCCCAATCACAATGATTCATCTCCTCACTCTACATTCCTCCTTCAAATGGCCCGAGGCGGGGATGCAATTTCATTGGTCCATCTCATGAGCTACCTGCTTTGAAATGGAATAAGGAAATCTCATGAGCTACCTGCTTTGAACAGTCACTCCTAGCTCCTAGTACTTCCTAGCTATGGCAGTTTGTGTGGAGAGAAAATTATGTTTCATTGCATTTGAGAGTTGCTTTCTGTCAACGTTTGCATTCCATGACGGATGATTACTGATGGGTTCTGGCTTTGTGCAATGTGACACGTCTCATTACTGTTTTCTCCACCGAACGTGTCTGTGTTGCGGCTGTTGTTTAGAGACTCGTCATTTTCATATTCCCTTTGTTTTTCTTTGTTTGAAAGATGAAGGCATTGCATTTCCCAGTTTGACGTGGTCGTTCCATCACGCTGTGCGTGTGTAGGAGTTGGTAGACTGTAGGATGTGGGTTTTTGCATTGTCTCGCCCTGTATTTTCTACTGTTCCGAATAAACAACCAACCAAGCACCAACCCAACACACAGATACCTATCAGTGCCCAAGTGTCACTCACCCTGTAACATCAACACTTGCCAGAAAGAGGACAACCATCCCAGCATACATTTATCTGTTTTTTAAAATTAACATTTGTCATGACTTTCCTCCTCAGCATTTTGTTTCCAGATCTCCCACTGAGGACAAGGCAATGTCACTCATCCTTCATTCATTCAACCTTTCATTTCTTTTCTCCATTTTCCATTTTTGTTTTCAATCCCTCACCTCACCTCCATCCATCCACCCACCACTCATACCAATAACCCTTGTCACCCTGACATCCTTGCCCAAGTCTCCCGTCCCTCCTCCCCACGCTCCCCTTGCTTCTGGCGGGAGCACTCAGGCTCGTACCACTCCTCCTCCTCTTCCTCATCTTCCTCCTGCTGGTATTCTCCCAGTGTTTGGCCCAGTAGGGAGGAGTTGTGCCACTATGTTCTCAGGGCCCTGGTCACCTGCTACCTGCTCCTCCTCTTCACCTCCTTCTTTGTGGTCTTATTCTCCGTCCACCCTGCTGCCCACTGTGGGCCCTACCACACCCACACTCAGGGGCCTCAGCCTCAGCACCCCCTTGGGCCCCTGCCTAGCCCAGGCCCCAGCGACATGCAGTGTAAGTTTGCCCAGAGTGAGGGAGAGGGCACAAACTTAAAACAATTTCCCTCCAAAACCTACTACCCTCTGTGCCCCACTTTCCCTGAACGTCCCTCCATATCCTGTTGACCACTATCAGATGTGCCTCATTTTGAAGTCCACATTTGTTTAGGATATGACTTTTGGGCTCATTTGGTGCATGTGGTGAGTGAAAATACATGCAAATAATTCCCTCATTGTACATGGCACTAGATAACAAAGACTAAACAAAGGCACACACCCTGTTACTGTTTGTCATGGATCCCTGTGAAGAAGGGTCCTAAAAAAGTACCCCTTTTCTGAGGTTGCATGTTGTAGGTTGGCACGTTGTTGCACTCTGCTTCAGTGGCGCAAAGCAGCGTGAGTCTCCCACACAGCAATCCAGTATGTGTGTACTCTGCTGCCCTCTGGAGGTCATGGTCTGCCATTGGAGTAGTCAGTCTAACCAGGGGTTTGCCAGATCATAAGTACTGTGCTCATCATCACTGTCTTTTTATAATTTTTATAAATGTATACAGTAATGCATTTACAATGTATTACACCAAGGTTGGGCATAGGAAAAAAGTATTACTGCATTGTTGATACTAGAGGTCGACCGATTATGATTTTTCAACGCCGATACCGATTATTGGAGGACCATAAAAGCCGATACCGATTCATCTGCCGATTTAAAAAAATATATATAATAATAATTTAAAAAAAATTGTTTGTAATCATGACAATTACAACTATACTGAATGAACACTTATTTTAACTTCATATAATACATAAATAAAATCAATTTAGCCTCAAATAAATAATGAAACATGTTCAATTTGGTTTAAATAATGCAAAAACAAAGTTTTGGAGAAGAAAGTAAAAGTACAATATGTGCTATGTAAGAAAGCTAACGTTTCAGTTCCTTGCTCAGAACATGAGAACATATGTAAGCTGTTGGTTCCTTTTAACATGAGTCTTCAATTTTCCCAGGTAACAGGTTTTAGGTTGTAGTTATTATAGGAATTATAGGACTATTTCCCTCTATACTATTTGTATTTCATTAACCTTTGACTATTGGATGTTCTTATAGGCACTTTAGTATTGCCAGTGTAACAGTATAGCTTCCGTCCCTCTCCTTGCTCCTCCCTGGGCTCGAACCAGCAACACAACGACAATTAGCGCTCGCTAACTAGCTAGCCATTTTTTTCCGGTTACACGGGCCTCATCTCGGGAGTTGATAGGCTTGAAGTCATAAACAGCGCAATGCTTGTGGCACAACGAAGAGTTCTGGCAAAACGCACGAAAGTGCTGTTTGAATTAATGTTTACGCGCCTGCTTCTGCCTCAGTCAGATACTTGTATGCTTGTATGCTCAGCCAGGACACGCTAGATAATATCTAGTAATATCATCAACCATGTGTAGTTAACTAGTGATTATGATCGATTGTTTTTTATAAGATAAGTTTAATGCTAGCTAGCAATTTACCTTGGCTTACTGCATTCGCGTAACAGGCAGTGTCCTTGTGGAGTGCAACGAGAGAGAGGCAGGTTGTTATTGCGTTGGACTAGTTAACTGTAAGGTTGCAAGTATGGATGCCCCGAGCTGACAAGGTGAAAATCTGTCGTTCTGCCCCTGAACAAGGCAGTTAACCCACTGTTCCTAGGCCGTCATTGAAAATAAGAATGTGTTCTTAACTGACTTGCCTAGTTAAATAAAGGTGTCTAAAAATAAAAAAATCGGCAAATCGGCGCCCAAAAATACAGATTTCCGATTATTATGAAAACGTGAAATCGGCCCTAATTAATCGGCAATTCCGATTAATCGGTCGACCTCTAGTTGATACGTACGTCGAGAATTAGACTGTCGTCAGCTCCAGGGTTGACTGTGAACAGTCTAAAGGAGTGGGAGTACACTTTAAGGACTAGTTTTGATAGTTTTTTTCTTTGCACAGACAGCACTGAAGACTTCCAGGAAAGGAATGGTTTCATTCACCATTAGTCTCTACATTGACAGCGCATTTGATTAAGTGGATTGCATTTTGTGTGGAAAAGGATGAAGACTTCCGTTCGGTAGAATCAGAGTGATCTGGGCTATTCAAACTGTCTCGCTTCCCCCAGCTGTAGACCGTGTGCCGTTTCCTCAAATGAGGAACCTTTCATTCTCATTAGGCTCAGACCGAGGCAGTCGGTCAAACAAAGAGCCTCTAGACGGAGGAAAAAAAGCTCCGTGCTTCCAAGGATCAGTTTGTCATCTTATTGCTGCTTTATCCACCAGGATCCAAACTGATGTGTGTGCACCTCAATATACAGTCCCTCATGGCAAGAAACATATTAAAGAGTACTAATGTTTCCTAAAAGAAGCCAATTTGTCAACAAAGCAAAATTCTATTTTGTTTGCCGAGTCCCATTTCTTAGTTTCTGAGAAAGCCGTTGGTCTATTTCTGATGTAGAAAATAACTGACGGGCAAACACAGCTTTGTTTTCACTCAGTGTGCTTATTGAGTGTTGTCAGGGGGACGTACCGGCTGTATTTCTGTATTTTGAAAGTTCTATATCTTGAAAACGTGATTGCTGACATGCAAAGCATTTTGCGACTGTATCAACAACGGACTAATGAAACAAATACCAAAAGAGAGTTTTTGGGGTGGAATTTTCCTTTAGGCTTTCCACTTATGGAGGAGTTTTATTTCTTAGCAAACAGACTGCTAGAGGGCAAGGTGACACGTCAGCAGGTTTGTACGTGTTGGACGGGGCTGTATCAGACGAACTGCCAGACTAGTAGCCAATCACAGGTGGCTTATGTAAGACCTAACTGGAGTGTTTTTTCCCCGTTTTTTTTTCTTCACTGGAGTCTTCCTCACATTGGTGAACAACGTTCCGACAAGTACACAGAACCTGAGGTCAACCGTTACTAATTTGCATCCTTTGTGCTCTGTCAGTCACGCCGATTGGAAGTGTCAGAAGGGACAAAAGTGTCGAAGGTAAAGAGTTTACGAAAGAGCATTGATCTTTTTCTCATTCCTGGGACTTTAATTCTCCACGTTTATGTGCATGTTACGCTAAAAAAGTACTAACAGTCAGTTCACTACCATTCCATTTGACATCTACCTCAAATAACAGATTTTCTAAACCACAAAACCTTTGTTTTGTTTTTCTTTTACATCCATTACCTCTTACCATGGCTACTTAACTTGCAAGGTAATGAAATCATGTTATCTGTGGAAAGGTTGTTGAAACACACACTCTCCCCTGTGTGTGTGTGTGTGTGTGTGTGTGTGTGTGTGTAAATGGTGAACCTTGGCCCCTGAACCTATTGACTGTGTTGTGGGTCATATTGTCACCACTACTTCAAATTGTATTGGTCACATACACTGTATTTAGCAGATGTTGTGGGTGTTTCCAGTCCTGTCTGGTCCAGCGACGATGGGTTTGTGCCCATAGGCGACATTGTTGCCGGTGATGTCTGGTGACGACCTGCCTTACAACAAGCCTACAAGCCCTCAGTCCAGCCTCTCAGCCTATTACGGACAGTCCGAGCACTGATGGAGGGATTGTGCGTTCCTGATGTAACTCGGGCAGTTGTTGTTGCCATCCTGTACCTGTCCCGCAGGTGTGATTTTCGGATGTACCGATCCTGTGCAGGTGTTGTTACATGTGGTCTGCCACTGCGAGGACGATCAGCTGTCCGTCCTGTCTCCCCGTAGCGCTGTCTTAGGCGTCTCACAGTACGGACATTGCAATTTATTGCCCTGGTCACATCTGCAGTCCTCATGCCTCCTTGCAGCATGCCTAAGGCACGTTCACGCAGATGAGTAGGGACCCTGGGCATCTTTCTGGATGATAGCGGGATGAAGATGCTGTGGCTCAGGTGGTTGATGTCCTTGATGATCTTTTTGGCCTTCCTGTGACATCGGATGCTGTACTGTAAGTGTCCTGGTGGGCCGGCAGTGTGCCCCCGATGATGCGTTGGGCAGACTGCACCACCTGGAGAGCCCTGCTATTGCAGGCGGTGCAGTTGCCGTTCCAGGCGGTCATACAGCCCGACAGGATGCTCTCAATGGTGCATCTTTGGTTAATGTAAATCCCTCAAACTGCTCTAAAGGGATTCATTCACTCCCTTGATTACTTAACACATCAGAGGTGTGTTACTAGAATCGCCTATGGTTGTGGGACAGTTCACTGTTAGGTTTGTGGCAACATGTGGAAATTTGTTTTTTTTCTTCTCTCGCTCCCCCTCTCAGCTCGTAAGCAGGAGATCATCAAAGTGACTGAGCAGCTGATTGAGGCCATCAACAATGGAGACTTTGAAGCCTATACGTTAGTGATCTTGTATTTTACCTACAGTGATCTACAACAGCGATTGCATACAGAGGACCTACAATCTAGATATTTATCCATATGCCAACACTGCACCATTTGAAAACGTAATTGTTTGTGTTCCACTTCTGTCTCACAGGAAGATCTGTGATCCCGGGCTTACATCCTTTGAGCCAGAGGCTTTGGGAAACCTATTGGAGGGAACCGACTTCCACAGATTCTACTTTGAGAACGGTAGAGCCCCTGCATTCCATTACGCACCAATGACTGTAGAAGCTTTAATGACCTTGATTGTGTGCTGATTCTATCCATTTCCCTCCAATTCGCCTATCATCCAGCTCTGTCCAGGGGAAAGCAAGGGCCCGTCCACACCATCCTGCTCAACCCCCACGTGCACCTGATCGGCGACGACGCGGCGTGCATCGCTTACATCCGCCTCACCCAGTACATGGACGCCAGCGGCATGCCACGCACCATGCAGTCGGAGGAGACCCGCATCTGGCACCGCCGCGACGCCAAGTGGCAGAACATCCACTTCCACCGCTCCGGCTCGCCCACGGTGCCCGCCAAATAAGTTGACTGGAGGTGGGATTATAGCCCTGTGCTGGCCTGGCCTGCTTTATCCAGTCATTCTGGAGCTATGTAGCTAGATTGGTTCTGCTTTGGCCCTGCTATCCCCTACCTGGTCCCTGTCCTGTATCTCTAACTTGATCCGCTCCGCCATGTAGCTGCTAGCCAGCTAATGTGTGTAGTGTGGTCTGCCTTTATTCTGGTTTAGCCCTGATCATCCCTAGTCTAGTCAAGGTAGGTGACTAGGTGCGCTTAGTCCACCCAACCTGCTTCATCCTGGAGCTATGTAGCTAGCTTGGTCTGCTTTGGTTTTGCTTTGGTCTTTCTCTACCTTAGCTGGCCTCAAGCACATTTTTTACAATGCAAGTTACTAATTAGCAAGTGTAAAATGCGTCAATTCTTCATCTTTCTGTCGCAGTTGAGGAGCCCCTAGCCTACAGCTGTCAGCTGACCTGCGGAATTTGCCTACTAAGTGTGTGACATCCTCGCCCAATCCCATCGCTACAACTTCGCCCTCTGAGTGTTGTTTACATATCGTCGCTGCTGGACTGAAGATTATTCTTGTAAAATATAAAAAGGAAACGACAATCTTGACGATATAATTTTATAGAGAAAATGTTGGTGTTTTATCGCATTGTTCCATTCTTCTCAGTCTCATCGCAGGACATTTATGACTGAAACATATATATTTTTGATTTTAATACAATAATTTCCTAATTTTAAACATGTTTTAAGTTTGAATGCCGTAGGAAAATGAATAGAGTACATGCCAGAGTTGTTGACGATATGTGAAGTTTGCAAATTTGTGGGTTTATGAGATATATCTGAGAGATTTTCAATCTTAAATAATATACAGTAATACAGTGTCGTCCGTAATTATTAGGACAGTGAAGCATTTTCTTCTTCTTTTGAAATCGTGGCTGAAGTTTGGAGTGCAGACTGACAGCTTTAATTTGACGTTATTGTTCATCCATATCGGCTCAACCGTTTGGAAATTACAGCACTTTTTGTACACAGTAGTCCTCCCCATTTTAGGGGACCAAAAGTATTGAGACGAATTCACTTAAATGTGTATTAAAGTAGTAAAAACTATGTGGTCTCATATTCATAGCACACAATGACTACATTCAGTTTGTGGCTCGACACATTTGTTGGATGCATTTTCTGTTTGTTGTGGTTGTTTCAGATGATTTTGTGCCCAATTAGAAATGAAGAGTAAATCATGGATTGTGTCATTTTGGAGTCACTTTTATACGGATAATCCTGAATGAATCGTGAATAATGATGAGTGAGAAAGTTAGAAGCACAAATATCATACCAACACATGCTAACCTTTCACCATTACAATAACAGGGGAGGTTAGTATTTTGGGGGAGGGTATGATATTGTGTGTCTAACTTCCTTACTCGTAATTATTAACGATTCATTTGAGATTATTCGTAATCATAGTAGTCTCCACATGAATGCAGAAGTGTTTGTCATTTTGGAAAATGTTTCTACAATACATTATTTACCATTTAATTTCTATTGGGCACAAAATAATCTGTGGGGGGACACACACACACACACACTACTGTGTACAAAAAGTGCTGTAATTTATAAATGCTTCAGCCAATTAGGATGAAAATACCCTCAGATTAAAGATGACAGTCTGCCCTTGAAGGTCACTGTTCGATTTCAAATCCAAACCTTAAGTATAGAGCCAAAATAAGAAAAAAAATGCTTCACTGTCCCAGTAATTACGGAGGGCACTCTATACGGCTTGGTTTTCCAATATTATCAGGGTCTGGGATATGCGGTGAACTGACAAACTCATGAGTGCATTCATATGATCTCAGTATTGCACATCGGTCCCAATGACAAAAGTGATATCAGTTAAGCTTTACAGGACAGTGACCAACATATCGCAGTTTGTCAACCCTTTTTTTTAAATGTCAGTTTTTTTGTGCAGAAATGGCTATAAAAATCTATAAGAACATAAGTGAACGTCAAAACATGAGCTTGCTTCTTGTGGTGATGTATAGACTCGTGATTGAGTGAATCGCTATAGCTTCGCTTAAACTCTGTGGAGTATTAAACTGTTTAAACATTAGCTTAGTTTACAATCGGTTGACAATTCAAGTTCACTTGTTCTCAATTGGCTCAATATTAAGTATGCTGGGAATTTCAATTGACAATTTATGTTAAGGGAAATGGTACCTATGTTTTGCTATGATATGCGTTTGGCTATATATACATCATCAGGTGAGAACTGTGAAGTCTCAATGATGGAATGTAAAACTATACTGTAGATATAATGTCCACGTATATTACTCGAGGCCATTGTATGACATATGGAAAACTGTTTTAAAGTCAAATGATATTTTCATCATGATGATGATAATTATGTGAATTTTATTGGTTATTTTTTCTCTTAATTTTATATTGTTGAATTGATAGGTTGTCCCTTCTTGGATTATTGTTGATCATTTCTTCCAGTCCTCGCATATCGGTGGAACGATTGACCCCCCCCCCATGGAAGAAAATAAAGAGCCTTTTACTTACCCCACTGATGTGTCCCTGTGTGTTAATTACTCTCTTTGACAAGTAGCAACACACATTGTTTTATACTGAGGAGAAGTGAGACTGTTCTCAAGTATGGAATCACATTGTTCTGTCAGTTTTTCCTAGTTGGTAGAGATTTATTAAATGGGTTTGTTTTGTTTTGCCAATGGATATGTAAGGGAATGACTTGTTATTAAGTTGAACTGCACTATGGGACACGGTGTATATTGTTGCTATGAGGAAAAAGGACTGATGTTTAAAAAAAAATAACTATTAAAATGTGTGATTTCTTCCAAATTTCTTATTTCCTTGCCTGTTTATTGTTTGTGATGCGTTATCTCTCGATTTTTGAAGGCAAAATGAATCACTGTAAAATGTCGATTCTAAATCTCTAAGGTAACCCTTTGTAGCTTGGTTAGGAAGCATGACAACCACTCCATACACATTTGACACATGTACAATTTTTATTTTCTGCCACGTACAGACTGTAGCTGCTATGCCATGTTAGCAATTCTGTTTTTTTTCTTCCTGTTTATTCATTTCATAACTAATACATGCCCTCATAGATATTTATATATTATGTATAATAGTATCACCATGGAAACAAGATGCGGATTCATCGAATCAAAGGTACGTTTGACAGATTTCTTTTGTTTAATTTATTTCTCACTTTTTCTCACACAAAGTAAATTGACAAAGTGAGCAACCGTAATATTGTTACATCGATATAGTTCGTACTGCAAATGACACCAACAATGATTTCAGCCAGCCCAGGATTACAGTACATCCATGTCGGTTCTGTTTTGGTTTCTGTGTTTGTTTCAGTCATGGTTTCCAGACCATTTCAGAATTTTAAGTGAAGCCTTGTGTACACCGGCAACTTATCGGTCAAATAGTTGAAATTGCAATTCCCTTGTTTAATTTCAAATCGCACTCACGCCAACGCACGCATAAAACATTCACGGCTCCGCGAAGTCGAGGAGAGGAAGAGCACGGATGGAAGTCAATAAATAAATATAGAAATCAAAGTCTGAATCAAAATGAAAATACACAAAGATGTAATCTCCAGAAAACTGATCAGTCTGTGGGGAGCCACATTCATATTGATATTGCATGGGGGGTATTTTACAGTGGATCTTTTTCTGAGGGCAGTAAATTGAGGCTTTTACATCCTCTGCCACCAAGGCACCAACCCTCAATCTCACCAGTCAAAATACATTATCAGGCAAGAAATGTGAAGTTAACATTAGAAAGTAAAATAAGAAAGTTAGTTTCGAAATGAAGGTTAGAAACTTTCGAATGTAAGGTTAGAAAACAAGGCATGGGGATTCAAACCAGGGACCTTGAGTGTCGCAACCTGCGTTTAACGTTCGTCCATCTATCCATCCGCCGATTTACCTCCCTAACTTTTCTTACTTGACGCTCGCCTGTCACAAGCTCTTCCCCCAGGCCTTCCAACCAATCACATAGCTGCCCTCAGACAAGATTAAATAAGGAAAACTCCACTGAGTGAGAAATAATGCATTTGAAAAGGTTCTAGCAATATTCAGAGCACTGATCAAAATTAAACAAAGCCAATTAAAAAAATAATAATGTTTTTACATAAAGGATATTCCATCTCCATGGTACCATCACAGGTAAACAGGAAGCAGATCAGACCAAAAGTAATCTGTCAAAAACAAGATGTGCCAATCTTTTGAGATTATCCCCATTTATTTGATACCATTTGATACCAACAGAAGAAATCAAATCAACAGCAAATAAAACAAAACGACTACACCACACTGTCTCTGTGGTGTTTCTCTCTGTCCCCATCCTCACTTGTACAATCTTAACAGGCTTAATCAAAGCTACTGTAGACATTCATATGAGTAATGTACCACTGGGGTAAAATGAACAGGGGTGAGATGTCAAACACGATTGAAGCTTGGGGGGGGGGGCGTACCTAGTGTTCTGACCCATAGGTGCAGTCATTTCGGATAAGTGCTCATACACGAAAGACAAGAAACGAGAACATTCCGGATCGCAAATGGCCGGTCCCAATGTCAGTGAGGATTCTATGGACTAACACACACTGGCATGCGTTCACACGCACAGAGGTGGCGGCAGTCTTGATGCACTGCTCAGAAGGAACACATCAGAAAGCCAGAAACAGAGAGGGATAGATATAGTGTGAAGGAAAAGATACACAATGACAGTAAATGGGAGTGGGGGCTGAAAGTGTGTGGTCAAAACCGGTCAAAAAAGCCGTCACATCGCACACATAACCAGCTTGAGCTACCTTTGTAAAACAGAACTGTAAGTGCTGAGCGATTATTGCATTCTGAGGTCGTTTCGGTTCGATTATCAATTTACATTTTGAAACATTAAATGCACTATGCATTATGTGGTTTGAATGCTGCAACAAATAAAACCATTTAAAAATGTCCCGTGACGGTAGTGACTGCCTATTACAGCTTATCACTTATTAGCCATCAGTTTCTCAGGTTACATTACTTTTAAAGGGGCAATAATCATTTTTGGACTTATAAATGACTGATATGTACCCAATGATTCTTGAAGAATAATAACTTATAAATGTCTCATGAGCTTAGTTCAACTGTCGTACCTTATCAGAACCCAAAATGTAAGCTTGTTTTACTCCAACGTTTGTAAACAATGTAAATTTAAACAAGCACTATATAGCCTCAAAACATGGTGAAAAAAACGTGTTTATCAGGGATGGTCAGTTATTGAATCCATAATTCTATCTATGCATTTGAGAGAGGTAAAAAATTTCCAGCCCCATCCCTCAGCTTCTTACCAAAACAGGGTTGGGAGGACACTCTTTGTAATTGTTTCTACTGCTGATTGACGATTTAATAAACTATTTCACTTGTTGCGTATATTACATTTGTTTTATTTGATGACTTTATTATTTCATTCCAAGTCATCATCTCTCTCTCTCTCTGTCTGACAAAATCACTATTTTAGTAGTTCTTCAAAGTAAATAAGGCATACTTTTATGACTGCTTGAATACCAACTACTGTATTAATCACTTACATCAGGTATTTTCAGGTAGAGATACCTTGTGAAGAAACTGATCCCGGAAGAACGGGCAAGTAGCCGTGCAATGGATTATGGTCATTGTAGTTAATTATCACGTTTTCGTTGCTAAACTAGAAAGAACGTTGGCCTGTTGGAAACTACAACTCTCTACTACATCGCACAGTTCAGGCATGATCTGATTTATTGCAAGAGAAATTACAGCGCAATGTGCACACTGAGCTCAGACAAATCCCAAACTAAATGGAATTCAAATAATTGAACCGACAGTCAAATAGTTGTTTAAAATACAAAAAATAACCAACATTTTGTTTAATCGCGCAGCACTACAGAACTGTAGTGCAGGGTTATATGAGGGTGATTTGCTTCAGTAAAATGTTGGTTCAGATCACGTATTTGTCCTTGATGAAAGAATATGGAATTTCCTCCATTTTTACAGTATCTTTCCAAAACTCTTTGTGACAAGTGACTCCTAGTGGGGCGAAAAGGATCAACTTTGTTATGACCCTTCACCTCAGAGCAGAAGAGCGATTTTGATTGGTGCACATACGTGTACAGCATATACCGTGGGGGGAAATGTAATAAATGCTTTTGAATTGCTGTTCGTTTCGTTTTCTCCCAGTCCGAGCATGTTTCTTCTCCTTTATTTACAAATGTTTACAATCGTTCCTTTAGGAAGATGCCTGTGCATGAGGCGAATGTCAGAGGTGCCCCCTCTTTATTCGTTTTCCCTTTTTGTTTTCTTTTTGTTGCATTTTGTTTGCGTAGTTGTTTATTGTACCACAGCAGCCAAAAACTAGAAGAACCCCCCCCCCCCCAAAAAAAAGGATAACGACCAAATATTATTCTAAGTAACCCGATGAGAAAGGGGATACTATCTTTGGTCACAAAATGAGCAAATAAAACAGGAAAAGTCAAAAGGAAAACGACCCCAAAAAAAGTGAAAGCACAAATAACAAAAACAAAAAGTGTTCCATTATTTGCCACAAAAGGGAAAAAAACAACAAACAAAACAAAAACGCAATCCAGTGTCTTTAGCGGGAGATGTCTGTGGAAGGTAAAGATCAGGGGTGAGCTTACAAGACTTCATAGGCTTTTTGTGGATAGGGGGCTTATGTAGCATGGGGGCAGAGCCAAAAGGGAAGAAGAACAACTCAGCCAGCAAATCAAATCAGCCCATCACTTCTTCTTTCTCTTCTCCTCCTCTTTCTCTCCTTCCTCCTCCTCCTTGGCACAATAGCGTTGGAGCAGCAGGTGCAGGTGTTGCCGAAGGGCATCGGGTTGCAGGGTCTCTGGGGTGTCGTCCAGCCGCTCCAGGAGCACATGCTTACCCTGGGCGTCTTTCACCACAGTCCTCTTCTGGGTACGAGACTTACGCATCTGGGTTCTGGAGATGGAATGGGAGTGGGAGGGAGGGAGGGAGATTCGAGGTTATTAGGCTTGGTGAGACAATTCTTTTCAAACAACCTGTCAAAGTTTTGATGGCGCTTCATTGACAGGCTTGCAGTTTGTAGGTTGACCAAAACGCTGTTGACCGTCATTTTTTCAAATTAAAACACATCATGCATGTTAGACCACGCTCTAACATCAGGAACACATGAGTAATCTGAACGCATCACACAAGCCCCATGACTAAAGGCCCTATAATTAAAGGAGAAGTTAGCTTCTTTTTTTTTATGAACATATCTAAATGTTTGATGGAAATGGCATGTTATAGAAGGTTCCAGACACTTTTTTTTTTTGCCATTTTCCTTGTTTTTGAGAGACTTACCCTGACCAGTGATTAATTTCCTCATCTTCGTTGTGTGGCCCTGAAAAAACATGAACAAATTCTCCAAAAACACCCAAATACGTCCTTTTAGGAACTAAAATGCTCCCAATTTAGGGATGCAGGTCTTTACATGTTGTACACATGAAATTATGTCATTGTGAACTTTATCCGCAACATTATATTCCTATTTGTACGACTTGAGCTATTTCCCCTATCCAGCTGTTAATTTCTCTGTGTAGCCTGCTGCTAGAGGTAACTGCCAAAATAAACACCAACATAAAGTATCTTAATAGGGCATTGAGCCGCGACGAGCCACCAGAACAGCTTCAATGTGCCTTGGCATAGATTCTACAAGTGTCTGGAACTTCCTGTGTGGAAGCACCTGCTTTCAATATACTTTGTATCCCTCGTTTTTACTCAAGTGTTACTCAAGTTTCTTTGTTTTGGCAGTTTAACTGTACAATGGACAGGGAGGTATCGCTCGAGTCGCAACAAAATGGAATATAACGTTAAAGCATTTTGGTGTTTTTAGGAGCATTTGTTCATGCTTTTTCAGAGGAGCCCCGTACTGCACAACGAGTATGAAGAAATGAATCCCTGGTTTGGGTAAATTTCACAAAAACAAATGAAACCGCACAATAAGTGTCTGGACCCATCTATAACATGCCATTTACATCGAAAAATAGAGATCAGGTTGTAAAAAAAACTAAATTCATCTAACTTACCTTTCAAATCACCATGTCAAAATGTAAGCATCTGCGGTGTGTTTAAGAGTTATGGTTAAGATATAGAGGGGAGGTATTCACTAACCTGCTTCCTGATATGTTTATGCTGTACAGCCAATGGCATGGCCTGTTTGGCATAACAACAATCATAGGTGTTGGTCATATAGCACCACCACTGCTGTATTCACACCATGCGTTCAGATAAACCACTCAGGAAACCAACAGGAATGTCCAAACAAAGATGGACGTGTCAATGAATGAACTCCCATTCTGTTCTCAAACCTTTTGACCACAGAACCGTCGTCCTGCACAACCTCTTTCTCTACTAAATGAGGAAGTTGGATTTTTCCAAAGCCTCCAGCATAACTCAACGCCTGGAAGTGACAGAACAAGGAAAAGGACATTTCAAACACCAAAACCCAGTGTCTCTGGTCCTAGGGTTGATCTTCAAACTGGCACTCAATAAGGTTAACAAGACAGATTAAAAACAGACATGCTTCTAAAGAACATGTTACAGTCAAGAAGCATTCAGCTTTATATTCCAGGCACAGTATTGCTAATATCAACCTGCTCTGCTCGAGCCACTGAGGTAGAAAAGACACTCCTGGCATTGTCACAACTCTCCCTCCCTGACGACTGACCTTCTCAAAGTCCTCCTTGGCCGAGGGGAGGTCTGCGGCCAGCGTTGAGTCACCCGTCTGCTTCTCCATCCTCTCGCCCCTCACCACCGTCGTCTTGACCACCTTGCTGACCTTTCGACCCTGCACCTGCTCTGACTCGAAGTCTGAGGCCGTGGTGGCCCCCAGGGCCAAGGGCTCCAAGAAGGTCAACTGGAGAGGTCAAACACAGGGTTCAAAGGTCACTGATACAGTAGATTACAAAACTTGAGTATACAGTACACACTGTAAGGATATACAGTCATTATGGACACATTGTATAGTGTGGTGTAGCCCGAACTATACACGGACAATGAATAGGCAAGGGATCTCAGCACATACACTCTTAGAAAAAAATAATCTGTCCCTATAGAAGAACCCTTCTTGGTTCCAGGTATAACCCTTCTTAGTTCCAGGTAGAACCTTTTTGTGTTCCATGTAAAACCAAGGGTTCTACATGAAACCCAAAAGGGTTCTACCTGGAACTAAAAAGGGTTCTTCAAAGGGTTCTCCTATGCGGACAGCCAAATAATGTTTAAAGGTTCTAGATAGCACCCAAGTGTAGGGCTCAGAAAGCAGGTTAAAGGTAAAATAAGGCTTTTAATGGAAAAATCTAAAAATACATTCAAGTCAAAAGGCTCTGTCAGAGCAATGAGACTTACTCTAAGCACCAAATGAGTCAAATGTACTTTGTTTAAACATTAATCTCCATGGAGCTTTGGAGAGCTTGTTGCTTCTCTCCTTATGGCAAATCCCCAGTACAGTATTTCCCAGGTGTTGCCAATTTCACCAAAACAAATCACATTGTATTGGTCGTATACACATATATTGCAGATCTTATTGCGGATATAGCGATATGCTTGTGTGTGATGGGGTGTGTAGACATTGTGGACAGTATGTTGATAGAATATTTGAGTATATCTGTCGGACACGCAGGATAGAATAGCATAGATACAGAAATAGCTGAATAGGATGGCATTCACCCATCTGCTAAATTGGCCAAGTGACCTACCACAGGGTGTTATGGGAGGTGTTGTGTTCTATCTGGCAGCCATGTTGCTGTCGTAGGCCTACATGTTTCTCCTTTGCATGGTGTTTTCTTCCACGTTTTTGTTTTTGGGTTATTCATTGTCAAGCTTTAAAAATCGAAGCCAGGCTGCAACATTTTAGTAGCCTAGCTAGGACTGTGGCATGTGTCCGCACATTTCTCTCTGGACACACATGAAAGCAGCGCAATTGAAGTTGAATTCGCCGATGCGAGCGGACCAGGCTGTAATTTCATAAAGTAGATGACTCAACTAGTGACTCATTTATTTCTCGCTTGTGTGTCCTATTCAGCCGTGTTTGACACATGCGCAAGCCTATTCGCCACATTACGACTGACTTGTGATCATTGCCCTTGCTAGTATGATTGTATTGTGTATTGACATTCCCAGCCTTAGCTACAGTCATCCGGTTTTTTTGGTCAAAATATTGAGTCATTGAAACTGAAACAGCACATCCTGAATGAAGGCAGCAAACAACGTACCAGGCCAGCTGTGATTTACAACCTGATAGCAATAGTTTTTAAGACTACCAAGAAATGTATTGGGGAATTATATGAATCATGCATTGAACGGAATCCATCTATTTTTGCCAACAATGAATTATGTCATGGAATTTTTTGAAGTTTTGAAGCATGAACTTGAAGTTGTATATGTTAAACTGATATTATGATTATTATTTTTTTTCCATATCTACAAAGTAGTTCAAACGATGTCAGTTCCACATTAAGGCCCAGACACCCTTGTGACATCATAATATCCACAGTATACGTAAACCCTGTAATACACAATCGTTTTCAGAAATACTGGAATATTGACCCCAAACAAAGTCTATAGACACAAAGAACAGCAGGCTGACACACATACAGACAAGACTGACCTCGGTCTGATCTCCCTCGCTCCGGACCACAGTCCTCTTCACTACCTTGGAGAAGCCGTCTCCTTCCTCCACACTGACCATCTCCTGGTGAGATCCCTCCACCGTCACCTCCTCTCTCTCCACGCCGTCTGGAGAGAAGTACTTACGGATCACCTTCCGCGTGATCTGGGGGAAAGAGACCAGAAAGAGAGGAAAGTTACCACTGGTAGAACACGGAGCTGCATGACTAGGTCATGTAATATAAAACACACGTACAGTATTTGCCTGAGGAGACTGGATTACTTTACAATTGACAAACACGGTTACATAGCAGTTACAGTATGTAGTTGAGATCTACTGTACATTGGGGTGTGTTCAAGAGTTAAGTGTCTGTTATACAGTGAATGTAGATGCAAAATGTCCCTTTACCTTCTTGACTACCAGGTTTCCATGCTCATCCATGTACTGTTCCTCTGTCACTGTTTGCGGAGGGATGTCTGGCAGATCATCCGCCTAGAGAGAGAAGAGATACACAGTCATACAACTGACCCTGAACAAATTACACAGCAAGTACACAGAATAACCGGCTTAAACATTGTAAAACCCCACTCAAAAAAGGAAATAAACCGTTTTCAATCATTATCTAAGACCATAAAGGTTTAATCAACAAAACGATATGGCATATGAGGGTGCAGAATGAAATAGAAATCCAAATTTGAAAAATGACCCCACCTGTTCGAGGTGAAGTGCAGCACAGCAACAAAACTACCCACAAGCTAAAACTCGACTCCCATCTAACCCCAACGCCACATCACACCACACTAGGGCAGGGCCCACTTCCCCACATGCTCTTTCAATGCCGTATACCTGGATGATAACTCTGCGTCGGACCACCCTGGTGGTCAACACCTCCTCCTCTGAGCTATCCGATGACAGCAACCCTAGCTCCTCATTTATCTCCTGAGAGACAGCACACAGCCATTGTGGCCACCGTAGATCAGTATAACATGGTTACGCATTTTGTTTAGTTACTTCAGGCACTGTTACTGCAGGCACAGAACAACAGGCAAGTGTTCCTTCTATTCTCTTTCTTGGCTCTTTACTTTGCTCTCATAGGGATGCTGAAAAGGCATTCAAAAGTAGGCTATTGTAGACCTGATAGAAATTCAAAGAAAAAAAATATCCAGTATGACAGAGGTTCTATAAAATGGTGGAGATGGAAGATGAAGAGAAGGCACAGTTGCACAACAATTTCCAACAAAACCAGCCATGCAAGATATGGCCACGATAATCCAAAGAAATGGTGGCCAAAGCTGCAGAAAAGTACGTCTGTATGGAATGTTGATGTGGAATATGAAGTAGTGACAGTGAAGGTAATTATTTCACAAAAATGTTACAGAATATATTTGTATGTACTCTTCATTGCACCAGATAACCTAGCTGAAAATATAAGAAGAATTTGCAAACACAGCAAAAAAAGCATTCTCATAATTAAGCATTATCATTATTGATCAGGCTTTTGTCACATGATTATTCCATTGTGTTGGTCAGTAACCCCACTTTGAAGTGGTTTTGACCTGGTGTGTTTTGTTTGGTAAGTATGCACACATGCAGACACACCACTCATAAGCTTCTTGTATTAGTCTCTGTGTTTGAGTCAGTTGAGGTCCTCTCTGGACTGTGGTAACACTGCAATCAGCCTGCGAAGCTGGGACACAAGCCAGGGCAGGGTGCAGTCATCATGCTTGACCTCTTACCCGTTCCAGAGAGTATTCATCATCATCGTACCCTGCCTGCGACCTGGAGGGTAGCTCCTCACACGTGGGTACAGTTTCACTTTCACTTTCTGGTCCGTCATAAATGCCATAGTCTCCAAGACTTTCACTACCCAAAGAGAAGCGATTTTGGTCATCCACCCGTAGGAACTGTGCGCTGCATACAGGGCTTCCTTTGAGGAAGCCCGTTTCCAGAGTGCTGCAGAAGGGGGTTGGGGATGGAGGCTCCTCGATGTGGTAGAGGACCTCAGGTTCCTCTGGCTCCAGATCCTCTGCCTCTGAGAAGTCTGAGAAATCATCTTTGCAGTCAAAGAACTCCAGGTCAGAATTTTCTTGGGCGGGATCTGATTGGACAACTGGCCCAAATGAAGAGAGTGTTTTCTCAAATTCGCCGATCACTCGCTTAAAGTCTGGCGAGAATTCAAAGGCTTCTGCAGATCCAGGTGTAGCAGACTTTGAAGCGAACTCAGGACCCATCAGGGTGGTGGTTGTGACCTGACAATTATCTGACTGAGGGTCGCTGAAGACCGGAGAAACTGGACTCATATCAGTGGGGGACAACTGGCTACACTCGGAGACTCTCAGAGAGTGGCGTCCAGAAAATAGGGCCTCGTAATCTGGTGGCACCAGGAATTGGCTTGACATCGGCGAAAATAACTCACCCGAATGAGTCTCCTCGAATTCCTCTTGTGTAAATTCACTCCAGTCTGAGAATTCCTGAGTGGCAGAGTCAAGTACCTTTAGTTTAGGTGTCACTGCTCTATGGGTAGTGAAAGGGTATTGTTCACTGATCTGCAATGGGGTTGATATCAGAGGTTTGTAGCCTGTGGCTGTCTTTGTCTGCTTAGGTGATACCAGACCTGATATGCTTGTTTCTTGACTCAAGTCTAATACTGCTTTTTGCTCATGTAAAGTACTTTCCGTTACCAAGGTAGACTCTAATTTGCTTTGCATTTTCCCATAACTGGTCTTCAACTGTATTTCCTTGGCTGTTTGAGACGGAGCCTGGAAGTAAATGTTGATATCACTTGAACAAGTATTCTTCAAATGTGTTGTTACAGCAAGTCAGTTGGCATGCTCCAATAACATCCCATCAATAAACTGCAACACACTAACATGAGAGAACTTGGTTGACTAAGGTCTCGTTAGTAATTCTCTCCCACGACACCATGTCACATTTAAATCACTGCAAGAACATTGGAGAGCAAACCAAGCAATTATAAAGGTCAACATCACAGTGCCCAACAATGTCACAGTAATAGCAATATGCTTGCACACAAACTGTTACTAAGAGCTCAAATGAGTCAGAATCGGTTAGTTACATCACCCACCATCTAAGTGCATTGTGATCGTACACACATTCCTTAGATACACTCCACTTTGCACAAACCCATTGGTGAATCCAGACATCCCATTTCGACCATACAGTGTTATTGTCATCCTCCATTAGAATTGGGAGTTAATTCCATCAATCCATAGCACGTGCAAAGTCAGCTTTATCATGCTCTCTCTCTTACCCTCTGTGGGGCATCCTGGGTCTTTATTGAATCAGCACTGAGGCGCAGGACCTCTACTTCTTCCTCACTTCTGTCCTTGACCTTCACTGGTTGTTGCTTAACCTGGACATCTTTCTGGACCTTTTTGACATTTTCCAAACCCATAGTGGCTTGGGGAGTTGGGATGGTTTCAGCATGCTCCGAACCACGCTTTGTCCGTGCCTGTTCCGTGGATGTGATAACCATTTCTGCTACTAGCCCACTGACCCTTGGTAACTCTTGATCTGTCGTGCTCATTTGTCCCTGCTCTTTTTCAAATTTAGTAGCTGGGACTGGCAACAGAGTAACACCCACTGTGTTTTCTTCTGGCGACATTGGGACACGCTCAGACTTTAATACAGATGTCACATGACTCAACGCACCTGCTTTAAATGTCATTGCTTCTGTGCTTGTAATAACTAAACTCAACTCTTCATCTGATGCACCTGATTCAGGAGACGACTGCCTTCGGTGGACATCGGCCCAAGAATCGACAGGTAAAGCTAGGAATACAGTGTCTGATGACACAGACTCAGGCGAAGACGTTCTCTCACTAAGGGCCCGGGGTTCCATGAAGTACTGAGATAATATCCTCATAAACTCAGGCACTGGTGAGTCAGGCGATAGCCGTCTATTCCTGCCGACTGACTCTAGAGAATCAGGCGAGGATGGCCGACTCTCTAATGCTGATGATGATATGACCATTAGCTCATACTCAGAGCCAGAGGTCATGGATTCAGGTGATGATGACCTGTGTTCTATGGTGGCATACTCCATATTACATGAATCAATACCTGACACACCTGATCTTGTATACTGAGGGATTGGTGAGTCTGGAGAAAGCGATCTATTGTCATTGATCTCATGCATTGATTCAGGTGAAGATGATCTAACCTTATCCATTGACATCGTTGATTCTAGAGACATGGTTCTGTATTCAACAGACTCAGTGGATAGCGGTCTATCCTTCTCAACTTGTTTCTCAAATAACACAGATTCAGGCGATGACGTTCTAACATCTGCCTTTAACACCAGTGTTGCAGGTGATATGGGTCGGCAGTCAGGTAATGACTCGGGTGATATAGGCTTATCCTCAGTCTCCGATACAGACACTATGACCCATTCATCTCCAGAGTCTGTTTTGGAGTGAGGGGAAGCTGATCTGTGACCTGTTTCAAATGTACACTCCGATACTACTTCTGCTGCTAGTGATTCAGGTAAAACTATATCAGATACGCTTGGAACACTCTCAGTAGGAGCTACATCCTGATCAATCTTGACTGTCTCAGTTGTAGTTTCTGAAGGTTCCACTTGCCAATCTGGTAGAGCTTCTGTGCTGATCTCAGTGCTACCTCGGGCAACTTCTCTCTCCTCTGGATAAGTCTGTATGCACTCTATACTCTCAGTCAAAGCTACATCCTGATCGATCTTGGCTGTTTCAGTGGTAGCTGCTGGTTCCACTTGTGGACCAGGTACAGCTTCTGGACTGACGTCTGTGCTACCTCGAGCAACGTCTTCCTCACCAGGAGAAGTCTCTACATATGCTTCGCTACTCCCAGTATACTCCAAGAAGCCTGTTTTACTCAAGAAGGTTTCTCCCACATATTGGGCGTCGTGAATTTGAGAGATCAGCTTGCAAAGCTCTGTATCATACATCAGATTGTATTCTTCCACCATCATGGCTGTTCCAGGTACAGGTGAATCTGATGAAGCAGCCTTAGGTTTCTGTTCTGTTGCTTCTATTGACAATATTTCTGATGGGGAAACATGCTCAGGAATGAGACTTTTGGTTGGCAACACTGTTTCCTCAATGTCAGAAAATACCAAGTCAAACTCCGTGTCTGATGTTATTGATAATGGAGATGAAGACCTACATCCTGTTTCTACTGTGCTAGACCCAAGTGCGATCGGTGTAAATAGTGGAACTGGTGACTGAGGTGAAAAAGACCTATGTCCATTCACTGATGCTACTGATTCAGGTGAGTCTGGTCTCAATTCAACAGAGGAGGACTCTGAAATGAGTGGAGCATATTCTACATCTGAAGCCACTGATTCAGGGGATGAGGACCTATATCCAATCATGGACTCTCGTAATACCTGTCTAAACTCAGGTATGGGTGAATCAGGTGACAGTGTCCTGTATTCATCTACAGATGCTATTGAATCAGGTGATGAGGGTCTATTCTCAAAAAGCATTGAGGTATGTAAGAATAAGTCAGTTTCAGATTCCATATCTGAGCATATTGATTCAGGCGATGCTGATCTATTCCCTGTCACTATTAGTGTAGTAGTTCCGTGCTGTGTGTACTGGGGTACTGGGGAGTCTGGTGACAGAGCTCTGAACTCATCTACTGATGTTGTTGAATCAGGAGTGTCTTGTCTTTCTTCAATCTCAGAAATCAGAGGAGCGAATTCTGTTTCAGACTCTGTTTCATATCCTGACAACGATTCAGGGGATGAGGACCTATATCCAATCATTGAAACGATAGACTCTCGTAACGCCTGTCTAAACTCAGGTATGGGTGAATCAGGTGACAGTGTCCTGTATTCATCTATAGATACTATTGAATCAGGTGATGAGGCTCTGTCGTCGAAAAGCATTGAGGCATGCAAGAATAACTCATTTTCAAATTCTTTATCTGACAATACTGATGCAGGTGATGATGATCTGCTTCCTGTCATAAATATGGTTGGTTCTGGGAAATATTGTAGGTATTGTGGTAGAGGAGAGTCTGGAGACAGACACCTGAACTCATCCACTGATGCTGTAGATTCAGGAGAAGACGATCTGACGTTTGTCAGTAGCATGACTGATTCAGGCGACATGGGGCAATACTCTGATAAAGACTCAGGTGATAGGGGTCTTTCCTCTGTATCTGACACGATTGACTCCGGTGAGTCTGGTCTCTGCCAAAAGGCAAAAGCTTCAGATGAAGGCCTATCTTTATCTGAGAAGATTGTTAAAAAAATATCAGAAAGCTCACATTCGTTGTCTGACCATACTGATGTTAGTGATCGGGGTCTATCTTCATAGAATAACGACATTAAGGGCAGAGTCCCACATTCCATATCTGAGCACATTGACTCAGGTGAAGTTGATCTGTATCCAATAAAATATGGAATAGATTCAGGTAATGACGGCCAAAAATCAGGTATGGGTGAGTCTGGTGAAAGCGCCATGTATTCATCAACTGATGCTACTGATTCAGGTGATGACGGTCTACCTCTCTCTGAAAAGAGTGTCAAGAAGATGTCAGAAAGATCATAATCATCATCTGACAATACTGATGCAGGTGACGATGATCTGCTTCCTGCCATAAACAGAGTTGGTTCTGGGAAATAATCAAAGTATTGTGGTAGAGGAGAGTCTGGAGACAGACACCTATTCTCATCCACTGATGCTGTAGATTCAGGTGAGTCTGGTCTCTGCCAAAATGCAAAAGCCTCAGAAGTTATGTCTTCAACTTCCGAAGTCCCTGAAATCACTGATTCAGGTGATGATGATCTATATCCATATACAGAAGATGTAACACATTCAGGTATTACATGTAAGAACTCAGGTATGGGTGAATCAGGTGACAGTGCCCTGTATTCATCTATAGATGCTATTGAATCAGGTGATGAGGGTCTATCCTCAGAAAGCATTGAGGTATGTAAGAATAAGTCAGTTTCAGATTCCATATCTGAGCATATTGATTCAGGCGATGCTGATCTATTCCCTGTCACTATTAGTGTAGTAGTTCCGTGCTGTGTGTACTGGGGTACTGGGGAGTCTGGTGACAGAGCTCTGAACTCATCTACTGATGTTGTTGAATCAGGAGTGTCTTGTCTTTCTTCAATCTCAGAAATCAGAGGAGCGAATTCTGTTTCAGACTCTGTTTCATATCCTGACAATGATTCAGGGGATGAGGACCTATATCCAATCATTGAAACGATAGACTCTCGTAACGCCTGTCTAAACTCAGGTATGGGTGAATCAGGTGACAGTGTCCTGTATTCATCTATAGATACTATTGAATCAGGTGATGAGGGTCTGTCGTCGAAAAGCATTGAGGCATGCAAGAATAACTCATTTTCAAATTCTTTATCTGACAATACTGATGCAGGTGATGATGATCTGCTTCCTGTCATAAATATGGTTGGTTCTGGGAAATATTGTAGGTATTGTGGTAGAGGAGAGTCTGGAGACAGACACCTGAACTCATCCACTGATGCTGTAGATTCAGGAGAAGACGATCTGACGTTTGTCAGTAGCATGACTGATTCAGGCGACATGGGGCAATACTCTGATAAAGACTCAGGTGATAGGGGTCTTTCCTCTGTATCTGACACGATTGACTCAGGTGAGTCTGGTCTTGATTCAATAAAGAATACCTCAGAAATGAAAAGGTCATATTCAATATCTGATGTCACTGATTCAGGTGATGAAGATCTATATCCAATAGAATATGTAACAGATTCAGGTAAGTCTTGTCTAAACTCAGGTATGGGTGAATCAGGTGACAGCGCCCTGTATTCATCTACAGATGCTATTGAATCTGGTGAGCCTGGTCTCTGCCAAAAGGAAAAAGCCTCAGATAGCATATGTCCAATTTCTTCTGAACTCACTGAATCTGGTGACGATGGTCTGCTTCCGGCCATAAACATTACTGGTTCTGGGAAATATTGTAAATATTGTGGAATTGGTGAGTCTGGAGATAAAGATCTATGCTCATCCATTGACTTCACTGACTCAGGAGAATCTGACCTTAACCCACTCTCGTTTGATAACGTTTGACTTAGAAGTTCTGATTTCTGTACATACTCTATTGTACTCCCACAATACTCAAACATACCTGTTTTACTAGCAAAGGTTTCTCCTACATATTGGGGGTCATGTATTGGAGAGATCAGCTTCCAACGATCTGCATCATACACAAATTTGTAAATTGGCACTCGCATGACTGATTCTGATGGTGAATTTGCATATTCAATATCTGAAGTCACGGACTCAGGTGACGATGATCTACAATCAACAAAATATTCAAGTAAATTCTGTCTAAACTCCGGTATGGGTGAGTCAGGTGACAGTGCCCTGTAGTCATCTACAGATGCTACTGAATCAGGTCTGTCCTCAAAAAGCATTGAGGTAAATGAGAATAACTCCGTTTCATATTCCAAATCTGACAATACTGATACAGGTGACGATGATCTGCTTCTTGCCATAAACAGAGTTGGTTCTGGGTAATGTTGTAGGTATTGTGGTAGAGGAGAGTCTGGAGACAGACACCTGAACTCATCCACTGATGCTGTAGATTCAGGAGAAGATGATCTGACGTTTGTCAGTAGCATGACTGATTCAGGTGACATGGGGCAATACTCTGATAAAGACTCAGGTGATAGGGGTCTTTCCTCTGTATCTGACACGATTGACTCAGGTGAGTCTGGTCTTGATTCAATAAAGAATACCTCAGAAATGAAAAGGTCATATTCAATATCTGAAGTCACTGATTCAGGTGATGAGGATCTATATCCAATAGAATATGTAACAGATTCAGGTAAGTCTTGTCTAAACTCAGGTATGGGTGAATCAGGTGACAGTGCCCTGTATTCATCTACAGATGCTATTGACTCCGGTGAGTCTGGTCTCTGCCAAAAGGCAAAAGCTTCAGATGAAGGCCTATCTTTATCTGAGAAGATTGTTGAAAAAATATCAGAAAGCTCACATTCATTGTCTGACCATACTGATGTTAGTGATCGGGGTCTATCTTCATAGAATAACGACATTAAGGGCAGAGTCCCACATTCCATATCTGAGCACATTGACTCAGGTGAAGTTGATCTGTATCCAATAAAATATGGAATAGATTCAGGTAATGACGGCCAAAAATCAGGTATGGGTGAGTCTGGTGAAAGCGCCATGTATTCATCAACTGATGCTACTGATTCAGGTGATGACGGTCTACCTCTCTCTGAAAAGAGTGTCAAGAAGATGTCAGGAAGATCATAATCATCATCTGACAATACTGATGCAGGTGACGATGATCTGCTTCCTGCCATAAACAGAACTGGTTCTGGGAAATAATCAAAGTATTGTGGTAGAGGAGAGTCTGGAGACAGACACCTATTCTCATCCACTGATGCTGTAGATTCAGGTGAGTCTGGTCTCTGCCAAAATGCAAAAGCCTCAGAAGTTATGTCTTCAACTTCCGAAGTCCCTGAAATCACTGATTCAGGTGATGATGATCTATATCCATATACAGAAGATGTAACACATTCAGGTATTGCATGTAAGAACTCAGGTATGGGTGAGTCAGGTGACAGTGCCCTGTATTCATCTATAGATGCTATTGAATCAGGTGATGAGGGTCTATTCTCAAAAAGCATTGAGGTATGTAAGAATAAGTCAGTTTCAGATTCCATATCTGAGCATATTGATTCAGGCGATGCTGATCTATTCCCTGTCACTATTAGTGTAGTAGTTCCGTGCTGTGTGTACTGGGGTACTGGGGAGTCTGGTGACAGAGCTCTGAACTCATCTACTGATGTTGTTGAATCAGGAGTGTCTTGTCTTTCTTCAATCTCAGAAATCAGAGGAGCGAATTCTGTTTCAGACTCTGTTTCATATCCTGACAATGATTCAGGGGATGAGGACCTATATCCAATCATTGAAACGATAGACTCTCGTAACGCCTGTCTAAACTCAGGTATGGGTGAATCAGGTGACAGTGTCCTGTATTCATCTATAGATACTATTGAATCAGGTGATGAGGGTCTGTCGTCGAAAAGCATTGAGGCATGCAAGAATAACTCATTTTCAAATTCTTTATCTGACAATACTGATGCAGGTGATGATGATCTGCTTCCTGTCATAAATATGGTTGGTTCTGGGAAATATTGTAGGTATTGTGGTAGAGGAGAGTCTGGAGACAGACACCTGAACTCATCCACTGATGCTGTAGATTCAGGAGAAGATGATCTGACGTTTGTCAGTAGCATGACTGATTCAGGTGACATGGGGCAATACTCTGATAAAGACTCAGGTGATAGGGGTCTTTCCTCTGTATCTGACACGATTGACTCAGGTGAGTCTGGTCTTGATTCAATAAAGAACACCTCAGAAATGAAAAGGTCATATTCAATATCTGAAGTCACTGATTCAGGTGATGAGGATCTATATCCAATAGAATATGTAACAGATTCAGGTAAGTCTTGTCTAAACTCAGGTATGGGTGAATCAGGTGACATCGCCCTGTATTCATCTACAGATGCTATTGAATCTGGTGAGCCTGGTCTCTGCCAAAAGGAAAAAGCCTCAGATAGCATATGTCCAATTTCTTCTGAACTCACTGAATCTGGTGACGATGGTCTGCTTCCGGCCATAAACATTACTGGTTCTGGGAAATATTGTAAATATTGTGGAATTGGTGAGTCTGGAGATAAAGATCTATGCTCATCCATTGACTTCACTGACTCAGGAGAATCTGACCTTAACCCACTCTCGTTT
Organism: Oncorhynchus nerka; assembly: GCF_034236695.1. NCBI lineage: Eukaryota > Metazoa > Chordata > Actinopteri > Salmoniformes > Salmonidae > Oncorhynchus > Oncorhynchus nerka. The sequence goes on along the minus strand of NC_088407.1, from coordinate 35,668,986 downwards.
GATAACGTTTGACTTAGAAGTTCTGATTTCTGTACATACTCTATTGTACTCCCACAATACTCAAACATACCTGTTTTACTAGCAAAGGTTTCTCCTACATATTGGGGGTCATGTATTGGAGAGATCAGCTTCCAACGATCTGCATCATACACAAATTTGTAAATTGGCACTCGCATGACTGATTCTGATGGTGAATTTGCATATTCAATATCTGAAGTCACGGACTCAGGTGACGATGATCTACAATCAACAAAATATTCAAGTAAATTCTGTCTAAACTCCGGTATGGGTGAGTCAGGTGACAGTGCCCTGTAGTCATCTACAGATGCTACTGAATCAGGTCTGTCCTCAAAAAGCATTGAGGTAAATGAGAATAACTCCGTTTCATATTCCAAATCTGACAATACTGATACAGGTGACGATGATCTGCTTCTTGCCATAAACAGAGTTGGTTCTGGGTAATGTTGTAGGTATTGTGGTAGAGGAGAGTCTGGAGACAGACACCTGAACTCATCCACTGATGCTGTAGATTCAGGAGAAGATGATCTGACGTTTGTCAGTAGCATGACTGATTCAGGTGACATGGGGCAATACTCTGATAAAGACTCAGGTGATAGGGGTCTTTCCTCTGTATCTGACACGATTGACTCTGGTGAGTCTGGTCTCTGCCAAAAGGCAAAAGCCTCAGATGAAGGCCTATCTTTATCTGAGAAGATTGTTGAAAAAATATCAGAAAGCTCACATTCGTTGTCTGACCATACTGATGTTAGTGACCGGGGTCTATCTTCATAGAATAACGACATTAAGGGCAGAGTCCCACATTCCATATCTGAGCACATTGACTCAGGTGAAGTTGATCTGTATCCAATAAAATATGGAATAGATTCAGGTAATGACGGCCAAAAATCAGGTATGGGTGAGTCTGGTGAAAGCGCCATGTATTCATCAACTGATGTTACTGATTCAGGTGATGAGGGTCTACCTCTCTCTGAAAAGAGTGTCAAGAAGATGTCAGAAAGATCACAATCATCATCTGACAATACTGATGCAGGTGACGATGATCTGCTTCCTGCCATAAACAGAACTGGTTCTGGGAAATAATCAAAGTATTGTGGTAGAGGAGAGTCTGGAGACAGACACCTATACTCATCCACTGATGCTGTAGATTCAGGTGAGTCTGGTCTCTGCCAAAACGCAAAAGCCTCAGATGTTATGTCGTCAACTTCTGAAGTCCCTGAAATCCCTGATTCAGGTGATGATGATCTATATCCATATACAGATGATGTAACACATTCAGGTATTGCATGTCTGAACTCAGGTATGGGTGAGTCAGGTGACAGCGCCCTGTATTCATCTATAGATGCTATTGAATCAGGTGATGAGGGTCTATTCTCAAAAAGCAATGAGGCAAATAAAAATAACTCAGTTTCATATTCCATATTTGAGCATATTGATTCAGGTGACACTGACCTGTATCCTGACATAAACAGAGTTGGTTCTGGGAAATATTGTAGGTATTGTGGTAGAGGAGAGTCTGGAGACAGACACCTGAACTCATCCACTGATGCTGTAGATTCAGGAGAAGATGATCTGACGTTTGTCAGTAGCATGACTGATTCAGGTGACATCGGGCAATACTCTGATAAAGACTCAGGTGATAGGGGTCTTTCCTCTGTATCTGACACGATTGACTCAGGTGAGTCTGGTCTCTGACAAAAGTCAATTGCCTCAGATAGTATATATTCCATTTCTGAATTCCCCGAAGTCACTGATTCAGGTGATGATGACCTAGACCTTGTGGACGAGAAAGCAGATTCAGGAAATTCCTGTCTAAACTCAGGTATGGGAGAGTCAGGGGATAGTGGTCTATGCTCATTGACTGATCCTATAGATTCAGGAGAGGAAGTTCTAGCGTCAATACCCAGAACTATAGAATATTTTGAGTTAACTACTTGAACTTCAGCATCAGATACTGATTCAGGTGACAATGATCTATGATTTGATTGAGCAGTTTCGAGAAAGAATAGTGAATATTGGGGTATGGGGGAATCCGGGGATAAAGATTTACATGCTTTCAATGACTTCCCTGACTCTGCCTTATCTGATCTCAAAACAGCCATTATCTTAACTGACTCAGGTGGGAGAGGCTTATGTTCAGACGCAGAATCAGATGACAGGGGTCTGTCCTCTGTAACCTCAGTTGATGAAGTTGGACTTTCTCGTTCTGACGTCTGCACATACTCTACGATACCCTCGGCATACTCGAACATACCTGTTTTAGGGGTTTCCCCGACATACTGGGGATCATGTATTGGAGAGACCAGCTTCCAAAGCTCTGCATCGTACTTAAGTTTGTAAGCTGGCACTCGTATTACTGATGGAGGATCATGTATACCTTCATCAGATACCATTCTTGGTGACACAGATGGTTCTTTTGGAGTTTGGGCTAAACCAGGTACTGATAGTCCTTTCTGAGTTTCAGGTTTACTCAATTCGGGAAATAATTGGGCTGTGGAGTTGAATATTATTGGTGGACTTTCAAGGACACCTGATTCAGTTACGACGTCTTGGTCTTTTGAACGTGAGCTACGCTCACTGACTGATCCAGCTGACTCAGGTGATACGGGTCTATCTTCAATAGCCACAGATATCGAATCAAATATCTCAGAAACCTCATCATCTGGTAACGATTCAGGTGATGATGATCTATGACGAAACGGAACAGCTTCACGGAACAATGGGGAATATTTTGGGACAGGGGAATCTGGTGACAATGATCTATGTTCATCCATTGTTCCTGTTGATTCATGGGACGTTGTTTTAATATCCTTCAACAACATCAGTGATGAAGATGACTTGGATCTATACTCTGATAATGACTCGGGCTTAAAGTCCGACTCCTCTACCGGAGAATCTATTGATAACGGGGTTTTTTCAGGTTCGGATGTCTCTTCTTTTCTCTGTCCAGCATACTCAAACACACCTGTTTTACTACAGTAGGTTTCGCCTACATACTGTTGGTCATTTATTTGAGAGATAAGCTTCCAAAGCTCTGCATCATACACAAGTTTGTACTCTGGCTCTAGTATTGCTGATGGAGGGAAATGTATACCTGATGCAGATACTGTTATTGGTGACACAGATGAAGGTTGAGCTACGTCAGGTTCTGATAGTCCTTTCTGAGGTTCAGGTTGACTAAATTCAAATAATGGTGCAGTTGCGGACTCGGTTAATATTGGTGGACTTTCAGGAACGTTTATACCTGATTCAGTTACAGTTATTGGTGACACACATAGTGATTTCGATTGAGTCAATGCTGAATAAGTTATCTCCTTTTCAAAATCTAAAGCTTCAGGTGAATCTGGTCTATGCTCTGTACCTATAGACTCCAGAGACATTGGAACACATTTAGTTTCTGATGATACTGATTCAGGTGAAGAAGATCTATAATCAACAATAGAGTCTGGTAATATGTGCCAAAACTGAGGTGTCGGTGAGTCAGGTGATAGCGCTCTATACTCATCTATTGATGCTATTGATTCAGGTGATGAAGGTCTATCCTTATAAAGTAATGAAAGTAATGGTGCGGTTTCATAATCTATATCTGAAAATATAGATTCTGGTGATGATGATCTACAAAACTTCACTAAAGCAATGGGTTCTGATTGCCAAAATTGTGTAATTGGTGAATCTGGAGACAGAGATCTGTGTTCATCTACTGATCCTGTAGATACAGGTGATGATGCTTTGATATCATTCAGTAACATCAGTGATGTAGCTGACATGGGTCTATAGTCTGATAAAGACTCAGCTGACAGGGGTCTTTCCTCTGTATCTGATACTATTGACTGGGGTGAGTCTGGTGATAATGCCCTCCTCTCTAAATACTCACTGCCCGGGGATATTGCTCTGGAAAACTCTCCCCTGTTAGGAACCATAGGTGTCAAGGGCCTGTCCTCTGCTTCTGCTAGCCCTGGTGCTAGTAGACTACTTGCAGCTCCAGGGGCACTTAAGAACATTTGTCCTGGGGCATAAGATGGTATTTCTGCAGTTTCCCATTCAACCTCAGGGGGCGGTAGAGGAGACAGGGGTCTGAACTGAGGTATGGGCGAGTCAGGCAAGAGAAGACTTAGTTCAGTATCAGATGACAGTGACTCGGGAGATGAGGCTCTACTCTCTGTCAACAGTATGGATGAATCAGGTGTTGATGGGCGATACTCGGGTATATGTGAGTCAGGTGACTGGGATCCAGACCTATCATCTGATGTCACTGACTCTGGTGAAGATGATTGGTCATGCATTGAAACTACAATTTTAGTAGCATACTCAGATGCTGAGTCAGGAGATAAAGACCTTTTTTCGGTTTCGGAACGTAGAAATTCTGGAGCCAAAGACATGTCTAACTCAGACACTGGAAGAGCTGACACCTCTGCTCGGGTCTCAGCAGTTGAGTCATGTGATATCTGGATAAATGCAGTGCTGACAATGGATTCTACTGTGACCGACTCCGGAATCAGAGTGGTTCTTGACACGTCTGATGATGTCTGAGCTATTGTCTGTGATTCCTTACTCACCCCAAAGGTGATAGACTCTGGGGTCACGGGACTGAAATCTACAGGTCTGAGGTAAAGCTCAGTGGAGATAGCTTCCTGGTCAAGAGTAGCCTGGTTTACATCAATCAAAGGCATGGAGGTAGGGGAATCTGCCTCATAAATCCGGCTGGCTCTGTAAGCTCCGGGTACCTCATCCAATTCCATGGGTGTTTTCTTGGATTCTTCACTAGTTGATTTCTCTACATATCCAAACAGAACTTTGTAAAGTCGGTGCGACACCTCGTCAATATGATCCTCTGAGAATATCTCACATGTCTCTTTGGGGCGTACCACCTCAGAAGCCTGAGGAAGCTGAGTAGACTGAGGAAGTGGTAAATTCATAGGCTCGGCTGTAATACTGATCTTCTCAGAAATCAGTTCAGTTGTCTGAGAAGTCCTAGTGACGGAGGTGGTGGAGAGGTAAGTGTAGTACTCTGAGGTTTGCTGTAGCTCCACAGACAGCTCACTGAAGTCTGGCTCGGCCTGGTCACATTCAGTCAGACTGTCCCCAAAGTCGGTCATGGACAACGGACGGCTCTCACAGACACGCACACTACTTTTAGTGGGTGACTCTTGGTGACTCGTTGGCGACAACAACCATTTGTTGTCACTTTCAGCCTGGGGGGGCTGGAGTGACCCCTCACCACACTCTGCACCCCGCTGTGCCCCCTTCTCTTTATGCTTGACAGATAGAGACGATGAGGAGGGAGGGGTGGGCCCGTTGTAGGCAGGATCTAGGACGTGAGAGGTGAGCTGGTAGGGGGAGGTGCGGTACAAGGTGAAGAAGGGACTTACTTGTTTAAAAGTGCCCATGTGTAGTGACTCAGCCTTGTCTGATCCACTCTGTGATGTACCGCCCACAGAACTGAGGAACAAAAAAATAAGTCAAACATCTAATAACATGTGAAGTCTCCCCGAAAAATTCAATACAGTTATTCTTAAAAACGGTTTATTTCTAGTGATTTTAACAATGCAAATCAAGATTATTTGACTGAACTGTTTGTTTCTACAACCATACAACATTAGCAGAATATAGCAGAAAACAACATAAGACCTTTTTACGCATAACAATTTCTCTTTCACTCAATACTTCACTCTTACACTGACTGGACGACTTACTGTGTCGTGTCACCCTCTTTCTGTAGCTTCTCCTTCTGGGCGTGTCTCAGGAGGCCTGTTACTGATGTGTCTGTCTCCACCCGCCCTGACGTCTCGTGCAGTGATGACATGCTGGAGGAGAGGTCCTCCTCTGACACCATGAAGGGCCCCTGCCTGGACCCTGGCCCACTGGGGGTGCCGTCTGTACGCCTGCCTGGCCGGGGACTGTCTATGTCCTCATGGAGGGCAGAAAAACCTGGACAGGCATAGATATGGACACCGTTATTAACCTGTGATCTCTTTGGCATAGCTAGTACATTTTGGTTGATAAAGATATTTATATTTTGCTTGGTAATACACTATACCTTCACTGTGATCCAGTGCAATGGTCCTCTCAATCTCTGCATAGGTGTGGGACGATGTGTCCTGCTGGGTGGACTTGATTATCTTGGTTTCGATGAGGTGAACAATGTCCATCCTGTTGATCTTGGTGAGTCGTTTGATCAACGTAGTTTCTGTGGAAAGAAATAACAACAGAATAACAAAATATCATAACAGTAAATAAGCCATTCTGAAAATATGAAAATGATCAATAATAAATACTCAGAATAGTCTAAATGTCGATAAATATTCTAATACAATAAGGAGTGATATATCAGCATACCTGTAGCATGTTTGCCATCCCTGTCAGTCCAGAGCTTCAGCAGGGCATGGCTTTGGTCCTGTAGTGAGTTCGGATTCTCAATCCTTATTAGATTGATCCTTTCCTCGCTGAACTCCAGCTCTCGAGCCAGCTCTAGAAAACCCACCAGACACTTTTCACTGTCAACTACGTAATGTTGATGTTAACATTATTCATGAACCACAGGAAAGTGTTTAAATCAACATTATCTTCAGCCTTTATTGTCTCTGACACTCTAGGAAAGCCACCATGCCTGGGGTTCCACTCACCCGTCCAACTGAAGCCCAGGTGGTCGGCTATTATTTCCAATCGTTCCTCTTTCCTCTCGGCTTCATCCTGGGGATCTACTGTAAATGCCACCACAAGGATGGCCAGGCAAAGTCACATTCACATTAGGAAGAAAAGGCTATCTTCAACCGAGCACATGAGTAAAAATACTCTTCACTGGCTTTCTTGTGCCATGTAGTGCTATAACGTTAGCTATTTGGAGGTATGTGTCGATAATTAACAGTAACTGAAACATACGTGTATTTGGTGTATAGCTTCTTATGCTGTTGGTTTATAGGGCAGCAATACCATCATAAATTATTATCATGCGATTTTGGCAACTCTAGAAGAAGAAAACACTAACGGAAATATACTGTATGGAAAGTAGATAGTAGTAGTTTAACAGCTTTGAAAAAATGTAATCTCTCATTGTATTCAATTCAGCTTTTCTCGTACAGCCTAATTGGGTTCATCAAACACATTTGATACTAAGCCTGACTATGACCTATGACACATATTCAAGCTAAAACTGACTCTAAATTCCTTAATTGAGTCTCTGACTTTAAGTCAATCTTGAGATTTTTAGAACACATAGAAGGAAAAGAGACAAATACAAACACAAAACACCACTTAAACACCACAGAAGCAACCACAAAGAGTGTTAACCTACAAAGAGCCTTAGCTACAAGACACAGAGAAGCGGCACCTTTTACGGCTAGCTTTGCTAGCGAGAAACAATATAGAGAGAATGAGCCCAGTGAGGAGAGGGGTACCTTGTCTTCTGATTGTATCGTTGGGAATTCGTTGCATCTGCGTGTCAACAGGGTCGTCCCACAGGGGTCTAATGGGATAGACATCTCCGGAAGTAGGGAAGTGCATTTCGGGAAAAGACTCTCTCTCTATGGCGGAGGGGTCTATGCCGCTGCTCTCGTCATCCGAGATGGCAGCGGTGGCAGCCTCACGCTCTTTGTCTTTCTCGGCCTGAGCCAATCTCTCAACCAGCTTTGCCGCTTCGTCACTAATCTCATTAACAAACTCTATGGACTTCTTGCGTGGCTCGCTTTTCTTTTTGGCGGGGGTGGAAGTGTGGGATGGCTGACCAAGCTTGCCTCTAACTGGCAGCCTGGATTGGAAGCCGAAGCATGACTTTGGCTTGGTGGAGTAATCAGCGCTCATGGGACGAACCTGGCCCTTTTCAGCAGATGTCTTGTCTCCCTCACAGAAGCTCTTGGCTTTGGAAGACGAAGTCTTGGTTTTGGGAACTGCAGAGAGACCTGCATCTGTCTCAGACTTTCTCCTCAAGTCCTTTTTAACTGGGAACTTGAGCTTTGTGTCCTGGGAAGACTCAGTATGTTTAACTGATGGCTCAGGCTTGACAGGGTTAGCCTTGCCTTTGACAGGTATTCTTGATTTTGACTCTGTAGAGGGGGTCTCTTTTTTAGGAGTAGCTGAATAGGGGGATGTAGAGGAGGAAGAAGTTTTAGCTCGACTTTGGGGGCCAGCCTTGGCTGGAGCCATAGCTGGGGTTTTAGTTGGGATCTTTTTCACTTTTTCACTAGAAGTTGGGGTTGTGATTTTTTCCATGGTTTTGGGGAGTTCTATAACCGAATGCTGCTCCTCGGGAGAGGAGTCAGAGGACTCTTGGTCCTGTTCAGGGTACACCGATCGAGTGACAGTTGTTACTGCTGTAACAACATTAGCTATCATTGGGTCTAAATAACTATTTTCTACCTCTAGGGGTCTCCTCTACAATTGTATCTGGTTTAACTTCTAAAGCCTCAGGAGATACTGAGTCTTTGTCTTTCTTAGTGGTCTTAGCTGAGGCAGAAAGACCCATTCTAGGGATTCTAGATTTAGAGGCGTCTGATTTAGAAGGCGAGGCTGCTACGGCCCCGCTAACTGTCTGATCGTCCTCTGGAGCATCTTTTGCTTGTTTCTCATCTTCCTCCACTTTTATTTCCAGAGTCAGGTTGAGGCCCACTTCACTTTCTAATGTAGCTCCTCTATCTCCTGGCTCTTCTCTGACCTGTTCAGACAGCGCCTCCTCTAGAGGCTGCTCTCCTATCTGGAAGAAGGCAAAGCCCTCGTCCTCATAGGTCCGTTTGGTCATGTCAATAGCTCCGCTCCGGGTCATCTCGAAGAGCTTCCCCTCTTGGAAGAGGAAAGGATTGGGCTCGCTGGTTGGCGTGCTCTCCTCTGTGGGGCTCCTTCCTGGGGTGGTGTCTGGAGTTTCCCCCTGGGAATGCCGGTCCACCATCAGACCCAGGATCTTCTGCTCTTCCTCTTTGACACGGGCCGCGAAAGCGTCGTCGTCCTCACGCATGGCGCTCCAGGGGTCTGCCTCCGCGCTGGCGGTCACGCCCTTCGACTTGGTTCTGGGAGGTTCCTCTTCCTCATCGTCTTCCTCTGTGTCGTCATAGATACAGATCTCAGGTTTGAACATTTCCCTTGCTTGTCTGATAATGATGGTCGAGGACGTTTCTGCCTCAGGGGCTCCTGAGTGCCCCCTGTAATCTCCTTTCACTTCATCAGTTATATTACTCTCTACCTGGCAGGGAGCCTTTACAGCAGATGTCTGCAGACTGCCTGTATCTGCCTCTTTCTCTCCCCCATCATCCTCCTTGCTTCCCCTCGAGTTCCTCAAGCTTTCCTCCTTCTGCTCGTCGGTTATGTTTGCAGCCCCCTCAGAGCTCGAAGACATGGTAGCCATTTGAGCTAAACTGTCTTTGTCATCTGTGTCTTTGTGCGAAGGAACTGATTGTGAGACATGTTGCTCTGAGACAGATTGAGTTCCCTCCACTGCTGCCGTTGTAGCTACACTCTTGGCTTCTGTATGGTGGACTCCTTCATGCACACCTGCTGAAAAAGGAGAGGGAGGTTGTACTTTAATAAGGGATTCAGCAGAAAGAGCTAACTCTGAGGTCTCTTTGGACCCAGTGAGCTCAGTCTCATTTGCGGACTCTAGTTCAACTGTTTTGAAGCTATCATCCCCTGCTTCGTCATCTGCTGAGGCACTGATATATTTTCGAGAGTTCTCTTTGGTTCTGGCGTCCTGGTCCATTTCCTCAAAGGTTTTTATTTTGGCTGCCATTTTAAACATCTCCTCCTCTGGAGTGAATTTCCTCTGTGCTTCTGACTCATCATCATCTTCCCCTGAGTCTTCGTTTATGACAGCTGATGTGGACACCACAGATAGGAACATGTTGTCGGGGGTTTTAGGGTTTACCTCATAACTTACCTCTTCAGAACTAGGGGTGTCGGGGGAGAGAGGACTCTTACCAGAGCTTTCCATCTGAGACAATGTCTGCTCGATACTGTCATCATCATTAGCACTAGCCTCCTGGTCCTTGAGTAGCCTACTACGCAACACGTCTGGGGGGTAGTCTGTGGCTTTGGAGGGCTCTGGGTGGCTAGAGGACTCACTGGGCTGAGCGGGAGGGAAGTTTTTTTGCTCTACCGGGCTGCTCTCTAAGGAGTCACGACAAGGGGATTCCTTTGTTGGGCTGGGCTCGATAGAGTCTGGGGTCCTATGGGAAGAGTTGTCTTCCATGAGGGGACTGCCTTCGTCTAGAGAGTCTCTGTGGCTTATGGTCAAAGAGTCGTCGGCAAAAGGACTGAGGGCGTCCGAGTCTTGCTGGCTTAAAGGCAATTCTAAGCTTCCTTGATGCTCGGTAGAGGCACTAGAAGCAATGGTTGCAGCTAAGGCTGAGACTAGCTTGTCATCAGGGCTCTCCTCATCACTTAGGAAGCTCTCTAAAGTCTCAGAAACTCTCTTTGTAAGCTTTCTCGGTTTAGAGGACTTAGACTCGACCGTCTGAAAAGATATGGACTCACTTGTGGTGTGGTCATCTGCAACCTTGCTGGAAGAGACAGGGAGGGTTATTTCATTTGATGGCTGGTCATCAATGGTCCCCACACCGGAGTCTCCAGACTTATCCTTACTTTTTTTGTCATCTTCGACAGCTATAGTAACAGCTGTTGAGTTTTTAGTGGACTGGTCAGCATTTTTGGGAGAGAGAGAGAGACTATCAGGGCTTGTTCCAGGAGTTGCTAAGCCCTGGTGTTTGAGGCTATCCTCTGAGCTCAGGTGAGGAGGACTAAAATCACCCAGGCTGGCACTGGGAGAGTCTGCCACGCCCTCATGTTTTAAACTATCAGAGCTATCATCGAGGACAGAAATCGGAAACTCTATGGTTTCAGTTAAGTATGACTGGGCAGCAGGACTACCATCTACAGAGATCGGCCTAAACTGTTGGTACTCTGGGTTGTCCTCAAGCTCTGCCTTGATTTCAACACCAAAATCTTTGGAGTGCTTTCGGGGTGGGTTAATTTGCTTGTCTCTCTCTGTGTGGTGCTTGCCAGGTATGGCGTCTAGTGACACTTCCCGTTCGTAACAGGTTGATGTGGCTTTGATGGTGGATTTGGACTGAGTGGGCTGTGATTCTGATTCTGTTGTTTCATGCTCAGAAGAGACGGTTTTGAGCTCGAAAAGTCCAGACTTTCTCTTTGAGGGGTCCTGCCCCTTTTGGAAGGATCGCATGAGCTCCCTTACTGACATGGTCTCCTCCAGCTTCTCAGACTCAGTTTTGGGGGACTTAAGTGGACCCTGTTTAGCGGTGCACTGTCTTGCGGGGCTTTTTTTCGGGATGGATTCTTTTGCCTTTTGTGGTATTTTGCTCTCCACAGCAACATTTGAAGGTTTGGTGCTAGTTGGCTTTTGGCCCTTTCGCTCAGCCTCCACTTTCTGCTGAAGGGCTTTGACTTTGTCTTTTATAGATCCAATGGGGGTCTCCTCTACTACTGGGGACACAGGTGACACTGGTTTAGGGTCTTTGGGTACGCTAAGGAGAACATCCCCATCGGTAGATTTTTCCACCTGTTCCTGGTCCTTTCCTTTCCTCCTGACTGGCTTTTGCAGGTCAAAAGCAGGAATTTTGATGTCTTTCTTTGTTGTTGTAGTTGTTGTTGTTGTTTTTGTTGTTGTCATGGTTCTTTTTGCGCCTTTGCGCAGGACTACCTCTGTGAATTTCTCTTGGACCTCTTTCTCCTGGGCTGTTGTACTGGTGCCCTCGGGTACATCCAGGAGATATTCTTTGAGTTCACCACTCAGGTGTTTGACCATCCCAGACACATCTTTGATTGCTTTAGGTCTGGGAATCCCTCTGTTGACTCTGACTTCACGTAGTACTGGTTCCTGGGGTTCCAAGGCAGCCATATGTTTGGCCTCTTCTATCTCACAGTCTGAGAGGAGGACCCACTCTTCTTTCATTCTGGCTGCTCTTGCCGCCTCCTTTGCCACCTCACCCTCATATGTTCCGCTCCTAAGTATCTTGCCCACTTTCTCCAAATCCTCTTTGACCTTCTCCATGATTTCAAACGGCTCGCCTTGAACCTCATCAGCCCCTTTTTCCAGACCGCTCCCTTCCATGGATCTGGATTTGTCTGTAGAATCCGTGGTTAGGATGGCGGTCATTTTGATCAGGTCTTGTTTCATCTCAGACACATCGGAGAGGAGGTCCGGACTGGCCAGAGCTGTAGAATCTCGGATCAAATCTCCCTTCCGGACCGTAGTCTCCGTCGACGTAGTGTCTTCGTCATCTTCCATTTTGGCAAAAGGACAATTAAGGAGCAAAAATAATAATAAATTGAAATGAAAAGGAGACAGACATTGGAGAATGTGGTCAGGACAGGAACAGGAACAGTACAAACTGTCAGGGTTCAAAGGGTAAAGTGGGGCCACAGCGGCAACTACAGAAGGTGTCAAAGAAAGGGGGTTTGGACCGACTGGGTTTCTTTGGAGGCAAATACTGCAGCAAAGCAAAATGCCAACTAAATCATAAAGATGAGAAGGGAATGAGCAGGAAATAACTTGCTTGTACACATAGTCAGCACACCCACGCTCACAGCACAAAAGCGAGAACACATCTAAAATAAGTACAGTATCAAACAAACGATGAGCAAGAACAGACACCAACAAATCAACAAAGGATAAGGACACAGGGACACAAACAAAGGGATAACAACATGTAGGTAGACGGACATCTCAAGATTGTTTACAGACAGAAAAATAAAACAATTATTTCAAAAAACAACTGAAAATAAAAAACAACTGAGAAGAAAGCCAGTGATAGCAAACTGTTAGGCGATGGTTTGGTGTGCTCTTTGCTATTGAACAGAACAAACCATTTTGTTCCTCTACTGCTATGGAAAATAAAGGGTTCTGAACCAGCATCAAACTGGTAAACTAATTTAAGGAAATGAACAGGAAAAACATAATTGATTTAAGGGAAGGGCGTGTGGTCTTTTTCGAGGGCTGTATCCCTTCCTTATACTAACTTTGGTCTAGCTAAATACACTTTTTGAAACATAACTGAATAGAAAAAGGTAAATCATATTAAGAGTAGCAACATTGTATTAAATTAAATTCAAATAGCGAGTGAAAAGGAATTCAAAAGATTAATTTTAAAGCAAAACAAAGAGTCAAAAGAACTCTCACACTTGACACACACCCAGACACAGGAACACACACATGCACGCTCATGTAAGCCAAGTTATTTCCATGCAAAGCAAAGGGGAAAGTTGACATGCAGCCTTTTGTGAAAAGTGAATGGGGCAAATGTAAAGTGATTTAGGTAGTTAAAAAGAACAAAAAATGTACCACTAGCACATATGCCTTTTGTCTTTATCAAGAGAGGTTCATTTAGGTATTCCCATTCAATAGTGTGGTGAAATGTAGTCTACTATTTGATCAAATCTGCAGAAAAAGCATTAGTCCATATTACGTGTGTATGCAAATTGCCACATACATCACACATACATTGTCCAATGTAACGAAGCCAAATTGAACAAATAACATCAGTTTATGTATAATGTATGTATTACTGTACATGTATGTTTTGAAGGTATGTGCAATATTTTCCATATTCTATATATTGTACACAGTGCCAAGCATATGTAGATATCCAGCCCTGGCAATGCTGTGGCACTTGACTATGATTAATGATAAATTCATTAATGAATTAGAGGCAAAGGGAAAATATAAAACACCACATGGAAAGGGTATGAACGAGGGGATCGGGAGGAGTAGAAAGCTAGACTACAGTTTGCTTTGCCATTCAGGTACTACAGTAACTTTGGGGGGGGGGTACTATTCCGTTGTCACATAAACATCACCACAGTACGAATGAGAGTTTGATTCATGTGCGTAGCAGCGATGTGTCAATTGAGATAAGCGAAGAAGTTTATGCCCGTTGAAGTTGTTGGCATAACCTTGCCTTGGTGGGGCGGAGTGACATTTGTGTTGTTTTGTTTTTGTGACAAAGACAAACCATGTGTTACAGCTTAGCTAACGAGGGTGATAGGAAGCACAATGTTTACACAGTAGCTCAGGTTATCAATTCTGTGTTGCGCTCTGCAATAGTCAACTAGCATAACATCATTGGTAATGTCTAAATCTATGGTATGGCTATAGCGCAATTATCAAAGCAATGTCATATTCAACTGGTTGAGTAATGCAGCCATACTATAACAGTTCAAAATTAAATAGCAAGACAAAAAAGCAGTTAAAAGTGTTATCAAAAAAAGAGTAAATGACTTACATTTCTCGAGATTCCTGCTGATCTGTAAAGAGGAATGCAAAAATAGCGCTCACTATTAATACCATTTCCATCACCGTGTAAGAAAAAATGTGGGCAATGTTATGTACACATTTGCTACAGGAAGAAAATAAGTCATTGGACAGAGAACTACAATCACAATGAATTAAAGACTAATATCTAAAGATATTCTGCTACAAGGGACAAGCACGCTGATGAGCAGTAACATGGGGTAGGCGTTGCGTTCCTTTCTAATACCTAACATAGAGCTAAATGACAGACAAAATAGTGAACGTCTAGCAACATGTTTCTGGCCTGAAAAATAACAAATAAAAAACAGTTAGTGGGGGAGAAGAGGGGCACAATATTACCTCTTCCTCAGCCTCTTGGTCTGAATCAGATTCCTTTGGGGTGCAAGAAGCAGCAAGAAGCAGAAAGAGACAGATGGACAAATAGAGAAAGGTAGAGGAGGGGGAGGGAAAAAATGAGAACGGGCAAAGCCATGTTACCATAGCGACAGACTTGAAGGTTTGTGGCCAATCAATGTTGTTTTGGGAAGGGTGTCACCGTCAGAGTAAACTTGAAAGACCTCTCAAAGGAGAAGGGATTCATGTTATACTTTAAGACAGCTACCAGCACTCACATATAGTAATGCTTGATGTTTATAGTAAATCAATCACAGTTAAAGGTGTAAAAATGATTTTGAGAATACAAAACCCCCATTAAAATTTGAAGGGAGATAGCATGCTGTGAGCATGTCACGAGTGCAGATTATTTTGCATGTTAGTATGCAAGCAACACACTGTTAAGAAGGTATTAACTTCTTTGGGACTGGGGGGCAGTATTGAGTAGCTTGGATAAAAAGGTGCCCAGAGTAAACTGCCTGCTGCTCAGTCCTTAAAACTAGAAAATGCATATAATTAGTAGATTTGGATAAAAAACACTCTGAAGTTTCTAAAACTGTTTGAATGATGTATGTGATTATAACAGAACTCATATGGCAGGTGAAAACTTGAGAAAAAATCCAACCAGGAAGTGGGAAATCTGAGGTTTCTAGTTTTTCAAGTCATTGCCTATCGAATATACAGTGTCTATGGGGTCATATTGCACTTCCTAAGGCTTCCACTAGATGTCAACAGTCTTTAGAACCTTGTTTGGTGCTTCTACTGTGAAGGAGGGGAATGGGAGCTGAATGAGTCAGAGGTCTGCCAGAGTAGCATGAGCTGATCACGCGTGCTCACGTGAGAGCGACCTGCGTTCCATCGCATTTCTACAGACAGAGGAATTCTCCGGTTGAAACATTATTGAAGATTTATGTTAAAAACATCCTAAAAATTGATTCTATACTTCGTTTGACATGTTTCTACGAACTGTGATATGACTTTTCGTCTGAACTTTCGCCTGGACTTGCCCGCGCGTCGTGAGTTTGGATTGTGTACTAAACGCGCAAACAAAAAGGAGGTATTTGGACATAAATGATGGACTTTATCAAACAAATCAAACATTTATTGTGGAACTGGGATTCCTGGGAGTGCATTCTGATGAAGATCATCAAAGGTAAGTGAATATTTATAATGCTATTTCTGACTTTGTTGACTCCACAACATGGCAGATATCTGTATGGCTTGTTTTGGTGTCTGAGCACTGTACTCAGATTATTGCATGGTGTGCTTTTTCGGTAAAGCTTTTTAAAAATCTGACACAGCGGTTGCATTAAGGAGAAGTGGATCTAAAATTCCATGCATAACACTTGTATCTTTTAGCAATGTTTATTATTATATTTCTGTAAATTGATGTCGCTCTCTGCAAAATCACCGAATGTTTTGGTACTACTGAATGTAACGCGCCAATGTAAACTGCGATTTTTGGATATAAATATGATCTTTATCGTACAAAACACAATACATGTATTGTGTGACATGAAGTCCTATGAGTGTCATCTGATGAAGATCATCAAAGGTTAGTGATTCATTTTATCTCTATTTCTGCTTTTTGTGACTCCTCTCTTTGGCTGGAAAAATTGCTGTTTTTCTGTGACTAGGTCCTGACCTAACATAATCGTTTGGTGTGCTTTCGTCGTAAAGCCTTTTTGAAATCGGACACTGTGGCTGGATTTACAACAAGTCTATCTTTAAAATGGTGTGAAATACTTGTATGTCTGAGGACTTTTAATTATGGGATTTCTGTTGTTTTGAATTTGGCGCGCTGCACTTTCACTGGCTGTTGTTGAGGTGGGACGCTACCATCCCGAATATCCCAGAGAGGTTAATGTACCTGTGGGAAATGCTAGTTAAGGACTTGAATACTCAGTTATTCCTGAATACACAAGTCAATCTATTTTAAATAAGTCAGCAATGACGAACACTCAGGCATGCAATGGGAACTGCTGGTGTGCAATACAGGAACCAGATTTTTTCCTGGTCAGGTCACATGATCAGAAACAATTCCAGGTCCTAGGTATATCCTAGGCTGTGTGTTTAGGTGGTGGTAATGTTACAGTGTTCTTACCTTTGAGTAGGATGGTAGTGTGATGTTCAGGTTGCATATGGCGTTGTGGGCCAGACTTCTATAAGACCTGGGTTCTTTCATAAAGGACAGACGGCCACACGGATCCTGAGTGTTGTCTCGGATCTGTGGAATCATCGGCATCATTATCGTCAGTCAGTCAATCAATCAATTAACATACAGTTTACGATACATGGCTAGTTTGTAATACAGTAAATGATACGGAAGAGTGTATGAATGCTGGCCCAGTAATACTCACCTTGATGAAGAGTGCCAGCCTGTTCTCTTTGAAGGCAAAGAAGCTGAAGAGATGGTGCTGGCCACTCTTGGTGAGAGGGACCAGATTGCCAAAGCAGTCTGCATAGATGGGTTTGCCCTCCAGGACCTGAAGAGAATAGAAACATACCAAACCATCCCTGTTAGTAATCTACGGTGTGATTTAACTAAGCCTTCACACTTTACTGGCAATTTACTACACCTTTCACTGGAGAATAGAATATTTTTAGAAGGGAATACCACATAAAGGTAGAGCTTAAAGGTACATCCCTCCTAGCCCTTGACCACACCTCTACCATGACACCCACCTCTACGTCTCTGCTCCTGGCCACCTCTGTGAAGTTCTCCTGTTGCTCGAGGGTCTTGTCCATCTTGTCGTCAGTCATACAGAAGCAGCGGAGCCGCGCTTCAATGGGGTCGTGGGTCTTGGCGAAGATGACGAACTTGGCCATGTACGGAACACAGATGATCTCCCTGTAGACCGAGCTGGAGAAGTTTACTGACTCCTGCACCTGCCGACAGTCTATCAGCCAGAACCTGGCCGATACGTTGGTCGTGAAGGAGACACAGTCATTGATGAATGTTAGGGGCGTGGTTCCTGTAATGTCCTCCCATTGGGCTGGCGTCGTTCCACCTTTGAAGAAGAATACAATTGAAAAATGTTAGAAGGTTAGCTACAGACATGGTTTGTGTGTGTCCCTACAGAGTGGGTGTGAGTGTATCAGTGTGTGTTTACAGTTTGTATGTATGTATGTATGTATGTATGTATGTATGTATGTATGTATGTATGTATGTATGTATGTATGTATGTATGTATGTATGTATGTATGTATGTATGTATGTATGTATGTACAGTGGTTCCTCCTTTAAAAGTTACATCATACTGCAGAACACCTTGCGGGCTGCTGCAGCATTCTATGGCACGTTATTTACCTGGCAGTCATTTTTTATGTTAATGCAAGTTAGTGCTAGTTTGACCACCAGAGGGCAACTTTGAGAAGCGTTTGATAGTCTCCCATATTGGCATTACTAGAGAATTTAAAACCTTTCTTGTAATAACATAGTACATGGGATTGATTTTAAGAAATTTGGCTTAATTCATTTGATTAATATTATGGTGTTTCTGTTCCAAGAAAAACAAAAACAGGATTCTAAATTAATATCTAAGGGGCATTTTTTGTTAGGGCAAACCTGATCTGTGAGAATATCTAAGGGGCTTTTATATAATTCTAAATTAATTCATTAAAAATAATCGCTTTGTTTAAAAAGTATCGATATTTTGGAAATTTCGTTGGGCCAAGAAACACGAGCAATGGACATTAGAGCGGTGGAAATCTGTCCATTGGTCTGATGAGTCCAAATTTGATATTTTCGGTTCCAACCGCAGTGTATTTGTGTGATGCAGAGTAGGTGAACGGATTAATTCTGCATGTGTGGTTCCCATTGTGAAGCATGGAGGAGGAGGTGTGATGGTGTGGGGGTGCTTTTCTGGTGACTCTCTGTGATTTATTTAGAATTCAAGGCACAGTTAACCAGCATGGCTTCCACAGCATTAGGCAGCGATACACCATCCCATCTGGATTGCGCTTAGTGGGACTATAATTTGTTTTTCAACAGGACTATGACCCAACACACCTCCAGGCTGTGTAAGAGCTATTTGACCAAGAAGGAGAGTGATGGAGTGCTGCATCAGATGACCTGGCCACCACAATCACCCGACCTCAACCCAATTGAGATGGTTTGGGATGAGTTGGACCGCAGAGTGAAGGAAAAGCAGCCAACAAATGCTCAGCATATGTGGAAACTCCTTCAAGACTGTTGAAAAGCATTCCAGGTGGAGCTGGTTGAGAGAATGCCAAGAGTGTGCAAAGCAGTCATCAAGGCAACGGGTGGCTACTTTGAAGAATCTAAAATCTAAAATCTATTTTGATTTGTTGAACAATTTTTTGGTTACTACATGATTCCATACGTGTTATTTCATAGTTTTGATGTCTTCACTATTATTCTATAGTGTAGAAAATAGTAAAAAGAAAGAAAAACCCTTGAATGAGTAGCTGTCCAAACATTTGATTGGTTCTGTATATATCTGTGTATATGTGTGTGTGCGTTGAATCCACCCTTCTCTCTAACCTGTGATACTACAGAGCAGGCGCAGGGTGGGCTGGTCCCCTCCGAAGCCGTTGACCACTGGGTCAGTGTTACTCTTGGGGATGGGGATGGTCATGGTTATGGGTTTATGGAACTTCCTCCTCCGGGGCTCCAGGGTCACGATGGGGCTGAATGTAGCCTTGTTCCCCAGGAGCTTCCTCACCACGTCCACGTTCATTGGCTGAGCCTGGAGATGACAGGTAATGGCTTTAGAAGTAGACTGACATTAGAGATACCTTGGATCGGCTTTGGCGTTAAAAAAACCCGATTATGACGTTGATAAAACATGATGACAGTGTAGTAATCATAAAATACTCAACGTATTTAACTTTTGCTCCATTAAAGCTCTGCCTCAGAATCAAGCCACGTGCCATTCTTTTGATTATAACTTCTCCTGACTGCCGCTCATGCCATAGGGCCCCATTCATTGGGAAAATAAGTCAACAACATTTAACAGACACTCAAATGAAATGGTGTTTTCACTCTCTGAAGAGAATATTTGAAGTAAATGACCTGTAGTCCCACTTTGATCCTCTTGGTGAGGGCTCCCTCTGGGAAGACTGCCTGGACCGTAGGCACCACCGTGCTGCTGAGGATGCCCCCGTCTGGACCGATCAGGTTACTGTCCTGTTTGACCCGGGACACCACCGCAAAGTACTGGGGGAAGTCCCTGGTGATAATGCGGCAGATACGCTTCTTCTCCAGCTCCTCTGGAGGGTCCAGTTCTGGAGAGGAGGACAGAAGGAACGGCGGTTCATTTGACTTTGATTCAGACTATGGCTCTGTTGAAATACTTTGACAATGATTTCTTCCTTCCTCCCCCCCTTGGAGTAATCACTGCTCAGGACTGGGTTGGTGTAACCCTCGCTTTCACCTATCCAGCCATTTTAGATCAGGGAATACTCCACGAAAGGGAGGCGGGAGGGAATGCTTCTCCAAAGTATTTGAGCAGGGCCTCTTGGCAATGGCCTCTCGCGATGACGATCACTAAGTGTTGTCTCGCGTTGAGGACATCACACTCACCCTCGTCCATGCCGTTGAGGATCTGGTTGAGCTCCTCCTCGGTGTGTTCACAGTGGTGCTCCTTCCAGCTCTCTCCTGTCTCACTCCTCATGATCACCAGCTCCCTCTCCTTCCCCCTCAGGGCAGCGAAGTGAGGGATCTCCACGACTACAGGCCTGCGACCAGGGACAGGGAGCACGGTGAGTGCGTGTGTGTGTGGGTGGAGATGGGGGGCGGTTATGTATGTAGGTGGGTGTGTGTAAGCAACCACATTTCTAACGACTCACCTGATGAGCACAGTACAGTGTGTCAACTACAAATGCTTATGGGACAGTCATGCTAAACATCCACCAAGATACCAAATGAACCAATAAAACCATGAGGTTGAACAGGCAGACAGACAGCACTAAACATAGAAAGCCAACCACAAGGTAAAGGAGCCGAAAAGTAACTAGGAACAAAACAAACATACAATGGAGTGTCTGGGATGCTACGACAGAGAGCACAAGTGGGGCAAGACACCAGGGCCCAGTTTCCCGATAGCGATGGAACTTAAGCTTACAAGTGTTTTAACGATGCATCTTTCCTACAACGGCCGAAGACGTGACATGCATATCCCAAAACACCACGGTCGCTAAGTGCGTCGTTGGAGCATGTGTCGGTACTGATAGAATCGAAAGAAAGGAGGCGCTGCTCTCGGATCAGCTTTCTCATTTTAATCTTACCTTAACATGATCATTATTTCACAAAACTGATGACGGATCAGCGACTAGAGAGATATTACCACCTACGGCCGCAAATATTGAGGCGGCTTATTCAAATGCTTTACCCAGTAAAAATGCACTAAATCGCAGGTTTCGCAACGCCATTGCGCCCATGTTAGGCTACACATCATGAAATACACATCGGGACAAATTACAGACAGCAGCCTACTAGTAGCAAAATAGAAGTCAATTGATTGAACATACTGTATTTATATTTTAAGGAAGTCATCTCAGTTTTCATTTAAAGGTGTGTTTTTATACGTCACATGTTTGTATCAATGGCAAAAACATTGTTCAACTTTTTGTAACTTTTCTGAAGTTACCGGCGGTCAGTGAGATGGATAAACCATGCGATTCTAAAGACACACTTAGCTATTCTAAGAGTGGTTTGAGCCAGGCGTTAGGTTGCGAGCGTTTTCAAGTGCAAACGTCAATAACGCTGGTTTTGGGAAACAGCTCGGGGATTTAACGACGCTCCTACGAAGGTTAACAATGCTCCCAACGATGAACCTTTGGGAAACCTGGCCCAGCACGACACTAGCACACATAGCATTACAGGTGAGGCCACAGACACAACATATCACAGAGAGTCGAAACATAAAAGGAGGAGGCTATAAAATGGAACCAGTAGCATCCATGGATTGTTTCATATGTTTTGTTGTCCCCTACCCAAGGAATTTTGTCCCGGGTGGCCCGAGCTGCAGGATGCGGCTAACGAGGCTCTCACCCTCGTTAAGAGGGGGTGGGGCAGTGGGAAGGTGCAGTTTACTGTGAGACCAGCCGTCCGTTAGCAGCAGTGGGGGGGGGGAGAGAGAGCGGAAGTAGTCAGAATAATGGGTGACTAGTTGGGTTTTGTGAAAGCCTTTTGGCTGAGTGGAGTGGAGGCCGTCATCAGGACATCATGGTAAATACATCGGGCTTTAAATACACAGAGCTTTCAAAGTGGAAGTTATTATACAGTTCACCATCAGGGGGCAGTATATTATTATCGGTAGACAGCCACTCTTAGTGGCAACCTACATATCAAATCAATCATGGAGCAATGTTCTTTCGCATTTTTCTGTTTCCTTGCAGAGTTTTTTGTTTCCATGTGTCTTATAGAAACAGTTAGCTTCCTAAAAAAAAAATGGTTGAGTTACAGCTAGAATGCGGTTTAAAAAGAAAACAAGCAGGGCCCTTGCCACTGGGAAGAAGCAAAGAGCATAGACCGTTTTAGTAAGGCAGAGGCAGGGTGAAATGAATCTGAGAAAAGGAAGAGGGGCAGCAACATTCTCAGGTTTTGATTCATACAGTAGGCCTGTCCTTTGACGCACGCTGTCGCTGTCGCTTTCCCTCGTAGCGTTCTCACCTCACTCACTTTTGAGTCTTGGACTCTCACAACATAGATCATAATCTCTGACATCTCATCGCTCTCTGACATCATGCCCTCTATACAACTTCCTCTCTCTTTCACCCCCTCCCTCCCTCCCTCCATCGCATATTTTCTTACCCGAGGAACTGGGCTCCGACGGGCCCCACCTCGATCAGCCTGCTGGCCAGGCCCTCTCCTTCCACCATGGGGGGCATGGTGGCCAGGCGGTGCCTCTTCACCAGGCGGCAGGTCACCCGCGTGGGCGCGCTGCACTTCCGCGGCGGGATAATGATGCGCAGGCCGTTGTGACGGCAACCCCGCATGGCTCCTCCCCTGGCATCCACCATGAAGCTAACCAGGAAGCTGTTACGGGAATGGGCGGGGGGGCAGATGTGATGTTTACAAAATGAAGAGAAAGATATTTTTAAGCATTGTGACAAATACAGTATATCTTTGTACTTCCCTTTACACAGATAACTTACAAAACTTTCAGTAAAATAAAACAATTTGGGGGGGTGAAAATATACAGACAAATATGAATCCATGTTAAAACACACAAACATAAGAATGACGGGTTCACTGCATACCTACATGCACAAACACCGACTGTGAGTGAGAGGTGAATGGGTGTGACACCACATACTCTTACGGCTAATGTGAAGGAGCTGCAAACGCACTTCACCGGTGACACCAGTATGTTATGGTAAAGCAAACAAACCGTTAGAAAAACACTCCAACACGCCGACGGAACAATACAGGACAACGGCAAACATGGAGACTGGTTATATCAAACACAAAACACAAGGGGCCTGGTTTCAATCGGATCAAGAGTTAACCGGCGATATCCCACTGATGTTTTGGCAGTGTCACGAAGCAACACCCCATCCCTCTCGCGTTCGAATTCCAGAATGAGAAAAAATATAGGCTGCGTAAAAATAATGACACTCGATTTGAAAAACATTCAACTGAATAATGAGGATTGTATCAGCCTAATTGAGGTGAAGATTACATCGCACATTCCAGCATTCAAACTTGTTAACAAGGCTGCATGGGGATTTCTCTTTCACGCAACTCTGTGCAGCCAACGGCAATGTCCACTTCAGGTAGGCTATAATGCCAGGAGCCGCTTATGGACTTGACAACTCTGACGCAGTACCACCTAAAGCTCTGGCACCACCAAAACAACCGCTATACGGATGTCGGCTGAAGCAGATCTGATTGAACAGAGCCCTAGCCCTTGCAGTTGTGAATCGACCAAACACAATTAAACAACAAACAAAATGGCCACCATGAGGTCAACAGGATTCAACCGAGATGGACACAATGGATGATGAGGCAATGTGTGTGACTCTTTGATGCAGCACTAGGAGCAAATTGTGTCCCTTTACAAAGAGGCCTGTGTAAAAATGTATATAAAAGTTGACAAATGTCCAAGTGATCAAAAGCTAAAACGGGGGAATAGTGCAACATTGGAAACATCTGTTAGTAGTGCTGCACTCACAAGACAGGCATTTGTGAAACAACAACACAAACAAACACATCTCTCTAGAAGGAGAGCACACTGTGAAAGAGAGGAGGAGTGCGAAGACGAGGATGAAGAGGAGGAAACCAAGGTGCAGTAGATCACCTGCTGTCGCCATGATCATGGCACGGAGAGGAATGGCTGAAAACAGAACAGAGACCCCATGAGAGAGAGAGAGAGAGAGAGAGAGAGAGAGAGAGAGAGAGAGAGAGAAAAGAGAGAGGGGAGAGAGAGAGAGCTGGATAGAACTAAAGAAATATACAGTGCATTCAGAAAGTATTCAGACCCTGTGACTTTTACGTTACAGCCATATTCTAAAATTGATTAAATTGTTTTTTCTCCCTCAATCTACAAACAATAAC
Organism: Oncorhynchus nerka; assembly: GCF_034236695.1. Classification (NCBI taxonomy): domain Eukaryota; kingdom Metazoa; phylum Chordata; class Actinopteri; order Salmoniformes; family Salmonidae; genus Oncorhynchus; species Oncorhynchus nerka. The sequence continues at coordinate 35,644,822 of NC_088407.1, read as the reverse complement.
CCCATAATGACACATTTATAAGACAAAATAAAAAGGCCCTGCTGCTGAAAAACACCCCCACGGCATGATGCTGCAACCACCATTCTTCACCGTAGGGATGGTGCCAGGTTTCCTCCAGACGTGACGCTTGGTAATGAGGCCAAATAGTTCAACCTTGGTTTCATCAGACCATGGAATCTTGTTTCTCTTGGTCTGAGAGTCCTTTATGTGCCTTTTGCTAAACTCCAATGAGGCTGTCATGTACCTTTTACTGAGGGCTTCCTTCTGGCCACTCTACCATAAAGGCCTGATTGGTGGAGGGCTGCAGAGATGGTTGTCCTTTTGGAAGGTTCACCCATCGCCACAGAGGAACTCTGGAGCTCTGTCAGAGTGACCATCGGGTATTTGATCACCTCCCTGACCAAGACCCTTCTCCCCCGATTGCTCAGTTTTGCCGGGAGGACAGCTCTCGGAAGAGTCTTGGTGGTTCCAAACTTCTTCCATTTAAGAATGATGAAGGCCACAGTGTTCTTGGGAACCTTCAATGCTGCAGACAATTTTTGGTAGCCTTCCCCAGATTTGTGCCTCAACACAATTGTGTCTCAGAGCTCTACAGACAATTCCTTCGACCTCATAGCTTGGTTTTTGCTCTGACATGCACTGTCAACTGGGGGACCTTATATAGACAGGTGTGTGCCTTTCCAAATCATGTCCAATCAATAGAATTTTCCACAGGTGGACTCCAATCAAGTTGTAGAAACATCTCAAGGATGATAAAAGGAAACAGGATGCAATTTCGAGTCTCATAACAAAAGGGTCTGAATACTTATGTAAATAAAGTATGTGTCTTTTTAATCTTTTATACATTTGCAAAAATGCAAAAAAAAAACAGTTTTTGCTTTGTCATTATGGGGCATTGTGTGTAGATTGAGGAGGACTTAAAAAAATGTTTTAATACATTTTAGAATAAGGCTGTAACGTAACAAAATGTGGAAAAAGTCTTGGGTTCTGAATACTTTCCGAAGGCACCGTAGATAGAAAGATAGATAGAGATATAAAAGAAAACGTCTCTAGGGCTGAAAGAGAAGAAAATAAACCATACTCCCCATCCCTGTGGACCAGAATCATCAGTGCCTTTGGACAACGATCAATGTTTCAAATGGTTTTGTCGTACTGCTTGTCCTAAACCAGTACTTCGAGACACTCTCAGTAGCCTTACATTACCGATTCAGGACTTGTGTCATTATAACTTAAGAGGGGGATTATCTTCCGTCATTGTTACCAATTAGCATGGCAGAGAGAGTTAAACTAGAGGATGACAGCGGATCTTCATATCACAATGCTTTGGACTAATATGTCTATAATGAGCGCTAACATTATTCGTTACTGCTCTCCGTAGTGTTATCCCCCAAAAGCCGCTTAACAGATGGGCCTCGGAGTAGGACTACAAAAGATCGTGATTCTGTTCGCAGAACAAAAATAAATAATACATGAGTTGCCTGGACCCCCTATTGCTCTCGTGCCTGTTGAACAGGGCTGAACGCATTAGGCTCAAGGGGAAACCTGCATTCAGGATGGGTTCGACCAGATAACTGTTGCAGCTTTTGTACCAAAATTAGTTTTTTACATTTTTTTATAAAAAATGTGATAGTTAAAGCCCAACCCTTCTGTGTACTCGCTGTGCCCGCTGTACCTACCCAGAGTGGATGGGGCTGGAGGACAGTGCCACATTGTCCAGATTTTCTGTGCCCCAGCTCAGACGATACGAATCCTTTTCATTTTCCCTGGCAAGAGACGACACCTGGCAACCAACAAAGAGCCACTTGTTAAGGACATGCCACAGCCAACAGTCATTTACACACACACACAAACATTGCACCTCAACTTTATTTTACTTTAAAAAAAAAATGTTTCTTTTGAGTAGGGACAGACGCAATAACATTGACACATTGCAATTTACCACTGTTAAGATGCATTGCACCATAACACGTTAGCTTGCGCTACTTTACAGTACCCGTGTCTGGATAGACGGCAATGTTCATCTCAACTCAAACTTACACTTTGAATGATCTACAGTCAAATAAAGTACATTTCTAAGAGCACTCGCTTACATTCCGATTAGTCAATGGACCCTATGAATCAAAGTCATATATTTTCTCTATTGAGCAGAGCAACTGCTTTCAGCAATGCATAGCATGCACAATTATTGAAGGAATTTTATTCCTCTGTTTTAATTCCCAATTAAAATTAAACACTCTGTCAATTCATAAGAATTTGTAAGACCCTTATTTTATAGGAACGGACAGAGCCCGGTCTTTAAGTCAAATAGCAGCCTTTATTCAAGAGAGTACTCCCGCAATACAGGTTTACCACAGGTTATAAACTGAAAATGACGTCCTTAGTTCCAGCCCCAATCTGTGCCATCTCCGTTCCAGTACAAAGGCTGTATCTCCAGCCTTCCCACATCCGCCTCCCTACCAATTTAATATAATTTACGACTCAAGGCCTTCTCGTGTAGATAAGCATTCAAATAGCAGTCTGAAGATTTGTACCAAGGAACAGACAGTCATTGTTCTAATTTTTGACCACATTCACACACACGTTATTTTCAGTACTGGGATCAAGAAAGAAAACTCATACATATACAGAATAGTATTCTGATTAGTACATATACAGTAACATAATAGTATTCGGATTATTCAGTCCTGATTGAAATGTATACATAATTAGTCATCATTGATAAAAATTCCCTTAACAACAATATGTTTCAATAGATGATTAAGTCTCAAGGCCTGGTTCATCCCTTTACAGTGGTGGATGTGAAAGGTTAAGCTCTTTACTTACGTTGTGGCTGGTGAGCATCTCCTCTATCATGCTTTCGTGTTTTGGAGAGTAGTAACCGTGGTGACTGGGAGTGTAGGACCTGTCCAAACTGAGGAGAGGAGGAAAAGGTGACGTCGGTAGCCATGGAAACATCACACACAGCTAAAACAGTGTTCACCACCCAATATGGAGCAAGTCTGTGAACACAAGTGAACTAGTGTAAAATCAAGGACAAATGGAAGGCCAGAGTTGGAGTAGCGCGACAAAAACTCCTTCAAATCTAGTTCTACAACGGATGTGGACCAACTCAATCATAGAGAAACAATAGCATTTATATCAACATACCTTTGCATTCGACTAGGTACAGTAAGCATGGTAAGGAGGAACAGAAATTAGTTGACATTCATCAGAGACTTCACAAACATTTGTGCATTCACCACAAATGAGATCATTAGATCATCTCACAGACACACACACAGACACACAGGCACACACACACACACGCACACGCACACACACACGTCTCCTTCATCCGGTGTGTAGACTCTACCTGTCAGAGCGTCCCCCCTCCAGACTGAAGCGCAGGTAGGTCATCCCATCCATATACTGTCCAGGCAAGGAGTCATCTCCCAGTTCCCTCAGGTCCTCTGCCCTCAAGTACTCCCCTCCGTCCCCTGTCATCGTGTCGTCACCTGGAGGGGAGAGGGAGGCAGGTGAGATACATGGACGAGAATACGGTTATTTCTCGGGGGGAAGGGGACATTGTGATGTGACGCGACTATAGTTAGCAAGCAAACATATACGCAGGGGCCAGCCCTTACCTAGGGTGTGTGTGTGTCAACGTGAGGCTTAGTGACACACACACACACACACATCAGATACTTACAGTTACTGAAGCACTACAGATGAGCTGAGAGACACAGCTCATCTCTGCCTGGTCTCCACCACGTCATAAAGCTCTACTGCTGCTATTACCACTACTGGACAGCAGGGGGCAGAGTCACTAATACCCTTTCGCCCACGACAGAGCTGAACCAAACTGAGTCGAGCTGTACTGTGCTGGCCTGGTTACGCATCCACCTTACCCCACCAAAATTAGCGGAACCCAACTGGAAAGGAGAGTGTGAAAGAAAACTATCTCAACCAGTACAGTACAGTTCGGGTTGGCACCATTGTGTGAAAAGTGCATAAGGGGAGTAGGTAGCATACTGTAGGATGTGCTGACAGAACAAGTGAGAAACATACTGTAGGCTGATAGAGATGTTCCTGTGTCAATAGCATAACCACTGCCTGGAGAATGAAAAGTTAGAAACAAAAGAAAAGGAAGAACAGGTACAATATAATCACATTATCACGACAATTAGTAATGTGCACAGTAGCACCACAACTGCAAGAGTAAAGTAAGCTATAAGATGCGGGTTGAGAGGCAATACTCACAAAGCAATGTCATTCACAACACATCCAATAGCAAGAAATGTCGGTTAGAACAGCCACACCGTCTGCACAACCAAACCCAATCCTCTTCTGACATCTTCCAAAAACACAACTATTGACAGGGTGTGTCCTTTTTCCACCCAAATCACTGCCAACCACTCCACCCTTATGATCCAAGTTTCCTTCGGGAAGTAAAGTGAATTCACTGCGCAACCGGAAGAGCCAGGAAAGAGAAGAATCGTCCATATCCGTAATGCACTGCCACGTCAATGAGGTGACTGTTCACATAAACACAGATTGGCCCTAAAATGCACAAACTTTATGAGCCATGACAGAGGGCCTGGAAGAGTTGGAACTAACTGCCTTTAACAAGTATTAATAAATATTAACCATACAGAATGAATCAGCAAAGCATTGGCAATGTGTTTTAAAGGAGGCTCAAGTTTAAGTTAAGCAGCACTTCAAAAGTAGCTTACACATTCTTACATATTCAGGCTTTCCCGGCTACGGCACGTGATAGGACAGCATTTCTGAGTGGGGATTTGAAATCCGCTTTGAACTGACAACACTCAGGGTGAAACTATCTTCCGGAGTTCTGTACAGACACGCTTTAGCTGCTTTAATTGGTGTCTTTTCGCTGGAAGTTGAATGGCACTCTCTAGTCCCAGGGGCAACAGTCCTCAGAACATGTGAATCTGAATATGCTATTAAAAATGCGTTTAAAATCCACCCTTTCCCCTTAGCTGATATTTTAAGAAGCGTGACAAAACAAAAAACATTCTCGGCCTTGACATTAAAAGAGGGCACAGCCACCACTAGTGTCAACGTAAAGGTTTGCTGACAGCACTAAATGCTTTCAGCAATGATAACCAGTATTCCACATTTAGAGAAGTGGACCTAAATGTGCATATCACAAGCTTGGTTTCACCACACTATGTTTGAATCCAAACCCTAATCAGTAGGTGAGTTTAGTGCAGGTTCAAGTATGTCCTCTCAACCACTCATCCATGACAGGTCGTTTTACACAACCCTCGCAGAGGAATCTCACGCCATGCGAATTGCCACGACCACAACACACTGTCACACCCTCTTCAATAGTAACCGCCACGGCGACCTTCGTACGGTGTACCTTCTAAATCCATGGAGTCATCGGACAGAACATCATCCTCACTCTCTTTCAGCACTGTGGGTACAGTATGTAGGCCTATACAGTACACAGTACAGTGAGAAAACTAGCCTACTACAACACCCACTAGACTCTCCCCGAAAAAAGGGTTACAAAAGGGTTCTTTGGCTGTCCCCATATGAGAACCCTTTTTGGTTCCAGGTAAAAAAACTTTTTGGTTCCAGGCAGAACCCTTTTGGGTTCCACGTAGAACCCGCTGCAGAAACCAAAAAGGATTCTTCAAAGGGTTCTCCTATGGGGACAGCCGAAGAACCCTTTTAGGTTCTATACAACATTTTTTGTGTAGGATTGGGCAATGGGGAAAAAGGGAGGGATTTGGGGAAGGCTTACTGAGATAGCCTATTAGTCAATCAGTGTCTACAGAAAACTGGGGCAGGATTTGAACATGAAGTCGGGTTAGCTGAAGTTCTTGTAGGGCAAACATAAATGGACTGAGGTTTAGAATGACCGTCTCTATACATGGTTGTGGTCATATACAGTAGCCTACTGACTGGATCAAGTGGCAAACTCACCCTCCTCATCAGAGACATCTAGGACTTCAGTCATAGTCTCAGGGACGTTCAACTTGTGTTTCTCTGTCACCGTCTAAACAACATGAACAAAATAAGATCATTCCAACTTTATAGGCGAAATTATGTGTGAATGGTTTATTTTAGGGATAGTGGTGTGAGATAGTTCTGTGACTCACGGTTGTCGAGGTAATGATCTCCTCTGTGACAACCTTGAGTGTGTCCACCACCGAGATGTAGCCAAGTCGCCGGGCGATGGCCAGAGCTGTGTTACCATTCTAGAGAATGGGAGAAAGACATAAGTGTGTGTGTGTGTGTGTGTGTTAGTGCCTGTGTGCATGTGTGCTTGTGCATGCGTGTGTGTGTGTTAGTGCCTGTGTGCATATGTTCTTGTGCATGCGTGTGTGTGTGTGTGTGCGTGTGTGTGTGTATGTTCAGAAGCTAGTCCACACACCGCAGTGATGTTGTTGGGCTTAGCTCCATTCTGCAGCAGTAGATTGATGATGTGTGTGTTTCCTTGCTGTGCTGCTTGGTGGAGGGGAGTGTATCCATTCTGAGAAGAGAATGTCAAACAGAGTAATGACTGTCTGGCAAGGCCTGAACATTTTAGAAATTATGTATGAACCCTTACGATAGCATTTTATCTTTTCTGTCAAAGGAAATAATGCATTATTGAACATTCATAACACAGTTAAAGGGAAACTTTGGGAATTTACGTACGAGGTCCTTTATCTACTTCCCCAGTCAGATGAACTTGTGGATACCATTGCTATGTCTCTGTTTTCCAGTATGAAGGAAGTCAGAGGTAGTTTTGCAAGCCAATGCTAACTAGAGTTAGCATAATGACTGGAAGTCTATGGTATCTACTAGCATGCTAGCAGTTACCATTGACTTCCAATCATTGCACTAGCGCTAGTTAGCAACTTCCTTCAACCTGCACACAGAGGCATAGAAATCTGACTGGGGAAGTATACTGTATAAAGGGCCTCATTCTCAAAATCCAGAAGTATCTCTTTAAAAAAAGGTGCTATCTAGAACCTAAAATAGTTTTTCCCACAGAGGGTTCTACATGGAACTCAAAAAGGTTTCTACTTGAAACCAAAACGGCTTCTCCTATTGGGACAGTCGAAGAACCCTTTTTGAAACCCTTTTTTTCTAAGAGTGTACTGTGGTAGTTTTGTGCATGGTGTGTTACCTTGGTTTTGGCATTGACACTAGCACCATTCTGTAAGAGGAAGTTGACCATCTTGGCATTGCCATAGTGACACGCTACGATCAGAGGAGTGTAACCCAACTGGAACGATAATGGTAAATCATAGTATCAAAACATCTACTACGAACATCATGAAAAGAGAAAACAAATATTCATTGGCATATTGAAGTACAGTATATGGGAGACATACTGTATATTATCAGTACTCCAGTACAATGGTCAGTCAATGCTCAAATGAAATGAATATACGCCATACCTTAGTTTGCTGATCCAGGTTGGCTCCATGTTTAGCCAGTATCTCACCCACAGCCACCTTGTCCTCCTGGGCAGCCAGATGGAGTGGGGTGAGACCACTCTGAAGGAACACAAACAACAATATGTTTGTTACTCACCACCTCTCTCCATGAATGAATCAGCCTACTGTGTACCTATGGACAGTAGTTTCACCTGGGCAGGTCATGTGGTTTCCCCTAAATATTAAAAGAGGAGGTTATTTTGGGTGACATGCGACTTTTACAGGACAGGAAATAATGTGTTGACAGGGGAGGGGGTGTGTGACTGGGTATTTAGGGTCTTCTCATGCAGAGTGCATGTTCTTGCACCCCGGAGACAAGGCAGACAAGGTCATGGAAAACAGTGATATATCTTCAACCATGGCAATTCGACGTCTATTCCACATTGGTTCAACGTCATTCCATTGAAATGAAATGGAAACAACGTTGATTCAACCAGTGCGTGCCCAGTGGGAGGTCTGTCTGGGGTTGACTGATGGAGCTGGGTGAAGACTGAGTGGTTGGTAAAAAGTTTAAAGGAGGAATATATCTGGGTTTCTGCTCTAAATTTAAAAGACAAAGTGTGTGTGTGTGTGTGTGTGTGTATGTGTGGGTGGGGGACTGTAAAGTGTGTGTGTGTGTGTGTGTGTGTGTGTGTGTGTGTGTGTGGGTGGGTGGGGGACTGTAAAGTGTGTGTGTGTGTGTGTGTGTGTGTGTGTGTGTGTGGGGGTGGGTGGGGGGGGACTGTAAAGTGTGTGTGTGCGCACGCATGTGTGTACATGCAATTGTGTGCATGAACTGTATTCATATGCGTATGTATTTATAGTATGTGCATGCCTACACACTTAGAAAAAACGGTGCTATCTAGAATCCATAGGAGAATAGTTTTGGTTCCAGGTAGAACCCTTTTGGTTCCAAGTAGAACTGTTTTGGCTTCCATGTAGAACCCTCTCCACAGGGGATTCTATATGGAACCCAAAAGGGTTCTACCTGGAAACGAAAAGGGTTCTACCTGGAAACAAAAAGGGAGGAGTTTTTGAGTAACAGGCGAGGTTATCCTATGTGGACAGCCGAAGAACCCTTTTTTCTAAGAGTGTACAAGCCTATCATCACAACAATTACAGGGAAAGATCAACATGCCAACAACACATTTTTTCACATTTTTCCAAATCAGGAATTTCGTAAGGACACATATTCCACAGTATGGCATTAAGCCAAATAGTCCTACATTAGCTTGATCCTTGTCAAACCCCATTCAAAAAGGGTCGGTCTCTAGACTGTATGATGTGCTACAGGCCCACATAGAGGTATCCACAGACACTATTAAAAGGGCTTGGGAACAAGAACTTGGGTCAGAAATCTCAGATGAGGACTGGGTAGAAGCTCTCAGGAATATAAACCACAGTTCAGTGAATGCCAGACACAACCTTGTACAGTTTAAGGTGATACACAGGTTACATCTAAGCTGGATGCCCTCAATCTCACACACATCATCAAGGAACCCATCAGGTACAACCCTAACTCTGTAAGCAAGGGCACCCTCATAGACGTCATCCTGACCAACTGGCCCTCCAAATACACCTCCGCTGTCTTCAACCAGGATCTCAGCGACCACTGCCTCATTGCCTGTATCCGCTACGGTGCCGCAGTCAAACGACCACCCCTCATCACTGTCAAACGCTCCCTAAAACACTTCTGTGAGCAGGCCTTTCTAATCGACCTGGCCCGGGTATCCTGGAAGGACATTGACCTCATCCCGTCAGTTGAGGATGCCTGGTCATTCTTTAAGAGTAACTTCCTCACCATATTAGATAAGCATGCTCCGTTCAAAAAATGCAGAACTAAGAACAGATACAGCCCTTGGTTCACTCCAGACCTGACTGCCCTCGACCAGCACAAAAACATCCTGTGGCGGACTGCAAATAGCATCGAACAGTCCCCGCGATATGCAACTGTTCAGGGAAGTCAGGAACCAATACACGCAGTCAGTCAGGAAAGCTAAGGCCAGCTTCTTCAGGCAGAAGTTTGCATCCTGTAGCTCCAACTCCAAAAAGTTCTGGGACACTGTGAAGTCCATGGAGAACAAGAGCACCTCCTCCCAGCTGCCCACTGCACTGAGGCTAGGGAACACGGTCACCACCGACAAATCCATGATTATCGAAAACTTCAACAAGCATTTCTCAACGGCTGGCCATGCCTTCCGCCTGGCTACTCCTACCTCGGCCAACAGCTCCGGCCCCCCGCAGCTCCTCGCCCAAGCCTCTCCAGGTTCTCCTTTACCCAAATCCAGATAGCAGATGTTCTGAAAGAGCTGCAAAACCTGGACCCGTATAAATCAGCTGGGCTTGACAATCTGGACCCTCTATTTCTGAAACTATCCGCCGCCATTGTCGCAACCCCTATTACCAGCCTGTTCAACCTCTCTTTCATATCGTCTGAGATCCCCAAGGATTGGAAAGCTGCCACAGTCATCCCCCTCTTCAAAGGGGGAGACACCCTGGACCCAAGCTGTTACAGACCTATATCCATTCTGCCCTGCCTATCTAAGGTCTTCGAAAGCCAAGTCAACAAACAGGTCACTGACCATCTCGAATCCCACCGTACCTTCTCCGCTATGCAATCTGGTTTCCGAGCCGGTCACGGGTGCACCTCAGCCACACTCAAGGTACTAAACGACATCATAACCGCCATCGATAAAAGACAGTACTGTGCAGCCGTCTTCATCGACCTTGCCAAGGCTTTCGACTCTGTCAATCACCATATTCTTATCGGCAGACTCAGTAGCCTCGGTTTTTCGGATGACTGCCTTGCCTGGTTCACCAATTACTTTGCAGACAGAGTTCAGTGTGTCAAATCGGAGGGCATGTTGTCCGGTCCTCTGGCAGTCTCTATGGGGGTGCCACAGGGTTCAATTCTCGGGCCGACTCTTTTCTCTGTGTATATCAATGATGTTGCTCTTGCTGCGGGCGATTCCCTGATCCACCTCTACGCAGACGACACCATTCTATACACTTTCGGCCCGTCATTGGACACTGTGCTATCTAACCTCCAATCGAGCTTCAATGCCATACAACACTCCTTCCGTGGCCTCCAACTGCTCTTAAACGCTAGTAAAACCAAATGCATGCTTTTCAACCGATCGCTGCCTACACCCGCTTGCCCGACTAGCATCACCACACTGGATGGTTCCGACCTTGAATATGTGGACACCTATAAGTACCTAGGTGTCTGGCTAGACTGCAAACTCTCCTTCCAGACCCATATCAAACATCTCCAATCGAAAATCAAATCAAGAGTCGGCTTTCTATTCTGCAACAAAGCCTCCTTCACTCACGCTGCCAAGCTTACCCTAGTAAAACTGACTATCCTACCGATCCTCGACTTCGGCGATGTCATCTACAAAATGGCTTCCAACACTCTTCTCAGCAAACTGGATGCAGTTTATCACAGTGCCATCCGTTTTGTCACTGAAGCACCTTATACTACCCACCACTGCGACTTGTATGCTCTAGTCGGCTGGCCCTCGCTACATATTCGTCGCCAGACCCACTGGCTCCAGGTCATCTACAAGGCCATGCTAGGCAAAGCTCCGCCTTATCTCAGCTCACTGGTCACGATGGCAACACCCATCCGTAGCACGCGCTCCAGCAGGTGTATCTCATTGAGCATCCCCAAAGCCAACACCTCATTCGGCCGCCTTTCGTTCCAGTACTCTGCTGCCTGTGACTGGAACGAATTGCAAAAATCGCTGAAGTTGGAGACTTTTATCTCCCTCACCAACTTCAAACATCAGCTATCTGAGCAGCTAACCGATCGCTGCAGCTGTACATAATCTATTGGTAAATAGCCCACCCATTTTCACCTACCTAGTTTTTATTTATTTACTTTTCTGCCCTTTTGCACACAAATATCTCTACCTGTACATGATCATCTGATCATTTATCACTCCAGTGTTAATCTGCAATATTGTAATTATTCGCCTACCTCCTCATGCCTTTTGCACACATTGTATATAAACTCCCCTTTTTTCTCTACTGTGTTATTGACTTGTTAATTGTTTACTCCATGTGTAACTCTGTGTTGTCTGTTCACTCTGCTATGCTTTATCTTGGCCAGGTCGCAGTTGCAAATGAGAACCTGTTCTCAACTAGCCTACCTGGTTAAATAAAGGTGAAAGAAAATAAAAAATAAACATTACTCAAAAGTAAAACTGCATAAAATATTCCCGGACACCTCACCACTGTGTGAGAGATGCAAGCAGATTGAGGGGACGTTGACCCACTTATTCTGGACATGGACTAAGTTACGTGCTTACTGGGCTCTCATTTTTGATGACTTATCTAGAGCCTTTGATAGAGTTCTAGCCCCAGACCCATTGATCGCTCTGTTTGGTACAGTTGATGGGAATAACCAGGAAGGGAAATCTGTCTCTCTTTGTACTCTATTAGCCAAAAGGCTCATATTGCAATTTTGGAAATTGGAGACTGTACCTACCTTTGAAATGTGGTTACGGGATTTCGGGAATGTAATACATCTGGAAAAGATTCGATACAATACCTCCAATAGAAGGTCATTGTTTTACAAAATATGTCAGCCGATACTGGATAAATGGTCTAGTCCCGCTTCATAACTGGGTTTGACGATCTGCTGCCACTCTGTGCTGTACTCCACTCAATGTGTATTTTTGGCTTAACTACACTGCTTGTAATGACTATCTGCTGTCTTCTTATACATGTACCACCCTAATAGGATTTTGTTTTATTTTGTGTATGTGTGAGTTAAGTTTTGTTTTGTCCTTTAAATTGGCCGTCCCATTCAACAGTACAATGAATGTCATTGTTTGTATTGCTGTCTTTTTTATTGGAAAATAATAAACATATTATGAAAAAATAAAAAGTGTACTGTATACTGTAAGTGTGTGTAGGGGCATGCAGGCCCGCAGCCAGGGCCTTCGGTGTGACACGTGTGGGCAGACATCCATGGTCGTCATGGCGGTTTTTCAACCTCCCACCTCCCGCTCTCTGACTCGGCCGTAAAACAGCTCAGGGCACAAGCAGTCTCACACTCTTCCTAAAATAGCCGTGAAACTACACTCTCCCCTTCTCTCAAATTCATTCCTGCTACATTCACACATGCCACGCTACAGCTCTGAAATCAGAACCGAAGGCTGGATATTAGCTTGAGAGCTAAAGATAAAGAATATGTACATAAAGATATATGAATGAGGGATGGTACAGAACGGCATAGGCAAGATGCAGTAGATGGTATTGAGTACAGTATATACATATGAGATGAGTAATGTAGGGTATGTAAACGAGTTCAGGCCCGCGGCCGCGTGACATAAGCAGTTTAAAACCGAGAGGGATGGGAAGAGGTAGGCCTACCTTGGTGGGGACGTTGACTTGAGTCCCCTTCTCCATGAGCAGGGCGGCCATGTCAGCGTGTCCCTCCTGTGAGGCCAGGTGTAGGGGGGTGACCCCCTGCTTGGTCAGGATGTTGGTCTCGGCCCCATACTGCAGCAGCACCACCGCTATGTCCATCTGGTTCTTCTTCGCCGCAATGTGGAGGGGAGTGTAGCCATTCTGGAGGAGAGAGGGAGGTCGAGAGTAACATCAATTCAGTTGTACAGATACCCCAAAAGATGTCCACACACGTACACACACGCACACACACAGCTTCAAAATGACATTCGACCGTCCACCCCAAGGCCGACCGACGTCTGTCCTCCCACCTGTGAGGACAGTGACCGGGTGTGGGGGGTCTGAGTGACGGGAGGTCTCACCTTGGCCGTGGCGTGGGGGGAGGCCCCTTTGTCCAAAAGCAGGAGCGCCACCTTCTGGTTATCGTAATGCGCAGCGACATGGAGAGGCGTGAGGCCATTCTGTATTGGATTAAACCAGGCTGGTTAGCAGAGCAAGCAGCTATTAATGCTAGCTAGTCAACACACACACACACATATATGATGAGCTGTGTTACCGGGGTACTATTAGGGCATGTTATTGAGAATTAGACTTCTATTAAAGAGCAAGCAGCAGGAGGCTCGCTGGGCGGGTCCTTATTCAAAAAGAATAAGAAGAAAAATGATATATGTTATGTCTTTCCTAAAAGTAGAGGAAAAAACAGTAGTTAATCAAACGGAAAGTTGATTTGGTCAAACTATGCTCACCGGTAGTCTCGCTGACAACATAGCCTCAACACAGAAATACGAACAGACTTTAAAAAAAAAAACATTTTGCCAGATAAAGCTTTGATATAGACTATTCTTTATCCCATAACAGTCCTTCGAGGTCAGTGAATTATCTGAATCGAAATCGTGGAAGTATAACACACCTGGTGTTTTGTAAGTCGCTCTGGATAAGAGCGTCTGCTAAATGACTTAAATGTAATGTAAATGGTGAGAAATGTACTTTTATTGTGTAGTTATATTTTCCCTCTATAACATGTAGAGCTATACTGTGATTTAGGGTTTGAGTTGTGGTAATGACGCTTACCTTCCCAGCAGAATCGGGAGGGGCTCTTTTCTGCAGGAGAAGTTTGGTCACATCCAGGCTTCCGTACTTGGACGCCACATGCAGCGGAGTGAATCCTTTCTGTATGGAGACAACATACAGATGACCATTTAATAATGATTGTTACAAGCACTAACTAGATCTTCAGAAATGCGCAGTGCTCATGAAATATATAAAAAAGCAATAATTTCATAACAGCCTCATTTCCAAATGGGTCTAAAATGAATGTCCAACTAAATGATGTATGTGAACCAAACGTGACGCAATTTAATAAGACGCACAATAAGAACCATTCTCTCTACACCCACACTGCTGATGCAATCGTAGTTAATACCCAAAATCCAATGTGCAGCGCAAAACACTTACAAGAAATAACTAGTCCCAATGTAGCCACCAGGTGGTGCTCTTTAGCCATTGTCACATTGACAGGAGGCCAGGGCTGTTGTGATTGGACAACAGTGCTCTCCCATGTCACATGACCACAGTGTTTACGACCCAGCCCATGAAGGGAGGGAATCCTTTGTCTGTGTAACTCTGGTTCATTTCTGATGTAATGCACATCCGAGTAGACACAATGTGTCGATGAGAAGAGAATGAGAGGCGCTTAATGACGGCAATGTTTGAGGCTCTTGTGAAAAACAGGAGATAAAGATTAGAATTTATAAAATGTGATCCAATAGATGAAATATACGTGATTGGGGACAGAGGCAGAGAGGGGAATGCCTAGGCTAGGACGATGTTCAATGAGCATCCGCTGTCCTCTTTGTCACGCTAACAGTGCCTCGCCCATTTCCCCCCCCACGAGACAAGGAGAAGAGGGGGAAGGGAGAGAGAGAGAGAAAGAAAGAAAGAGAGAAAGAAAGAGAGAGCACCTCCATCATGAGAGGTGGATTTTACTGCTTTTACTCAGAGCCCAGAGCACATGAATAAATTAGCACTGATATGTTTGTTGCGTCAATGCACATTGAATATCATTCAATGACAACATCAATGTAATCTTGCAAAATTTAGGAGAAGGGCCCAGATGTTCTCCAAAGCATCATTAACCCTTCATTGATTAAACCACATTAAAGAAGTTCATACTGACAGTGGCCCCCATAGTGGGCGCCTGTGAAACATGCCATACAGTGAATCAATAGATATTTCATATAAAATCCACAAGGAAAGAAGGGGGTATATTTCATCCATTTAAAACAAAAATCCCCACGAAAATAGCACCAAGATGTACAAGGGTACGTTGTGAGCATGTGAGCATGTGTGTTTGAGCGTAGGCAGGTGAAATGTAGGCGTGTGTGAGTGTGTTGTGCTCTCCACCTACCTTGGTAGCCAGCGAGTGTGAGGCGCCCGCCTCCAGCAGCACTGAAGCCACGTCCACCTGTCCCTCCCTGGCTGAGATGTGTAAGGGTGTGTATCCGTTAGTCGTGGAGGCGTCAGGGTGGGCCATATGCTGCAGTAGCAGCTGAACTATCTCAGTCTTCCCCAGGCGAGACGCGATGTGGAGGGGAGTCTGGTCCTCCTGCAGGGGTAGAGACATGGAGGTTATAGTGGGCAGAGAATGAGTTGTTTTTAGAGACGGAGGTTATGGGTGATGTGACTTTGACAGTACATAAAATGAATGGGCAGAGTTCAAGTGCTGCAACGTTCAATTTTACAGCCCTGTTTAATTGTGTTTTTGTGGACGCAATTGGTACTTTTTGGATGGTTTCTTTGAAGAGTTCAACACGGACGATAACAGCCTAATACTGTATGGTAAATGGCGCCGTTAAATGCGTTACCCTGGCTCTGGCGTCCACCAGGGCGCCGTTCCTCAGCAGGCAGCGAACCGCCTCCACCTGTCCTGCCCTGGCTGCCATGTGTAGGGCCGTCTCCCCGCGCTGCACACAACACACACGTACGAGTCAGCAGAAACGCAGACAAACGCGCCAATGGCAGCGTGGAAAGACGCACACCGGCGACAGCGTAAAACAAACAGTGACCCCCGACCCCCCGTCACTCACAATGTTGCAGACGTCAGGCGAGGCGCCGTTCTGTAGCAGCAGCAGGACGATGTTGAGGTGACCCATGAAGGCTGCGACGTGGATGGGAGTCAGGCCAGACTTAAAGAGAGAAAGGAAGAGGGCGACGGAGAGAGATCAAATCAGGAAACGTTTCATCTTTGCATACAATCTGCACTGCTTATGTGTTTGAAGGCAGGTCTGGTCAAAACATATTAGCTGATGAGACTAGTGTAACCAAGTCTATGTGTAAATGGGCAGATGTTATATTAAAGGTAGACTCAGCGGTATGACGTAGATGCAGAAAGTAATAGCGCATAGTGGGCGTTACAACAGGGCGAAGGGAACCCGTGCACATGCGCAGATACTGTGTGTGGCAGTGTGAGAGCAAGGTCTTATACATCTCGCTCATCTCAATATCTCCGGTGCTGCTCGTGGCAACGTCATTTCGCCGAGTCTCCCTTTAAGTCCACCGTATTGAAGATTTAAGCGGGGTGGGGTTGCATTCCTGTGTATATTGCGGAGGCTAATTTGTGCATTATCTAATAGTACACGTGTAATCGTGTATTAGGATGTAACTGTTTACATTTTGAAGGCTAGTGTCCTACCTCTGTGATGGCCTGGATGAAAGCTCCATACTTGACCAGCAGCTCCATCACCTTCACTCTATTCTTCTTACAGGCAATGTGCAGCGGGGTGAAGCCATTCTGACAGACACACACCCCAGACACAGAATGAATGAAACACACCTACAGTACAGGCGGCATATACATGTAGGGACATTGTTGACCTGGTTGAGACAGATAGGAGAGGCCATCTTATTTTCGCTCAAAACTTTGTTTCACCAAGTTCTGTCTCTGAGACAGAATCGGCAAAACAGCCACCACACATACAACACGTGACCAAAAGTATGTGGACACCTGCTCGTCTAATAACTCATTCCAAAATCATGGGCATGAATACGGAGTTTCTTCTATAAAAGTCTCCACTCTTTCTGGGAAGGCTTTCTACTAGATGTTGGAACATTGTTGAGGGGACCTGCTTCCATTCAGCCACAAGACACATTAGTGAGGTTGGGCACAGATGTTGGATGATTAGGCCTGGCTCGCAGATGGCGTTCCAATTCAATCCCAAAGGTGTCCGATGGGGTTGAGGTCAGGGCTCTGTGCAGACCAGTCAAGTTCTTCCACACCGATCTCGGCAAACCATTTCTGTATGGACCTCGCTTTGTGCACAGGGCATTGTCATGCTGAAACAGGAAAGGGCCTTCCCCAAACTGTTGCCACAAAGCTGGAAGCACAGAATCGTCTAGAATGTGATTGTATGCTGTAGCATTAAGATTTCACTTCACAGGAACTAAAGGGCCTAGCCTGAACCATGAACAACAACCTCAGACCATTATTCCTACTACGCCAAACTTTTCAGTTGGCACTATGCATTGGGGCAGGTAGCGTTCTCCTGGCATCTGCCAAACCCAGATTTATCTTTCGGACTGCCAGATGGTGAAGTGTGTTTCATCACTCCAGATAACGCATTTCCACTGATGCAGACTCCAATGGCGGCGAGCTTTACACCACTCCAGCCGATGCTTGGCATTGATCATGGTGATCTTAGACTTGTGTGCGGCTGCTCGGCCATGGAAACTCCATTTCATGATGCTCCCGACGAACAGTTCTTGTGCTCACGTTGCATCCAGAGTCATTATGGAACTTGGTAGTGAGTGTTGCAACCGAGGACAGACGGTTTTTATCTGCCGTTAGTTCGTAGCCTAAGCTACGGCCTAACTGTAGCACTTCAGCACTCTGCATTTCCATTCTGTGAGCTTGTGTGGCCTACCACTTCGCGGCTGAGCCGTTGTTGCTTCTAGACGTTCCCTCTTAACATTAACACCACGTTGAAAGTAACTGAGCTCTTCAGTAAAGGCCACTACTGGCAATGTTTGTCTATAGAGATTACATGGCTGTGTGTTCGATTTTATACACCTGTCAGATAGCCGAATCCACTCATTTGAAGGGGTGTCCACATACTTTTGTATACATAGCTTATAGCGGCCTAGAGTATTGGAAGTCATTGTATTAGTGGTAATAGGAGTGTGAGTATTACCAGTGCTCTAGCGTTGGGGTTTGCCCTCTTGTCCAGCAGCAGCTTGGTGACTCTGTAGTGACCGCAGTGGGCGGCGACGTGCAGCGCCGTCAGGTAGTCCAGTGTGACATCATCAACAGGCGCCTTGTGCTGCAGCAGGTGCTTGACGCACTCAACATGGTCGCCTTGAGCTGACATGTGGAGAGGAGACAGACCGTTCTACAGAGAGAGAGAAAGAGAGAGAGAGATAGAGAAGATGGTCAGAGAGAGGGTGTGTGTTAGTGATACATGGGTCAGCTGTTTGTTCACCCGCACCCGCCCATAATTGCTAATAACCCATCCGCAACCGCCCGACTAGAAGTGATAAAGTAAAAATCGGAGGCCCGCGCAGCAAAAATTTTTAGGGTCCGGGGAGCAAATGCAATAACAAAAAATAAATGGGAAAGGTTTTCAGTGCAACATTTCCAAATTACATCAGTTTGACCGATTTTAAGGAAATGAAAAGCTGTTAAAACAACCCAACATGTTTTTGTTCAGAGTTCAGTTCGACTACGATGCATATTTTATGTGGTTGAAATACTATCAACTTTAATGATGCTGATAAAGAGAGCACCGCCACCTTTACAGATGGTTAATTCATTCATTCATTCTCTCAAGATGCTGAAAGAAATCAATAATTCGCCACTCCTGTCCCCGGGGTAAAAATTGACATTTTATGTATAATTTTACTGCAAGAAATGCTTCATTCTGGGGGAGTTAAAATGATATACGGCTCAGTGAGAGGTTATAGACCTACAGCCACTGTCCAGACTTCAGTTAGGTTACTAGTCCATATAACCCATCTGAATAGTACAGTTCCCTTGACGTACCATTTTGAAGTCCCCGTCTTGTTGTCTGTATCGCCTCACAATCATAACACATAACATAGCCGCAGAACACTGCTATCATCCTCATGTTACACTTCAGCAAATCTTTTCCCAAACATTAGAATACTGTTCTGGCCCTCCTTCTATTCATTCACAGTTCTTCTCTTATTGAATTCAACTCTGACATTGTCCTTTTTTTTTGCCTCAGTGGATCGACATGAACTGTTTCTGCTTAGGTTTAGGCTTAGGCTACGAACTAAAGGCAGATCAAAATGATAACTATAGATATGAATTACACAAGAATGATACTTTTTTAATGCATTGTTTTCTATTTATTCAACCCGCGGATATAACCATGGGGGACTGGGTGTTATGAGTGTGTGTGTGTGTGTGTGTGTGTGTGTGTGTGTGTGTACCTTGGTCCTGGCCAGCATGGGTGCACCTCTCTCCAGCAGTAGCTCCACTGCAGGGTCATGTCCACTCCTGGCCGCGCAGTGTAGAGGTGTGAGGCCGTCCTGCAGAGAACACACACACAGATGGTCAAATACACACACACACACACACATATTTATACACCAATAACCCCATAACACATGAACACGCACACACTCACAAAACGACCCCCAATCTCGCATGAATATTATTTGATTTTTTTCCGATTTTTTATTTTATGTGTGATTTTTGAGGGGATTATCTGTGGCTATGACCCCTGAGTATCTGAGTACATTGATCATCAGTGGACGAAAGGCTTAGGTTCAAATTCCCGTGTCAAACAATGGACGCATACAGTTGCTTGTAGAGACACGTATTGAAACATGGCGGGTGAAATTTCCTTGACCTTTGCTTCAGTGGCATGTTAACCTCACCACTCTCTGCGCACAAAGGCAGGGACACACACACACACACACACACACACACACACACACACACACACACACACACACACACACACACACACACACACACACACACACACACACACACACACACTCACACACACACACACACACACACAGCAGCAGAGATCAAACTGACACAGACAAAACAAAAAATACAGTAACTCTGCTTGTGTAATAAAATGCACAAAGAAAACATAAGGTTAGGGTTTTCTAGGGCACTCGTGTTGTTTTTGTTGTGGAGCTCGTTTCCCACTAAACACACGCAGGGCTTTATTATTTTTATCAAATCTGCCAGCCGGTACAGATGTTTTCCTGATTAGACAGACTGCTTTACTAGACTAATAGTTATAATCGTGATAACTGATACCCGGACCCACACTGACCCGTCTGTGGCAATAACAGAGCTGTGTTATAACCTAGTCAGTGTACCAAATGGCACCCTATTTCCCTACATAGGGTTCTGGTAAAAAAAAATATAAATAAATTGTGCAATATGGTCCACTGGTCACAAGTAGTGCACTTATATAGGGAATAGGGTGCCATTGCAGAATTGAGACGTAGCCACCTATATTATATTATATTATATCAACATTAACTCTGGACAAAACAAATGATATGGATATAACACACAGCTAATAGAATGGTAACAGTCTAAACAGGCACTGTCCTGCCCTGACCAGGAACTGTACCGTTATCTAACGCCGAGTGGACGTTTTCGTTACGTTAGGGTCTAATCTACGGCAACTGCTCCGCCCACAACCGTAAGGCTCTCCAGAGGGTATTGAGGTCTGCACAACGCATCACCGGGGGCAAACTACCTGCCCTCCAGGACACCTACACCACCCGATGTTACAGGAAGGCCATAAAGATCATCAAGGACATCAACCACCCGAGCCACTGCCTGTTCACCCCGCTATCATCCAGAAGGCGAGGTCAGTACAGGTGCATCAAAGCTGGGACCGAGAGACTGAAAAACAGCTTCTATCTCAAGGCCATCAGACTGTTAAACAGCCACCACAATTGAGTGGCTGCTGCCAACACACTGACTCAACTCCAGCCACTTTAATAATGGGAATTGATGGGAAATGATGGGAAATATATCATTGCCACTTTAAACAATGCTACCTAATATAATGTTTACATACCCTACATTATTCATCTCATATGTATATGTATATACTGTACTCTATATCATCTACTGCATCCTTATGTAATACATGTATCACTAGCCACTTTAACTATGCCACTTTGTTTACATACTCATCTCATATGTATATACTGTACTCGATACCATCTACTGTATCTTGCCTATGCTGCTCTGTACCATCACTCATTCATATATCTTTATGTACATATTCTTTATCCCCTTACACTGTGTATAAGACAGTAGTTTTGGAATTGTTAGTTAGATTACTTGTTGGTTATTACTGCATTGTCGGAACTAGAAGCACAAGCATTTCGCTACACTCGCATTAACATCTGCTAACCATGTGTATGTGACAAATACAATTTGATTTGATTTGATTTGAATCACATCATCTTTATTTATACGATGTTTCGTTTAACTCTGGACCTTAGAATGATATTAGGATGCAATACCTTGGCAATGGACGCATAAACATCTACCGCGTAACTAAAAACAGGATGTTTTCTGTTATGAAAGAGGGATAGATTGTCAGGCTCAGGGAGGAGGGAGGTATGGTAACGGAGCGATTTGAGAGAGCAGGGAGAGTGGTTGCGTCAGAAGGGATTTTTTTGCCCTAAGTTAATGCAGTAAGCTGATTGAGCAGCAAAACGGCCAAGGACACAAGAATAACAGCGTGTCAAAATGGAGGGCGTTTAGATTCAACAAGTTGTTCTCTAGTGAGCTAGCTGTAAATACATAGTGCTGCAGCTCTCACTCACACACACATCCAACAGCTATGCAGTACACACACACACTCCCTATTTCACACTTATCAACACACCCACACCTACATACAATATGAACAGTGAGTACACCTACTTATAGAGTACATCAACTTAATACACACATACACACACAGGCACACACACACACACACATAGCACACAGTGACCCAATGCGTCCACACTGGCTGTGAATGAGACAATGATACATTGCTGCAGCTGAAGGAGATATACACGGCTGAGTCTGGTGGAAAGTGACTGCAGCACTTCCACTGGACAATGACAGTTTGGTGGAAAGGACACTGCGTCACACACACACTTGTGCACAGTGAGGGGGTCAAACGGTGTGTGTGTGTGTGTGTGTGTACTGTATGTATGAGTATGTGTGTTTGTGTGGACTCACTCTAGTCTTGGCGTCGATCTGAGACCCCCTGTCCAGTAGGAGGCGCACCATGTTAGCGTTGCCACGCTTAGAGGCCACGTGGAGGGGCGTGATCCCATTCTGAAATACATAGAACACAATGGAAGACACATTTAAAACGAAATAAACCAATGAACTAATGGTATATAACTACCTATCCTACTGTATACACATGTGCTGTTACAAGGCCAGTATACCGTTTCTATTACGAGTAATGTTGCTACATACAGTATCACCTGTTTACCTCAAATCTTAGGTTAGCGTTTTCTTAGGTTAAGGTTCTCTTAGGTTAAGGATTTCTTAGGTTAGGGTTTTCTCAGGTTAGGGATCTCTTAGGTTAGGGATCTCTTAGGTTAGGGTTTTCTCAGGTTAGGGATCTCTTAGGTTAGGGATCTCTTAGGTTAGGGTTTTCTTAGGTTAGGGCTTTCTATGGCATTATTGTTGTTGTTGTTGTGGAGCTTGTTTACTAGTAAACACACGCAGGGCTAAATTATTTGATCAAATCTGCCAGCCGGGTACAGATGTTTTCCTGATTAGACAGACTGCTTTACTAGAATAATAGAGTTATAATCATGATAAGTGATACCCGGACCCACACTGTGCCACACTCTGTGGCAATAACAGAGCTGTGTTAAAACCTAGTCAGCGGACCAAATGGCACCCTCCTCCCTACACAGTGCACCACTTTTGACCAGTGTCTATTACGTGCAATGTTGTTCCACAGACAGTGGGGGTAGTTCAGGACAAGGCGTCTAGTGACTGATGTCATGCTTTCTAATATACCTCAATGAATTTCCTTGCTGGGACAACAGAGCTTGAATTGAATGGAACTGCTGATGAATGGCTCCTGTTCATTCTTTCTGTTAGGATGTGTCATGTTATGTTGGCGTTCCGCCACTCCTCTGATTTCTGTGAAATCCTGACAATGTGAAAGCTGAGCATTTTTTCCTCAGCCTGGTCCAGAGCACTGCAGGACACACAGCTTGTTATGTTGACTGTGACTGGAAAAAGTGCCTGAGAAAGTATGACACAGCAGAAATTACAGTGGTTTTGAGTGTTACCTTTCTGCAAATAAAAGGTACGGTTTCTGACTGTGGAGTCCCTTGCTGAGTTAGTAGATTTGTGCTTAAGTTGTCGACACTAAGGGCTCAGTCAGAACAGGACTGCATTGAGTCTGTGACCTTCAAGTAATCTTTCAGCTTGGCCAGGCAACTCTCTCCATCTCTCGCCTTGAGTTCTGTTTTCAAGAAAAGGACTGGCATTCTCCTAAGACTCATTCCTCTCTCTGTCTGAGTGGCTGATGGGGACCACACAGATGGACATGAGGATTCCGAGAAAAGGGAAGTGCTGAGGCGGAGGGTATCATTGTCCTAGAAAGCAAACCAATCGCTGACTGTGGGTTCCTAAAGGGCATTTCACTCTACTCGCTTAAAATGTGTGTGTGTGTGCGCGTATGGGCTCTAAAGTCTCCTGTGTTTTATGGTTCTTGGACTCAGTGCTGTGTTGGCACAGTGTGTGTGGGCAGCCCTTCCTATAACCTACAATCTTTGCACTATTTCCAGTAAAGGAAAGAACACAAAGGAGGGTATCGTGATGGATCCCAAGACCTCGCTGCTGTTCTAATTCTCAGAGTAAAAACCTCTACGGACATTATGAAAGCTTAACTTCTCTATGGTAGGGGGCAGCATTTTGAATTTTGGATAAAAAGCATGCCCAAATTAAACTGCCTTCTACTCAGGCCCAGAAGATAGGATATGCATATAATTAGTAGATTTGGATAGAAAACACTCTAAAGTTCCCAAAACTGTCTGTGAGTATAACAGAACTGATTTGGCAGGCGAAAACCTGAGAAAAATCCATTCAGGAAGTAGGAATTTTTTGTTGTTGTTGTAGTTTTCTATTCAATGCCATTACAGTGTCCATTGACTTAGGACTCAAATTGCAGTTCCTATGCCTTCCACCAGATGTCAACAGTCTTTTAGAAATTGTTTCAGGCTTGTATTCTGAAAATGAGGGAGTAAGAGCAGTCTGAATGAGTGGACCCTGACGTGTCACAGAGCTTTTTCATGTGCATGACCGAGAAAGTGCCTTTCTTGTTTACCTTTTATATTGACAACGTTATTGTCCGGTTGAAATATTATTGATTATTTAAGCTAAAAACAACCTGAGGGTTGAATATAAACATCGTTTGACATGTTTCTATGAACTTTACGGATACAATTTGGATTGTTTGTCTGGCTGTTGTGACTGCGTTTGAGCCTGTGGATTACTGAAGAAAACGCGCAAACAAAACGGTGTTTTTTGGATATAAAGAGAGACTTTATCGAACAAAATGAACATTTATTGAAAAAATGAATGTCTTCTGAGTGCAAACATATGAGGATCATTAAAGGTAAGTGATTCATTTTATCTCTATTTCTGACTTGTGTAACTCTTCTACTTGGCTGGTTACTGTTTGTAATCATTTGTCTGCTGGGCTATGTTCTCAAATAATTGTAAGGTATGCGACACCGTGGTTGGATTCACAAGAAGTTCATCTTTAAACCTATGTAAAATAGTTGTATCTTTTCTGAATTTTTATAATGAGTATTTCTGTATTTGAATTTGGCGCCCTGCAATCTCACTGGATGTTGGCCAGGTGGGACGCTATAGCGTTCCACATACCCTAGAGAGGTGAACCAAGTTTATTCTTCCCAGAGGATCAATACAGCTGCATTAGACAAAACATGTTTCTACCACCACAAGTATATATACTCCAATTTAGGCCCTCCTCCTTCCCTCCAATCCTTTCATCTATTGTGGTTCGACAGGAAGGAGAAGTAATAGGGTAATAAACTGAAATTTCTCCCTTAAGGGGATCTGACTTGACCTCAATCCCTCATTTGCCTAATCCAAAAATGTCCACCCGTATCCCCTATCGCAATCCTGTGACTTCCTCCCATCCACCCAGAACATTCCAAAGCCATCTGGCTCCTACAGATAACCATTAACTTCTGATGTAAAAACCAGTCTCTAGGATAGCAATGTTCCAAGTTTAACCCAGAATCCAACACTGCACAACAATAGCGCACCTGACTGCAGATCAGAAGGTTGTTGTAATAGTTTCAGCCTGGGCTATGGTACCTACCCTAGCTGTAAAGTCCACAGCTGCCCCACGATTTAGCAGTAGTGTGGCCACGTTCACGTTTCCATAGTGGGCAGCAATATGAAGTGGCGTGAATCCACTCTGTAACACAGGGGTGAACAAAGCGAGAGGGAGGGGAGAGAGAGACAGTGGGTTAGATACTAGCCTCATTCATGACCCCCAAAGCCTGACCCCTGACCCTTGACCTCCACTATCCCAGCATGCAGCAGTCGCATTAACCATCATCAAAGGGAAAAAAGAAAATGAAATGAGTAAATGTGAAAGAGCAACGCTCCAAACTCAGAAGAGGGAGGAAACCAAAGAGATGAAGGGAAAGAAATCTTAAAATTCAGTTTCAGAAAATTATGACTCAATTACACACGTACACGCAAATTACGTACTGTTAGGCACACACACAAACACACTCAGAAAGACCATGCAGAAAGATCACTACCATGCAACTGGTAATCCTACAGTCAGAACCAAATCAACTGCATAGTTTCTCCATTTACTTAAAAAAAATAAAAAATGAAGGAATTAAAAAACAAGTGGACGTACAGTTCACACAGACTGTTAATATCAACCAAACTATTGACACACAGTATTAGTTAACCATACAGTTAAAGGACAGAGAAAAAAGACACCAAATCAAAAAACCATGACGGTAATTCTTTTTTTATCAACACCAAAGTGCACTATGTCACTGTACGCCATTTTGTCATGTTAGGAATCATAAGAAATCAGAGAGAGAGCCGTTGCGGTTGGAGTATTGTGAAATTCTTGCCTTACCTTTCCATTCTGAAAGTAATGGGGCGATTTAACGTGAAAACATTATTTACAGAAGTGTGAAGAACTGTAGTGACTACGCAATGATTCAAAATGACACATTTAAAGTTGATAATGGTGCAAATGAATATAGATGGGATGCATCATGCTATATAGTGCTTTTGTTCTTCAAGAAAATTATCTGCAAAACACCTGGATACTTTTTGATTGATGTTCTATCATGCCATTACAGTAGTATACTATACTATACAAAAGCATGCTTGTTTGCACAAATGATGTACATATATTTGCATTGATATATTTCTTATAATATTACTATTTCTTTATCTGATCTCAAGCCTTTTGTAATTGTAAAGATGTGTTAATTCCGACCTCATATCAATAACATTGTTTTATGCTTTGTCAAATAGTATCAATTTAGTTCATAGTGCATCTACAATATAAATGAATGGCATGCAACACAACATATATACATTCTATATATAAACATTAAAGGGATACTTCAGGATTTTGGCAATGAGGCGCTTTATCTACTTCCCCAGAGTCAGATGAACTCGTGGGTACCATTGTTATGTCTCTGTTTTCCAGTAAGAAGGAAGTTAGAGGTAGTTTTGCGAGCCAATGCTAACTAGTGTTAGCACAATGACTGGAAGAGGCATAAATATGACTTCCAGTCGTTACGCTAATGCTAGTTAGCAATTGTGCTAGCGCGAGTGAGAAACTTCCTTCAAACTGCACGCAGAGACATAAAAATGGTGTCCACGAGTTCATCTAACTCTGGGGAAGTAGATAAAGGGCCTCATTGCCAAAATCCCGACGTATCCCTTTAACACTGTAAAAATTATGATCCATCGTTATGTAAAATCTATATATCATCTTAGTGTGAAATGTATAGGTGATTATGAGATTATCAGTAAGACCATAAATCAACTCTCTGAGCTTGGGGTTAGCATCAATACAACTCCAGAAACTCAACCAATGAAAACGAAAGTATGTCGAAAGTATGCACAAAGTAAAATAAATGAGCCGATAACAGTTCTCAAACTGAAAGACAAACTGCTAAGGCACATGATGTGCGGAAAAAAAGCTACTTGAGAGAGGTGGCCTTTCGAGATATCACCATGCATGCTTAACATAACAAAAAAAACATAAAGAGATTGTGAAGGACTGAAAGACTCAGGGGCTATTTCCACCATTCCAATGCTATAGAAGTAAGGGAAATAAAGTGCTGAAACGACACACAGACAAACAATAAAAGTGATGGGGTTATGAGGAAGGTTTGAGTGCTAGACATAGTGGTTATACCTCCGTAGTCCTATTGACCATCATCTGAAGCAGTAGAGATGAGGAAGGGAAAGACCTTAGTTATTTTACACTCAGTCATACAGATGCTCAAAGTTCAGGGTAGACTGTGCAGTACAAAGAAATACGGGCAACGTAGCTAGAGTGGTATGATTCTCTTCAAAAACAGCTTTATCGCTAGACCGTATATGAAGAGTTTAATTCCAAAATGCCATATATACATTTTCTGAAATGAGCTTTTATTGTTTAAAGAAATTATGAAAGAGACTGGTGTGTTTTTTCACTATATAATCACATCATGGTGTTGGTCAATGTAAAAAATTAATAAATTGCAAAATGCTATATATCCGCCTCACTTTCAGATAAATAAGTACTGCCAGGTTTTACACAGTCAAATGTAACAAATAACTACATTTTTAATAAAGAACTGTACAAATGATACATTTGTGACATCAATATTAAAACAAAATTCTAATAAAAATCAATACAGCAATGTGATATCTGTAGATCTGTAGTCATTTAGCAAATGCTGTTTATCCAGAGTGACTTACAGTAAGTGCATTCGTGTTAAGATGGGCAGGCGAGAACCACATGTCACGGTCAAATATACAGGATACGAACATTCCGTTACGGCTAAACTACGGATATTTAGCATTTTGCAAACAACAACAAAAAAACATCTCAAATCGGGGAATCAAAAAAATTCTGAGAACAGTAATATTTTACACACAGGTGAAATTAAGCAATTTCTGATGAAATATAGGGATTTGGAAATAAACTCGTCGTATGCTTTATCACATCTTTTATCCAAAGACCTTGAGATGTTTTACAATGAGAGTAGCAAGTCCATAGACATACATGTATACTGTACATAATACTATTTTCTATGAGCAGGCCTTACTCACTCTAATACAACACACGCACCAGTGATGTATGGCAGCCATGTTGTACCACAAGGCCAAACTCACTAGAGAGCCGTCCTATTTATAGTCTTTTTCACATTTTAAAGTATGCTTTTGAGGCGGTGGATATTGCCAAAGTAATTCAGGTAATCGTCAAGAGGACTGTGTTTCAGAGGTATTTGGTGAGAGTGCTCTGTGTTTAACATCTACATGTAAGTGTGCGTGAGAGTGTGTTTTCATGCTGCAGTCTTCATCCACCCTCCTCTGGGTCTCCCTGGTGAGTCATGGTGAAGAGTACTTCATGGAAACAGCCCTAAACAGCATTTCATGTTGGCACACACCAGGGTTTCCCAAACCCGGGCCCCGGGAACCCGAAGGGTACACGTTTCGTTTTTGTTGCCCTAGCACTACAAAGCTGATTCAAATAATCAACTAATCATCAAGCTTTGATCATTTGATTCAGCTGTGTCGTGTTAGGGCAAAAAAACTAAACGTGTACCCCTCGGGTTCCTGGGGACCGGGTTTGGGAAACGCTGGCATACACTGTATTGTATTATGTAATATCATTAACATGAGGCCTGACACGAGGACAAAGTTATGTTCAGTGACAACACCGATGATAACTGGTATGCCATAGTGTTTGCAGTGCAGGGCTGTTCAATGCCTGGTGGACAACAGCAGCACTGCTGGTTTTCACTCATTCTGTTTCCTGTTATCGTCCTACACCGATGACCACATTAGAAAAACCTGTTTGAAATGCTTTCATGTGTTGTCCTCTGGGGTTCTTTATATCTTTCATTTGTTTTTAAACGGTGGAAATGTTCAACCAACTGCAGAACCCAGCAGTGCTACAGTGAAAACCTTGAGGACAGTTCATTGAATAGCCCTGGCGTACTATGGAATATTATTTCCGTATAGGCTTATTGTCCTTCAAAATAAGAGAACCTGCACTTCACTCTAGCCACTGCCCATCTCCTTTACCCCTCGCCCACACACCCCTAAAAACCAATTTTTTCCTGAAACCCAAGGATGCATGCAACCCCTCAAATTGCAACATTCAACAATACCACCTGTGGACAATAGCATATTCCACACACTCCATGCAGTGGACAGTGCTACACATAAACACCGGGGTTGCGGTTGAAAGTGATGGGGGGAGGGGGAGGGGGGAGGGGGGGTGGATCAGATAAATAGACAAGACAGGAAGAGAGAGAGAGACCCGGTTAGTGGCAGGACCAATGAACTAGTGGCAGGTGCACAGACACAGAACACAGAAGGAGAGAGAGCGATGGACAGACCGAGAGAGACAGCTACAGGTACACACCAGAGACAGATGAACAAGGGCTAATGTACGTCGACACACTCTCATTACACCCTTTTTTCATTGAAACTTGTTCGTATTGATACTAGAAATACACCACAAAGCACTGACAAACAAAACTGTAACAAGTACCCTGTATTCTATTTCCTTGCAGTCCTACTGCACGTCGGGCTTGACCCACTGACGACCCATGGTCGTAGCACCACAGAGACATGCTAACCCAATAACGTAGATGCGCGTTCTAACCCTTAATCCCTTCCCTCCGGCCGTACCTTGGACTGCACGTCGGCGTTGTGGTCGTTCTGGAGGAGCAGCGCGGCAGACTTGGTGTCGTCCTTGCGGGCGGCGATGTGCAGGGCGGGCAGCCGCACCTTGCCCTTGGTGTCGTTCTCCAGCAGGACAGACACCACCTGGTTGTGGCCCTGCTGCAGCGCGATGGCCAGTGGGGTGAAGCCATCCTGGTGGAGGGAAGGAGAGAGGGGAGGTAGGAGGTTATCCATAGCCACAGACCAACGAGGTATAAAACAGACCAAGCTTTATTTCGTCAGGACTATGCCTGGTGAAACACAATGTTCGCACACATCCTCACACAGACTGAAAACTTCAAACCATTTGCTGAAAACATGTACGAAGACACACACACACACACACACACACACACACACACACACACACACACACACACACACACACTCCCTACCTCAGTAGCGGTGCTCTGGTTACCTCCATTCTCCAGTAGGTAACGCACCACGTCCATATGGTTCTCCTGAGCAGCCATGTACAGAGGGGTGAAGCCATTCTGGAGACACAACAGTACAACATTAGAGAAAGGAGATGAAAGCAAGATGGCTGCTGCCATGCTACTGTTGAGGGCTCCCGAGTGGTGCAACGGGCTAAGGCACTGCATCTCAGTGCTAGAGGCGTCAATACAGACCCTGGTTCGATTCCAGGCTGTATCACAACCATCCTTGATTGGGAGTCCCATAGGGTGGCGCACAATTGGCCCAGCGTCGTCCGGGTTGGGGTTTGGCCGGGGTAGGTCATAATTGTATATAAGAATGTGTTCTTAACTGACTTGCCTAGTTAAATACAGGTTAAATACAAAATACAAATCTCTTACCTGAGACTGAGAGTTGATTTCTGCGCCGCGCTTCACCAGTATCTTCACCACCTCGGCCTGTCCGGCCAGAGAGGCAATGTGGAGGGCTGTGTTCCCTTTCTGGGATGGAAGAACACAGAGAGACACATATTACACCATTATAGAGAACAAGGCGAACTGTGTCAATCAATACACAAAACAAGGGGTTCACTTTAACATACAGTAATGACATAAACTGTCCTTTCTGACATAAATAGAAATGACAAAAACGACTTTGTCCTGTATTTCAGCTTTGACAAAAAAGCATAAAAATTGTATTACTATTACAGTAGCATCAAATGTTTGACACACACACACACACACACACACACACACACACACACACACACAGTCATCACCGCCATCTCATTGTCTACAGGCACTCCTATTCATCATTTTTTTCTCTTCATTAATTCTCTCCATCACTGATTAAAGATGTGACACCCCAAACAGGCATATCCACAGACACCTATGGCTCAGTGATGGAGATAAGGGGGCCTTTCTGAGGTGCACTCCTAATGATGCTGTGACACAGACAGCTAGAAATAATGAAGCTTTATCACTCATAGAGAGCCTTACACCCTCAATGCTTTTAATTAGGACATGTTGAACAAGAAATCAAGTCAAGAGGCTCCTGTTTCAGAGTGGAAATCTGTTTTAAAAAAGTTTGGGATGTTCTGTTGTCAAAATACACATTTAAATGAGTCATGTACAGTAAACACAATTAAATATGCTATAAAACACAAGACAGTAAATTATTTTAAACCTCAAAATACACTACACGTTTGAAATTTCCCGCATTGCAGGAAAGTTCACCTGCAACCGAGTGATCAAATTAAGGTCCTACATCTGTAACATGACAGTCACATGACACCCTAAACATGCTGCTCAGAAGGAATAGACCTTCTCCATGTTCACAGCTTGGCATAACTGCCTCCATGTTCAATGAAACTAGCTGCATCCCTTTTCCTGCCTGCTACACCCTAGTGCTCTGAAGCTAGACAGCACAGTCATGTGACGGCGATAGGTTGCAGTGCAGTGCAGTCCATTGGGTGCTGGTTAGGGATATGGCTGTCTGCCCTGGGTATGGTTGTGTTATCTCACTGTTGGAAAGGTTAAGAGTCAGGTTAATGTAGGGCAAGAGTTGTTTGACGACACTGACCTGGTTAACCCCCGTGTGTGACACTTGAACCACGTTTAGGGCCCTTATTTTGGAGACTGATACCTTGAACGAGCAGACTTTTCAGAGAAATGCATCCCGTTTTTGTGTCGTTTAAAATATTTTACCTCCGTTGTAAAGTACAACATCAAGCCAAAACAAACCAAAGCACAATTGCTTTTCA
This sequence comes from Oncorhynchus nerka, assembly GCF_034236695.1. Taxonomy (NCBI): domain Eukaryota; kingdom Metazoa; phylum Chordata; class Actinopteri; order Salmoniformes; family Salmonidae; genus Oncorhynchus; species Oncorhynchus nerka. Next base: position 35,612,811 of record NC_088407.1, on the reverse strand, counting down.
GTGTAAAACAGCGCATCAGATTTCACAACGGAAGAAAAACAAAATGTGTTATCGTCCATGATCTTTGGAACACTTTCTTTTGACAGCTCATTTGATTATGATATTTCTAGCTATCTTTATTTGTAATCCAAAAGTCCAAAGCAGCTAAGAGAAATATAATCTTAACACTTGACCAGCATGCAAGCTCCTAACAAGCCTTTACCCAGTTGTGGATAAAATGAGTAGTCTACCTACAGCGGACGTGGATGGACGTAGCTCATGTGCTGTAGCTCTTCCTAATTTGATTCTATCCCACTGTGCTAGCGCCACATACGGTAGTGCGGTATGGGAACCCACCTTTGTGGCCGAGTCCACAGCTGAGCCTCTCTCCAGCAGCTCCTGGACCAGCTCCACATGGCCCTCCTTAGCTGCCAGGTGCAACGCGTTGAGCCCATTCTGAGGAAGAAGAGAAGTAGACACGTATAAGAAGATAGGTCAGCCTCAAAACAAAATGGAGGATCGAAACGCTAGAGATAAAGGAAAGAGAAGGGACTGGGTGTACCTCCAGGTCCATAACCTAACAGGGTCCCTTTCCCCTCTCCCAATCTCCCTCTCCTTGTCTTGGCTGTGAAACCGTGTTCTCCTCTCTCACAAATATACACACACACACACTCTCGAGGGAGGTACAGACTGAAATACCAAAGGCAGTACTGGATGTCAGAATTTGTGCCGTGTCACGATGGTTGTGGACTAGGGCCAGTCCAGGATTCACTATGTAGGCCTGGTGGTATTAATAAAGTCAAGCAGTATGTGTGTGCGCGTGTATGTGTGTGTGGCTATCTGGTGTTTGTCACAGGGGTCACTGGTGTGTGATTCAGTTCCTTGAATGCGACTTGCCAGCTATGCTGTCATTTATAGCTAGCTACCTGTCTTTCCAGACACCCATAAGGCTTGACTTTAGATCAGAACATCCGTCCAAGACTAACTCAGATATATCAAGACTCAAGAAGTCGGGAGTTTACAAACACTTAGCTTGGAGTCATTAAATCTCATTTTTCAACCACTCCACAAATTTCTTGTTAACAAACTATAGTTTTGGCAAGTCGGTTAGGACATCTACTCTGTGCATGACACAAGTAATTTTTCCAACAATTATTTACAAACAGATTATTTCACTTATAATTCACTGTATCACAGTTCCAGTGGGTCAGAAGCTTACAATGCCTTGCGAAAGTATTCGGCCCCCTTGAACTTTGCGACCTTTTGCCACATTTCAGGCTTCAAACATAAAGTTATAAAACTGTATTTTTTTGTGAAGAATGTGAATAATTTTCCAAATGCCTGAAGGTACCGCGTTCATCTGTACAAATAATAGTACGCAAGTATAAACACCATGGGACCACGCAGCCGTCATACCACTCAGGAAGGAGATGCGTTCTGTCTCCTAGAGATGAAAGTACTTTGGTGCGAAAAGTGCAAATCAATTCCAGAACAACAGCAAAGGACCTTGTGAAGATGCTGGAGGAAACAGGTACAAAAGTTTCTATATCCACAGTAAAATGAGTCCGATATCGACATAACCTGAAAGGCCGCTCAGCAAGGAAGAAGCCACTGCTACAAAACCGCCATTAAAATGCCAGACTACGGTTTGCAAATGCACATGGGGACAAAGATCGTACTTTTTGGAGAAATGTCCTCTTTTGGCTATAATGACCATCGTTATGTTTGGAGGAAAAAGGGGGAAGCTTGCAAGCCAAAGAACACCATCCCAACCGTGAAGCACGGGGTGGCAGCATCACGTTGTGGGGGTGCTTTGCTGCAGGAGGGACTGGTGCACTTCACAAAATAGATGGCATCATGAGAAAGAAAAATTACGTGGATATAATGATGCAACATCTCAAGACATCAGTCAGGAAGTTAAAGCTTGGTCGCAAATGGGTCTTCCAAATGGATAATGACACCAAGCACACTTCCAAAGTTGTGGCAAAATGGCTTAAGGACAACAATGTCAAGGTATTGGAGTGGCCATCACAAAGCCCTGACCTCAACCCTATAGAAAATGTGTGGGCAGAACTGAAAAGGCCTCCTTGCGAGCAAGGAGGCCTAGAAACCTGACTCAGTTACACCAGCTCTGTCAGGAGGAATAGGCCAAAATTCACCCAACTTATTGTGGGAAGCTTGTGGAAGGCTACCCCAAAATGCTTGACCCAAGTTCAATAATTTAAGGCCAAATACTAATTGAGTGTATGTAAACTTCTGACCCACTGGGAATGTGATGAAATAAATAAAAGCTGAAATACATCACTCTCTCTACTGATCCTAACTGACCTATGACAGGGAATTTTTACCAGGATTAAATGCCAGGAATTGTGAAAGACTGAGTTTAAATGTTTTTTGACTAAGGTGTATGTAAACTTCCGACATCAACTGTACCAACTGGTCCCAGTTCAATTTTTGCTAAAGACTAGTTTATATCCCTCCATAAGTGCCAATATGTTCCTAATAGGAGATTCATGTTTACGTCCTGTTGTTGGGGCAATAAATAGATCCTAAAAGCTTTAGAGGGAGAGAAATTACGATTACATTTCAATATCACTCTGGGCGGATTACCCCGAGGATTAAAGAATCCAAGCATTTGCCAGTTAATTCCCAAAACACCACATCATGAGGGGCCCAAGTAACTTCAATATCCAACCCCAGATGCCAACAACATGACACAACATTTGGATTCTGAGGAGCAACCCTCTCTCATTCCTAAAACTAATCCAGAGTGATTTACAGGAGCAATTGGAGTTAAATGCCTTGCTCAAGGGCACATCAACAGATTTTTCACCTAGTTTGGGGCGTCTCAGTGACCCAGCACTAATTCAGGGAGCGTTTGTCTGCTATTTAAAAAGGGCCGCTCGGTCGATGTGTAATTTCCTCTATAGCCAGGGCAGCCCCAAACAGACTATGTCATGCGGCCCCTGTTCAGACCAAACTGGACTGCTCCTGAGGACCCCTGTAGTCACAGCAAGGCACCCTACAGTGTTTAGTGTCCAATCAACCCCTGTCTATTAAAAAAATAGTTACATATTTTGCAGTCTGCACTGCCCTGAAGGAGAACAAGAAGCATCTTTTTTAAAAGACATGCTGCATTTGACTCAGAAGGGTGCACCATCTGCTCTCTTCTCACTTAGCTTGTCCTCACATCCCTTAGCACTGTCAAAAATATATATTTCTATTGTGTAATTGTAGGGCCTGGCTCCAACATTGTACTGAAGGTTAAACAGAGTGTAAACAAACACCTTACAAACTCCCTGTAGAATGAACCTCTGTTAACCTGTCCTTGGTAACACACTTCACCCTCAGAGATGGCATTGGGAATAACTCAAGGTCAGCCAGACAGGATGCTATAGCACCATAACAGCTGTCACTACCAAAGCAGAATGGAGTGGCCATTTCTGTCCCTATTTCGAATTTATAGATGAATGGCTGCCTCTGTCCCCATGGAAGTTGGTAGGGATGGAGGAAGTGAGGTTGGTTGGTTAACTGCAGGGACAATCTGTATTCACTCCTTCGGGGCGGGGATCCTTCTCCCCACCCTCCCATTCCGATCCCCCCACATTCTCAAAGAAACACCTCCGCCCATGGCGCTCCCATACAGTCCCATCTATCTCTGCTTACAACAACCCCATACTGTATGAGTGTTCATCCATCCTTTAGAGTCTGCAGGCATATCACTCTGTCACACAGTTCCCCAACTTACCTACTGACCACCACAGTCACTCAATCACAGTCATTACATCAGCCTGGCCACAGACGCAATCACTTATGAAAACGTTCTAATCACATAATATAACATTCACCCTAATGTTCCCGCTTGTTATTGTTCTATTATATGCAGATGTAATGTGGTGGAAATCTAATTCATAAGCAGCGGTTGTTTAGAGCAGACGACTCACATGGGGCATTGCAGCAGTCATAACCAGCATAAATAGCAACTAATTAACATGCAGATTGTGAGTTATTATCATTATGAACTATGGTGCTATAACAAATGGAATGCATTACTCATCGAAAGGCAGTTAAAAGTTTACAGTCCGTAGGGGTAACAGGAAAGGGCAAAAAGTAATTAAGTACACTTTTGAGAAGAGCGTTTTCAGTTCAAAAAGGTCAACTTGAAGGAACATATCAAGAACCGAACAATAACACAATAATACAAGTGACAGGTAAATTATATTTGAAAAGTCCACAAAGGAATACATTTCTAGTAGAGTAGAGTAGACCAAATATCTTTCACTAAGAGAATGTCAACTCCACCTCCTGCATTAAGTTGAAAAGAGCTACTGTGTTCCACTAAGGGTTGTCCCTTAACACTTTTTTCAACTTCTATAGTAGAATCATAACGACCACTTCATCATACAAACAAGGTCTTAATGCAGAAATGATGGTTTACAGAGTTTAGTTTGAATTGGGGGTTCAGAGCTGCTGTGTGAGTCTGTGTGGTTGATTGATTGGGTATCCAGACTGTGTTGGATGAACCACAAGGAGCTCTCACGGTCATAGGTGGAGTATTCCATCACTAGTGGCACGGGCAGAGACTTGATGGAAAGACATCCATCTAATGTGGCACCTGCAATGCATTTATAATGTATAAATGCTACTTTAAATGCAGTACCACCATCAAGCTTATATCTCCCATGACTGTGCAGAGGAAATTATGCCAGGGACAAACTGGGAATACATCAGCCTTAAAGATAGGGAGAAACATTGCTATTTGTTACAGAGCAAGAGGCTCTGTGAACAAGGCTTGGCTACAGATAGATGTAGGATCTTAATCTGATCACTCTTGTTGCTGAGAATTTGGATATGCAAATAGTGTATTCGAGGTAGAAAAATGCTTCTAAATAATGTAATTTCCTCTTTAAAATGTCAGACTTTATTTGCCCATAATGAAAAATGTATCAACCCCTACAAAGAAATGTCCATTAGTTATAAATCACCGTAATGATTCACATTTCCTGTTGCCGCAGGATTATTTTCCTGCTGTAGAAAACTGGTTCAAATTAAGATCCTAGTCGTGTAGTAGTCTGGTTGAGTGAAGAGGCCTGGGAGACAGATGAAGGTCATGGGGATGAGGATGGAAGAGCAGATGGTTTCAGCCCGACGCGGCAACGCTAACAACCACAATCTAACTGGCAGCTGTCAAATATAATACCTGACATACAGTCAATGGCTGTTATCATTATCGTATGTCAATTACATTTTTACATTTCAGTCATTCCAGCAGACGCTCTTATCCAGAGAGACTTAAAGTAGCCAGTGCATACGCATACATCTTCATACTTTCTTCATACTGGTCTCCAGTGGGAATCGCACCCACAACCCTGGTATTGCACGTGCCGTCAAAGCCATTTGTATGCCTGTAGTGTGGGGTGTCGGCTCGTTGCTAAGGATGACTGACGTAGTTCCTTATGCTTGCTGGTTGCTAGGATGACGGACAGTTTCACTGTGATCCACTTTGCAAAATTGCATTGCAGACACACGCACATGTCAGCCAATCAAGGGTGTAACAATACAGAACACCTTGAGATTGTTCCAGCTCAATAACTAATATCCGATCACTGGACCATCAGATTCCACAAGCACACTCATCAATCCATCGATTATACCTGTCATATGGTATATGAACCGACAGGAGATGTTAGTGACTAGGGTCCTGTCTCCTCCCCTCTCATCCATCTCTGACTCTGCCTGACACCCACATAGGGCTGTAGTGGTATTCAGACCCTTTGCTATGAACTCGATATTGAGCTCAGGTGCATCCTGTTTCCATTGATCATGCTTGAGATGTTTCTACAACTTGATTGAAGTCCACCTGTTGTAAATTCAATTGATTGGACATGATTTGAAAAGGCCCAAACCTGTTTATATAAGGTACCACAGTTGACTGTGCACGTCAGAGCAAAAACCAAGCTATGAGGTCGAAGGTATTGTCCGTAGAGCTCCAAGACAGGATTGTGTCCATCCACAGATCTGGGGACGGGTACCAAAAGATGTCTGGAGCATTAAAGGTTGCCAAGAACACAGTTGCCTCCATCATACTTAAATGGAAGAAGTTTGGAACCAACAACACTCTTCCTAATGCTGGCCGTCCGGCCAAACTGAAAAATCGGGTGAGAAGGGTCGTGGTCAGTGAAGTGACCAAGAACCCAGTGGTCACTGTGACAGAGCTCCAGAGTTCCTCTGTGGAAATGGGAGAACATTACAGAAGGACAACCATCTCTGCAGCACTCCACCAATTAGGCCTTTATGGTAGAGTGACCAGATGGAAGCCACTCCTCACTAAAAGGCATACGACAGCCCGCTTGGAGTTTGCCAAAAGGCACCTAAAGACTCTCAGACCATGAGAAACAAGATTCTGTCGTCTGATGAAACCAAGATTGGCCTGCATGCCAAGCGTCATGTCTGGAGGAAACCTGGTCTCACGGTATTTGACCGTTTCACGTTTCATATCTCCAGGCCTCCACGCATATGAGCTGCATACCAGCCGCTGATGCGCGCCTTTGGAACATCTCTACATTTTAAGAAAGTCTAATAAATCAATTTAATATACAGCATCACAATAAAGCTTGATTTATTTTAGTCGGGTCTAAAGAAACATGATATGAAGAAAACGTATTTCAGAATAACAGAATATGAGTACTGTGAGTACTGTATGTTATCTGGCTATGCTCCATACCATAGGCTGTATGTAGGCTTGTTCATTTAGCTGACAAGACATGTTTATAAATCCGGTGCCATTATTAGATATATGATTTTATAATAAGAAGAATAGAATTGAACTTATCTGAAAAAAAATAGAAAGGATATTTTTCCCATTCCGGAGCGTGTACGCATATGAAGTGGCTATGTTGAGGTTAAAAGGGATCATTTGAAATGGATCCCATATGCTAGATTTACTTGGCAACTATAGGTTGTGAATGACACAAACCGTAAGAACTTCTTCAAAACATAGATTGGCTACATGATGCGGCTGTAGGCTAAGTCGCAAACTCAATGGGGAGGGACAGGAGCAGGGGAAAAACATGTCATCTGTATGCACTCGAATTGCGAATGGAGGCGCGAACGCGGTCCGTTTTCCAATGACGCCTGGAAGGCCACTTTGGTTTTATAGTGGAGCTGTGCTTAATATGAGCAGCTGAGAAATAAACATAGGAACACTTATTTTCACTCCAGGCATCAACCACTGTTGGAGGAGAATGCTCGGGTGATATTCCGCCCAAACTCCATATGCCATGGGCACTCCAACTCTGTTCCTGCAGCTACCGAGTGCTTCATTTGGGAAACCTGCACAATCAATGAACCAACAGCATTGCCTATGGCTCTCTCCCATCATGGATAGACATTTTGGAGGTAGCATAAGGTAACCAGAATGTATAAGGTAACCAGAATGACTCGTGACTGCCGGTATGCTGGTAATATGGTCACCGCAACAGCCCTACACCCCATTCGTCCAGGTCCCTGTCACTGTGTGAAGGTCACTGTTCTACTGTTACATTCCAGGAGGGGAGGGGCAGCCGGACTGACCATATGGAAGGAGAGGGGGAGGGAGGGGGTTCGGAAAAGGGGAGGGGAGAGACCAGAGAGAATGTAGATATAGGAGGACTAGTGTGAAATAGGAAATCAGTGTTTGTGACAGTGGATCTGCATTGTTAGAAACATACTTTATCTGACATAGCAATCTGACTTGGTTTATGAAGCAGAACATCTATATGTTCTTGACATTATACAGTAGATAACTAGCTCAGATCACTGCATCAAAGCACACGCATTCAGATGTGCTGCCAGATGTGGGAGAAATAGAAAGAGAGAGACAGAGACAGAGTGTGTGTATACTGTATGTGAGCGAGAGAGAGAGGGTGGCTGGCCCCTCACCTTACCTATCTAGATTGCTTTGGCTTTGTGAGGACAACTGTGTGTGCCTGTCTGTGTCTGTATGGTAGGGTTTAGACACATAGCCCAAACAACCGCTCACACACACCCCGTGGCCATGTGACTGTTGTTTATCAGCTTGACCACCGTGACCATGGTGGTTGTCAAGGCCAGATTATTTACATCCTAACAGTTGTCTGTGACCCACGTCAGGGTGCCCCCCCCCCAGCCCCGCGATGAGGAACGTTAATGGGTTGGAGGAGGAACAGATAATGGTCATGCGCCTCCTAAATTAAGACCCACCAGCCTCTCAGGGGAGAGGTATGCTCCAGAAATAGGGAATGTAATGGAAAACTACAGTTGAAATCTGGAGTTTACATACACCTTACAGGCTGACTACACCGCTCGCGTCACGTGCACGAGCATTGCAAAATAAACGTAGAAATCTATGTTATTCAATTATTACACCCATACTGCTCGTGCGCGCCAACGAGAGTCTGCGTTGCCAAGGGCTAAAATAGAAATCAGTTATATTTCTGACGCAGAGGGCGCTGCAAGTCCTGCCTCTCCAATCTCCTCATTGGTTTATAGAAGCAGGTACCCACGTGCCATCTCCTCATTGTTTATACCCACATGGGTGACTGAAAGACGAACGAGGTCAGTTGCGGTAATGCACCTAATTTATGGAAGTTGTTAATCGCAATATAAAGTCAAGAGAAGAAAAGGCCTGGAAGGAAGAGAGATGACTAGAAAAGATTCGGTTGACAGTTTTATGTGTGGATTATTTGGCGGAGTAGAGGACCTTGTGCATTTCAGGTAAAATCACAACTCAATGTTTATATCCCAGGACAAATTAGCTAGCAACAGCAAGCTAGCTAAATATGACAAATTAGCTAGCAAGTGCAAACTAACTAGCTAAATTGCCATAAATGTTTAATGCTTTTCAACCTGCACCCAAATTAATATAATTGTTTCAGAGTTTGTTTTGATATTTTAACCTGCGTGTCGTGGGTCAGAAGTTTACATACACTCAATTAGTATTTGGTAGCATTGCCTTAAATTGTTTAACTAGGGTCAAACGTTTCGGGTAGCCCACAATAAGTTGGGTGAATTTTGGCCCATTCCTCCTGTAACTGAGTCAGGTTTGTAAGGCCTCTTTGCTCGCACATGCTTTTTCAGTTCTGCCCACAAATTTTCTATAGGATTGAGGTCAGGGCTTTGTGATGGCCACTCCAATACCTTAACTTTGCTATCCTTAAGTCATTTTGCCACAACTTTGGAATTATGCTTGGGGTCAATGTCCATTTGGAAGACCCATTTGCGACCAAGCTTTAACTTCCTGACTGATGTCTTAACTTCTTATGGCTGGGGGGTATTGAGTAGCTTGGATGAATAAGTTGCCCAAACTAAACGGCCTGCTCCTCAGTCTCAGTTGCTAATATATGCATATTATTATTAGTATTGGATAGAAAACACTCTAAAATTTCCCAAACTGTCAAAATATTGTCTGTGAGTATAACAGAACTGATATTGCAGGCGAAACCCTGAGGAAAATCAAATCAGGAAGTGTCTTCTATTTTCAAAACTCCATGTTCCATAGCCTGCCTTTGCTCCATTTAAAGGTATATGAACCAGATTCCTTTTCCTATCGCTTCCTCAAGGTGTCAACAGTCTCTAGACATAGTTTCAGGCTTTTATTTTGAAAAATGAGCGAGAACGATAACATCGCGTCATTGTATGGCCGGATGCCAGTAGCGTTTTATATGTGTAACAGAGTTTGGGCAGCCATTGTCTCTGCCTCTCCTACTGATAAAGACAGTTGCGGTTGATATATTATCGATTATATATTTTAAAAACAAGTATTGATTATAAAAAACGTTTGACATGTTTCTGTGGACATTACGGAAACTATTTGGAATTTGTCTGCGTTGTCGTGACCGCTCTTTCCTGTGGATTTCTGAACGGGCCAAACAAACGGAGGTATTTTGGATATAAAAATAATCTTTATGGAACAAACGGAACATTTATTGTGTAACTGGGAGTCTCGTGAGTGAAAACATCCGAAGATCATCAAAGGTAACCGATTAATTTGATTGCTTTTCTGATTTTCGTGACCAAGCTACTTGATGCTAGTTGTACATAATGTTTTGTCGAGCGATCGATAAACTTACACAAACTCTTGGATTGCTTTCGCTGTAAAGCATATTTTCAAAATCTGACATGACAGGTGGATTAACAAAAGGCTAAACTGTGTTTTCCTATATTGCACTTGTAATTTCATGAATATAAATATTTTTTGTAATATTGTTTGCATGTGGCGCTATGCAATTCAGTGGTTGTTGATGACAATTATCACATTAACGGGATGGCAGCCATAAGAAGTTAAGATGTTGCTTCAATATATCCACATCATTTTCCTTTCTCATGACGCCATCTATTTTGTGTGCACCAGTCCCTCCTGCAGCAAAGCACCCCCACAACATGATGCTGCCACCCCCGTGCTTCACGGTTGGGATGGTGTTGTTCGGCTTGCTAGCCTCCTCCTTTTTCCTCCAAACATAACGATGGGCATTATGGCTAAAGAGATATATTTTTGTTTCATCAGACCAGAGGACATTTCTCCAAAAAGGACGATCTTTGTCCCCATGTGCAGTTGCAAACTGTAGTCTGGCTTTTTTATGGCGGTTTTGGAGCAGTGGCTTCTTCCTTGCTGAGAGGCCTTTCAGGTTATGTCGATATAGGACTTGTTTTACTGTGGATATAGATACTTTTGTACCCGTTTCCTCCAGCATCTTCACAAGGTCCTTTGCTGTTGTTCTGTGATTGATTTGCACTTTTCGCACCAAAGTACATTCATCTTTTCGCACCAAAGTACAGAACGCGTCTCCTTCCTGAGTCATATGATGGCTGCTTGGTCCCATGGTGTTTATACTTGTGTACTATTGCTTGTACAGATGAACGTGGTACCTTCAGGCGTTTGGAAATTTCCCCCAAGGGTGAACCAGACTTGTGGAGGTCTACAATTTATTTTCTGAGGTCTTGGCTGATTTCTTTTGATTTCCCCACGATGTCAAGCAAGGAGACACTGAGTTTGAAAGTAGGCCTTGAAATACATCCACAGGTACACCTCCAATTGACTCAAATTATGTCAATTAGCCTATTAGAAGCTTCTAAAGCCATGACATCATTTTCTGGAAATTTCCAAGCTGTTTAAAGGCACAGTCAACTTAGTGTATGTAAACTTCTGACCCACTGGAATTGTGATCCAGTGAATTATAAGTGAAATAATTATGAGTGAAATATTCAAATTATTTGTGTCATGCACAAAGTAGATGTCCTAACCAACTTGCCAAAACTATAGTTTGTTAACAAGACATTTGTGGAGTGGTTGAAAAATGAGTTTTAATGACTCCAACCTTAGTGTATGTAAACTTCCGACTTCAACTGTAGCTGATATAACACTGGGATGATCAATAGCTGTAAATCTATGCAAATGTAATTTCTACAATGGGATATAGTAGACTTTGTCACATCCCACAGGTTTAATTAGGAATAGAGGCAGGATATTGAGAGAGAAAGGTAGAGAAATTTGATTTGATTTGATTTGAGAGAGAGAGAGAGAGACAGAGAGAGAGAGACAGAGAGGAAGGGAGAGAGAGAGAGAGAGAGAGAGAGAGAGAGAGAGAGAGAGAGAGAGAAGAAAAATGACAGAAGGAAACACCAATGACCCTAAACTCACTGATCCATCCCCTCCTGCCAGTGGCCAGTAATTAAAGTGGAACTAACAGCGTTTTAGCAACATGAAATCTTATTAAAATCTGTTCATATAGACCCCCAGGAAGAATATGACACCTTTTTTTATTACATTTCCTGAAAAGCGAGCACTTAGATATGGTCATCTTCACGTTTTCGTTAATTCATAGAATGTTTGGGAATTACATATAGTGAGGCATTTGTGAAAATTCTAGAGAAATATAGAGTGGGAAAGAGGCCATGCCTTTGGACAATTAATAGACACTGCAGGAAATAAAACCTAATAAAAACATCTGTCTTGTCCAAGACCGGAATCTACGCTGACTGGTACGACATAGCCAATCAGAGCTAAGTAGGCCTATATGCAAATAATCCATTTGCCACACGGGCCTGCCTTCATTCACTTTGAACTGGACTGTGTGTTTACAGGCAGTAGCAACAGCGTGACTTTAGACCATTAGAACGCTTTCGCCAAAAGACACAAAATACACCTGAATCGATTCCTGCAAATATGTAAATACCACGGGAGTCCTCTTACATTTGGGAACTTCACAGTCCTATTGATCAAACAACCATGGAAAGGTAGACTTTCCCTCCCTCGGATGCCAATGCACATCAACAATAACAAGATCCACAACTAATGCTAGCCAGAGCGAGTTGGCCATCAAGCTAGTTGGCTGTCAAAATTGCACTGAAATTATAGGGAATAGTAGCCTGCTCGTCCTTCTGCATCTTGCCTGCCAATGTATGCTTGTCCCAACCCACGTGTTGACAAATGAATGGGAATTTGCCTGCCTGCCCGCCCATTTGATTGATGCCAAATACATTTCATTGACAGCTAAGAGACTAAGTGTGGATAACAGTCATTCAAGTTCAGCATTGCTAGCTAGCTAGCAAAGCGATTCACATTTCTTGCTAGCTAACCAAATGACACCTGAATCTCTAGCTGTAGCCAGTGAAAAAATATTTGAGTTCTTTACGATAGCCACATTAGCAGCTAATTATCATTTCATTTTTGGGGGGTAAATACAGGCAAATATATTGATAAAAGTCACCTTGTCCAAGAGAGATTTACACGGTTATCATGCCAGGGTAGGCCTATAGGAAACACAGCCCTAATTTTAAGTGTTTCTACAATCCTTTATGAGAAAAATGTATGGCAAAAAAAAACAAAAAAACGGTTGGAACCATTGCCTTGTTTGACTGCTGTGGTTCTCTATCGCAAAATAAACATCAATCCCGTTCTACTTCACTGGGTGTCTCTCATATACACCAATGCAATAGAAGCGGGGTCTGGTCTACTTAGTTCATTGACTTTCATTTTCAATACACTCCTCACCCTTACCTCTTCTCCTCTTGTTTTATCCCTCCTTCCATCTATATACTTAACATTCTGCTTATTTTACCTAAAGGAGACGCATGGTGGATTTACGAGAGGTCAGAGTTATAGATTCAGAGTGACGGATTTAGATGTTATTGATTCATTGATTTTTCAATGTTAATATTGGCAGTATTTAAAATACACCCTTTTGGTGTTGATCTTACTGACAGAAACGTACAAGAAAACAAGACAAATCAAAACTTTGATTTAGCTTGTTTTCTTTATAAAGGGAAGCACATTGCCATTCCCTGTCCTAGATTTGCTCAGTGAAAGCTATTGTCAGACATTACGTAAAAGTATTGCCTTGCAAAAGCGCCTGTTTAATAATGAACCCTGAATGACAGAGGATCTTTACTCCTAATGTAATCACGCAGACAGCCTCCTTCAAGATGACAATGATTGCATTTTAGAGAGAACGGCAAATACACAGCGCTCAAGGAGACTGAGCCCATCCCTCTCTTAATCTGAGAACAATGTTAATTGTAGAGACTCGAGTGTAGTGATTAGGAATACAGCCAAACAGTCAAATGTTTTGTGTTTAATCACTAACAGGCCAACCCACACTGATCACATTACGTGGTTACCATAGCTCCCAGAGATTAGTTATTTATTTGAAGTTACTTTTGCTATAGAGAGTTGAATCAATGTTATGTTTTGGTAGTACACATACGGTACAGTACAGTAAGCCTCATTCCTCCCAGTGGACAGAGATAGAACGGCAACCCTCACACCGTAGACAGATTGGCATTAGGACTGATGATCAAAGGAGAGATCCCAAGAGCTAAAAGAGTTATTGAACAGAAGGTGTAAGATTGATCGCCTGGGTGACTAAGAGAGAGAACTGGCCACCATTTTGGCTCCACAGAGACCCACAGCCACAGAGACCAATGAACGGCACAATCAAGACAAACAAATGACGTGTCCTGTCTACCGTAAATCGGGTTCTGAGTTATCACAAATCTTTTTATGTTTTATTCATGGCGCCCGTGTACACATGTGCGCATGCGTGTGTGCATGTCCACTAGTCTCTTACCTGATTACAGGTGCCTATGTCCACTCCCCCCTTCAGGTACTCCAGAACCTTGTCGATGTTCCCCGCCCTTGCCGCTCGTAAGAAGCTGGTGTTGCTGTCCGACTGGAGAAGAACAAACAGAATAAATACGTTAGAACAATGTTAGGACCCATTTAGAACAACGTTGGCCCAAGTTAACCGCTGTTTTGAACTGCTTTGAAATAGGTCCGTTTTTATTACTTCTAGAATAGATTGAGTGACTGCTTAGCATACGGCACTCTACCACTTGTTTGAGTGGTGAGACACACTTTAATGCCAATTATGCCAACCTGCACAGGCAAAACAGCCCCTGAGACTCAAAGACAAACACTAATTAGAAGTCCCTACGGAGCCTGGTGGCAGTGTCACTCATTTTCTGCAGTCATCAACACCTGCACTGAATCAGCATTTTCCAATCTGAGTGAAATAGTGTATAATGTTACACACAGGAATACAACTGAGGGAATGTCCTCTACTTTTATTCACTGAGGCAGACTAAGCTGGAGACGGACCTAAACTTTCGATCGTAGTGGCAGTAAGTCAGCGTTTCCCCTCTCGTTCCCAAAACACACCCTGGCACACACATACAGAAACAGAACTGCAGAACCACAGCTTCCTCTCTCCTCTGTGAGTAGGGGGTAGAATGTACTCCCTAAAGTAGTCCTGCTCCCTGACAACCAGCCTGTGCTGGTAACGGGGAACCTGATTGAAGTAGCGTTCTGGCTAGCAAGGCTAGCTATCTCCCAGAGACACTCAGCGAGTGAGACAGGGCCAGAGATAGTTCCATCACGCAGCATAGCACAGCTCAGCCCAAACCCAGACCGAGGATATGCCCACTCCTCTGACCCAATCTGTCACTCATTCACTTACACTGCAGTACAGAGACTCCGGACCCAGAGTTAATACATACTCTGGACTGTAACACAAACTCTGAGCTTGTTCATGGTTTAAAAAACACACTCAGATCTGTAAATGTGGGGAGTACTATGTTATACCGAACTGCATAAGTGAATGCATACGTATGAAGAATTACCGTGCCCCCAGTTACTGATCAATGCTTTACAACGTATCTAAGGGCAGTAATGAGAGACACATTGTGATGATTTGTCTTGGTTTAACCTGCAGCAGCGGTTCTGTGTGTGGATGCTGCAGAGAACTGCACTGCATCATTCAGACCGGACACAACAATACGCAGCACAACCAAACAGGAGCTAAATCGTGAGACTGAGCAGCATGATGGCGAGTTGAGCTCTGTTAGCTGAGTGAATACACATGGAATCTTGTAGTAAGCAAAAAAGTGTTAAACAAATCCAAATATATTTTATATTTGAGATTCTTCAAACAAGCCACGTTTTGCCTTGATGACAGCTTTGCACACTCTTGGTACTCCCTCAACCAGCTTCACCTGGAATGCTTTTCCTACAGTCTTGAAGGAGTTCCCAAAATATGCTGGGCACTTGTTGGCTACTTTTCCTTCACTCTACAGTCCAACTCATCCTAAATCATTAATGGGGTTGAGGTCTGGTGATAGTGGAGGCCAGGTCATCTGATGAAGCACTCCATCACTCTCCTTCTTGGTCAAATAGCCCTTACACAGCCTGGATGTGTGTTTTTGGTCATTGTCCTGTTGAAAACCAAATGATAGTGGGACTAAGTGCAAACCAGATGCAATGACGTATCACTCCAGAATGCTGTGGTAGCCATGCTGGTTAAGTGTACCTTAAATTCTAAATAAATCACTGACATTGTCACCAGCAAAGCACCCACACACCATCACACCTCTTCCTCCATACTTCATGGTGAGAACCACACATGATCATTCATTCACCTACTCTGTGTCTCACAAAGACAAGGCAATTGGAACCAAAAATCTCACATTTTGATTCATCAGACCAAAGGACAGATTTCCACTGGTCTGATGTCCATTGCTTGTGTTTCTTGGCACAAGCAAGTCTCTTCTTATTATTGGTGTCCTTTAGTAGTGGTTTCTTTGCAGCAATTCGACCACGAAGGCCTGATTCATGCAGTCTCCTCCTAACAGTTGATGTTGAGATGTGTCTGTGAGATGTGTCTGTTACACAGATGTGTCTGTTACTGCATTTATTTGGGCTGCAATGTCTGAGGCTGGTAACTCTAATGAACTCATCCTCTTCAGCAGAGGTAACTCTGTGTCTTCCTTTCCTGTGGCGGTCCTCATGAGAGACAGTTTCATCATAGCACTTGATGGTTTTTGCGACTGCACTTTAAATTTTCCGTATTGACTGACCTTCATGTCCTAAAGTAATAATGGACTGTCATTTCTCTTTGCTTATTTGTGCTGCACTTAATATGGACTTTGTCTTTTACCAAATAGGCCTATCTTCTGTATACCACCATACCACCCTATCTTGTCACAACACAACTGATTGGCTCAAACGAAATTCCACAAATTAACTTTTAACAAGGCACACCTGTTAATTGAAATGCATTCCAGGTGACTACCTCATGAAGCTGGTTGACAGAATGCCAAGAGTGTGCATAGCTGTCATCAAGGCAAAGGGTGGCTACTTTGAAGAATCTCAAATATAAAAATCTATATTTTGATTTGTTTAACACTTTTTTGGTTACTACATGATTCCATATGTGTTATTTCATAGTTTTGATGTCTTCACTATCATTCTACAATGTAGAAAATAGGGGTCTCCTGGGGGTCTCCTGGGATCTCCTGGAGACGTGCTCAGATGATTTCTCTAGGGAGGGATATCTCTGCTCTATATATCTGACAGAAGGAGAGGTCCAGAGGAACAGCTTGTGGGTTGTCCAGCCAGCCCACAGGGGTAGGATGGTATTGTTACACCAACCAAATTCCCTTTAATATCAACCCTCTGCACCTTGCATGTTAAAGAGCAGCATTTACAGCTCACCTAAGGGAACCACTTCAACATGTAAGAAGTTAATGAGTAGCAGCCATTTTGTTTTTATGAATCATATTACCATTTCTTGCTGAATAATGTTTCTCACTGTCTCTCTGTACAAACCACACATGGATATCAGAGAAGGGAAGTGTGGTCATCTCAAAGCCGCAATAGGTCACTGTGCCCGTGTACACTGACTGGAAGACAGTGTCAGAATTGTACTCAGCTACATTATACAATGGTACCATTAGGCCCACAGGACAGAGGAGTAGAAAAGACAGATCAAATCCCCAGTCAGATTCCTAGCTGCCGAGTCACATTATGCAAAGGCAGAGAGGGTGGAGAGATGAGAATGAATTAAGAAAAGAGAGGGTGTTTTATGGCTTTGCGGGTGAATGAACACTCCTACGTGGAATCGTGATATTAAGGAGAGGTAGAGAGTAGAGAGAGAGAGAGAGCGAGAGAGAGAGAGAGAGAGAGAGAGAGAGATTGGAAAAACAGAGAGTGGGAAGGAGGTAACTTACTCAATCAGATATGAAGGTCTTTGGTAAATGTGTTCATTCACAGGCCATTCTTTACAGAGACAAAATGAACACTTCTTACTGTGTTACCCTTCATTTATAAATCAAGCACAGCAGGTTCATACAGGAAACACGAGTGTCATATCAGCTGATATTGCCTCCAATTAGATTCATCACACTACCTTAATATGGAGGTATATTAGTCGACCAGGTTGCACACACATTCTTTGATGGTCCTTGCTATCCGGAATCCTTGAGACGTCCAACTCTGACGTCACCCCAATTGAAGTTGACATTTAAAAATGCGTTAAAGTATGGGTTACGTTTAGGGTAGTGGCATCCCAAGGATGCTGGTTAAGTATGCCTTGAATTTTAAATAAATCACTGACAGTGTCACCTGCAAAGCACCCCCACACCATCACACCTCCTCCTCCATGCTTCACGGTGGGAACCACACATGCGGAGATCATCCGTTCAGCTACTCTGTCTCACAAAGACACGGCGGTTGGAACCAAAAATCTCACATTTGGACTCATCAGACCAAAGGACAGATTTACAACAGTCTAATTGCTTGTGTTTCTTGGCCCAAGCAAGTCTCTGCTTCTTATTGGTGTTCTTTAGTAGTGGTTTCTTTACAGCAATTTGACCTGATTCAAGGCCTGATTCACGCAGTCTCCTCTAAACAGTTGATGTTGAGATGTGTCTGTTACATAAAATCAGTGAAGCATATTTTTGGGCTGCAATTTCTGAAGCTGGTAACTCTAATGAACTTATCCTATGCAGCAGAGGTAACTCTGGGTCTTCCTTTCCTGTGGCTGTCCTCATGAGAGGCAGTTTCATCATAGCTCTTGATGGTTTTTGCGACTGCACTTGAAGAAACTTTCAAGGTTCTTGAAATGTTCCGGATTGACTGACCTTCATGTCTTAAAGTAATGATGGCCTGTCGTTGCTCTTTGATTATTTGAGCTGTTCTTGCCATAATATGGACTTTGTCTTTTACCAAATAGGCCTATCTTCTGTATACCACCCCTACCTTGTCACAACACAACTGATTGGTTCAAACGCATTAAGAAGGAATTATATTCAACAAATTAACTTCAACATGGCACACCTGTTACTTGAAATGCATTCCAGGTGACGACCTCATGAAGCTGGTGGAGAGAATGCCAAGAGTGTGCAAAGCTGTCATCAAGGCAAAGGTTGGCTACTTTAAAGAATCTCAAATATAAAATATATATTGATTTATCTAACCCTATTTTGGTTACTGCATGATTTCATGTGTGTTATTTCATAGTTTTGAAGTCTTCACTGTTATTCTACAATGTAGAAAATAGTTCAAATAAAGAAAAACTCTAGTTGTAGTCAAACTTTTGACTGGTACTGTATATCACTGGGAATTTCAACCGAACCCGTGAAGCGTGACATCACATTACTGACCATGTCATTTCAGCTTCAAAAGCCTCCCTAAACTGAGATTGCATAAAACAATAATTTACACAGAGTAGAATGTGTGTGGAGAATTTACATTATAAATAAAGTAAATATTGTATCCCACGACGACCGTCCAACGACCAATGCTGTTGGAAACATGCTCGGCCCTCCCAGTTACCATGGAGACAAGCGGCCCTGCCTCTCTTGGTAACCATGACAACTGTTTTTTCTCTCTCTCTCTCTATTTCTCTCTCTGGGGTGCGGTGGAACCTAAGAGTTCACACATAGCTCATTTAACTACTTTATTTTACCATAAGAGCCATTTTTTCAGACTTGTAATGTGGCAAACTCACTCAACATTACACCAGTGCTGATAGGGGAAGTACAGGCTTGTAACACGCTCAACAACCTCATGTGTGATACAGATGTACCTAGGCACTAACCTAACCTGGTCCCCTCTACCAAAGATAGAACATCTCAGCCGTGTGTGTGGGTCACCGCACTGCCCTAAGCCACAACCACCACAGCCTAGCGTGATTAAGTTGTCGCCCTTAAAAAACCCTCCTAACATGCATCACGTGCTCCACAGGCTCTTACAGGAACATTATCATTCTCACACATACACGGAAACACACACACCACACACACGCACGCATGCACACACATACACAAACACGCACACACACTGTGACACGCGCTTATTCACAGATAAGGCAACTGTACCCTTGTCTTTTGCTGGTGTACAAAATCCCACACTCCAATGGAAGAACACCTATTCTTGGACATCATGACAGCCTATCATATCAACAGACAACAGTGTTTACTGGGTATCTGTTGTACACAGCAACCATGTCACACCACTGGTACCTAGGACTAAGAGACGGGCGTCAATGTTAACATTTCCTTCATTAACGCCAGGTTCGTCAACTGTGTGTGTGTGTGTGTGTGTGTGTGTGTGTGTGTGTGTGTGTGTGTGTGTGTGCGCCGTGTGTGTGCCTTGTGTGTGTTCGTGTGGGCATGCATGTGTGTGTGTATTTTACATTAAACCCTCATTTGGGCTGCCTGGCATGCACAGCCACTATATGCGCAGACATACTGTAATTACAGTATGTGATGATTACTATGTCATCACATTCAAGTGGACTGCAGTATCCATGGAACCTTGATCGTTACCACCACATACCCCGAGTTCAGCTTTTAATACCCTATGATTATCGGAAACTGTTGGGAATATTATGATTAAATGACTAAACAATATTCTCATTTTAAATGGAACTGTAACTAAGTAAACTTATACTCTGTTTTATTATATCTGATTAACAATATGAGTTCATAAGAAGGGATTGTGTGACACGGACAAGGAGTAATTAAATATAACGAACACCATTCCAAACTAGTCTGGAGAGGAGTGGGTTAAGTAAGCAGATAGGGTCGTTAACCTATGGTTGAACCGACAAAACTTAGCTCTGGGGTGTTTTAGATAAGGCAGTGAGTGCATTCCTAGGTTTTCTGTTAATTAGAACTGTCAGCTAAGTGGTGATCGATAATGGTGAGGGGTCAAAAGTGAATTCAGTTATGTTGTGTGACCTGTGAGTGTGTTAGTGAGTTGGAATTAACTTTTAAACTCACTTAATTCTAGGTCGGGAGGAGTGGATTCATTCTAGAAGCAATGAAATGACGTCATGTTATTGTATATGAACTGTTGCTCATGGTAATGTGGCAGCGCGCTCCGAGAATAAATTATGTTACCTATTATTGATAAGACTGGTCTCCGTCTATTTTATGCAAACAAGAATCTTACAAATTCTCATAAAATAGATGAAGGGAATTAAATTTATGAAAACATATTGGAATAATTAAATTACAGTAACAGAAACCATCGGACTTCATCACACATGAGGCTTCCAAATGGAATTCTATCGAACCTCATTCGACTCAATGAAAAACAAGGAAACATTCAATAGGAAGCTGTAGATTATGATAACATGAACTCACCACATATTCAAAGGCTTCAAGATCAAGGTGACATAATGGAAGCATGCGGTTTGATGTATTGGCTAGGATCTCCTCTCTTCTGTAATTGTTTATGCATGCTGTGAGATGTTACCTCCTCGTGATTGGTTCATCCTGGGAGCCCCCCTCATTGGCAATCAGTGTCATCAACATCAGCTGGGCCCAACATTTCTGGGCCAATGCCAAAACAGGATATAGCTGGCCGCCAGAGCATCCTGGCCAACCACGGCTCTCCCTGAGGACTCATTCGCATATAGTAAATCAGCACTAGGCCCAGCTTCGTTAGGGACACTAAATTTAGACCTACTCTAAATTCACCAGCAGAGGCTAATGCTTTCACTGAGGCATGACAGATTGAGGCAAGATAGTGTGTGTTGCTGACCGAGAACACCATAAAAAAAACATTGTAGGAGAGGGTAAACAACATACAATATTTTATTGAGAGCACAAGGATGCTGTATTGTCCTTGCAGGGCTAACAAAGCCTTGCTATACGCCACTGAAGGATAACTTATAAACCACATCTTCTGATTTAAAATGTTACATTGCTAGCTATTTCAAGGCTAAAACACTTTGTACAGACGGTGTGAAAAGCAGGAAAAAAACATCAGAATGTGTACTAGAGATTCCACAGTCCACTTAGTGACAAAGAGCACGAGAGCTAACTGTCAAGGGGGGAAAGGTCAGGGGTCAAGTTGAAGGCATAGGTCGTGTCCCCCTGCGCAGACGTTGCATGCATCAACCAATGGTTGTGTGCCATGTCATCAACTGTGCCGTCGGGCACCAGATTGCTATAACATATGATGTGGTTAGCTGATACATAAAATACCTATCCAGGCATTGTAAGATCTGGCATGCGCTAGCAACACGACCCTGCTCTTAGCTAACACCAGCCACTGTTTAAAATAGTCCATGTTCTCAAAAACAGTAGGCGTCCTCAGAGAGAGCAGACCTTTAGCTGTCAGCGTGGTTAACTATAACAGGAACACTCTGAAGGAGTACGAACACACACTCACACACGCCAAACACAGACATACTACACACACATCACTGTCTTTCTGGGCGTTTAAAATGAATTTGTATTCCAATGCAGCATTAAAAATGGCCGCTAACGAAAGTGGCCCCAGGGGATGATAACTGGGCCCTCTGGAGATTAGGGCCCCTGATAAAACACACACAATGTACGTACTATTACACAAACTTGCACAAATACGCCAGGCTACACTCTTACGAGGGCTGTGCCGAGTAGTCGGTCAAAACAAGTATCGTAACGGATAACGGATATGGGCAATTTTCTGGATACAATTATGATCCAAGCATCTTTCTCATGTCAGTCAGTGACAGAGTTTCTAAACCACACGGTCAGTCAGTCATGTGAGCGGTCTAAATACCTCAACTGGCTAGTTTGCCTGTCTGTAAAGAAAAATGGTGGGCTGTACGTTGATCCTGTTGCTCTGATTGGATAGAGTGAAGCTTTATTTCTCCTAATTTCACCCGTTCACTTTTCCTTGCATGTTTTCAGTCTGATCATTTAGATTGCTACTGCCTGCTACTATAATCAATCACATGTCGAGGACGTTTGCTATCAAGCTATCAATGTGCATTATATCTAACAAGTGTGGCAAGGGTAGGGAAAAATATGAAATGCTAATGTGCATTCTGAGTGAGTGACAGCAAACTGCCCACTGCAAGTTGAGGACACACAGACACAGACACAATGCATTGGGGCGGGTAGCGTTCTCCTGGCATCCGCCAAACCCAGATTTATCCATCAGACTGCCAGATGGTGAAGTGTGATTCATCACTCCAGAAAACGCATTTCCACTGATCCAGACTCCAATTGCGGCAAGCTTTACACCACTCCAGCTGACGCTTGGCATTGGACATGGTGATCTTGTGTGTGGCTGCTCGGCCATGGGAACCCATTTTATGAAGTTGCCGACGAACAGTTCCTGTATTGAGGCAGTTTGGAACTCGGGAGTGAGTGTTGCAACTGAGGACAGACGATTGTTACGTGCTACGTGCTTCAGCACCAAGCGGTCCCGTTCCGTGAGCTTGTGTGGCCTACCACGTCACGGCTGAACCGTTGTTGCTCCTAGACGTTTCCACTTCACAATACCAGCACTTACAGCTGACCCAGAGCAGCTCCAGCAGGGCATACATTTGACAAACTGAAATGTTGGAAAGGTGGCATCCTATGATGGTGTCACGTTGAAAATCACTGAGCTCTTCATTAAGGCCATTTTACTGCCAATGTTTGTCTATGGAGATCGCATGGCTGTGTGCTCGATATTATACACCTGTCAGCAATGGGTGTGGCTGAAATAGATGAATCCACTCATTTGAAGGGGTGTCCACATACTTTTGTGTATATCGTTTATTTTGCCAACATCTATTTAGGCATATTAAAACACTTCTGTCTATTCCAATTACGAGTATCATCCGATCCGACAATCAACTGTCAACTTAAGGCTACGATTACGAATGTCGGCACACCCCTAACTCTTACAGTACTCCTCTAAGTCACATCATGTCCTTGATCTCAGCAGGCATGGTATGAGTGTGGAGTGTGATGTGAGGTGATAGGAGGAGACACTCCAGGGGAATTGGAATGTACTGGTCATTGCTCTGGAAATGTGGGACATTGAACACAACACAACTGCAGCTAGCACAGAGCAGTACATTATACTGTACAGTAGGGAGGGATGGAAATCAATATCAATTATGGAAATACTAAGTCTCACAATAAAATGCAAGGCTCACAAACAAATAAATTGTACATTAAGAACTGCCTTTAGCAGTTTCGCATACCTTTAGCACAAATAGCGCTCTCTCTCTCTCCCTCCCTCCCTCTCACCCATAATCCTCCTATTTATCATTAATTACATACTGGACACAATGAATTCTCACATTCTCCAAAGAAATTGATTTATCCCTCTTTCACGCACCTTTCACACACTATAATTGTTATGAAGCAAATAGTGCTGAGTCATAAAACATGGCGGGGGGGGGGGGTCGATATCCCCCTTTCAAAATTATGTTTTTCTCTCTCACAGCTTCATCCTCTCTTACCCAGGTATAGATGTTCAGGGCTCTCTCGATTCTCTATCTCTCTCCCTTTCTCTCTTTCCAGGCAATGATTCTCTGCTGGTAGAAGAGTCACTATGGGTCGCTAGGGCATCTGAGTCACAACGTCCTCACGGGCAGCTCTGTCCAATTACAGATCGCTATGGTACTGCTCTCTCACACCACTCTGTATGACACAGCTGCCTAGACGTATCTGGCCTGGCACTCGACTGGCTTTATTTCTGTATCCCATCGCTTGGTTTGCTTCGCTGTCGGTAACTCTGTCCACACCTCTTTGATGTGGCAATGCCTTTGAGCATAGCAGGATTGGGCAGATTTCCCCCCCCCCCTGGGGGAAGGTGAGTTGAAATAACTGTTTCTTCTTTGGTGAGTACTTTCAATATGCTGTAAACTGTAAACACTGTAAACAAGTACACCACACTATTCCCCGCATCAGTGTAATGGAGGGGAGAATATTACTATAAAAAACACAACAAGGTTAGTCGATGGGTTTACCCGAGGTGGGAAAAAGATACAAGAGCTATTTTTAAAGAGCTACAGTACAAAGAAAATAAGCAAGAGACTGGAGACCCAAGGCAGGAGTGGCATGGAATTTCACACAATTCTTCTAACACACCTCAGAAATGTTATGCCTATGTTATGCCCCAAGTCTTACCAGTATTTGGGGTTCTGGCTCAGGCTCAGGATGTTGTTCAAAGCAGTAGTAGTCTGACTCTGGTAGAATGTGGTCCATCTTGGGTTGACTCCCATTGGCTTTCAAACCCTTTTCAGCCTCACACACCTTACACATTGCTGCGTTGCCCATGGCAACCGCTAGTCACAATCCCAGTGTCTGCGAAGCCAGGCGTCATCAAATGTAAACAAACCAACAAAAGCAGGTAAAGTTGCTCTAAGTAAATCCACAAAAAAAATCCAGTCCTGTATCTTTTTTCCCCCATCCACCCCTAGAGCGCTAACGGCTAGATGCTACATCCACAGGTGGGCTAAGATGCTACCTTTTGCCCAGCAAACCCACTCTGCCTGTCAGCCTCGCCAGCTTTCCTTGTCCCCCTCTAGGAGCACAATCTACTACTGCCGCTAAGCGCTAACACTGGCCCATTGCTAATTCCAGCTATATTTACACCCACCAGCCTAGATATGCATGGGAACGGGGGTGGTCCGACCGACCGGCGGGAGGGTGGCGTGCCAAAACAGATGAGGGGGTGGGGGAGGTACAGTAGCCCCCTGGTTGCTCTGGAATGCGCTCTCATGAGGGTCAGAGGCTACCCCTGGCGATGAGGGCTGTTATCACGCTGAGGGTGACCATGACTTAGTGCGTGGTGCTGACTTAACCTGATGTCATGAAGGGGAGTGGGGAAAGGTTATAACTCTCAACTTCTCCAGTCGGAGAGCTAGTATGAACTTCAGCAGTCACACAATAGCTATTTAAATGTATTGTGTTGTGTGAATCTTGTCCTCTGTGTGTCACAGTGAAGCCTACAGCACTGATTATTGATTGGGTGAAGCTGGGCGGCAAATTAAAGGCAGAGCCAGATCTTTTTATTGAATTGATCTCGCTCTCAGGGTTCAGGATTTGTAATTCATTCACCCCCAGATCCACCATAGTGATTGATCTCAGCTGAGAGAGGCCTAACTAGGTGTTTGTCAGATCTTTTGTGAGCTTGTGAGATGCTACTCAGCTGCATTTCAAGATGTGTGTGTGTGTGTGTGTGTGTGTGTGTGTGTGTGTGTGTGTGTGTGTGTGTGTGTGTGTGTGTGTGTGTGTGTGTGTGTGTGTGTGTGTGTGTGTGTGTGCGTGTGTGTGTGTGTGTCAGTGATCCTGTATGTGTTCTGTAAATGTGAGGTAAATGTGCCCGTTCTCTCTGGTCTGAATATGTGACTTGGCATTGTGACGGTACTAACAATGCCCACCCTGTTTCAAAATGTCGGCCAAATATTTCTCATTCACTGGAATATGTTAGCCCATGCAGGGAGTAAACACACTTCATTGTAAAGAACCACACAACCATGGTAAACTATTCTCTAAGAATAAATTAACAAAAAAAATGAAGCAATTTCAGACCTTTTACTGCAGGGCAATTATAAGACTCAAAAGTCTGGAGGCTTATTGTGTAAACGTGTGAAGAGAGGGCAATTAAATTGTTTCAACCACTTCCAACTAACTGAGGAGAAGCATCCAACTGCAGAGAGCGTTAAACGAGCCATACAAATGCGTTACTCAAACCAGAAGTACAGACTCCTTCAGAGCTTCTTCAAAGTCTATTTCTGCAGAGTCACCCCCATCGTCTATAAAACATTTACATGATCGGACCATTAATATCCCTCTCTAAGCCTTACCACACCCCATCACACACACTTGACTATAGGTTAGACCCATCACTATAGACCAGACACAAGTAATGTGGACACGAGACCTTCCATTAAAAAAGGCAAGTATAATCGAATAACAATGAATTAGCCCTATTAACCTTATCCTCCATGTAATTTACTCATGTCTCCTTCCATTGTGTTTTTAATGCTTACATGCCTGTATTATCTGCCAATAAACACATTCTCTTAGTTTGCCCAATGGGAAGCAATGTTAATATGGTGTATCAGAGATCCAGACCCCGCCCCTAAGCACATGCATCACAAGCGATAGCAACTAAACAACCCCTTCCCCCACTCCCCCACTAACCCAATCACTTCCTACCATGTTTAACCCCTCCCACTACTCAATATCAAACCCTCCCCAACCCCTAATTCCCAACCCATCCAATTCCACCACTGGTGCCTCCATCTAAAGGATATTTTGTTTCAATTTCCCTCAGTACTACAGCTGAGATGAATATGTAATCCTGTGGGCGGCGCAGACAACAACCAGCTTAAATCTGTGGTCAAATCAAATCAAACTTTATTTGTCTTGACTGGTCTTGATATATAAATGAGTTTTATTTTCACTGAATATTTGTTTGGGTGTTGGTTAGACTACAATTACGGTGTTGAAAGGTTAGGATTATTTTGCTTTTAGTACTGTTTAGTACTGTTGTGCTTGTTGTACAATGCCGTGGTTTCCTAACGGAAACCCTGAGGGTTTCGTTTCTCTTGGAATAGAAACATCACAATATTAATCAAATTTATATTTTGTAGTACAGCCAATGTTAAAAAAAGTAAAATGCTTCTCAAAAATGCCCTCTGGTGGTCAAAACTAGCACTAACGAGCATTAATGGCAACGATGGCTGATACTTTCTTTATTTTATTTTTTATTTCACCCCTTTTTTCTCCCCAATTTCGTGGTATCCAATTGTTGTAGTAGCTACTATCTTGTCTCAGAGACGAAAGTTGAAAGTCATGCGTCCTCCGATACACAACCCAACCAAGCCGCACTGCTTCTTAACACAGTGCGCATCCAACCCGGAAGCCAGCCACACCAATGTGTCACCTAGCAACCTTAGCGCGCACTGCGCCCGGCCCGCCACAGCAGTCGCTGGTGCGCGATGAGACAAGGATTTCCCTACCGACCAAGCCCTCCCTAACCCGGACGACGCTAGGCCAATTGTGCGTCGCCCCACGGACCTCCCGGTCGCAGCCGGTTACGACAGAGCCTGGGCGCAAACCCAGGGACTCTGATGGCACAGCTGGTGCTGCAGTACAGCGCCCTTAACCACTGCAACACCCGGGAGGCGATGGCTGATACTTAATAAGTAACAAGTAACACTGAAACATGCATGAGAGCATCAGCTGTGTGATCATGCTCTCCGCAACCAATGTGAGTAAGACCTTTAAAACAGGTCAACATTCACAAGGCCGGCGGGCTTACCAGGACGTGGACTCCGAGCATGCGCTGACCAACTGGCAAGTGTCTTTACTGACATTTTCAACCTCTCCCTGTCTGAATCTGTAATACCAACACGTTTCAAGCAAACCACCATAGTCCATGTGCCCAAGAACACTAAGGTAACCTTCCTAAATTACTACCGACCGCAGCACTCACGTCTGTAGCCATGAAATGCTTTGAAAGCCTGGTCATGGCTCACATTAACACCATTATCCCCAAAAACCTAGACACACTACAATTTGCATACCGCCCCAACAGATCCACAGATGATGCCATCTCTATTGCACTCCACACTGCCCTTTCCCACCTTGACAAAAGGAACATCTATGTGAGAATGCTATTCATTGACTACAGCTCAGTGTTCAACACTATAGTGTCCTTAAAGCTCATCACTAAGTAAGGACCCTGGGACTAAACACCTCCCTCTGCAACTGGATCCTGGACTTCCGGACGGGTCGCCCCCAGGTGTTAAGAGTAGGTAACAACACATCCGCCACGCTGATCCTCAACACTGGAGCCCCTCAGGGGTGCGTGCTCAGTCTCCTCCTGTACTCCCTGTTCACTCATGACTGCATGGCCAGGCACAACTCCAACACCATCATTAAGTTTGCCGATGACACAATAGTGGTAGGCCTGATCACTGACAACGATGAGACAGCCGATAGGGAGGAGGTCAGAGAGCTGGCCGTGTGGTGCCAGGACAAAAACCTCTCCCTCAACGTTATCAAAACAAAGGAGATGATTGTGGACTACAGGAAAAGGAGGACTAAGCACGTCCCCATTCTGATCGACGGGGCTTTAGTGGAGCAGGTTGAGAGCTTCAAGTTCCTTGGTGTCCACATCACCAACAAACTATCATGGTCCAAGCGCAAGAAGACAGTCGTGAAGAGGGCAAGACAAAAACCTATTCCCCCTCAGGAGACTGAAAATATTTGGCATGGGTCCTCAGATCCTCAAAAGGTTCTACAGTTGCACCATCGAGAGCATCCTGACGCGTTGCATCACTACCTGGTATGGCAACTGCTCGACCTCCGACCGCAATTCACTACAGAGGGTAGTGCGTACGGCCCAGTACATCACTGGGGCTAAGCTTCCTGCCACCCAGGCCCTCTATACCAGGTGGTGTCAGAGGGAGGCCTTAAAAATTGTCAAAGACTTCCGCCACCCTAGTCATAGACTGTTCTCTCTGCTTCCGCACAGAAAGCGGTCCCGGAGACCCAAGTCTAGGTCCAAGAGGCTTCTAAACAGCTTCTACTCCCAAGCCATAAGACTCTTGAACATCTAATCAAATGGCTACCCAGACTATTTGCATTGCCCCTCCCCCTTTTATAATGCTGCTACTCTCTGTTATTATCTATGCATAGTCACTTTAATAACTATACCTACATATTACTCAATTACCTCCACTAACCGGTGCCCCCGCACACTGACTCTGTACCGGTACCCCCTGTATATAGCCTCACTATTGTTATTTTACTGCTGCTCTTTAATTAATTTGTTACTTTTATTTATTTTGGGGGGGTATTTATCTTAAAACTGCATTGTTGGTTAAGGGCTTGTAAAGTAAGCATATGACAAATAACATTTGATTTGATTTGACCAACAGAGAGGAGGAGAAAACTTGTTAAAAATAGGGGCGTAGGGCTCTGGGCTAGGGGTTGCACTCTGACCAAAAATCTTATCACCCAATTAGAGTCGCATTAGCAGATGGGTGGGTGTGGTCAGGGTGGGAAAAAGGGCCTCTTCCAGTTTAGCTAGAAGGGGATGGGCAAGATGAACGCAATTAGGATTCTCATTCACATGCCAAACTGCTTGTCAAACGGGAGATGCTGCACAGTGTGGAGTAGTGCACGCTGATGCCCTGTGGAGGACACTGATGTAATACGGTATTCAACATGTTGTATGTGGTATGTTTCCACATGGCTGTGTATCAATAAGTACCACTGAGACACACTTGACATACAGTACCAGTCAAAAGTTTGGACACACCTACTCATTCAAGGGTTTTCTTTATTTTACTATTATCTACATTGGAGAATATTAGTGAAGACATCAAAACTATGAAATAACTCATATGGAATCATGTAGTAACCAAAAAAGTGTTAAATCAAAATATATTTTAGATTATTCAAAGTAGCCACCCTATGCCTTGATGAAAGCTTTGCACATTATTGGCATTCTCTCAACCAGCTTCACCTGGAATGCTTGGAGTTCCCATATATGCTGAGAACTTGTTGGTTGCTTTTCCTTCACTCTGCAGTCCAACTCATCCCAAACCATCTCAATTGGGTTGAGGTCATTTTGGAGGCCAGGTCATCTGATGAAGCACTCCATCACTTTCTTTCTTGGTCAAATAGCCCTTACGCAGCCTGGAGGTGTAATGGGTCATTGTCCTGTTGAAAACCAAATGATAGTCCCACTAAGCGCAAACCAGATGCGATGGCGTATCACTCCAGAATGCTGTGGTAGCCATGCTGGTTAAGTGTACCTTGAATTCTAAATAAATCACAGATAATGTCACCAGCAAAGCACCCCCACACCATCACCCCTCCTCCTCCATGCTTCACGGTGGAAACTACACATGCGCAGATCATCCGTCTGCATACTCTGTATCTCACAAAGACACGGCAGCAAATTTGGACTCATCAGACCAATGGACAGATTTCCACCGGTCGGATGTCCATTGCTCGTGTTTCTTGGCCCCAGCAAGTTCACTTGAACTCTGTGAAGCATTTATTTGGGCTGCAGTTTCTGAGGCTGGTAACTCTAATGAATGTATCCTCTGCAGCAGAGGTAACTCTGTGTCTTCCTTTCCTGTAACGGTCTTCCTTTCCTGTTGCGGTCCTCATGAGAGCCAGTTTCATCATAATGATGGTTTTTGCAACTGCACTTGAAGAAACCTTCATAACATTTTCCTGATTGACTGACCTACATGTCTTAAAGTAATGATGGACTGTCATTTCACTTTGCTTATTTGAGCTGTTCTTGCCATAATACAGACTTGGTATTTTACCAAATAGGGCTATTTATTTTACTAGGCAAATCAGTTAAGAACAAATTCTTAAGGCTTAGGAACAGTGGGTTAACTGCTTTGTTAAGGGGCAGAACGACAGATTTTTACCTTGTCAGCTCGGGGATTCGATCTTGCAACCTTTTGGTTACTAGACCAACACTCTAACCACTAGGATACCTACTGCCCCTACCACCCCTAACTATCTTCTGTATACCAGCCCTACCTTGGCACAACACAACTGATTGGCTCAAACTCATTAAAGAAAGAAATTCCACAAATTAACTTTTAACAAGGCACACATGTTAATTGAAATGCATTCCAGATGACTATCTCATGAAGCTGGTTGAGAGAATGCCAAGAGTGTGCAAAGCTGTCATCAAGGCAAAGAGTGGCTACTTTGAAGAATCTCAAATATAACATATATTTTGATATGATTTAAACTTTTTTGGTTACTACATGAATCCATATGTGTTATTTCATAGTTTTGATGTCTTCACTATTATTCTACAATGGAGAAAATAGTAAAAATAAAGAAAAACCCTTGAATGAGCAGGGGTGTCCAAACTTTTGTCTAGTACTGTACATATTCACTTCTCTGCCCTGGGATCAAAAATCCAAATCAGGCTTCCCTACTTTATAGGGTAATGTAATTGCAAAAGACTATGAAAATCAAATGAATAACAGAAGTCGGTGGTCCATGTTGCCATGGAAACACAGGCATTCTTGTTGCTCAGTTGATGCGAGGACATTTTTCCTCTAAAACCATAAAACCATAGATACACTGCATCTTTGATAGGTGCCATTTCTATTGGAAATGCTCAAATGACATGTTATGTGTTTCTGACACAAAGATTGACAACAGACCTACAGTGTTGCCTGGAGTGATCTAGTCTAGGCAACGTGTTGAAGTGCACAGTGCCATACAGTATAGGGTTTAACGTCTTGTACTGCCGTAACCATGGTGGCCATTTCGTAGCCAATCTGAATGGCCAGAGTTTGGGCCAGATGTTGGGGATTTAGGGTCGATTTGGTTCAGCGGCTCAACCAACCCATCCCCCTTCACCGAGAACCCTTTCAACTATCCAAACCCCCTGGCTACACCAGACCTGCCCAGCCCAGACGTTCATCTACGGTCACTCATCTGGCTTTGACCATAGCTTCACCATCAGTTGACCGCCAAAACACTCATGAAAAACAAATATACAAGAAAGAGGGAGAATTGGGCCAGAGAAGAGTAGTAGCCAATATGGCTGGCCGATGCTAATGTCAATAGCCAGTCTGTCTACATCACACAAGACGATCTCTAACAAGCCTATCTAATGTGTGCATTCCCTTTCATCTCTATGGATTATGGCGACAGAGCCACACCAGATGAGCCATTCAACCTTTTTTTTGTCACAGTTCCCTCGTATCGGTTCAAAAGGCTTTGACATTACAAAACAACGTTATTTTCCAATCGTTTCGTTCTGAACAGAACCATCTTTTTTTTTTGTTCCGTTCCACTGTTCCGACCAGCAAAATAAAGTTCTGAACCGTTTTGAAGCCACAAAAAAGTACAGGTTTATATCGTTCCTTTATGTTCCTTTTCAAACCTTTTCAGATTTCAGATTGGGGCGGCAGCGTAGCCTAGTGGTTAGAGTGTTGGACTAGTAACCAAATGGTTGCAAGATCAAATCCCCAAGGTACAAAATCTGTTGTTCTGCCCCTGAACAAGGCAGGTAACCCACTGTTCCTAGGCTGTCATTGAAAATAAGAATTTGCTCTTAACTGATTTGCCTAGTTAAATAAAGGTCAAAAAAGAAAAAATTAAGATTAGCTCAACATTAAATTACTTCTCAAATCAGTGCGGATGGAGCAGGCAAGCTATAGTTATTTTAGCCTAGGCAGCTGATAACGTCGATGACTATAGTTGTTTACATGCGCGACGGACAACCAAGTTTGGGGCACAAGACGTGACATTTTGTAGGTGGTGAGAGAGAGCATGAGGGTAGAGGAGAAGGCTTGGGCATCTTGTTATGACATGAATTGCCTGAATTAGACCCACATAATTATACATATGGAGGAGTGGCTTCTATAGTGGAACTTTGAATGTCTTTGAACCTCAGAGAGTTGGACCAGAGCTGTGTAAGCTAGCTAGCAAACATGCTTGTGTCTGCAGAGCAGCACCAGAATGAAGAACACTTACATTTTTGTAGTTAATAAATCCAATGTGAAACGTGATAACTATATTATCCATAACTAGCACTGAAAAAGTGAATCCGTTCTTCTCAAATTAAAAATCCTTCCCTAATTTCGGAATCACACGTGTAACGTCAGTAGGGTACAGAAGTCTAAGATTCTGAGCTAGAGGGGCACGTTGCCTACACACGCACACACAGGAAGAGATTTTCAGCTGGCAAGTAGACACGGGAATATGTTTCTGAGTGACAGAGTGAGGGCTTTGGCACAGGTGCCTTTTTGCACTTTTTTGTGAAGAAAAGAAAATGCCCCGAACGTAAAATAGCGCTATTAACCGGTTCCCGTGCTTTCAAAAATAACGGTTCTGTTCCGGAACAGTATAGATCACTTTTGTTCCCGTTTCTGATTCTGTTCCTCGAAAAATTATTATTATTATTATTTTCCTGTTTTTGCAGTTCTGTTTCCTGAACCGGTTTCAAACCCTGGTACAAAGAGAGAAAGAACTGGAGGAACGGTTTTAACTCTCAGAGGACAGACAAAAGTAACACCAGGATATGACTAACACAGCGATGAGGCAGAAAGCTACATTTGTGAAGATGGGATACCTCAGAGAGATTTCAGAAACTGGCATAATTCAAGTGTGCCTCCCCCTCTATCTCTCTGTTCATCTCTCTGTACCACATTCACCACAGTACTCCTGGAACCTCTCATGTAAAATGCAGAATCCAGCAGTAATACATCCACCCCCAAAAATAAAAAGATAGAAGGGAGAGAGAGGAGACAGATGGAGAGAGTTTGAAAGGCCACAGGCTCTTCTGTGAGGTTGTCCTTCAGCTGCTCCAACTGTGAATAATTCTTCCTGAAATAAACTGGGGCAGCAAAGTTTGTACAGCCAGGGTCAACCAGGGAGCCAGGGAGATGGGCGAAGGAAACTGATTCAGGCTAACCCTGATATGCATTAGATGTGCTGAACCCAACGCCTCAAATACCCAATTCAGTCCAAACAAAACTTGAAGGATTTTCCAGACAAATTCAATGTGAAACCCAATCACTCATCATAAAATCGTCAATGAGGAAGAGTACTTAAACACGGAGGAAAAATCACTTACTTTTCCCATGGTCCCAAAAGCCACGAACCCTGAATCAACCATCAGCCGTGAAGTCTGCATCTCCTTCACCTGAACACACCTCACTTCCTGAATCCCCCCACAAGAGCTACCCTTCCTTCCGACCCAAGGTCTCTGAAGCTAAACACAGTGTGCTGTCCAACCGTGCGATGATATCCCTGGTGTGTGGACCAATAGTATTGACAGGGACCCGGTGTTTGTCCCAAAATCCCAAAAACAGCCCTAGGACCTGGACTGGGACCAGCAAGGGAATAATTAAACAGACACTAAAGCAATTGGTGACTTTAATTGGCGAGACTCTAATCTCAACTGATATCTCGGGCACACAGTTTATCACAACACTTTACCAACCCAGCACACTGGAAACTGGAGAGGCACTAGAACAGACTACAGGGTGTGTTGAGATGCTGAACCTAGCTGGAAATAACTGTCCGGACGCCCACATAACAGTAACCTACTGTAGATCTTCACAAACCGTCAGGGGGACCAAGTGGAGACTTTGTTGTAAGTACCGATGTTCTTGCACAGATGGATGGTGTGGATGAACGCTTGTAGAAACATAAATATTCAGTGATTCTAAATGGACAAAGATAAACCGATGACTCATATGAACACATTGATATTCTGCTGGTTGGGAGAAGCAGCAAGCGGCAATATCACACATTTCAGAGCTAGCTCACTCTACCTGTGGCTCGAAAGCTACCGTTTGGACCCTGACAGTAAAATTCCAATTAACAACCCCCTCACATTTCTCTCTAGGCTCTCTCACCATCCCTCCCTACATTTAATTATTGATAGGCTCTCTTTCTCTCCACAATGCTGATGGAAAGTAGACTGCTTTGCACAGAAACAGGGAAGGATTTCCCTGGCGAATTGGGAATCCCAGAGTACTGGCACACTTTTAAGTTATGCCCTTCTAACATCCAGAGGATCCGCATTTGGTACTGTATGTAGCTCATGTGACCAATGGAGTGAGATGAACCAATTTGCACAAGACTCACATCTGGCAAAGGGATTTGTAATGGTGGTTTAGTTGGAAATGGTGGTTTAGTTGACACTAAATGGGGGGGTGTACTGGAGGAATATTTGGTAGTTAAGCTCCTTCGGAAGATCCTTACACTCAACTAAATGAGCTAGAATGTAACGAGGCGGTGCCAAAATGGTGGGGAGTGTTGCTTTGTTGTCATTTCAAATGAATTCAAGTCCACTCTGTAGAAGACTCGAGTTCAGATTCAGATCATGATTTCAAAAAGGCAATACGTTCATCTTTCGTTCATCTTCGTCTGTGACATCCCTACGTGATTCCCTTTGGGTTACCATGGTTATTTGACTGGCCCTGAGCTACCGTTTTACGTAGTGGCATGGCAATGAGATTAGACTGTAATCCTGGATTTCTCCAATCCCAGTTTAGTGCCAAACAGGGGATACAGTACAGCCATAAAATAGTCTCCTCAGCGATAATACCCCATCTAGACAGAAAACTGACTGTGAAAAAGGAAACGTCAGATTACTACGACCGCTAGATGGGGCATACATTCTAGATTTGTATCATTTGTTTTTCGTACAATTTGACAATGCACAGTGATGACAATACATGACAATATTACCATATTTAAAACTCACCAAATACACACAAATCATTTGATTTAGGCTGTCAAACAAGTTCAAAACCTTTGTAACAGCACAGTCCACTAGTTCAGACAGATAGCAGATGTTCAGCCTACTTATAGCAAGCATGCTGTACAACACTTGCAATGCAGGCCGGGACACTTTGTACTACACACGGTAGATCCACACGTACTAATCTACAGGAGCTGAAATGGAGGAGGGAGGAGAGGGCAGGATGGTGAGAGGGAGAGAGTAGAGAGAGAGAGTGTGGTCTAGATCATTCGGCATAAACAATTCGCCCTGAATTGTTTCAGAAAGGAGTCTCGCTGCAGACAAGCAGATCAAATGGATAGGATACGCTGTGCCAAATAAATATTGTCATGCAAATGCAACATGTGCACGTTGGTGCATCTCTGAACCAATCGGAAATGAAAGTTGCTGTTAGGGGGTTTGTGTGTGTGTGTGCGTGTGTGTGTGGGGGGTTATTTTATAAGGGCGACTCCTTGGGAAAGTCTACCCGAGCATGCACAAATAAAGTTATCAATTTACAATGAAACCGTGTTCAGAGCTTGTTATTCCACTCACAGCTGTTCCCCATTGTTAGTTGAGATGTTATTGACGCAATGCAGACCAACTTGAAGTATCTTGATGATTGTTAGCGTGTTCTACAGGCTTGTAAATACACTGAGTATACAAAGCATGACACAGACTGACCAGGTGAATCCAGGTGAAAGCTATGATCCCTTATTGATGTCACTTGTTAAATCCACTTCAATCAGTGTAGATGAAGTGGAGGGGACAGGTTTAGAGGAGGATTTTTAAGCCTTGAGACAATTGAGACATGGATTGTGTGTGTGTGCCATTCAGAGGGTGAATGGGCAAGACAAAAGATTTAGGTACCTTTGAACAGGCGCACCGGTTTGTGTCAAGAACTGCAACGCTGCTGGGTGTTTCACAGTCAACAGTTTCCCATGTGTACAGTACCAAGAATGGTCCACCACACAAAATACATCCAGACCATTTTTTTGTTGTTTAATTTTAATTTTTAACCCCCAAATTTTCGTGGTATCCAATTGTTAGTAGCTACTATCTTGTCTCATCGCTACAACTCCCGTACGGGCTCGGGAGAGACGAAACCATAGGTCAGCACTCTTCACAGAAACCATAGGTCAGTACTAACGCCATCATGACCGCCAGCAAAAAGAGACAGGAGGAATACTGGAGCAGGATCATGTACTGTGGTAGACAACAGGTGTATCTCTCCTGTGACTCACACACACCCACATGCAGGCAGGTCGACACCTGCCTGGTATCCAGCTCAAATACCACCCTCTGAATTATATGATATATTCTCTCGCTCTAGCAGCTCTGGCCATTTCAGCCCAACCTCTGTCGAGCCTTAGTCTTGTACCAGCCTACATATCATACCTCTTCCTTCCGCGATAACCTACACTTCTGTACGTGGGTGTGCTACCACACACATTCCTGTATGTAATAACGCACAGCAACATGCATGTACTGGAATTGACGGTAAGAACTCCAGACCTGTGTACCTCCGTCACTCCAGCACATTGCCGTACAGAGATCAGCTCTGAGAAGCACTACGCAGAATATAACGGACACAAAAGACCATCGAACAGACAAAGCGGAGAGATTAGTATTGAACTGCCCAGGGGTCCAAGAGACAGATTACACAAGTTACACTACATGTCTATCCCTAGGAGACACACACATATGCGTGCGCACGCACACTTCTGACTACTTTAGATGAAACCGCACTACTATACTTTATGTGGGGACAGTTGATGCAATCATCAATCTATCCATTTCACTTCGCAACTCCTAAACAGCTCCATAACTCGGCTCGGTTATGTTTACCAGGACGGGGAGCAAAGCATAAGAAGACAACGTGTGATTCGGGTAGCGTGAGAACATCTTTAGAGAAGAGGTGTGAAGGTAACGTCTGTCTGAGGAGCGAGCTATTCAGAACACAGAGATCGATTGTCTGACGCTGACAATATGAGCAGCGTTTCTCGATTCCACAAAGTAATACTCCGCAGTGCAGGGAGCCCGCATTTTCTCAAGGCTGGTGAGAACAGACTGAGGCACTCTGTAACCTGTGCCAATATCATGATTATTAAGTAATATACTGCAGGTAATATGGATAGACGGTGTGTGTGTGTATGTGCCAGTGTGTGTGCCAGTCTGCATGCCCCAGTATACATGCGCACATGTGTGTGCGTGTGTGTGTGTCTCTATGTGTGTGTGTCTCTATGTGTGTGTGTACTAAGTTGGTACGTGTGCGTTACTGTATCGACTGTATGTGGCAGCAATTATTCATCAGCACAGCTTTCACAAGGTGCAATCTAGAACCTAAAAGGGTTCTTTGGCTGTCCCAATAGGATAACCCTTTTGAAGAACCCTTCGTAGTTGCTGGTAGAACCAGAGCTTCCTATCATTTTCCTTTGCCACAGGACAGTGGTAATACATCACCAACACATAGAGGACGCTACAGAGCCACACTGGCATGATGGGCGAGGACCGGGCCTCCTGGTGGGAGACACGGGACGTTTTCCCACTGAATCGATCTTTTCCTGTTGGACAGGGTAGTGTTTACTGGTTAGTGTTTACGCTGGTGAATCGCTCTTGTGATGGAATTACAACACACATTACCTCCTGCCCAGCACCAGAGCACCACAGAGAGAGAGAGAGAGAGAGAGAGAGAGAGAGAGAGAGAGAGAGAGAGAACTGGGTTTGACACTGCTGCCAGCACAGGCCATTTGAGGAGATGGAGGAGTGTTACGGGCATACGCAAACACGCGCACGTACAAGCGCACACACACACACACACACACACACTCTGATCTCCAAACCAGTAGTTGAGTCTGGACACAAAGTTGAATTAATGAAATGATAGCCATGGCTCTCACAATGACAACATCTGTTCTTTGTGCTATTTGGTAACACAGATGAGGACGACGAGAAGCTCTATTAGGATATTATACTGAGAGGAAAACATCTGCTTAGAGGCTAGTGATGCACGAAGTCAGTCATTTCCCTGACGGACACCAGTTTATGTAGGGAGAGGGATAGAAGGAGGGAGAGAAGAAGAGAGAGAGAGAACGAGAAAGAGAGCGAGAGAGAGAAAGAGAAAGAGAGAGAGCGAGAGAGAGAAAGTGAGAGAGAGAGAAGGGGGGGAGAGAGAGAGAATGAGAGGGAGAGGGGATATAGGGAGAGAGAGAGAGAGAATGAGAAAGAGACAGCGAGAGAGAGAAAGAGAGAGAGAGAGAGACAGAGAGAGAGAGAGAGAGAGAGAGAGAGAGAGAGAGAGAGAATGAGAGGGGATATAGGGAGAGAGAGAGAGAGAATGAGAAAGAGAGAGAGAGAGCGAGAAAGAGAGAGGGAGAGGGGATATAGGGAGAGAGAGTTGACCGGTGTCCGCAGTGCAGGGAGACACCT
Source organism: Oncorhynchus nerka (assembly GCF_034236695.1). Taxonomy (NCBI): domain Eukaryota; kingdom Metazoa; phylum Chordata; class Actinopteri; order Salmoniformes; family Salmonidae; genus Oncorhynchus; species Oncorhynchus nerka. The sequence continues at coordinate 35,573,582 of NC_088407.1, read as the reverse complement.
GCTGCCTACTGCTCTACTGTTGCTCCTCTCCTCTGCTCCTCCTCTCCATCGCCACTCTGACACGACACAGCCGCAGGAACATTGATCGGTATTTACACTTGTGTCTCTTCTTCATACTGTACTGCATAATGTGGTAGGCCACTGTCGGATGTAATGCCTCTACTGTAGTCAGTAAAAAAAATCCTGGTTACTACAGTACAGAGCCTGGTCAACAATGAACTCATAATGTAATGGTAGACTACTCAAAGTAGTAGATTTGATTTAATAGTGACCTCGCATTCACCTCTCACGGTCACCATAAATACATAATAAATTATTATAATACAGTATGTGCAATTTAGCAGACACGTCTATCTAAAGTGACTTATTTAATGCGTGCTTTTATTTTGGGCGATGGGTGGCCTCAGTGGGAATCGAACCCAAGACCATTGGCATTGTAAGCGGCATTCTCTATCGACTGAGACACATAGGACCACTACTGAATGGGATGTTCCACCAAAGGTGTGGGAGGAGGAGAGAGGGGGATAACTGATCTGCCAGTGATCATATCTCCATCCAAGAAGGAGAATTATACTGCATCTCGTTGCTTTGACGTCCTGCCACTGAACACAAATGCAACAACAACAGAGGCAGTTCATCTGCAAACGATCAAAGGCACCGGGGCAACTGTGGAGCAATCTGGGTCTGGATGGGGTCGTATGGGCCAATGACTGGGCGCATAAAGAGCCTCTGCCTGGCTACAGCTCGCTTGGGGTTTACCAAAAGGCACCGAAATATTCTCAGACCCTGAGAAACAATATTCTCTGGTCTGATGAAACCAAAATGGAGCACTTGGCCTGAATGCCAAGCGTCACATCTGGAGGAAACCTGGCACCATCCCAGCCAGAGCTCGGACTTGAACCCGATTGAATGTCCCTGGTTGACCAAAGTCCCTTCTCCCCCGATTGCTCAGTTTGGCCGGGCGGTCTTGGTGACTTTATACAGACAGGTGTGTGGCTTTCCAAATCATGACCAATCAACTGAATTTACCACAGGTGGACTCCAATCAAGTTGTAGGAGCATCTCAAGGATGATCAATGGAAACAGGATGCACCTGAGCTCAATTTATAGTCTCAAAGGGGAAAGGGTCTTACGTAAAATAAGGTATTTCTGTTTTACATTTTTTTTTTATACATTTGCAAAAATGTCTAAAAACCTGTTTTCGCTTTGTCATTATGGGGTGTTGTGTGTAGATTGCCGAGGGAACATGTTTTATTTGGCTGTGACATAACTAAAAGGGTTTGTGAATACTTTTCGCAGGCATTTCATGTCGCTGGTACTACACCGTGACAGCGGTTTGAGCGTGTCTCCCGGTGCTTTACGTTACATAACCCTGCCACAGAGGGACATTACGGTGGACATTACAGATGAGGAGGAATGTCATGTCTCCCCCCCACCAGCAAGCCATTTGAACCGCTCCAAATACAGACACGCTCCACGACTTGGAATGAAGGCCCACAATGCATTGCTTCATATTAAGTGGTAAAGTAGTGTGGATTTCGTTTCTAACGGGTCCGAAACTGATACGAGGCAAATGGTTTTGATTGCATTGCTTGCTAGAGATAAAAGACTTGAATCTGGGCAAGTGGGTGGACGCTTGCTTCAAACACTTGCCGATCATTACCCAACCCCCAAATTGAATTTATGATACGTGTTTAGGACCCTAGTGTTCACCACATCGGCCATTAGAGCTAGAGTCCTCCTCTACGAGAGAGCAGACCAATAATCCCACTCATAATCTCCTCTGACTGCAGTCAATAACAACAGTAGCCAACAGAGGGGAGACAGGCAAATACACAAAAACAACACAGATAAAATCGTGTATTTAGTATTTAGAACACAGTAGCCTCGGGCTTCGTTTTGCCATGTAAGGTGTGTTATCTGAATCCGACTAGTCTATTCTGGGTGGATAGCCTATCAATGAATGTTGCTGCTTCTTCTATTCTGTTGGCATTATCAATTGGACAGATGGAAAAACAACCACACACACACTCCGAAAAAAATACACACGGCACAAAATATGGACTGAGTGATGCTTCAATGAACACACAAACGTCACACCGTGGCAGTGGCCAAGGTAGTACAGGCTCAAAATAAGTCACGAATTGCAACGTGAGAAAGTGATATTTTCCAATTCTGCTGCATCAATCTCCTAAGAAACAGCCAAGACATTCATCTGTCTATGGACACTGTGTGCTTGGGAAGAAACTGAAAAATAGCAAGCACACACACACACACACACACACACACACACACACACACACACACACACACACACACACACACACACACTCGGTCTATACCTGGACCCGGGGGTGTCACTCTACATGCGGCACGTCCCAGTCAATATGGTAAACACACCATGTACTGGCACACATTAGTCCCCACCCCGCCCTATCCTCCTCCCCCCACACACACCTGCACGTCTGCCCCTCCCTTAGAGAACAGAGATGTAGAGTGGCGGTCGTGAACACACCTCACTTTGATTGGTCAACACACATTGAACACAGCCTGGTCCCAGATCTGTTTGTGTTTTTGCCTCCTCCGACGCCATGGTCGAGGCAGGATTGATCATGGATCACCTCAACATACAGAACCAGTGCAATATAGTACACAAACTGTGCAACTACTATTAGGGGGAAGTACATGAAATACAGTAGAATGAGACACCGCATTCATACTTCAAATCAGCTTGGGGAACAGGGTCGAAAGGTACCGCGCACCCACTGACACCGGACCGGGAGACTGCAGCACAGGCACACGGAGATAAGGACTGGTGTCAAAGGAGGATGCCCAGGGAGGATGCCTGTCCATAGGCAGAGATGGACGCCTTTCCGTGCACGGATGTGGGGAGGGTGACACACCTGGATTCCGGTTGGAGCATGGGGGACATTGTGACAGGGGAGTGGTTGATGAATGATGAGAAGGTGACAATGACGATGACAGAGGATGATGAATGGTGACAGGAGCTGGTGACGTCAGAAGACTCAAATGTGTTACTGGAGTGGGGATTGCAAGGTAGTGATGGTTAGGGTGGATTCGAGTGGCAAATGTTGATGGTCCGTGGTGCTATTGGTTGGAAAAGAGACCAGGTTAGTAGCAAGGATTGTGGCAGAGAGAGAGAACGAGAGAGAGAGAGATGGCAGCCGAAGAATGGTTATTCCTCATTCCTTGATTGTGGTCACGGTGGGTGAGATGAACAGGTTAGCAGTGGAGGTGACGGTCTAGGCGGTGGTGGATCTAAAAGGAGACATAGTAGAGAGATGGCAATGGAAGGATGGCTCCTCACACCCGGGTGGACTTGGCCATAGCTTGGTTTCGGATATGGAAGTTGGGTGGGAATGGTGGAAGATAGGTATTCGTCCTCATACCTGGATGATGATGGCAGGATGAGCAGGTACGCGAATACGCGACAGGTAATGATCAGGAGGTGTTGATATGAGGATGGGCAGATGAAGGCGAAGCATGATGGGTATCGTACTGTCTATCCCTCGTACCTTGCGTTTGCGCTCTGCCCGTTCGCGGGAGCGAATCCTCCTCTGGCGGGCTTTCTCCAGAGCCTTCAGGTCAGGACCCTGCTGCTCCACCAGCTCCACCCTGGCCTTCTTAATGTGGGCTGCAGCGTGTGCCATGTCAGCCCGCTACCTCCTACTTCCAGAAAAACCCAACACCAAATCACCTTTTAAAAATTCCTCCTCCCCCAGAGTCCCAAAGATATGAACGCCAGCGAAGGGATGAAAATAATTTGATTCAGTAGATTCCCAGTGGGTGACTTTCCGCCAAGGGGCAGGCAGACGCTCACGCTGAGTCGTCCGCCACCACGACTCTGCAGGAAAGCAGAGGAGGAGGACGGAAATAAGAGAGAAGCAGAGAGCGAGAGGTGTAGCCGCTAGTCCTCTATGCCTCCAGCCGTCACCACCACATATGAACTGGTCTAGCCCTACATGCAGCGCCCCACTCACTGGAACACCTCATCTGACGTTTGGAGTGGGGATGTGTGGGTATAGATAGATAGAGAGAGAGATAGAGAGAGAGAGAGAGAGAGAGAGAGAGAGAGAGAGAGAGAGAGAGAGAGAGAGAGAGACTGAGCCTGAGATCCTCCTCTCCCACTGTAATTGCGGAGCTGTCAGCTGCTGTGGGAAGCTTCAAGTTTGGAATCTGTCAGTCAGTCATCCCAACAACAAGACTTCACTCACTGATATTGCAATGGGGGCGGGAGAGAGAGAGAGAGAGATAGAGGGAGAGAGGAAGGGGATGGAGAGAAAGGGTTAGGGAAGGGGGCTACGGTGGTTGAGAGCATAACTCGCTGTTCTTTGGGTGGAAAGGTGGAAGGAGCCATGTGAGCCGAATCAAGAGGGGGACACAGAGGAGAGAGAGGAAATCTCCATCCAATCCCTTACTTCCCCCTACATTAGTGGGAAATGGTAAAGTCTGCCTTGATGACTGTGAGCTGCTGCTGCAGATTTCACAGCTCGAGCTCGAGCTCTCACACACACACACACACAAGTCAGATTTCCCCCTTACAGTCACACACACACATTTCTTTGCCCGGAGCCATGAATCAAATCCAATTTTATTTGTCACATACAACGGGTATAAACTTTACCGTGAAATGTTTACTTACAAGCCTTTTCCCAACAATGCAGAGTTAAAAAGTAAGAAATAGGAAATAGCAACACAATACAATAACAATCCACAGCCAAACAATACCAATGGCATGTGTGGGTTTAAGAACTGAATATGACGTTATCTCACGTGTAGTTCATTTAATATGCACATATATGGGTGCATTTACATGTCGTTTCCCCACATATGTAGGCTTCAATATGTTTGGATGATCTCTAGCAGCAGCAGGGGCCATATTGTGTCTGTACCAGCCAGGCAGCCCCAGCTGGACCTAGTGGCTAGTGCTACTACACTGGAATCTACTCCTACATCACTCTCACACCCAACACAGCTTACTGAGAGAGAGAGAGAGAGAGAGAGAGAGAGAGATCACGGTTGGTTCAGGTTACCCACGGTGCTGGCAAATGGTCAGTCGACCTAGTGTTGCACCAGGACAGAGAGAGAGAATGAGCGAGAGAGAGAGGGGAGAGAGAGACAATGAGCGAGAGAGGGGGGGAGAAATAGAGAGAGAGAATGAGCGAGAGAGAGAGAGGGGAAAGAGAGGGGGAGAGAGCGAGGAAAGATAGAGACTGGAATGAGCGAGAGAGAGGGAATGAGCAAGAGAGAGAGGGAGAGAGAGAGAGAGAGAGAGAGAGAGAGAGAGGGAGAGAGAGAGAGAGGGGGGAGAGAGAGGGGGAGAGAGAGAGAGAGAGAGAGAGAGAGAGAGAATGAGCGAGAGAGAGAGAGAGAGAGAGAGAGAGAGAGAGAGAGAGGGGGGAGAGAGAGGGGGGGGGGGGAGAGAGAAAGAGAAATAGTGATAGTGAAATATAGAGGTTGAGGGTGAAACCAGAGAGGACATCGAATGAGAGGGAAGGATGGAGGGATGGAGAGGAAGATAAAGGACAGGGTGGGAAAAGAGATTGATAAGGAAGAGAAAGGCAGAGAGAAAGAGAGAGGAATGGACCCACCCTCCTCCTCATCCCTATTCAGTGTCATTGTATTCAGTCCATGTGATAAATTAGCCTCCTCTCCTCTCTTAGGAACAGAACAGTGAGCGCCATATTCTTTCTCACAGAGAGAATCCTTCTGGGTAACACTGCATTCCAACTAGCTCATCCTCTGTAGCGATCGTGGCATGTAGGTATCTACTGCAGCATAACATGAATCGAAACATTACTAAATTGTACATAAGGTACATAAACTATCATTCATCTAGTGTTTTGTTAAGAAGTATGACGGTTTAAACACTCCTTTCTGACAGTGAATGTTCCTGGCTTCATTTCAGCACCACGGAGAGCACTGTATGCATTGTATCCCTACTGATTTATACATGACTTGTGTAAGACTTAAATGTCAAATCGTGTGTGCATTTTAATGTTAAGCCTTGTCCATGGTGCTGAACACAATGCTGGCAAAGAGAACAATGGGGGAAAGTTCACTCGCAACTTCACAATGTTGTACAATAGAATGGAGTACACCCACATTTGACCCTCTTGAAACATACACAGACGGCACATTTGGAAGTACCACTCTCACCCGTCCCTTGCTGTTTGGAATCCCATGATTTGAAACAAGGGATCACGTACTCATTGACGTCACCTGCTGTGCATTGCCTTTACAACCCACACAACACCACACTTTTCACCGTTTCCAGCAGTAGCACTTTGAGGTTCAATCATGGTTGTGTTTTTTTTTTTTTAACTACACAGCTTCTCCCATGCAGTGGCCTCTTACAGTTACTGCTGCTATACCATGGTGCCCCCTGGTGGCCATTATATAATTACATTGAGTTCATCCCAAAATAGATGTACGTAGTCAGCTGTTCCTGGGTAATTGCATGGGGACTGGCGAAGCACCACTCTCATCTCATCACATGTCCTCCGGATATGTATATAGAACCCTTACGATGTACGTATAGAGTACATACGGGTTCATTCGACAGGACTGCATTTAAATGTTGATTTCTAGGGATTTGCTGCCCAGGCCCTTGTGCTGACGAGGAGCTCCTGCCGCAGGGGGCACTTGAGAGCAGAGCCTAGGATTACCATGTTATTACCATGTTAAAGAGAGTAACCTGGCTCTCAGTAATGGTCATGTAATCATATATTTCACAGATGTGATGTTGCACGTAACCTGGTTGCTAGTGATTATGCAGGAAGAAGGATGGAAGGGAGTAAAGATGTGGGGTGTGTGTGTGTGTGTGTGTGTGTATGTGTGTGTATGTGTGTGTGTGTGTGTGTGTGTGTGTGTATGTGTGTGTGTGTGTGTGTGTGTGTGTGTGTGTGTGGGTGGGTGGGTGGGTGTGTGTGTGTGCATCTGTGTGTTTGATATGAGGAAACAGGAAATGACCCTCTCAGAGTAGCACCGTGTGATGTGTGAAGGACGATGTCTCATGGTCCATTCTGAAGACTGGGCTTGGGTGCACACTGGCCATAAAAAGACAATTTCCTGGGGGCTGACAGGACATTCCATATGTCGACGCATACATACTCAAATACATGAACGCTAAACCAATCGCTAGCGCACACACGTCAACTTGAAAGTAATGTGTAGTCCCGGGTGGCTCAGTGGGTAGAGCATGGCGCTTGCAGGGTTTTCGATTCCCACGGGAGACCAGTACTGTGGATGTATGCACTTACTGTAAGTTGCTCTGGACAAGAGTGTCTGTTAAAATGTCATGTAAGTATTATGCGCTGTGTGTGTGTATTTAGCCTCGGAAACTAAATTAGATTTAGAAGGATGGCCACACAATACTGGTGTGTGTTTGATACGTCAGTTCTAGGCCTCTGCCTTTACCTAGCAGCAGTAAGAAGGATTCTGCGTTTAAATCTCGCCTCGGTTTGTAATCCCCAAATCCTGTCTAGCAGAGAGAGTATCCACTATTTACATATCAGTAATCTAGTCGTCTAGCCTTACAGTAATTAGAAAGACCCAGCATCTGCCTCTAGGTTACGGCTATATTCTTTACTGGCACGGAAACCACACGAAAACACACACACAAACTCTCCATATAGACATTGATTGACAGGTAGCATTGATCGGCAGCTTGATGGTGACCCTGACTGTGATCTGAACTCTGACCCCATGAACTTAGGTGGGGTAGTCCAGAGAGGAAGATTAGGGCTAATTTAAGGAAAAACTGATCTAAGAACCAGAATGCCTGTGCAATAGGAATTAGAATACTTTTGTAGTAATTACTTACTGTAATTGAATAGGATCTCTATGACCTGTAATCTGTACTATGTATGGGCAGGGTGGTCTATTTAAAGCTCTTCAAAATGAATACAGGATACTTTGACTTCTAGACAGAACCAAATGAACACAACAGAATGATATGAGTAAATACAGTATATTAGCCTAAACCTCTACCCCCCCCCCCCAATCCCCTTCCCATTTTCTTCATCCTAAATATTTAATGAAGTATTTCATTAAGTCCTAATTTTGTTGAAATCAGCCTGATCCCTGTCTCTCTGATCAGCACAAAAGGATTTGATCTCTTTTTCATCTGCACCAGAACACAGTGACACACACACACACACACTCCTTCAAGGAAAGCCACCGGATTTGCTTTTAGCCCACATCCTCCCCCTCCCTACCTCCTCCCTCCATCCCTCCTTCTGTCCAAAAGCCTCCCAGACGAGGGCCAGTCTATCAGCAAAATCTCTTCATCGTTCGGCGGTTTTTAATAACACAACTCACTTCGGACTCTTGGTGTCCGTTTTTTGCGAGAATAACATTAGAAAAAAAGCACCTCGTTAGTTTACATTCTCTTTCAATGTCACGCTATTACTTTTTTATTAGCTAGATGGTTTATTGGTGTGTCAGGGGAAAAAGTGGATTTACTTGGTGAGTTGGTCAAACTAATGTAGAGGGGAGAGGAGGGAAGTGTGCGTGAACGGATTAGGCCTGTTCACCATCTGTCTGCCCTGACAAACACACAGAGTGGTCCAGCCCTTTACCTTCCCTTACACTCCCTAGCCTATAGACTACCGTTGCTCCTTCAAGACCTAGTCTACATTCTTCAATAGGGGAGGGGAGTGGTATTGTGACAATTCATTGCCACTACACGACATACAAGGCCGCGACAGTAGCACACTGAACGACAAGACAGGGAGATAGACTGAAGATACAAAGCAGACAGACAGAAAAACAAAAGAGATACAACAACCAAAAAAACGAAGAGATTCAAAGTCATTCATAAAGAGATACGGTCAGAAAAAACGGAGATAACAGACAGGCACACAGGTGGTGTTCCTCAGAGCATCCCTGTCATTGTAGAGGAGTGCACTGTACATACAGACAAAAGAGGCACCACAGCCACAGCCACACCCTATAACCCTCTCTCTCTCTGTTGCTATGCATCAGCAGGGCAGACCCGATTTGGTGATTTCTGTTATATCGTCAATAACCAATGTGCAGAAACAGTTTGTGACATATTAAAATCCTAAACATAACATGTACTATCTACACATAAATGTGCAACAATAGTAATCATATTACTTGTATTTTTTTAAACAAGTTCTTTATAAACTGCTCGAGCAGTGGCAATAAATCACTCATATTGATTAGCGAGGAAATCTGGTTGCACGCCCTGTTGAAACTAACAACAAAAAAAAGCCACACGGAAATGGGACGTATACTTTTTTTTAAACCTCACTGGTTAGACGACAACCTGCAGAAGACCGTCAGCTACATTTCAGAGTGTTGTATTTTGATACGGGGGTCGCCACACAGAAAGGGAAACGCAACACTGTTCTGTCAATCACTCATATCGATATCACGTTGAAATCAATTGAGCGAGAGGGGTGAAATCAGGCTGCAGGTCCTGTTAAAACTAGGACAGCTCACAAACCACACGGGAATCGGGGAGTAATTCGTATAATCACTGGTAGAGGACAACTTGTAGAAGACAGACAATGTTGTCAACGCGGTACACGTTGAAATGCTCTGTTTAAACGCACATTATACAAAAGGCCACCTGGAAAACTTGGTATAATCTACACATGATTAATTAGATAAGAAGTTGCAGAAGGCTTCTATCTATATTTTGGAATTGGGGATGTTGATTTCTCGGGAGGCTGCTATCACGGAAAAGGGGAATCGGCGAACGTCAACGAATCCCGACCCGCCATAGGATAGCAAGGGCGACAAAAATGATCCGTGCCATTTGAGAAAGAAAATTGTGTCTTATCTTATGCAAAATTTCAACGGGCGATAGTGACTGTGCACCGACCCATTCATTCCCTACTATAAGAACACCACTGTATCACATCATATCCTTAATAAGTCATAATGCCCGAGAAGCCGGTGTTATTGTTAGGTCCGAGACTAAATACATTTGTGCCGGTAGAAATGTGTTCAACATCCAATTAAGTAGCTAGCAAGTTTATTCGAGAGCTACAGTAGTTGCCTTTGTAACCAAACAAACAGACTTGCTAGTTTAGCAAACCAAATCAACAATCTAGACTGCTATCATGAACATCGAATTCAACAATGCAAATAATGTTTCCAAGTCGACTTTTGCTCTCAAAAGCAGCTCAAACATAGAACATGTATGAATGAACTTCAAAGCCTTTGAATTAGGCATTATAAGGAAATAATGCACGCTCTAGAATGCCCTTCAAGCCAATCAGAAACGAGTATTCAATAATGCCATGGTATAAAACACATCATTAATAACAATAAAGTCAAAGTGTGTAATTATAGATGCCGAGCATTTCCTATGTAATTACATTGGTCGGGTGTATACAGTGGTGTTGAGTATTCGTCCCCATTCTCTGGTATGTGTATTGTTATGGGTGGTAGCTAAGTCCCCAGACACAATCTATTCCAGACTGTCACCTTTGAACCTCTAGGAGGCGGGATATTAAGTGGAGGTGGGGGGAGGTGTGTGTGTGTGTGTGTGTGTGTGCGCGCGAATGTATGCATCCATGTGTGTGCAAGCATGCGTGTGTGTGTGTGTGTGTGTGTGTGTGTAGGTGGAGGTTTTAATGTATTGCTATCCTCTGAACCATGATAGGAAACAAATAATAGAGGTGTGATTGAAATGTAATACGTGTCACCAGGGGTTAGATATGTATGCTTCTGATGCCTTAAGGCAACAATTGACCAATTTAAGATACTTGCCAACCACACTGGGTTTGTACGAGAGAGAGAGAGAGAGAGAGAGAGAGAGAGAGAGAGAGAGAGAGAGAGAGAGTCTGCAATAACTATGGATTTAATAAGTGATTGTAGATATACAATGCATTCGGGAAGTATTCAGACCCCTTGACTTTTTCCACATTTTATTACCTTACAGCCTTATTCTAAAATGGATAAAATAGGTTTTCCCCCTCATCAATCTGCACACAATACCCCATAATGACAAAGCAAAAACAGGTTAAGAAATGTTAGCACATTTATTTAAAATAAAATGAAAACCGAGAGTTAAACATATATTTTAGATTTTAGATTCTTTAAAGTAGCCACCCTTTGACTTGATGTCAGCTTTGCACAACTTGGCATTATCTCAACAAGCTTCACCTGCAATGCTTTTCCAACAGTCTTGAAGGAGTTCCCACATATGCTGAGCACTTGTTGGCTGCTTTTCCTTCACTCTGCGGTCCAACTCATCCCAAACCTTCTCAACTGGGTTGAGGTCGGGTGATTGTGGAGGCCAGGTCATCTGATGCAGCACTCCATCACTCTCCTTCTTGGTCAAATAGCCCTTACACAGCCTGGAGGGGTGTTGGATCACGTAAAAAAAAAAAAAAAACATGTGGCAGGGTCTACAGTCAATCACGGACTACAAGAAGAAACCCAGCCAGTCACGGACCAGGATGTCTTGCTCCCAGGCAGACTAAATAACTTTTTTGCCCGCTTTGAGGACAATACAGTGCCACTGACACGGCCTGCAACGAAAACATGCGGTCTCTGCTTCACTGCAGCCGAGGTGAGTAAGACATTTAAACGTGTTAACCCTCGCAAGGCTGCAGGCCCAGACGGCATCCCCAGCCGCGCCCTCAGAGCATGCGCAGACCAGCTGGCCGGTGTGTTTACGGACATATTCAATCAATCCCTATACCAGTCTGCTGTTCCCACATGCTTCAAGAGGGCCACCATTGTTCCTGTTCCCAAGAAAGCTAAGGTAACTGAGCTAAACGACTACCGCCCGTAGCACTCACTTCCGTCATCATGAAGTGCTTTGAGAGACTAGTCAAGGACCATATCACCTCCACCCTACCTGACACCCTAGACCCACTCCAATTTGCTTACCGCCCAAATAGGTCCACAGACGATGCAATCTCAACCACACTGCACACTGCCCTAACCCACCTGGACAAGAGGAATACCTATGTGAGAATGCTGTTCATCGACTACAGCTCGGCATTCAACACCATAGTACCCTCCAAGCTCGTCATCAAGCTCGACCCCGCCCTGTGCAACTGGGTACTGGACTTCCTGACGGGCCGCCCCCAGGTGGTGAGGGTAGGCAACAACATCTCCTCCCCGCTGATCCTCAACACGGGGGCCCCACAAGGGTGCGTTCTGAGCCCTCTCCTGTACTCCCTGTTCACCCACGACTGCGTGGCCACGCACGCCTCCAACTCAATCATCAAGTTTGCGGACGACACAACAGTGGTAGGCTTGATTGCCAACAACGACGAGACGGCCTACAGGGAGGAGGTGAGGGCCCTCGGAGTGTGGTGTCAGGAAAATAACCTCACACTCAACGTCAACAAAACTAAGGAGATGATTGTGGACTTCAGGAAACAGCAGAGGGAACACCCCCCTATCCACATCGATGGATCAGTAGTGGAGAGGGTAGCAAGTTTTAAGTTCCTCGGCATACACATCACAGACAAACTGAATTGGTCCACTCACACTGACAGCGTCGTGAAGAAGGCTGAAGAAATTCGGCTTGTCACCAAAAGCACTCACAAACTTCTACAGATGCACAATCGAGAGCATCCTGGCGGGCTGTATCACCGCCTGGTACGGCAACTGCTCCGCCCTCAACCGTAAGGCTCTCCAGAGGGTAGTGAGGTCTGCACAACGCATCACCGGGGGCAAACTACCTGCCCTCCAGGACACCTACACCACCCGATGTTACAGGAAGGCCATAAAGATCATCAAGGACATCAACCACCCGAACCACTGCCTGTTCACCCCGCTATCATCCAGAAGGCGAGGTCAGTACAGGTGCATCAAAGCTGGGACCGAGAGACTGAAAAACAGCTTCTATCTCAAGGCCATCAGACTGTTAAACAGCCACCACTAACATTGAGTGGCTGCTGCCAACACACTGTCATTGACACTGACCCAACTCCAGCCACTTTAATAATGGGAATTGATGGGAAATGATGTAAATATATCACTAGCCACTTTAAACAATGCTACCTTATATAATGTTACTTACCCTACATTATTCATCTCATATGCATACGTATATACTGTACTCTAGATCATCGACTGCATCCTTATGTCACTAGCCACTTTAACTATGCCACTTTGTTTACTTTGTCTACATACTCATCTCATATGTATATACTGTACTCGATACCATCTACTGTATGCTGCTCTGTACCATCACTCATTCATATATCCTTATGTACATATTCCTTATCCCCTTACACTGTGTATAAGACAGTAGTTTTGGAATTGTTAGTTAGATTACTTGTTGGTTATCACTGCATTGTCGGAACTAGAAGCACAAGCATTTCGCTACACTCGCATTAACATCTGCTAACCATGTGTATGTGACAAATACAATTTGATTTGATTTGATCATTGTCCTGTTAAAAAATAAATAATAGTCCCACTAAACGCAAACCAGATGGGATGGCGTATCGCTGCAGAATGCTGTGGTAGCCATGCTGGTTAAGTGTGCCTTGAATTATAAATAAATCACTGACAGTGTCACCAGCAAAGCACCCCCCACACCATCACTCCTCCTCCTCCATGCTTCATGGTGGGAACCACACAGGCAGAGATCATCCGTTCACCTACTCTGCGTCTCACAAAGATACAGCGGTTGGAACCAAAAATCTAAAAATTTGACTCATCAGAACAAAGCACAGATTTTCTAATGTCCATTGCTCGTGATTCTTGGCCCAAGCAAGTCCCTGCTTCTTATCGGTGTCCTTTAGTAGTGGTTCTTTGCAGCAATTAGACCTGATTCACAAGGCCTGATTCACGCAGTCGCCTCGGAACAGTTGATGTTGAGATGTGTCTGTTACTTGAACTCTGTGAAGCATTTATTTGGGCTGCAATCTGAGGTGCAGTTAACTCTAATGAACTTATCCTCTGCAGCAGAGATCATTCTGGGTCTTCCTTTCCTGTGGCGGTCCTCGTGAGAGCCAGTTTCATCATAGCGCTTGATGGTTTTTGCAACTGTATCTTCCAGATTGACTGACCATCATGTCTTAAAGTAAGGATGGACTGTCATTTCTCTTTGCTAATTTGAGCTGTTCTTGCCATAATATGGACTTGGTCTTTTACCAAATAGGGCTATCTTCTGAAAACCACCCCTATCTTGTCACAACACAACTGATTGGCTCAATCACATTAAGAAGGGAAGAAATTCCACAAATGAGCTTAACAAGGCACACCTGTTAATTGAAATGCATTCCAGATGACTACCTCATGGAGCTGGTTGAGAGAATGCCAAGCAAAGGGTGGCTACCTTGAAGAATCTCAAATATAAAATATATTTTGATTTGTTTAACACCTCTTTGGTTACTACATGATTCCATGTGTTATTTTGATGTCTTCACTATTATTGAATGAGTAGGTGTGTCCAAACTTTTGACTGGTACTCGAAATATTCAGACCCTTTTCTATGAGACTCAAAATTGAGCTCTGGAGCATCTTGTTTCCATTGATCATCCTTAAGATATTTCAACAACTTGATTGGAGTTCACCTGTGGTAAATGAAATTGATTAGACATGATTTAGAACAGCCAGAAGAGGACTGGCTACCCCTCATAGCCTGGATCCTCTCTAGGTTTCTTCCTAGGTTTTGGCCTTTCTATGGAGTTTTTCCTAGCCACCATGCTTCTACACCTGCATTGCTTGCTGTTTGGGGTTTTAAGCTGGGTTTCTGTACAGCACTTTGATTTATCAGCTGATGTAAGAAGGGCTATATAAATACATTTGATATGATTTAGGAAGGCACACACCTGTCTAATATAAGGTCCCACAGTTGACAGTTCGATGAGGTTGAAGGAATTGTCTGTAGAGCTCCGAGACAGGATTGTGTCAGGGCACAGATCTGGGAAAGGGTACCAAAAGATCTCTGCAGCATTGAAGGTCCCCAAGAACACAGTGGCCTCCATCATTCTTAAATGGAAGAGGTTTGGAACCATCAAGATTCTTCCTAGAGCTGGCCGCCCGGCCAAACTGAGCTATCATGGAAGTGACCAAGAACCCAATGGTCACTCTGACATAGCTCCAGAGTTCCTCTGTGGAGATGGGAGAACCTTCCAGAAGAACAACCATCTCTGCAGCACTCCACCAATCAGGCATTTATGGTAGAGTGGCCAGACGGAAGCCACTCCTCAGTAAAAGGCACATAACACTTGCAGTTTGCTAAAAGGCACCTAAAGGACTCTCAGACCATGAGAAACAAGATTCTCTGGTCTGATGAAACCAAGATTGAACTATTTGGCCTGTATGCCAAGTGTCATGTCTGGTGGAAACCTGGCACCATCTCTACGTTGAAGCATGGTGGTGGCAGAATCATGCTGTGGGGATGTTTCTCAGCGGCAGCAATTGGGAGACTAGTCAGGATCAAGGGAAAGATGAACGGAGCAAAGTACAGAGAGATCCCTGACGAAAACCTGCTCCAGAGCACTCAGGATGTCAGACTGGAGCGAAGGTTCACCTTCCATTAGGACAATGACCCTAAGAACACAGCCAAGACAACGCAGGAGTGGCTTTGGGACAAGTCTGAATGTCCTTGAGTGGCCCAGTCAGAGCAAGTCTTGAATCCGATCGAACATCTCTGGAGAGACCTGAAAATAGCTATGAAGCGATGCTCCCCATCCAACTTGACAGAGCTTGAGAGTATCTGCAAAGAAGAATGGGAGAAACATAGGTGTGCCAAGCTTGTAGCATCATACCCAAGAAGACTCGAGTTTGTAATTGCTGCTGAAGGTGCTTCAACAAAGTACTGAGTAAACGATCCGAATACTTATGTAAATGTTTTTTAAATGTTTAATACATTTGCAAAAAATTCTAAAAACCTGTTTTTGCTTTGTCATTATGTGGTATTGTGTGTAGATTGATGAGGGGGGAAAAAATACATTTTAGAATAAGGCTGTAATGTAACAAAATGTAGAAAAAGTCAAGGGGTCTGAATACTTTCCAAATGCACTGTATACCACAGTTAAAGTCCTTTTACACAGCCTAAATTATATAATAAAAAGAATAAGGTGAGAATAAAACATCTCACACTGATATGTTGACATTGAGAAATCACTATAAATACTATAAAAGATGCTATCGCACATTTTTTTATGATGCGTCATTGTCCTCTAAACGTATATTTTATCCCATTCTATGGAAGTGCTTCACCTAGTAACAGGAAATCCAGCTCATTGACTCTGAATACAAGGTCAACAGCAAACAACAAGCGGACAAAAAGAGACACAGCAGCCTCCAAGCTGGCCCTACCCTGTGCTGTTGTGTCGTAAAGGAAGCACACACACGGCTGGCTTAACCCCTGTCTAGCATGGAGTGGTGCTAACTGACGCTTCATCGCCCTGGTAACCCATCCCTTAGTAACAAGGCTGGGGGCGTTGTCAACGGAGACAGTGGCGGACGGCGGGAGGTGGAAAGGTCTTTCGGGGGGGGGGGAGTGGTACTTTCCACCCTGTGTGCTACGGGAGTCCTGTGGGCATCATTAGGCCAACCAGAGCCTTCACAGCCCTTAATGAGAATACACAGCTACTGATAGAAACACCCATATACAGTAAACACAACCACACACCTCCCGGATGGTAGACAATGCAGATCCACAATATAATCTCAAGTGGATACTTGCGCGCGCGGGCAGTGATCGGGAGTCCCATAGGACGATACACAGTTGGCCCAGCATCGTCAGGGTTAGGGGAGGGTTAGGCCGGGGTAGGCAGTCAATTTAAAATAATAATTTGTTCTTAACTGACTTGCCTAGTTAAATAAAAGGTTAAATAAAAAATAAATACAATTAAAACTAATGTCTAAATACAACATCCTGGGTCACAGTCTGCCAGTAAACTTCCTGAAACAAAGCCTTATGAGAGAGAGAGAGAAATATTCATGTAGATAAGAAAGAGGAAGAATGAGGAACTATTCATCAGTGCCCCACCCAAATGAGCCGTCTCAGACTTCCCCCTAGGGCCACGATGACACCATCCATCCCCATTGGCCTCAACATTCAACTTATTACTCATCTTCAACCCCCCTAAAGACACGCACACACACAGAATGATTCACCCTAATGTGGTCCAATTCTGTCTCTGCCGGCATGTTAACACCACCAGCCACAATAAAGCAATGTGTCCAAATAAAAGTTGAATAAAATTGCTGCTCACTTCCACGCCACAACGTAAGCACTTCTCCGCAATTAAGACAAAACCACCCCTAGGAGAAACGCCTATTTAGTGTGTTAGCACAGGAGATATGACTCATGCATACCGCATACTGTATATTCAGTACAGCACATTCACACTCCCTCCTGGGTCTTTAGGCCTGATGGTTATTTATATCCTGTTACACAATGCAGCACACACAGGTCAATAAACTATACAGATTCAAAACAACAGGCCACTTCTTCTTCTTCTTTTTTTAAGACGTCAATGTGCATACGGAAAGCTATACGCTAGCATCTGCTGACCAGCTACTGTAGCTAAAGCTAGCGCCTTAGCATAGTCTCCATAGAAAGCGTAGGTCAATGGGTTTTTAGGCTGTAAATTAGCATCTGCTGGCCTATAGATAGGTTAATCAATGTATACAGTAGGTTATAAGCTAGTAATATCTGCTGACCTGCTACTGTAGCTAATGCCAGCGCTTCTGTCTCCACAGAAAGAGCAGGTTAATTGATGTATTTTTCTGGCTATAATGACCCATCAGTAGTTTTAATCTACAATGAAAAGATAGAGCATGGGGGCTTCATTATGGTGGGATTAAAGATAAATCGGTGATAAATTTATGTCCCCCTGAGAGACAGAGAGAGAGAGCGAGATAGAGTGGGAGAGAGAATCCACTAGGCCCGCAGTTCATTTCGAGATGTTTAATTAAAAAGAGAAAGGCCCCTAAAGTCCCCTAAAGCACTCCTTTCCTGACACAAAACAGCACATCTCCGCTTAACTTGTATTTCGACTGCAAAGCTAACTCATTATTGGACCCATAACTTACAGTTGCCTTGAGAGTCGATGCAGATCATTTAAAGTTAGCCTAGCCTAGGTTAGCTTAGCAGTAAGGAGGTTGGAGGACTAAAGGCATAGATAGGGAGAGAGATGTATGGGTCTCTGGGAGGTTAGGACCGCTGTCTACCTAGTCTACAGTAGCTGCCTTACCTGGCCTGTGGCTCCCACGACCATGCCTGCGCTCATGGGTGCTCCGTCGTGGGTAGTCCCAGTTCCAACCCCCGGGGAATATCCAGAGGGTGTGAGGAGGGATAGCTAGAGGGTTGACACAGGGGGGGAGTGTGTGAGGGGGCGGGGGGGAAGAGGCTCCAGTGTGCAGGACGGTGCAGTCGACTACTGTGAGTGGATTAGTGAGTACCGTGCTGGAGGTATTAGCACATTGTGTTCGAGACACACACACACACACACACACACACACACACACACACACACACACACACACACACACACACACACACACACACACGGGGATTAGCAAGACAGAAATAGAGGAGTCTTCTCAGCTGACCTAGAATCAGACCTGACTGGGACCAAGGCGTGACACACACACACATATATACACATATATATACATATATATACACACATATATACACATATATACACACATGCTTCGTCACCACCTCTACAATAGGGACGTCCCATACACCCTCCAACACACACACACACACACTTCCTCGAACAGACAAAGATGGGGCAGCAGTTATTGCACGGTCAGGTAGCTAAACTTATAACAGAGATTGAGAACATCTTTTCCGCAGTCTATGAAGGAGGAGGGTCGAATTCTCGTTCCCTTTTCATATCTCCGGGACAGATTAACTTGAGCCAACCTGTTCATCAGAAATGACAAATCCTTTCCCTGTGGATGTATGTGGTTTACGTGCGGCGGCGCATCGAAGCCCACACAGTAATCAAAGTCACTGTTTGCCAGAGAAATGTCACCCTCTTGACGTGCACAAAATGCATTCTCGTGACATGGCTCGAGGTGAAATGAGATGGAGGGGAGTAAAAGAGGAAAGGAGGAAGGACGACGGAGAAGAGAGGAGAATGAGGTATACACAGTACGTCTTATGTAGGGTAAATCCTTACCTAAAGATAGAACATCTGGCCAACTAAACCCAGCGATCCATCATCTCAGATCTCATCATCTCAGATCTCAGATCAATCTCATCATCTCAAATCTCACGGTTGTCGAGGTAATGATCTCCTCGGTGACAACCTTGAGTGTGTCCACCACCGAGATGTAGCCAAGTCGCCGGGCGATGGCCAGAGCTGTGTTACCATTCTAGAGAATGGGAGGAAGACATAAGTGTGCGTGTGTGTGTGTGTGTGTGTGTGTGTGTGTGTGTGTGTGTGTGTGTCTGTATGTGTGTGTATGTGTGTGTGTGTGTGTGTGTGTATGTGTGTGTGTTGAGATTGCTGTTCGTGCATGTGTTCTTCTTGAGCTCATCTGTGTTTTTTTCCCAGCAGTGGGTCGGTGCCACTGGAAGTCCCCCAACAGGTCCAGACAATTCCGAAAGTACACGCAAACTGTCATAAACAAACCCTTTAAAATGTTTTTTTTTTAAACGTATTCAGCATGCTACATAAACAAGTCAAGACAGATAGACTAGTGGTGACAGGGAGCAGTACCCTAACATTAGAAAACGCTCTGTGACCCACACAACCCCGGGGTTACTGTATGCCCTTCTAGCCCTGCCGTAAACAACAAGCCAATATACAGTGACACGTCACAGCCAGCAGATAGGAATTTTATCCGGGGGCTACGTTCGTTTGGCTTTGTGACCGGGTGCAGGATCAATAATGGCCTGAGGTCCAATGAGAATGCATGGATCCGGCAGGCCTGTTACGCAATCGGACTGGCGCCTGCACTCGCGGTCATCCATTTACATTGGCGTCGGGGTAAAGCCTTCAACTCAGCTTTCTACTACGCCTACCTCTCTCTCCCTGAATACATTTATTTTGAATGGAGCCATTTCCCTTGGTTAAGCCTGTGGTCTGGCACAACATAGGGAAGCAAGCAATCCCTTTGAAATGACATTGGTCTCTTGAGTTTAGGAGTTGAATAAGATAAATTAATATAGCCTATTGATGGAAGCTTGATTCGTTTTGGGGATCTCTCTCTCTCTCTCTCTCTCTCTCTCTCTCTCTCTCTCTCTCTCTCTCTCTCTCTCTCTCTCTCTCTCTCTCTCTCTCTCTCTCTCTCTCTCTCTCTCTCTCTCTCTCTCTCTCTCTCTCTCTCTCTCTCTCTCTCTCTCTCTCTCTCTCTCTCTCTCTCTCTCAAATTCAAATTCAGATTGCTTTATTGGCATGAAATAAAATTTGTAGATATTGCCAAAGCAGTATAGTGGTTGAGTATTTCAGTAAATATAGTACAATGCAAAGAGGATAATGAAATACAGTGCTTTGAATTGTAAGGATGTTTTGGGGGCTAAATTTCAAATTGGGGCCCAAATGTTTGTGTCCTTTTCTTTATAATTACAATTAAAGGGAGTTGTCTGAGTTCTGTTCTGCATGCATTACCTGGTACTTTCTATTGGATATTAGGATAATGCTGCAGAATTCTGTATTTCCATTTTCTATTGGGTTTTTCTTCCAATGCTTATACTCGTAATTACCGGCTGCACCCTAAACCTCACTTCCATATAGTGCAATGGGTGAAATTACACTATTGAATATTTTGCCCAGATTTGGATAGGAATATCTATTTTTGAGAATTGTCTTTTTACGGAGTAAAATGCTTTGCGGGCTTTTTCTTTTAGTGTATTCACTGCTAGACCAAATCCACCAGAGGCACTGATCTTTAGTCCCAGGTAGTTGTACCATTGGGAATGTTCAACCATGGTATTTCATCATTCGGGATTCGCTCTCTCGCTCTCATGCATACAGAAGCTTGTGAGATTATGGTGATAGCTGTCTTAGACACAAGACAATATAGGCTGAAACAGCACAGATAACCTTCATAGTGTAGTGGGGTTGCCCCTGGTCTTCTCATATGCTAAAGGTGAACTCACACAGATAGCGAGAGGAGATGTGAGTTTACACTTTCATTATCTCACTGTCCTTTCTCTCCCCGAGAGAGAGAGAGAGAGAGAGAGAGAGAGAGAGAGACAGAGAGACAGAGAGAGAGAGAGAGACAGAGACAGAGGTTACTCTATAGCAGTAAAATGCCATACTCAGCAGCAGGAGCTGTGCCGGAGGAGAAGGTTCTGTTGAGTGGTGGACAACAGATCATTTTACTGTAAAAACCCCCCACATGATCCTACACAGCTGTCATACGTGAATCTGAACAACGACCTTTGAGGACGGAGAAGGAGAAATGACGAACGTTTATTCAATTAAATTGAAATTAAAAAGCTTGGCTGGGTCATTTGTGTGAAATCAAAGATATGTGCGAACAAAGGAAGACTGTGACCTTTCCGATCATCGTCACTTCTCGCTACCTAACGAGCAAACGGGAACCAGGGCTGACAAAGATGAACGAGCCACAGGAGCAGGGTGCCTTTCCTACAATGGACACTGCTGTCACTGACCTTATGGAGACAGAGAGCAGAGAACGACACCGTAGCTCTACAAAGCCTCACCAGGCTGAACACACAGAGTGAGAATGGAGCTCTGTCCTATAGAGGGGTCTGGTTTAGGACACACAGGGGGGGGAAGAGGACTCTCAGGGGGGGGGGGGGAGCTGACTCGGGTGGCCTGTGACTCATGGGACATTAGGACTGATAGAAAGAGGCCCTAGTGACACATTGGGGACAGAGTGGCATACTACAGGAAACACAAGGGACAGAGGACGGGGTGACATACTACAGGGGACACAGAGGGCACATCCTCCATTCCTGACCTGACATTATTGGGGCTTTCAACGTGCTTCATGGACCAAGGGGAAAACAAAGAGAAGCTTCACACATTCAGAGTGACCTCGCTAGAAGTCGTTTGTGACTCATTGCCAGTAGGGCTGGCACAATTACCGTATAACCGTATAACTGTGTCACCCACCTTTATGAATGAAGACCTTCATGAAAATAGAATAACCGTCATAACAAGCAAGGTGTCGAAGCAAACGAGTCTTCGGGTTGCCTAGGTAACACCTCCTCCCTGCGGCAGCACACATAGAAATATAATGAATGGAACACAATGGTTGCCTGGTACTGAGATACAATAACGTCCATGGTAATGTGGAATGTTCATTCAAATGATGTTAACTGAATGTATTTTTTTTGTTGTAATGTCTGTTGAGCCCTAATTGCCAGATAAATACGTGGAGGAACACAAAACGTCCAGAATGAATACCTCACTTTCAGAACATCCAAAGCAGCATCTCTCTTTTTTGTCATCTCTCTCTTTGTCTAACAGATTATCTCAATGTGGGTACAACCAGTGCCATAACATATAATCACTGTGGGCAACGGCTGTCAAAAGCATCGGTCCTGATGGGATTGTTTATAGTCCAACAGAGGTCCCAGCATCCCCCCCCCCCCATGTCCTGATCTAGAGACCGACAGGATGTCACCATCGAGAGACGGTACGTCACCATCATCCAATCAATCCTAACTGACATCTTTCAATGAAACTACATGGACAACACAGTTGCTACAATGAAGTTGGCGGGGCGTATTGAGAAAATGTCCAGAAATAGTACCAAAAAGAGGCAAAGTAGTGCACTCCCTCCCCTCTACAGCAAAATCCACATAATAATGTTATCTGTCTATTTCTATACTCGAGTGCTTCACATAAATGTCATTTAAGTCCTCCATCCATACTGTCACCTCTGTGAACAGTTAGGCACGTGATGTGCCGGTCGACATGGCAATGCCATAAATATTTACACCTCTGTGGAACGAGGGTAACGAGCAGGCCCGTGGCGCTGCTCTGACATTTGCTGGCCTGACACCAACCCGGACCCGATCCTCTTCTCTCGTCCCTGCTTGTCAGACACCAATAGCAAGCCCCGGTGAGAAACACACACACACACACACAGGTGTGCACACAGACATATGCGCACAAATGTACACGTATACACACACACACACACACACACACACACACACACACACACACACACACACACACACCCTCCATGGGGGGCATGAATTATGGATAGAGCCAATGGGGGTGGTGAGTTGGAGGGGGAGGCTGTTATTCATCAGCCCAGAGACACTGAGGGTGAGGAGAGGAGGGGGGGTGAAGGAGGGGGAACATAGGCTCATTACATGGAGATTTGATTAACATGTACCAAATCTCCACGTAATGAGCCTATTTCTCGCCCCCCCCCTCCTCTTTCCGCGGTACCCCCTTTCCCTCCCCCGACACCCCTCCACCCTTGCGCTTTAGAAAGAGGGCTGAAGCAAAACCAAAAGGGTTTGGGGGGTGGGTCGTTCTCAAGGCGACGTCTGCAAGTCGTGGACGTGACAGGAGGTCAGAGGTCATGTGAAGGAGAGGCAGGGAGGAGACGAAGATGACAGCCAAGTGTCGAGATAGAAGGTCGCTTCAGCGTCGCTTCAGCGTCGCCATCGTCAAAAAAGGGTCAGTATTTACAGTGGGTCTTGTGGGCCGCCCACGGAGTGTGCATTGGTCTGTAGTTGTATTATGGTGATTAGAGAAACCGTTCTGGATCCTTCACAGTAGAGAACTAATGGAAATATACTCGAGGGTATATTCAGGGACATACTATGTATGGCACATACTCACTGCACGTGATCTAAAAAGCTCTGCATGGCTATGTGATCAAATCATCCAAGACACCTACAAAAGCATCCTGTGTTCACAGGAACCCCATCACATTCAGCGCGGGCCCCAGAAAACAGTGCAAATATAAAGGCCACTACAAGGAGCAGGCGTCACACGTTTCAAAGCAACGAGAGTCATGACAACTGTACCTTCTGCATCACGGTTAGCTCAAAACTGTCCCTGCCTCCATAACATGTGGAACTTACCTAAAAGAGAGGAGAGAGGAAAGATAGAGCAGGTTTAGTATAGGATATATTGACCAAGACTCTAGGGTTATGTAATGTAGGCAGTTGTGCACAGTCGTGTGCTTCTGTGTGGCCTTGTCTGAAACAGTGACATTCTGACAATTCCTCTACCGTCAATTCAATCTCAGTGCCATTGGCCAAGTCATTGAGTTGATTAAACAAATTATGTTTAGCATTACAGAAAATGGAAAAGCTCCTTCCATGAATGCAGTAATGAATTCTCAGGGGAAATGGACTGTTATAGATAGACCAGTTAGCCTGTCTCTAACCCTGAGATACTGAGGCAATATCGAGGCAATGAAACAGAACGCCCCCCCGACCACTGGATTGAACGTGCCATCTCACCATCACGGCTACCATGGGTCCCCAACACTGACTGACATCTACCAACATACCAACATACTGCTGGTCTCCAAGAGGGAGATGACTGTAACTTCGTCTTCCTCTCTATTTCGCCCTTTTCCACAGCTTTCTCTTGTTCTCTCTTCCTCTCTCTAGTGTCATCCAACATCCAACACTGGCACCAACCCAAATATCTACAGTACATGGGTCTCTAACATCTACCAACACAGTGTTGGTCTCCAAGACAGAGTTGACACTGTATTTTCATCTTCCTCGATTTCTCTCGGCTTTTCTCTCTTTATCCCCCTTTTCCCGCCGTCATTAACAAGGGAGAGATCGAGACGGACATAGAAAGAGCAAAAAAGAGCAAAAGGAACCGACTTCTTACATCATAGACAAGTCTTTATGTGTCAGTGAATGAACAGCCTTTTCCTCGTTGTGGGGTGAAGCATCACGCATTCAAACCGCCACTTCTTCAACAGAGCCTCTGTTAAACTACTGTCGGTCTGGCAACGACCTTTCATCGCCAGCACCCAGATACTTCCTCCGTTTTTAACCCCTGACGCACACACACCCACTCTCGCCGAGGGTCGGGTCCCAAGGTCCAGCGCCAGCAGTCCCCACCTTACCACCAGGGCGGCCCCTCGCTAAGGACCCTGGGACTTTTTTACTGTACGTGTGACTGCCCTCTGGTCACACGACTCCCCTGGGCTCTGTCTGACATCGGGCTCCTTTAGTGCAAAATCATGTTCCCCCATGAATCCATAGGGACTCTGCTAACCTACATGCTCACACTGTGTATCTGTGAATAACACCATGCCTAGAGCAACGACGGACCTCGGAGACAGAGATGAATAATAGGACTCAATAGAAGGAGTTGCCATTGTATCCGGGTGCGAGGGTCATTATGTTGTGTTGGAGGACTACTATTTACTGCCACAAGTATATATGGAGCGATAAATCCCAATGACATCCACACACAAATAGAATAAACCATATTGCTGAGGCAATACATGAGCACAGCATGGCAGAGCAGTTCCACTGTTGCCCTGCCTAATTCCCCGTGGTGAACAAGTCAAATCTGCAAACCCCACAAAAGAGGCCTTTGTTCTAGCGTACGCCACCGTGACCAATTAGTTAGACAGAGTTAAATGGTCGGTTCACTTGTGTCGTTGACCACAAACCAGAACACAGCAAACCTCCTCCGGTTCTGAGGGCAGAGAGGGGATGGCGCGTGCAATGTAACGATAAGAGCGTCATATAAGGACGTCGTTCATTCGGGCACGAATCACGTACCCCGACGACACCACCTTATCGTGTCACGCAGGGATAGGTTCCAGTCAACTGACCCTTAGTCCTGAGGGATTTGGGGTTAAAAAAATAAAACAATTTTAAAAAATGGAGAAAAAAAAGTTTGCCCCCCGAGAAAATGCTATCGTCTCGCTCTCACGTCTCATTCTCCACCCAGACATCTACGTCTGGGTGTGTCTGCGGCTGATTTTGGTTCTGGGATTCCAGGGGTGTGTGTAGGGGTACGAGGAAAGCATGCCAATCGGATTAGGGAGACTAGAGGTGGGCCTGGTGATGCCTGGCGCTAGATGGTGAACAGGGAGTGAATGGAAAATAGGCTCTGGGTATCTGCGAGTGCTGGGTCCCCCAGTGTGGTGAGGGACCTATTACAGCTTCACGCCTGTTTCTGTAGAGAGAGACAGAGAGGAGGTAGGGATGGAGGTAGGGGGCCAGTGATAGAGGGAGATGGAGAAGAAAGGCGAGAGAGGGGGGGATGGGTCAGAAAAAGAAAGAGAGATGAAGTGATAGATGGAAAGCTGAAAAAAAGGGATCGGGAGAGAAGGAGGAGGAAAGACAGAAAGAGAGCGAGAGCAGGCTGATTGTGTCCTGTGGATTGGCTAAAGTCAGACAGACAGCCCTGGAGAGAGGCTCCAGCCCAGAGGGACACAGCCGGAGGTGAAGGCCTGCACGGTGACACATGGTGGGGGCGTAACACTGCCCGTCAGACCGAGGGGTGGCGGGTGATCTACAACAATGTCATACTTGAGTAAAAGTAACGATAACTGAATTGAAAATGATAAAAGTAAAAGTGACCCAGTAAAAATATTACTTGAGTAATTCTAAAAGTATTCGGTTTTAAATATACCGTACTTAAGTATCAAAAGAAAATGTAATTGCTATATACCTAAGTATCAAAAGTAAAAGTATATTTATATCATTTCATAATCCATACATAAAGCAAACTAGAAGACACAATTTCCATTTTTAATTTAAAATAGCCAGGGGCACGCTCCAACTTTTAGACATAACTTACAAGCAAAGCATTTGGGTTCAGTGAGTCCGCCAGATCAGAGGCAGTAGGGATGCCCAGGGATGTTCTCTTGATACGTGTGTGAATTGGACCATTTTCCCTGTCCTGCTAAGCTTTCGAAATGTAAGTACTTTTGGGTGTCCGGGAAAATGTATGGAGTAAAAAGTACATTTATTTTGTAGTGAAGTAAAAAGTAAAAGTTGTCAAAAATATAAATAGTAAAGTCCAGATACTCCCCCAAAAAACACTTAAGTAGTATTTTAAAGTATTTTTACTTTAGCACTTTACACCACTGCACTCATCATCATTCCTTAAATAATGTCAAGGAGGATCAGAGTGGAGAGATGAAGACAAAATAAACACACTTACTCTGCATCGAGATGGGGGGATGCTATACAGACACATCTGTGATCCTCTTTCCACCCTGCTACACAGGAGAGAGATTGGCCGGGACATCACACAGAGGTTCACACAGACCTCAACACAAAGCGGTGTCTCTCCTCCACTCTGTACAGCAGTGTGTGTTGTCCCTAGCTGAGCCCCCCTCCCGACAGGCTAATGGCCTTTGAAAACAGCGGCTCACATCTTTGCAGAATAACCCCTTCGCACTGCATAGGGACGACCACAGGGGAACGACATAGGAGAGCAGCCTCCGACAGACACTCAGCACAACAACAGCAGCTCACAAAGAGGAAGATATAATATAAAATACACTACATGACCAAAAGTTTTTTTTATATTTATTTGTTTATTTTTACCCCCTTTTGTGTGGCCAAAGGTGGTATCCTATGACGGTGCCACGTTGAAAGTCACTGAGCTCTTCAGTAAGGCCATTAAACTGCCAATGTTTGTCTATGGAGATTGCATGGCTGTGCGCTTGATTTTATACACCTGTCAGCAATGGGTGTGGCTGAAATAGCCAAATCCAATCATTTGAAGGGGTGTCCACATACTTTTGTGTATCTAGCGGAGTTGACTCTATTGGAATAGAATAGAATGCAATAGAATACAATAGAAAATAAATTAAACGTAATAGAATAGATTTGGTTGCCATTCTAGTAGGCCACATATCTGGGAGTGCCCCTCTGTCCTGATCTGTCGCCTACTCCTAGTAGGCTTCTATAAAGGGCTCTACATAAAGGTTATTCAGTGATGAAGTCACACTAAGCCAAGCTGTTCTAAAGGCATGGAGGACAGGAAATGAAAGCCACTCCACAGGGAGTCTAGCCTTTGGTCATTACGAAGGTCATAGCCACTGACTACGGATTCATATTTCCCCAACAATCTACCAAGTTCCAATCCCGGGAAATCCCGGGAAAAGTTCCCATTTAAAGTGTTTAAAACCAGGACATAGTCACTATGCCAGGGTTGGGTTCTCCCCAAATAACAGGGGCTCTGCACCACCTTGTCGGCTTGGCTGTGGCACTATGTAAACAATTCAGAGCAAGTTAAACTGATATTTGGTAATGATAGAGTAACTATCTTTGATTGCCAGCGCATTTCAGCAGGAGGCAATCTCGACACAGAGCACACTCAGGGCGCACAGAGCACACTCAGGGCGCACAGAGTACACTCAGGACGCACAGAGCACACTCAGGACGCACAGAGCACACTCAGGACGCACAGAGCACACTCAGGACGCACAGAGCACACTCAGGACGCACAGAGCACACTCAGGACGCACAGAGCACACTCAGGGCGCACAGAGCACACTCAGGACGCACAGAGCACACTCAGGGCGCACAGAGCACACTCAGGGCGCACAGAGCACACTCAGGACGCACAGAGCACACTCAGGACGCACAGAGCACACTCAGGACGCACAGAGCACACTCAGGACGCACAGAGCACAATCCGAGTAGTGTTGACAAATCATTCAAACTTTTGTAACAAACACAAATCAAATGACCAACGTTACTAAGCCTGTTAGATAACCTCAGAATAAATGACAGAATGAATACCTCCTATTTTTGGCAACATTTTGTTGATGATTATGCAGGCAGCAGATCAGCTCATGAATAATGGGGAGCTGAAGAGTGGAAATAGTTTAAATATCAAGATATCTTACGGTGGACCAACTCTGTTTAAAAAATACAAATATTTCCTCTCATTCCGTTTGTTGATCACATTCTCTACCGAAGCTCTCATATGGGCAGCATGTACGAGACAGTGCAGAGAAGTGGTGGGAAATGTTAGATTGCGGTATTTTAACATGCATAGGCGAGGGATTTGCTTTGACAATGCAACCTATGGATTACAGAATAAAGTTAGGAATTGTCAAGTGGCAGGAGTCAGGATTTGGGGTTTCAATAGGATTAGGACTGGATTGGAAAACAGCCTAGGCTCTGGGACAGGAGAAGATATAATTGGTAACAGACTTCATGCACACTCAGGGCGCACAGAGCACACTCATAAGGACAAAGTGAAAACAGATTTTTTGACATTTTTGCAGATTTGTTAAATATTTTAAAAAACATAAATACGTTATTTACATAGGTATTCAGACCCTTTGCTATGAGGCTTGTAATTGAGCTCAGGTGCATCCTGTTTCCATTGATCATCCTTGAGATGTTTCTACAATTTGATTGGAGTCCACCTGTGGTAAATTAAATTGATTGGACATGATTTGGAAAGGCACACACCTGTCTATATAAGGTCCCACAGATGACAGTGCATGTCAGAGCAAAAACCAAGCCATGAGGTTGAAGGAATTGTCCGTAGAGCTCTGAGACAGGATTATGTTGGGGTACAGATCTGGGGAAGGGAACCAAAAAATGTCTGCAGCATTAAAAGTCCCCAAGAACACAGTGGCCTCCATCATTCGTAAATGGAAGAAGATTGGAACCACTAAGACTCTTTCTAGAGCTAGCCACCCGGCCAAACTGAGCAATCGGGAGAGAAGAGTCTTGGTCAGGATGGTGACCAAGAACCCGATGGTCACTCTAACAGAGCTCCAAAGTTCCTCTGTGGAGATAGGAGAACTTTCCAGAATAACAACCGTCTCTGCAGCACTCAACCAATCAGGCCTTTATGGTAGTGGCCAGATGGAAGCCACTACTCATTAAAAGGCACATGACAGTGCGCTTGGAGTTTGCCAAAAGGCACCTAATGGACTCTCAGACCATGAGAAACAAGATTCTCTGGTCTGATGAAACAAAGTTTGAACTCTTTGGACTGAATGCCAAGCATTACATCTGGAGGAAACCTGGCACCATCCCGGCACCATCCCATTACGGTGAAGCATGGTGGTAGCAGCATCATGCTGGGGGGATGTTTTTCAGCGGCAGGGATTGGGAGACTAGTTAGGATCAAGGGTGAGATGAACGGAGCAAAGTACAGAGAGATCCCTGATGAAAACCTGCTCCAGAGTGCTCAGGACCTCAGACTGGGGTGAAGGTTCACCTTCCAACAGGACAACGAGCCTAAGCACACAGCCAAAAGGGACAAGTCTCTGTATGTCCTTGAGTGGCCCAGCCAGAGCCTGGACTTGAACCTGATCAAATATCTCTGGAGGGACCTGAAAATAGCTGTGCAGCAACACTCCCCATCCAACTTGACATAGATCTGCAGAGAAAAATGGGAGAAACTCCCATTTACATTTACATTTAAGTCATTTAGCAGACGCTCTTATCCAGAGCGACTTACAAATTGGTGCATTCACCTTATGACATCCAGTGGAGCAGCCACTTTACAATACTCCCCAAATACAGGCGTGCCAAGCTTGTAGAGACATACCCAAGAAGACTCGAAACCGTAATCGCTGTCAACGGTGCTTCAACAAAGGGTCTGAATACTTATGCAAATGTGATATTTCCATTTTTTTATTTAGTTGCAAACATTTCTAAAAGCTTGTTATTGCTTTGTCATTTTGGGGTATTACGTATAGATTGGTGAGGAAAAATATATTTTTAATACATTTTAGAATAAGGCTGTAACGTATCAAAATGTGGGAAAAGTCAATGGGTCTGAATACTTCCCGAACTGCACTGTAGGCCTATCAAATTTGTGCCTGTCTGAAGATTCACAATGGCAGCTCAAAGAGGCACACATTCTTTTACAGCCTAAAGGCCTACTGTAGGGGTTTCCTGTAGCGTTTATTAACTGTCATTTATCCGGGCGCTTTCTGAATTTACTGGTTACTTTGTGTAAAGTAAATACAATAGGCTAAAGGCTTCCATGACAACCTGGTCGGATAATGTGCTATTATATGTGTCGCTAATCTGATGCTGCACATGTTATTAAGGGCCTGCATTAGTGCTGACATTGGGGAATAAAAATAAATGTCCCTGGTCTTGTCATTTTTTTGGGGGGGTGTGAAGAGGGGATCCCGGATACCCATGGTAATCCCTACCACTGACTAATACTGCCACGGTGGAGCACAGGACCCATACTCATAAAGCGTCTCAGAGTGGGAGTGCTGATCTAGGACCAGCTTTGCATTTTAGATTGTAATGAATGAATAGGGGGGGGGGCGGGGGGGGTGATTATACTGTAGATCATCACTCCTACTGAGTCAGGCCTAAGTGCTGCTTACACAATGTACATAGTTCACTGAACTGCATGGGTGCAACCAGGCACAGTGCAACCAGGCAGAGTGCAACCAGGCACAGTGCAACCAGGCACAGTCAACCAGGCACAGTGCAACCAGGCAGAGTGCAACCAGGCACAGTGCAACCAGGCACAGTCAACCAGGCACAGTGCAACCAGGCACAGTCAACCAGGCACAGTGCAACCAGGCACAGTCAACCAGGCATAGTCAACCAGGCACAGTCAACCAGGCACAGTGCAACCAGGCACAGTGCAACCAGGCAGAGTGCAACCAGGCACAGTGCAACCAGGCACAGTCAACCAGGCAGAGTGCAACCAGGCAGAGTGCAACCAGGCAGAGTGCAACCAGGCAGAGTGCAACCAGGCACAGTCAACCAGGCAGAGTGCAACCAGGCACAGTGCAACCAGGCAGAGTGCAACCAGGCACAGTCAACCAGGCAGAGTGCAACCAGGCACAGTGCAACCAGGCACAGTGCAACCAGGCAGAGTGCAACCAGGCACAGTCAACCAGGCACAGTGCAACCAGGCACAGTGCAACCAGGCACAGTGCAACCAGGCAGAGTGCAACCAGGCAGAGTGCAACCAGGCACAGTCAACCAGGCAGAGTGCAACCAGGCACAGTCAACCAGGCAGAGTGCAACCAGGCAGAGTGCAACCAGGCAGAGTGCAACCAGGCACAGTGCAACCAGGCACAGTCAACCAGGCACAGTGCAACCAGGCACAGTGCAACCAGGCACAGTCAACCAGGCACAGTGCAACCAGGCACAGTCAACCAGGCACAGTGCAACCAGGCACAGTGCAACCAGGCACAGTGCAACCAGGCACAGTCAACCAGGCACAGTGCAACCAGGCACAGTCAACCAGGCACAGTGCAACCAGGCACAGTGCAACCAGGCACAGTCAACCAGGCACAGTGCAACCAGGCACAGTCAACCAGGCACAGTCAACCAGGCACAGTGCAACCAGGCACAGTCAACCAGGCACAGTCAACCAGGCACAGTCAACCAGGCACTGTCAACCAGGCACAGTGCAACCAGGCACAGTGCAACCAGGCACAGTGCAATCAGGCACAGTGCAACCAGGCACAGTGCAACCAGGCACAGTCAACCAGGCACAGTGCAACCAGGCACAGTGCAACCAGGCACAGTGCAACCAGGCATATTATTTGCTACCAGTCTGTACATTGGAGAGTGTGGTGGTCTTTTGAGGACATGTTGAAGGGAGAAATGTATTCTGGCTGCTGTCACTCAAACAAGCAGGGCTCAAGCGGCTGTAAGTAGACCCACTGTGATTGGTGTTGGGGAGGAATGCGTGTGATTGTCAATGTCACCTCCGTCCATTTCCTAGACATGCAGGGCAATCAAAAACATCAGATTCTATCAATGAGGGCTATCAGATTGTTCTTTCTCGGTTATAAGGAATGTCAGTTCAATCCCGATATGACGTTATATCGAAAAACAGAACTTTAACAGGCATGAGAGATTAAGTCCTTTCTGATTGGACAGATGGTTTGTTAGTGGGGTGCCATGTGTGAGAACTGCAACATGCTGGGTAACTGTTGCTATTGGTTAGATCGGAACTATGTCAGCCCTGGGGACGTCAATGAGTTCCCACCATTGGATGAAAAGTTATCAATCCCTCCCCCGTTTCACAGTACTGAGCAGCCATATGTTCTCACAGCTGTCAATCACATTCTCACATTCCATCCTCACAGAAGGAGAAATGATTTAACCAAATGTCTCCATCTCAGTTGAGAGCTGCTCTGCACATCACATGTTGAAGCATTACTGGGAAGAACTGGGAGATGAACAGGAGGAGAAAAATGTCACCAAGGCCATCTGTGCACTAATAGGCGGGGGAAGACAGTGGGGAAGACAGTGGGGGAAGACAGAGGCAGAGAGAGAGAAAAAAAGAGGGAGATCGAGAGAGAGAGAGAGAGAGAGAGAGACCCTGTGATGTATCAGAGGTCATTGACCTTAAAATGACAGTGGAGACCGCGGCGTGAACCGTGAAGAGTGTGAGTACAAATACATCTTGGCTGGTTAGAGGTCTCGTCATCGTCTGAGTGCCCCTCTGCCAATTAGGGAAGAAAAGAGAGTGAGAACTATAGAGTTGTGGCAGAACAGAGACAGAGATGTGTGTCGAAATAGAAATAGAGCGTGAGAGAAAGAGAGAAAAACACAAATTCATTACTGGCGTAGAGAAGGAAGTGTGTTAAACGTGCTCTCATCCTACCCTGGCTGTGCTCTCATCCTACCCTGGCTGTGCTCTCATCCTACCCTGGCTGTGCTCTCATCCTACCCTGGCTGTGCTCTCTCCTTGTCTACAGATCAAACAGTGGGCGTACGACCTGATTTGGGGTGGAGGCTGCTAGCTACCGATGTCAACGCTCCGCTGAAAATGAAGACCACCTCCCTTATTCCTCCCCTACCCTCTTCCACTCTGTCTTCACACCTTCTTCAACTTGACTGGGCTAAAATGCAACCCCCCACACTCCTACCCATCCTCACCTCCACGCCTCTACCCTGTCTTTCCTTTGTTCCTTATGCCTTCCATCCCACCTATAACACAGTTTAGCCCACACACCATAGGCCTACATCAAGCCCTAGTGATAATTCACCCAAACTGACTTAGAAATCAATAAATATTCCATTTATACAATATTGTCCAAATCAGTCACAACTCCAATCAGGTCCCCCAGTCAAGTCAAGCTACCTACTCATAAATATTCCTCACAGATCCATACACAAGAATGGTATTCCATTTCATTAAAAAAATAAATAATAATAAAGTACATTGTCAGTGTAGCCCACTAAACTTTTGTCACTCAATAGTATTGTATTAACAATCTCAACACCCAATATCCCTTTAATTGTAGAGCAAGTTATTGCTTTTTACTCAATAGCTGTTGAATAAAACAGCCAATGAAAAAGGTTTGTTTTCTGAGGAAGTCAATTCAGACTTACTTTACCTCTCCCCTGCCATACACCCCACCTCACCTCTCCCCTGCCACACACCCCACCTCACCTCTCCCCTGCCATACACCCCACCTCACCTCTCCCCTGCCATACACCCCACCTCACCTCTCCCCTGCCATACCCCCACCTCACCTCTCCCCTGCCACACACCCCACCTCACCTCTCCCCTGCCATACACCCCACCTCACCTCTCCCCTGCCACACCCCCACCTCACCTCTCCCCTGCCATACACCCCACCTCACCTCTCCCTGCCACACACCCCACCTCACCTCTCCCCTGCCACACACCCCACCTCACCTCTCCCCTGCCATACACCCCACCTCACCTCTCCCCTGCTACACACCCCCACCTCACCTCTCCCCTGCCACACACCCCACCTCACCTCTCCCCTGCCACACACCCCACCTCACCTCTCCCCTGCCATACACCCCACCTCACCTCTCCCCTGCCATACACCCCACCTCACCTCTCCCTGCCATACACCCCACCTCACCTCTCCCCTGCCACACACCCCACCTCACCTCTCCCCTGCCATACACCCCACCTCACCTCTCCCCTGCCATACACCCCACCTCACCTCTCCCCTGCCATACACCCCACCTCACCTCTCCCCTGCTATACACCCCACCTCACCTCTCCCCTGCCACACACCCCACTTCACCTCTCCCCTGCCATACACCCCACCTCACCTCTCCCCTGCTATACACCCCACCTCTTCTCTCCCCTGCCATACACCCCACCTCACCTCTCCCCTGCTATACACCCCACCTCACCTCTCCCCTGCCATACACCCCACCTCACCTCTCCCCTGCTATACACCCCACCTCACCTCTCCCTGCCATACACCCCACCTCACCTCTCCCCTGCTATACACCCCACCTCACCTCTCCCCTGCCATACACCCCACCTCACCTCTCCCCTGCTATACACCCCACCTCTTCTCTCCCCTGCCATACACCCCACCTCACCTCTCCCTGCTATACACCCCACCTCACCTCTCCCCTGCCATACACCCCACCTCACCTCTCCCCTGCTATACACCCCACCTCACCTCTCCCCTGCCATACACCCCACCTCACCTCTCCCCTGCTATACACCCCACCTCACCTCTCCCCTGCCATACACCCCACCTCACCTCTCCCCTGCCATACACCCCACCTCACCTCTCCCCTGCCATACACCCCACCTCACCTCTCCCCTGCCATACACCCCACCTCACCTCTCTCCCCTGCCATACACCCCACCTCACCTCTCCCCTGCCATACACCCCGCCTCACCTCTCCCCTGCCATACACCCCGCCTCACCTCTCCCCTGCCATACACCCCACCTCACCTCTCCCCTGCCATACACCCCACCTCACCTCTCCCCTGCCACACACCCCACCTCACCTCTCCCCTGCTATACACACCACCTCACCTCTCCCCTGCCACTCACCCCACCTCACCTCTCCCCTGCTATACACCCCACCTCACCTCTCCCCTGCCATACACCCCACCTCACCTCTCCCCTGCTATACACCCCACCTCACCTCCCCTGCCATACACCCCACCTCACCTCTCCCCTGCCATACACCCCACCTCACCTCTCCCCTGCCATACACCCCACCTCACCTCTCCCCTGCTATACGCCCCACCTCACCTCTCCCCTGCCATACACCCCACCTCACCTCTCCCCTGCTATACACCCCACCTCACCTCTCCCTGCCATACACCCCACCTCACCTCTCCCCTGCCACTCACCCCACCTCACCTCTCCTCTGCCATACACCCCACCTCACCTCTCCCCTGCTATACACCCCACCTCACCTCTCCCCTGCCATACACCCCACCTCACCTCTCCCCTGCTATACACCCCACCTCACCTCTCCCCTGCCATACACCCCACCTCACCTCTCCCCTGCCATACACCCCACCTCTCCCCTGCCATACACCCCACCTCACCTCTCCCCTGACATGCCCTCACAGTCCTGTCCTGATCTCATTTTAAATACGGCACGTCCATAATCCGAGCCGGGAATTCCAATTTTCCAAGGAACACTGGAGAGGCTCCAGTAATTCCTTCTGTGGAGTAATGAGAGGGATAGGATGGATATATGACCTGGTGCCATATCAACAGGCCAGACCAGCTTTATGACCCACACTAAATCCCTCCACAAGATATGTAGGGATCGATCAAAACAGTGGCCTTGGAATTTCATTAAATATAGGTCTACGAGATCTATACAATAGGTACATCTTCGGGTCTACTCGAGTCTGTGAATGCATCTGTGCAGTCGTAGCCCTGAGGATGTTCTGTAATGGAATAATATGAGCTGGAAAGGGAGAGAGAGGCACACTCTCACACACACACACACACACACACACACACACACACACACACACACACACACACACACACACACACACACTGTGTGTTATCCAACTGTGTGTTACAAGCACGAGGAGAAATGGCAAACAGCAGACCACCTAATGGCTCTGTTTTTAAAAGAACAAATGATCGTTCATTTCATCTATTTGAAGATGAAACAATTAGGATTTATTTCGCCCGTCTTTCATTTTCCCCGTTGAATGTCTGGATGGAGGTTTGTCTGAACACTGATCATATAAATAAGGTCAGAATTTGGGGAAGGTTAGCTGATCCTAGATCTGTAACTACGCTGAGTGTTTTGCAATGGCTCCGAGGAGATTGTTGATCATTTAATATGGAAAAGGGAAAGCCTCTGAATCATTCAGGAGAATGGAATCCCACTCTGGAAAACGCTCTCCTTAAATTGTACCAATACCCATGAAGCTCAGTGAGAGAATATAGACAGAGAGAGAGAGCGCTCAATGCATCCCAAAAAAAATCCGTATTGGCCCATCACACAATGGAGAGTGGGGAACCAGAATTGAGTTACTGTATGATGGCACTCTTGTGCATTTCTCTATTCCGTTTTCCGCAGTGGTGACACCATATATCTCAATAATGGCCAGGGAACAGCGGATAAAACCTGGGTGATATGCTTTAGGGCACACACACAGAGAGAAAAACACACACACACAGCCCGGCACTGTAAGTCATTTTGGATGTATACACCCACGCATGAGGGTGAGTTACAACCCAGTGAGTCGGGCTTCGACTGCAGTCTAATGTCGCCTGCCCTGTTCTGTTCTATTGGGAGCTCCTCCAGAGTACTCAGTCCCATAGAGGCATACTTTATTTACCAGGAAATGAGGGCCAGGCAAATAAAGAAAACCCGCTTACACTCGGCTATTCAGCTGAAATTACACCCACACACTTAGATCCGGTCGAGTTAACGGGATTAGGGTCGTCACCGTACTCCGAGGTGTCGTGGCACGGGAACAAAACATGAAGCGGACTAAATGTCCTGAGGAAAACAGTCCTAATGTTGGAAAAAAGCAGTCTTGTGTTGTCACCCAGAATCTCATGTTTCGTAGCAGACAATATTTGACATGCAGTTATTTTTTTAAAGGACCAAAGAGTTTAGTCTGCTTTGTGTTTTCCTTTTTTTGCCAAGGACAATCAGGTATTGTGGTATCGTGACAACCTTAAATGGGATTGTATGTGCTTTCAGGATTAGGATTTTAAGGCACACGCACACACGCACGCACGCACGCACACACACACACACACACACACACACACAAACACACACACACTACTATTTCAAGATGTAATTGTGCTGTAGTGATGTCCTGAGGAGGTGCGTGTGTGTGTGTGTGTGTGTGTGTGTGCTGTGAGTCAGAGGTTGAAGCAACAACATTAAGTAAACTCTTCATGATCTCATGTCCAATTACAGGTAACATGTACATGTTTTATTTCATCTCACGATGCTACTGTAAGCAATCTAAATCAACTCAGTTTCCAGCTCAAGGCTTTAAGACAGAGAACAGCACTGGGGGGAGATATACCAAATTAAATTATATTTGAATCGAGCTATTTGACTCATATCACTGATTGCTTTTCTCCACGTGAACAGGTTCTTTCCAAAACCCTGTACCTACCATTTTTATTCACATTTGTGTTTTTTACTCAGGGATTTTTAGATGTGTATGAAAATGTGTTTATTTTAGCACTGCTTAGATCCCTGCGCCACGCAGTTCACAATTCTCTAGCAAGCAGGGAGAGTACTTGACCATACTTTGGAAACGGCGCATTATTTTTTTTATTCTTTTGTTTTAAGCCTAACCCTAACCTTAAGACCTCATAGACTGGAGACACGAGCTCAAAACAGAGGGATAAACATGTGAAGAAAAAGATCATGCGAATGGGAAGAGAAGGCGGGAAGATAATGCGAATGGGAAGAGAAGGCGGGAAGATAATGCGAATGGGAAGAGAAGGCGGGAAGATAATGCGAATGGGAAGAGAGGGCGGGAAGATAATGCGAATGGGAAGAGAGGGCGGGAAGATAATGCGAATGGGAAGAGAAGGCGGGAAGATAATGCGAATGGGAAGAGAGGGCGGGAAGATAATGTGAATGGGAAGAGAAGGTGGGAAGATAATGCGAATGGGAAGAGAGGGCGGGAAGACAATGCGAAGAGAAGGCGGGAAGATAATGCGAATGGGAAGAGAGGGCTGGAAGATAATGCGAATGGGAAGAGAAGGCGGGAAGATAATGCGAATGGGAAGAGAAGGCGGTAAGATAATGCGAATGGGAATAGATGGCGGGAAGATAATGCGAACGGGAAGAGAAGGCGGGAAGATAATGCGAATGGGAAGAGAGGGCGGGAAGATAATGCAAGAGGCGGATTGAGAAAGGGAGTGGAACACGACCGAGAAATAAAGCAATACAGAAGTAGCAACAGGGAAACGGATGGGGAATGATAATAGAATTACAGAGAGAGAGAGAGAGAGAGAGAGAGAGAGAGAGAGAGAGAGAGAGAGACAGAGACAGAGACAGAGAGAGAGAGAGAGAGAGAGAGAGAGAACAATACACACATATTAACGTTACACATTAATCCCCCACACAAACACAAAGACACACACACCTACTGTATGCACACATACACATGAACACACACATGAACATTCACAGAAAATAAACATGCACCCACGCACACAGACATGTGCGCACACACAAAACACACTACCAACCCTCTGAAAACATCTTCGTCAGAGCTTCATTTAAGCTTCATAAGAGGGGAACCAAATCATCTCAAC
Organism: Oncorhynchus nerka; assembly: GCF_034236695.1. NCBI lineage: Eukaryota > Metazoa > Chordata > Actinopteri > Salmoniformes > Salmonidae > Oncorhynchus > Oncorhynchus nerka. The sequence continues at coordinate 35,534,222 of NC_088407.1, read as the reverse complement.
CAAATCGTGTTCACCTTCGAGGACACAAACAGGTCCCAGCACTCTTGCAGTCCTCAGCATTTTGACCAGTACCTCCCAGTAGCTTCGGTCCAAAACACCAAACGTCACCTGAACCAGAGAACCGCAAATTGATCTGGAGCAGCACCCCTGGTTCCCCAGGCATTACTAATGGATAGATCCCCTTCATCCATAATTAACGCTGACTGGTCACACTGTCAGCATCACAGTCAGGAGGAAGGCAAAGCGCTCATTAGAGGTCAATGTAAGTAAGCACTTCCATATTTAGTCTTGCTAGTAGCTACGGCACACAAGTGTCGCTTTTATGGATGAGTTCAAAATGGCACCCTATTCCCTATATCGTGCACTTGTTTTGACCCTATGGGCCCTGGGTCAAAATACTGAGTCATTTGGGATGCAGCCTCTGTCAACACTTTATTCATTCTTACTGGGAAATATTTATTGAGGTGAAATTGACGCCAATCTCTGCTGTACATTATTCCCAGTCCCATTGATACCCCGTAACCATTACATATTTAGCCAATAAGCTAGTGAGCTGCCAAACACGCGTCACAGGCGTACACTTATCAACGTGCAGCAGCACAGCTTTTTGTGTCCACAATCACAGAGTTGGAGAGCAAAGCTAGCTGATGAAGCAGCAATTTAAAAACAACGCTGTCCCACTCCCCTCAGTGATAGGCTGTTATGATGGGCTCGGTCACTGGGTACTCTATGGAGCAGAGAGATTGATGGTCTTTATTATACTTCGAGACCTCTCGTAAACCACACTTCCTGGCAGCCTCCACCAACACCTCCCCCCTCCCGCGGCCTCGCGCAGCAGACAGGGAGTAAACAGAGCGGAGACCCTCCCCACCTGACGGCTCACACTCTCTCTCGCTCTCATTCTCTTCATTATATCTTCACCTATTTTCTTGTCTGTCTGCGTGTCTGTCTGCGTGTTTCTCTTGGCACGTTGGTTCTTCTTACCTTTTCTTCACTCTCTCTTTCTCTGCCTCTCTCCCTTTGTCCCCTCTCTCTGTCAATAGACGGTAGTATCCCTCTTGCTGGGCTAGAGGTGCGAGGGATGTTTGCGGCTAGATAAGAGAGGGAGAGAAGGAGAGCAGGGCGGGGCAGAGTGCTAATGCTAGATCCTCTCATTTGATTGAACAAGAGATTATTCCAGACAAACAGATGAGCGCACACACACACACACACTCTCTCACATTGCCTAAAATGTCTTCCAAAAATGTTTCTTTCCCACTAGACATATTGGTCTCTAGGTATCCGTTTACTGTATATAATGAAATTCCCTCCTTTATTTCTCTCTCACCAATCCGTCTTCCCTTCTCTCCGTCTCCAATCAAGGCAGGACCACATCCACTGAGGGAATTATAGCTTTCCAGGGATCGGCCCCGCCCTGCCTAGCAGCGGCAACAATGCCAGTCTGCCTCCGACACCACAGAGAGAAGAAATCATGTTGCTTTGCTTTGCTTGAGTTCAATTTACTTTAAGGTACGTACTGTTAATTGTTAAAGCGTGGTAATTTCAATTATTGGTCAGCGTCTGTACTGACCATGTTTGTGTACGTCTGTTGAGGTAAGGAGAATGTGAATCTACATAAATGGGAATCTTGGAAACAGGACCCCAATCAGCAAAACAATGACCACTATAATGTACTAATTGCACTTCGAAACTGGCCTTTGTAGAGTATATGACATGCCATTAGCAAAGGGACCTTTGTGGCATTATGGTTCATGGTTGCCATGGTGACGCCTGAGTGCCATTGCTGTCGCCCATCTGTGTTTTTGTCGCCCGGAGGTTCTGAAGAGAGCCCGCGTGGGAGGGTCAATGGAGCAACACACGCAAACATTCACACACACACACACACACACACACACACACACACACTATTTCAAGATGTAATTGTGCTGTAGTGATGTCCTGAGGAGGTGCGTGTGTGTGTGTGTGTGTGTGTGTGTGTGTGTGTGTGTGTGTGTGTGTGTGTGTGAGAGCAGCTGTTGAGCTGATGCCATCGTCTCATCAATGTAAGTCTGGAGTCAAAGCTCCCAACTCCTAACCCTGCTTCAGCTATCAGGCTTTCGACCGAGGGGACACAACAAGAGACAACCCTAACAGGAAGTCACTAGTCTTGCATTGCCATACCTCCAAAACCACGTCGCTCTCATGCCTCCCTTGGCGTCTGGATAATTTCGTATTGCAAAAACGGTTCGGATGGTCCGATGGGAGCATTTCAAGAACACTCCCCCCAAATGTCTAGCTAGCTTGCAACATTGCAAAAAATTGGAAGAAACCCTGTAGGAAAAAGGGAGTTCTGTTTTGCCTGAAGTGTGCTGTATACACCAAATAGATTTCCCAGCCACCCTCACGCACTGTTGTACCTACGACACTAATCTCGTGAGCACTATTGGAGCTCCGCACAACCAAGGCATTTGATTGGTTTGACATGTTGCGAGGCGTCACTGGTTTACACCGGGTCCCCACTACTCTTTAACTATTTTTTTCTGCGATGAGCTTCCCAAGGCTTCCCGTTTTCGTTTCTCGACGAGGCTACTGAGTCACGAACACACACACACACGTGTACGCGGGGGGGCCCGTTACGGGCCAATGGAGCATAATCATATTGTATTGCTCTTTACAATGGAGGCAGTACGGTTGTAAAGTTGCAGACTACGGAACACAGAGAGCATGTAGAGACGTAAAGGAAACCATCACTTTCTCTTCACTGCTTTTAACCGGTGAGGATGAGCGGTGAACGAGAAGGCCAGTTAGTTCTGTGAGGCTCATCCTCCGTGTATCACGCCGACAAATTGTCCGGAGAGTTATTCCTCTGAAAAACAAAGCGGACACTCAAGCGACCCAGCAATTCTACGAGGGCAGTCGCTGCGCCAACTCTGCGATACAGTGCCTTGCAAAAGTATTCATCCCCATTGGCATTTTTCCTATTTTGTTGTATTACAACCTGGAATTCATTTGGGGGGGATTTCATGTAATGGACATACACAAAATAGTCCAAATTGGTGAAGAAAAAATGTAAAATAATTAAAAACAGAAAAGTGGTGTATGTATATGTATTCACCTCCTTTGCTATGAAGCCCCTAAATAAGATCTGGTGCAACCAATTACCTTCAGAAGTCACATAATCAGTTAAATAAAGTCCACCTGTGTGCAATCTAAGCGTCACATGATCTGTCACATGATCTCAGTATATATACGCCTGTTCTGAAAGGCCCCAGAGTCTGCAACACCACTAAGCAAGGGGCACCACCAAGCAAGCGGCACCATGAAGACCAAGGAGTTCTCCAAACAGCTTCTATCTCAAGGCCATCAGACTGCTAAACAGCAATTACTGACTCAGAGAGGCTGCTGCCTACTTTGGGACCAAATCACTAGTCACTTTAAACAATGCACTCTAAATAATGCCACTTTAATAATGTTTACATATCTTACATTACTCATATCACATGTATATACTCTATTTTATTCCATCCACTGCACCTTGCCTATGCCATCTATATACTTACATGTGCATATTCTCATTCACCCCTTTAGATTTGTGTGTATTAGGTAGTTGTTGGGGAATTGTCAGATTACTTGTTAGATATTACTGCACTGTTGGGACTAGAAGCACAAGCATTTCACTACACTCGCATTAACATCTGCTAACCATGTGTATGTGACAAATAACATTTGATTTGATTTGATTTTGGGTTATAAAATAATATCAGAAACTTTGAACATTCCACGGAGCACCATTAAATCCATTATAAAAAATGTTTTAAGAATATGGCACCACAACAAACCTGCCAAGAGTGGGTCGTCCACCAAAACTCATGGACCAGGTAAGGAGGGCATTTAATCAGAGAGGTAACAAAGAGACCAAAGATAACCCTGAAGGAGCTGCAAAGCTCCACAGCGAAGATTGGGGTAAGCCGTACATTCCACAGAGCTGGGCTTTACGGAAGAATGGACAGAAAAAAGCCATTGCTTAAAGAATAAAAATAAGCAAACACATTTGGTGTTCGCTAAGAGGCATGTGGGAGACTCCCAAAACATATGGAAGAAGGTACTCTGGTCAAATGAGACTAAAATATAGCTTTTTTTGCCATCAAGGAAAACGCAATGTCTGGCGCAAAGCCAACAACTCTCTGAATCACCCTGAAGCACAGTGAAGCATGGTGGTGGCAGCATCATGCTGTGGGGATGTTTTTCATCAGCAGGGACTGGGAAACTGGTCAGAATTGAAGGAATGATGGATGGCGCAAAATACAGGGAAATTATTGAGGGAAACCTGTTTCAGTCTTCCAGAGATTTGAGACGGGGACGGAGGTTCACCTTCCAGCAGGACAATGACCCTAAGCATACTGCTAAAGCAACGCTCGAGTGGTTTAAGGGGAAACATTTAAATGTCTTGGAATGGCCTAGTCAATACACAGACGTCAATTCAATTGAGAATCTGTGGTATGACTTAAAGATTGCTGTACACCAGCGGAACCCATCCAACTTGAAGGAGCTGGAGCAGTTTGGCCTTGAAGAATGGGAAAACATCCAAGTGGATAGATGTGCCAAGCTTATAGAGACAAGAGACTTGCAGCTGTAATTGCTTCAAAAGGTGGCTCTACAAAGTATTGATTTGGGGGGGAATGAATAGTTATGCTCGCTCAAGTTTTTCTGTTTTTTTTGTCTGATTTCTTGTGTGTTTCACAATAAACAAATATTTTGCATCTTCAAAGTGGTAGGCATGTTGTGTAAATCAAATGATCTATTTTAATTCCAGGTTGTAAGGCAACAAAATAGAGAAAATGCCAAGAGGGTGAATACTTTCGCAAGCCACTGTATCTCACTTTCCAATTTCCAACCACTGGGGAGTCCATATTTATTATGATTGGCTTTGTATCTGGTGACATCTTTGTTGTTCTTTGTTTATATTAGATTCAAATCTAATAGAAAGGGCTGTGAGTTTTTCTTGTGAACGTTCCAGGTCAGTTCACATGGTCAGGAAAAACTCAGGGCCCTATTTCATAAGATACTTGCTTTAAGTGAGATATCTGAGGAAGATTACCTCCCACTAGCTCTCAGATAGAATTCACAGCAGCTGTTAACACTGCTTTAATAGTGATGATGCCCCGAGGCGACGTCTGCTAATGGCTCCATGCACCTGGATAGCTGGTGACACTGAGCCAATCAGGTAGCTAATTGGACTTTATTATTAATATCATTCATTTCTACCCTCAGATCTTAGTTATGTTGTTTAGGATGAGATTTTGAAGATAAATGATATCTTCAGTAGATGTATTAGCTATGTTTACTTAATTATGAATTGACAAGTCGATCAGAGGGAGTCGGGGGTAACAGAGTGATATCGACTGGAGATCACAGTGTTGACTGGCTACCCTCTTGAAAACAAACACATTCATTTTCTAACCATAATCCTGATATTAAAAGGAGCATATGAGTGTCTGTTTATAGACACAGGGACGAACAGCGTTGTTTCTTTCCACTGACACAATCCACAGATACAGCAGTACAGGAGTAGGAGAGCAGGGCAGCAGCCAGACCCTGAGCTCACACTGTACTCATCAGAAAAGGACACCGACCTTCATCAGCGTGTGTGTGCGTGTGCGTGTGTGTGTGTGTGTGTGTGTGTGTGTGCTATTGTACAGTTCCCAGGGCCTTTAGGCCAGCAAGGGTATTTCAAAGACAGGAAATCAATCAGAAGGTAAAGCTGTAATTGGAGAAATGAAAAGTTGAGATTAGAGTACTGTACTTCAAAGGCATCGACACAGGAGAGCCAAGAACTCACTATGCTAAACAACTGTGGTGACTTTGATGTCAACTTCCGATAGGTACCGCTGGGAGGGAGGGAGGGAGGGAGAAGGAGGAGGAGGAGATGGAGGGACAGAGGGGGGGAGGGGATGTATCAATAATTTAAACATTGATTCCTAATCCCCCAACTGCCCGAGTTCCACAGAGAAGGGAAAAAATCTGGAACCAAATGTTTTACATTCAGCTTTAACGTGATTCCACCACCACCAACCATTTAAACTCTACATAAAATCCATGTAGCTCCTTTAAAAAGGGCTACATCTAAATCTGATTTGGCTTTTCTCCCCCTCCGGTCCATCCTCTAGCCTGTGGGTGTGAGCCTGAGCTACGGCAGAGACGGAGAGAGAGATAGGGAGAGCAAGAGAGAGTTTGTGTCAGTAAGAGATAGAGAGAGAGATAGAGATACCAATGTAGGATCTTAATCTGATCACGCCTATGCAGGAAATGCAATGCAGACTTGATTTGCCGTAACGAAAAATGTATCAACCCCTTCTAAAAATGTCCATTAATATAATCCACATAATAATTCCCACTTCTTGCTGCTGCAGGAATATTTTCCTGCTGTAGCAAACTGGCTCAAATGAAGATCCTACATCTGTAGAGAGCGAGAGAGAGAGAGAGAGCGAGAGAGAGAGAGAGAGAGAGAGAGAGAGAGAGAGAGAGAGAGAGAGAGAGAGAGAGAGAGAGAGAGAGAGAGAGAGAGAGAGAGAGAGGGAGAGAGAGAGAGCGAGAGAGAGAGAGAGCGAGAGAGAGAGAGAGAGAGAGAGAGCGAGAGAGAGAGAGAGAGAGAGCGAGAGAGAGAGAGAGAGAGAGAGAGCGAGAGAGAGCGAGAGAGAGAGAGAGAGAGAGAGAGAGAGACCATTCCTCTTTAATAAACCAACTAATGGGTGAAAGATAGTAGGGAGGAGCTCACATTGACATAGCCATAAGGAAGAGAGAAGATGCTAATACAGTTTTTCTCAATTGCTAAAACAATTTCTGAAACGTTGCTCCATTTCCTGAAAACATTAAAGACAAAACCTCATCTTCAAGCACTACTCTTCAAGCACTACTTGCAAAAATGAAACATTCGCCTCAAAACAGTTTTACCTGTGTTCAAAACACTGCTCTCAAATCATAAACAAAGTGATCAACAATGATATACACTCTCAAGCAGTCAGTAAACAATACACCAAAAAAATAGAAAACACATTGTTCAAAACATACAATTCTCAGGGAGAAGCACATTTTTAATCAAAAAAAATATTCATATTTTTCCGTCATTGTGGAAGAAAACATGTTCTATCATAGTAGCTCAAAATTGATCAGAAATTACTACTCTGCTTTGCTCTTTGCAATTTTGTTTTTTGTTCTTCCTCCTCCTTGTACCCCTATTTTTACAGTACTGTACCTTGCATCTCACAAACTTGTCCTGTGATACTGTAATTCTTGTTCTTTGTTGATATGAACCTGCAACCAGTCAAAATCTATTGAGCAGTCAGTACTGTTAATAAATGGAAAGCACAATGTTCAGGGCCATAAAATTCATCCATTGAGTGCAGAATGTGTTTTGAGAATGAGAATGTGTTTAGAGTTTTGCTGAAAAGTCTAAGTGACATCTGCAAATTGTGTTTTATCATGTGAAATAGTTGAAGGTATTGACAACAGACTGCATAATTAGCTAAATGAGACCAGGCAACTGAGAACTTTGTTCAGCCAATGGGTTTTAGTGTTTTAGCAATTGTGAAAAACTGTAATACAACTAATCTCCATGAAGCCATCTCTCTTCATAAAGTTAGCTTCTTCACAGCAGGGAAGAAGGATGAAACCATATGAAACAGTTAGCTTAAAGAAAATGAGAGAGAGAGCGAGAGAGTGAGAATGAGAGAGAGAGAGAGCGACAGAGAGAGCGAGAGCGACAGAGAGAGAGAGAGAGCGTGAGAGCGAAAGTGAGAGAGAGGGAGAGAGGTAGGGCTGGGTGGTATACTGTATTTTACTATATATCAGTATTGATGCACGCACCAGTTTGGGTTTCTACTTTACTTTCAGTAACGGTATTTTAATGTTTTGTTTGTTAAATGTGATATTTTTATAGTTTTATACTTGAGTGATCTCTCTCTCCATTCCACTTTCCACACAGGCCCCGCCCCCTGTCACGCAAGGAGCGCATTTGTTGTTGCTCGGCCACGAGACACTTGCGTTCAGTCTCCATTGTCAATGCAGCACATGCAACAGTATATTCTAAATCAAATAGGAATAGGCAAAGCATGAATATGTTAGCTAGATAAACTAGCTAAGAGAAAACATTTAATGTATTCAAAGATTAATAGGGCCCCCTAGGAAACACTGACCAACACTTTGGTACCTATCCTGTCACAATAACTCCTCCCTGGCATTTTCATTCGTTGACATGTCGAACAACACTGCATTCAAAGTGCCCACTATTATCTTCTAACTATAGAATTAGAATAATCATTATTTTGCCATGATTCCTACAGTTGAAGTGTTTTGATCTAAATCTCAAGTCAAATTGCAATTGCAATATTTGGTTAAAAATAAGGCCTACATTTTTTGCCCATATCGTGCAGCCCTATGTGGCAATGTGGAAATGATCTCAAATAAGTGCAGGAAATGCAGAAAGTGATTGTTGGTTGAAGTTGAATTGAACAGTATAAAACAATCAGAATGTAGAGAGACCCATTGAAATCAGTTAGAATGTATGCTGCCACCCTAGCGTCACGCATTACTCATTAAGCACTTTTATTAGTCGAAAAAATAAAATACTGTCAAATACTGTCAAAAATAAATACAAATACCGTGGTATCATATTTTGGCCATATCCCCCAACCCTAGAGATAGGAGAGAGAAGGCTCCTAGGGGGATATAAGGCAGCAATAAACAGATAGAAAACCCTTATCAGCACTTCTCCAACAGTTTTCCTGCAGGAGAGACCAGCCACACACACATACACAGACACACAGACACACACAGTATCCAGAGTGCTCATCAGCACAAATCAAGCCCATGAATGGAGCTTTTCCAATATAAACAAAAACAAAAACACACACACACACCACGCACTTCTCCCGACATCCTCCTAATGCGCCTGCTGCCCGCTCAAAGCGGAGCGCGGGCCACACACACACACACACGGCAGCCAAGTAGCCCTGCGCTCCCACCAGCCAACTGCCCCAGCCACCAGGGACAGGAGCTGCAAGCAGTAGCTGCTTCCGACAAGCAGAGCTCCGGAGAGCCAGCTTGACAGACATCGACCTCCCCCTGGACCTTCCAACCGCAGGAGCTCCAGTGTTACTCCAGCATAAATGCTAACGGGGTTTAACCAGGCCAAAAAGCTGTCCAAGTTGCCCATGGAAAGACATGTCTTTATTTACCTTTTTGGGTTTCCTCCTCCGCTGGCCAAGCCCGTTGAGCCTATCCCCAGCGTCCATCCGGTAGTGGGACTGAGAGTCCTCGCTCATCCTCTCCCACCAATCCAACCACACTCACTCACTTTCTTGTCCACTTTTTTTCTTTCTCTCTCTCTTTTTTTTTCCACCAGTGAAAACCACTCAAGTAGCGCTCTTCAGCTCTACCCAACCTCCCGCACTCTTCAGTAGTCCACAGTGACTGTGTAGCGACCAGCTAGCGAAGGGGGTGTGGTAGAGCAAGAGAAAGAGAGGGAGGGAGGGTGGGATGGAAGAGGAAGAGGGGGGGCAAGAGAGCGGGAGGGAGGGGGGAAGCACAATTGTGTTGCTATGGCAGTGGATGCCACCAATGTTTGTCTGAAGAGTGTGTGCTGGCGAACCAGATTTCAACCAGTCACGCACCATTACTCAATTTGCTTCTAGATTATACTTTTTTTCCCATAACAACGACAATGTAGATGGGGGGACCCAATGGGGCCAAACTAGTAGAATACAACATAGAGTAGGATTAACAAAGCCATATTCATGTTTTTTTTGTTCTGCTATATTTAGCTGGTTTTAACCAGCAACCATGCTTTTAAAACTACTCATGAATGCCACAAACAGAGACACCTTTGCAATAAACATACAGTACTGCAACCTTATCCTCGTCACTTCCCTAAATAAAACCCAGTCTCCCGTTGCCTTGGTTTTCAAAGTGTACGTCTTAAATCTGTGTATACCCCAACCACCTCCCTAAACACAATCTAGCTTCTATTGGTGCCTTCGAAAACAGATTCTCTATGTCCTAATGATTGCCTTGGGCTACGACCAGGAGGCACCGCTATTGAAACAGCATCACATTAATGCCGATGAGAGCCCCCTCCTATCTCTTCTCTAATTCATCCCTCCCTCACAAATTCATGATTTGGAGATCAAGAGAGATTTGTGCAAAAACGAGACGGAAATGAGGGGAAAGTGACGACACCCAGACAGCGCTCTTTATCTCCTCTTTCTCTCTCTCTATGTCTTCCTCTCTCCTTTCCTCTCTCCCTCAATCTCCAACCCCTCTCTCCTATCTTAGTCTCTCTTTGTTTCTCCTCGGCCATCAGTCTTTCAGTAACAACTGGAAAGGAAAGGTCTCTGTCCTAAACACACAGCCCTTCAAATAAGGCTAAGCTGACAAAAGACATTCATTATTTATTCATTTATTTATCATTTATTCTCTCCCACTCTCCATGGTGGTGTTCCCTAAGGTTACGTGGGTGATTAAGTAACTTGGGTTCTTTTTTTCCTCTCTCTCTCTCTCTCTCTCTCTCTCTCTCTCTCTCTCTCTCTCTCTCTCTCTCTCTCTCTCTCTCTCTCTCTCTCTCTCTCTCTCTCTCTCCCTCTCTCCCTCTCTCCCTCTCTCCCTCTCTCTCTCTCTCTCTCTCTCTCTCTCTCTTCCACACCTCCAAAAACGGGATGTGATTCCAGACTATTCCTGCTCCAGTCTGGTGACTTCGCTCCAGACACCCTCTCCCCGCTGTCACCAGTCATCACCCCCAGTGACAGCTCGTATAGTTGGCCATGTGAGGTGACCATGCTGGAGGCCAGATATGCATGTTAGTCATAACTCATAACTCATCCCTTTCTGGTGAGGTATACAACTGGGCCAGATGGCAGCTTATTAACCTACAAAGGGAAATGCATGTCAGCTATAGAGGACACTAAAGGTACATGATACTGTAGGTGACCGGGACCCACATATTCCACATTAGCTTAATGCTAATACTAATTACAGGGGAGGTTTAAGTACATTATATGGTGCACAGATGAACCAACCCAAGCCTCTCTGGTGCCAACACACACACACACACACACACTAACACACACATCTTGTCTGATAGATGCAGGAGTGAGTAAGATTGGGAGTCTGTAGGGAAGTGGTTGACATTGACTATGTGTGTTTGTCTGACTGTGCCTGCGCTTGTGTGCCTGCATCATGCATTCATGTGTGTGTCTATCTCCTTGCTCCTCTGCCACCATTACACCATCTCCTTTGGCACAGGATGACCCTGCTATGCCAGAGGGGACGCCTATGTGTGTTGGCACTGCCCGCTGTGTGGAGCGAGGGATGCTGGCAGAGCCAGATGGAGAAGAAGAGAAGGAGGGGGCCAGGGTCTGATCCCCTCCTCCTCTCCTTCGCCCCTTTCTCTGACCAGTGCCAGATACACCTTTCGTGTTGCAAACATCAATCGGTAATCATGCTGCTTCGGAGATGTGGAAACATCAATCAGTAATCATACTGCATCAGAGAGGTGGAAACATCAATCAGTAATCATACTGCATCAGAGAGGTGGGAACATCAATCAGTAATCATACTGCATCAGAGAGATGGAAACATCAATCAGTAATCATACTGCATCAGAGAGATGGAAACATCAATCAGTAATCATACTGCATCAGAGAGGTGGAAACATCTATCAGTAATCATACTGCATCAGAGAGATGGAAACATCAATCAGTAATCATACTGCATCAGAGAGGTGGAAACATCAATCAGTAATCATACTGCATCAGAGAGGTGGAAACATCAATCAGTAATCATACTGCATCAGAGAGATGGAAACATCAATCAGTAATCATACTGCATCAGAGAGGTGGAAACATCAATCAGTAATCATACTGCATCAGAGAGGTGGAAACATCAATCAGAAATCATACTGCATCAGAGAGATGGAAACATCAATCAGTAATCATACTGCATCAGAGAGGTGGAAACATCAATCAGTAATCATACTGCATCAGAGAGATGGAAACATCAATCAGTAATCATACTGCATCAGAGAGGTGGAAACATCAATCAGTAATCATGCTGCATCGGAGAGGTGGAAACATCAATCAGTAATCATACTGCATCAGAGAGGTGGAAACATCAATCAGTAATCATACTGCATCAGAGAGGTGGGAACATAAATCAGTAATCATACTATATCAGAGAGGTGGAAACATCAATCAGTAATCATGCTGCATCGGAGAGGTGGAAACATCAATCAGTAATCATACTGCATCAGAGAGGTGGAAACATCAATCAGTAATCATACTGCATCAGAGAGGTGGAAACATCAATCAGTAATCATACTGCATCAGAGAGGTGGAAACATCTATCAGTAATCATACTGCATCATAGAGATGGAAACATCAATCAGTAATCATACTGCATCAGAGAGGTGGAAACATCAATCAGTAATCATACTGCATCAGAGAGGTGGAAACATCAATCAGTAATCATACTGCATCAGAGAGGTGGGAACATCAATCAGTAATCATACTATATCAGAGAGCTGGAAACATCAATCAGTAATCATACTGCATCAGAGAGGTGGAAACATCAATCAGTAATCATACTGCATCAGAGAGGTGGAAACATCAATCAGTAATCATACTGCATCAGAGAGGTGGAAACATCTATCAGTAATCATGCTGCATCGGAGAGATGAAAACATCAATCAGTCATCATACTGCATCGGAGAGGTGGGAACATCAATCAGTAATCATACTGAATCCGAGAGGTAGAAACATCAATCAGTAATCATGCTGCATCGGAGAGATGAAAACATCAATCAGTAATCATACTGCATCAGAGAGGTGGAAACATCAATCAGTAATCATAGCATTGGAGAGGTGGAAACATCAATCAGTAATCATACTGCATCATAGAGATGGAAACATCAATCAGTAATCATACTGCATCAGAGAGGTGGAAACATCAATCAGTAATCATACTGCATCAGAGAGGTGGAAACATCAATCAGTCATCATACTGCATCGGAGAGGTGGGAACATCAATCAGTAATCATACTGAATCAGAGAGGTAGAAACATCAATCAGTAATCATGCTGCATCGGAGAGATGAAAACATCAATCAGTCATCATACTGCATCGGAGAGGTGGGAACATCAATCAGTAATCATACTGAATCCGAGAGGTAGAAACATCAATCAGTAATCATGCTGCATCGGAGAGATGAAAACATCAATCAGTAATCATACTGCATCAGAGAGGTGGAAACATCAATCAGTAATCATAGCATTGGAGAGGTGGAAACATCAATCAGTAATCATACTGCATCATAGAGATGGAAACATCAATCAGTAATCATACTGCATCAGAGAGGTGGAAACATCAATCAGTAATCATACTGCATCAGAGAGGTGGAAACATCAATCAGTAATCATACTGCATCAGAGAGGTGGAAACATCAATCAGTAATCATACTGCATGGGAGAGGTGGGAACATCAATCAGTAATCATACTGCATCGGAGAGGAAGCTGATCAACTGATAAACAATATAAGGATTCACGCTACGTTAGGTATCCCATCCTAATGAACATGCCCATTTTCTTTTTCTCTCTGTTTCATTAAAGTGATTGATCAGAGATGGAGTAAGAGATATCAAACGATATCAAGAGATATCCCGAGACATCAAAAGGACCTATGTGTCGAATGCTATTCAACGACTTCAGCTCAGCCTTCAACACCGTAGTGCTCTCCATCTCTGCTTATAGCTGTGTTACATGAAAGAGTCTTTATAGACAAAGGAGAGATCATAGATATATCTATTCAGCAGTAACCAGGAAGTAGGTTGCTCCTGTTGAAAAGGGCTTTCCCTCTCTAAGATTGGGCAAAGGCAACCTGCCACAGATGCAAGCTGTAGAAGGCTTTCAGAGTATGTATTCAGACATTTTTGTGAGAGAACATACATGTTGTCATTGTCAACATTTTATAGTGGTAGCCAGTAAGCTGTTCAGTGATTTCTGTAAGAGAAAATAAATATAGAATATGTTTGTACAGTAGTCAACTTGTTCTAGTTATTTTCTCACTTTCCATGGGTTGTCTGTATAAAACCCCTACAGAATTAAATTAAGAATTATTAATCATACAAATTTACCAAGAGTGACATTAATGAATGAGGAGCACAATTATTTGTTAATGAGCCATTGTCAGCGATTCTGTTACCGTTTTTAGCAGTTGTGTTGGACAGCAACAAGCAGGCTCCCACTATTTCCCCACATTGCACGCACGCACGCACACACGCGCACACACACACACACACACACACACACACACACACACGCACGCACGCACGCACACACAGCTAAGATCTGAAATGTCACAATGCAGCTTTAGATGTCATTGTTTTCCTATGTGACAGATTGGGAATCCTTTGTACTTCGCTTTTAAGAGGACAACACAAAAGTGGCAGGCTTGATTACCAACAATGAAGGAGACAGCCTACAGGGAGGAGGTGAGGGTCCTGGCAGAGTGGTGCCATGAAAATAACCTCTCCCTCAACGTCAACAGAATGAAGGGACTAATCGTGGACTACAGGAGAAAGCAGAGAAAGCACGCCTCCATCCACATCGACAAGGCCACAGTGTAGAGGGTCAAAAGCTTTATGTTCCTTGGCGTGCACATCACTGACACCTTGGACACCTTCACTAGCCGGCTACCGCCCGGTGCTCTACCCTGCCCCTTAGAGACTGTCACTAGCCAGCTACCGCCCGGTGCTCTGCCCTTCACCTTGGACACTGTTATTAGCCAGCTACCGCCCAGTGCTCTCCCCTGCACCTTAGACACTGTCACTAGCCGGCTACCGCCCGGTGCTCTCCCCTGCACCTTAGACACTGTCAGTAGCCGGCTACCACCCGGTGCTCTACACTGCACCTTTAGACACCTTCACTAGCCGGCTACCGCCCAGTGCTCTCCCCTGCACCTTAGACACTGTCACTAGCCGGCTACCGCCCGGTGCTCTCCCCTGCACCTTAGACACCTTCACTAGCCGGCTACCGCCCAGTGCTCTACCCTGCACCTTAGACACTGTCACTAGCCGGCTACCTACCGGTACATCCTGCACCTTAGAGACTGCTTGCTGCCCTATGTACAGAGAGTCTACACTCTATCACTGCTATCTAGAACCTAAAAGGGTTATTTGGCTGTCCCCATAGGAGAACCCTTAAAGAACCCTTTTTATTTCCAGCTTGAACCCTTTAGGATTCAGCTGTGAAGTGGTAGGCCACACAAGCTCACAGAATGGGACCGGCGAGTGCTGAAGTGCGTAGCGTGTAAAAATCGTCTGCCCTCTTTTGCAACACTCACTACCGAGTTCCAAACTGGCTCTGGAACCAACGTCAACACAATAACTGTTAGTCGGGAGCTTCATGAAATGGGTATCCGTGGCCAAGCCTAAGATACACCATGTGCAATGCCAAGCGTCGGCAGGAATGGTGTAGAGCTCGACCACCATTAAATCCAAATCAAATCAAATTTATTGTCACATACACATGGTTAGCAGATGTTAATGCGAGTGTAGCGAAATGCTTGTGCTTCTAGTTCCGACAATGCAGTAATAACCAACGAGTAATCTAACCTAACAATTCCAAAACTGCTACCGTTTACACACAAGTGTAAAGGGATAAAGAATATGTACATAAAGATATATGAATGAGGGATGGTACAGAACGGCATAGGCAAGATGCAGTAGATGGTATCGAGTACAGTATATACATAAGAGATGAGTAATGTAGGGTATGTAAACAAAAGTGGCATAGTTTAAAGTGGCTAGTGATACATGTATTACATAAAGATGCAGTAGGTGATATAGAGTACAGTATATACATATACATATGAGATGAGTAATGTAGGGTATGTAAACATTATATTAAGTAGCATTGTTTAAAGTGGCTAGTGAAATATTTTACGTCAATAACAATCAATTTCCATTATTAAAGTGGCTGGAGTTAAGTCAGTGTGTTGGCAGCAGCCACTCAATGTTAGTGGTGGCTGTTTAACAGTCTGATGGCCTTGAGATAGAAGCTGGTTTTCAGTCTCTCTGTCCCTGCTTTAATGCACCTGTACTGACCTCACCTTCTGGATGATAGCGAGGTGAACAGGCAGTGGCTCAGGTGGTTGTTGTCCTTGATGATCTTTATGGCCTTCCTGTGACATCGGGTGGTGTAGGTGTCCTGGAGGGGAGATAGTTTGCCCCCGGTGATGAGTTGTGCAGACCTCACTACCCTTTGGAGAGCCTTACGGTTGTGGGCGGAGCAGTTGCCGTACCAGGCGGTGATACAGCCCGACAGGATGCTCTCGATTGTGCATCTGTAGAAGTTTGTGAATGCTTTTGGTGACAAGCCGAATTTCTTCAGCCTCCTGAGGTTGAAGAGGTGCTGCTGCACCTTCTTCACGACGCTGTCTGTGTGAGTGGACCGATTCAGTTTGTCCGTGATGTGTACGCCGAGGAACTTAAAACTTACTACACTCTCCACTACTGTCCCATCGATGTGGATAGCGGGGTGCTCTCTCTGCTGTTTCCTGAAGTCCACAATCATCTCCTTTGTTTTGTTGACGTTGCGTGTGAGGTTATTTTCCTGACACCACACTCCAAGGGCCCTCACCTCCTCCCTGTAGGCCGTCTCATCGTTGTTGGTAATCAAGCCTACCACTGTAGTGTCGTCCGCAAACTTGATGATTGAGTTGGAGGCGTGCATGCCCATGCAGTCGTGGGTGAACAGGGAGTACAGGAGAGGGCTCAGAACGCACCCTTGTGGGGCCCCAGTGTTGAGGATCAGCGGGGTGGAGATGTTGTTACCTAGCCTCACCACCTGGGGGCGGCCTGTCGGGAAGTCCAGTACCCAGTTGCACAGGGCGGGGTCGAGACCCAGGGTCTCGAGCTTGATGACGAGTTTGGAGGGTACTATGGTGTTAAATGCTGAGCTGTAGTCGATGAACAGCATTCTTACATAGGTATTCCTCTTGTCCAGATGGGTTAGGGAAGTGTGCAGTGTGGTTGAGATTGCATCGTCTGTGGACCTATTTGGGCGGTAAGCAAATTGGAGTGGGTCTAGGGTGTCAGGTAGGGTGGAGGTGATATGGTCCTTGACTAGTCTCTCAAAGCACTTCATGATGACGGAAGTGAGTGCTACGGGGCGGTAGTCGTTTAGCTCAGTTACCTTAGCTTTCTTGGGAACAGGGACAATGGTGGCCCTCTTGAAGCATGTGGGAACAGCAGACTGGGATAAGGTTTGATTGAATATGTCCGTAAACACACCAGCCAGCTGGTCAGCTCATGCTCTGAGGGTGCGGTTGGGGATGTCGTCTGGGCCTGCAGCCTTGCGAGGGTTACACGTTTAAATGTTTTACTCACTTCGGCTGCAGTGAAGGAGAGTCCGCAGGTTTTGGTTGCAGGCAGTGTCAGTGGCACTGTATTGTCCTCAAAGCGGGCAAAAAAGTTATTTAGTCTGCCTGGAAGCAAGACATCCTGGTCCGAGATGGGTCTGGTTTTCTTTTTGTAATCCGTGATTGACTGTAGACCCTGCCACATACCTCTTGTGTCTGAGCCATTGAATTGTGACTCTACTTTGTCTCTATACTGACACTTAGCATGTTTTATTGCCTTGCGGAGGGAATAGCTACAATGTTTGTATTCGGTCATGTTTCCGGTCACCTTTCCCTGGTTAAAAGCAGTGGTTCGCGCTTTCAGTTTCACGCAAATGCTGCCATCAATCCACGGTTTCTGGTTTGGGAATGTTTTAATCATTGCTATGGGAACGAAATCATCAATGCACTTTCTAATGAACTCGCTCACCGAATCAGCATATTCGTCAATGTTGTTGTTTGACGCAATGCAGAACATATCCCAGTCCACGTGACCGAAGCAGTCTTAAAGCGTGGAATCAGATTGGTCGGACCAGCGTTGAACAGACCTGAGTGCGGGAGCTTCTTGCTTTAGTTTCTGTCTGTAGGCAGGGAGCAACAAAATGGAGTCGTGGTCAGCTTTTCCAAAAGGAGGGCGGGGGAGGGCCTTATATGTGTCGCGGAAGTTAGAATAGCAATGATCCAAGGTTTTACCAGCCCTGGTTGCACAATCGATATGCTGATACAATTTAGGGAGTCTTGTTTTCAGATTAGTCTTGTTAAAATCCCCAGCTACAATGAATGCAGCCTCAGGATATGTGGTTTCCAGTTTGCAAAGAGTCAAATAAAGTTTGTTCAGGGCCATCGATGTGTCTGCTTGGGGGGGAATATATACGGCTGTGATTATAATCGAAGAGAATTCCCTTGGTAGATAATGAGGATGACATTTGATTGTGAGGAGGTGAACAGAAGGACTTGAGTTCCTGTATGTTGTTGTGACCACACCACGTCTCATTAACCATAAGGCATACACCCCCGCCCCTCTTCTTACCAGGAATATGTTTGTTTCTGTCGGCGCAATGCGTGAAGAAACCAGCTGGCTGCACCGATTCCGTTAGCGTCTCTCGAGTGAGCCATGTTTCCGTGAAGCAAAGAACGTTACAGTCTCTGATGTCCCTCTGGAATGCTACCCTTGCTCGGATTTCATCAACCTTGTTGTCAAGAGTCTGGACATTGGCGAGTAGTATGCTAGGGAGTGGTGCGCGATGTGCCTGTCTCCGGACCCTGACCAGAAGACCGCTTCGTTTCCCTCTTTTACGACGTCGTTGTTTTGGGTCGCAGGCTGGGATCCATTAGACTCTGGAGTAGTGGAAACGCGTTCTTTGGAGTGATGAATCACACTTCACCATCTGTCAGTCCGACTAACGAATCTGGGTTTGGCGGATGCCAGGAGAACGCTACCTACCCGAATACATAGTGCCAATTGTAAAGTTCGGTGGAGGAGGAATAATGGTCTGGGGCTGTTTTTCATGGTTCCGGCTTGGTTTAGTTTGGTTTAGCTTAGTTCCAGTGAAGGAAAATCCTAACACTACAGCATACAATGACATTCTAGACGATTCTGTGCTTCCAGCTTTGTGGCAACAGTTTAGGGAAGGCCCTTTTCTACTCCAGCATGACAATGCCCCTGTGCAACAAATCGAGGTCCATACAGAAATAGTTTGTTGAGATTGGTGTGGAAGAACTTGACTGGCCTGCACAGAGCCCTGACCTCAACCCAATCGAACACCTTTGGGATGAATTGGAACGTGAACTGCGAGCCGGGACTAATCGCCCAACATCAGTGCCCGACCTCACTAATGCTCTTGTTGCTGAATGGAATCAAGTCCCCGCAGCAATGTTCCAACATCTAGTGGAAAGCCTTCCCAGAAGAGTGAAGGCTGTTATAGCAGCAAAGGGACCAACTCAATATTAATGTCCATGATTTTGGAATGAGATGTTTGACGAGTAGGTGTCCATATACTTTTGGTCATTGCATTGCATTTAGTTTTGTTATACACACCCCACCTGTATTTACATATTGGATTATTGACATAGCTCATTGTAATATACTGTATTTTCTGCTGTACATATAATTTAGTTTTGTTATACACACCCCACCTGTATTTGTATTTACATACTGGGTTCTTCACATACACTACCGGTCAAAAGTTTTAGAACACCTACTCATTCAAGGGTTTTTATTTATTTTGTATTATTTTCTAAATTGTAGTATAATGCAGACATCAAAACTATGCAACAACAGATATGGAATCATGTAGTAACCAAAAGTGTTAAACAAATATTTTATATTTGAGATTCTTCAAATAGCCACCCTTTGCCTTGATGACAGCTTTGCACACTCTTGGCATTCTCTCATTCTCTTCATGAGGTAGTCACCTGGAATGCATTTCAATTAAGGTATGCCTTCTTAAAAGTACATTTGTGGAATTTCTTAAGACTAGGCGTCCCGCTAGCGGGACAACTTCCGGTGAAACTGGAGGGCGCGCAATTCAAATAAGTAATCATAAAAATGATGGATATTAAACATTTAGGTACATACAATATCTTAATTTGGTTAAATTATCTTATATCGGTTAAAAGCTTAAATTATTGTTTATCTAACTACACTGTCCAATTTACAGTAGGCTTTACAGCGAAAGCATGCCATGCGATTGTTTGAGGACGGCACCCCACATCAAAAAAAAAAAATCCACCGGCACAGGTTTAATAAATTCACAAATAGCGATTAAATATTCACTTACTTTTTGAAAATCTTCCTCTGATTTGTCATCCAAAGGGTCCCAGCAATAACACGTAGTGTCATTTTGTTAGATCAAATCCTTCTTCATATCCCAAAAGGTCTGTTTAGTTGGCGCCATCGATTTGAGTAATCCACTCGTTCAACATGCCAAGATAGGAATCCGAAAATCTACCCCTAAACTTTGTTTCAACAAGTCAAAATACATTTCTATTTAATCCTTAGATACCCTCAAATGTAATTAAACTATAATATTTCAAACGGAAAGAAGTATGTTCAATAGGAAAACGATATTAGCAGGTGCGTGTCCTCTTCATCGAGTGTGCATACACGGATTTCCAAGTCTGTGTCCCTGCAGTAAAACTCATATTTCTTACTAGTTTTGAAAGAAACAAGGCTGAAACCTTGAACAAAGACAAGTGACACCCAGTGGAAGACATAGGAATTGCATACTGGGATCTAGATTTAATTATTTCCCTATACGTTCCATTGCAAGAGCATGGGCTATCAAAAAAAATGTCTGGTTGGTTCTTCTTTAGATTTCCTCCTACCTTAATTTAACATTTCTACAAACTTCAAACTTCTTCTTTCCAATTGTACCAATTATATGCATATCCTGGCTTCAGGGCCTGAGCAACAGGCAGTTTACTTTGGGCAAATTGAGAAAAATTTGTGTTTGAGCCAATCAGTTGTGCTTTGACAAGGTAGGGGGTATACAGAAGATAGCCCTATTTGGTAAAATACCAAGTCCATATTATGGAAAGAACAGCTCAAGTAAGCAAAGAGAAACGACAGTCCATCATTACTTTAAGACATGAAGGTCAGTCGATACGGACAATTTCAAGAACTTGCAGTCGCAAAAACCATCAAGCATTATGATGAAACTGGCTCTCATGAGGACCGCCACAGGAACGGAAGACCCAGAGTTACCTCTGCTGCAGAGGATAAGTTCATTAGAGTTACCAGCCTCAGAAATTGCAGCCCAAATAAATGCTTCACAGAGTTCAAGTAACCGACACATCTCAACATCAACTGTTCAGAGGAGACTGTGTGAATCAGGCCTTCATGGTCGTATCGCTGCAAAGAAACCATTACTAAAGGACACCAATAAGAAGAAGATACTTACTTAGGCCAAGAAACACGAGCAATGGACATTAGACTGGTGTAAATCTGTCCTTTGGTCTGATGAGTCCAAATTGAAGATTTTTGGTTCCATCCGCTGTGTCTTTGTGAGATGCAGTGTGGGTGAACGGATGATCTCTGCATGTGTATTTCCCACTGTGAAGCATGGAGGAGGAGGTATTTGGTGTGGCGGTACTTTACTGGTGACACTGTTATTTATTTAGAATTCAAGGCACACTTAACCAGCATGACTACAACAGCATTCTGCAGCGATATGCCATCTGGTTTGGGCTTAGTGGGACTATCATTTGTTTTTCAACAGGACAATGACCAAAAACACATATCCAGGCTGTGTAAGGGCTATTTTATCAAGAAGGAGAGTGATGGAGCTCTGCATCAGATGACCTGGCCTCCACAATCCCCCGACCTCAACCAAATTGAGATGGTTTGGAATGAGTCGGACCGCAGAGTGAAGGAAAAGCAGCCAACAAGTGCTCAGCAAATGTGGGAACTCCTTCAAGACTGTTAGAAAAACATTCCAGGTGAAGCTTGTTGAGAGAATGCCAAGAGTGTGCAAAGCTGTCATCAAGGCAAAGGGTGGCTATTTGAAGAATCTAAAATATATTTGATTTGTTTCACTCTTTTCTGGTTACTACATGACTTCATAAGTGTTATTGCATAGTTTTGGTCTTCATTACTTTTCTACAATGTAAAAATAAAGAAGCTCATTTCAATATGCTGTATCTAGTGCAGTACATATCCTTCTCAGTACAGTGGCAAGAAAAAGTATGTGAACCCCTTTGGAATTACCTGGATTTCTGCATAAACTGGTCATAACATTTGATCTGATCTTCAACAACAGACAAACACAGTCTGCTTAAACTAATAACACACAAACAATTATCCGTTTTCATGTCTTTATTGAACACACACTGTGTAAACATTGACAGTGCAGGGTGGGAAAAGTATGCGAACCCTTGGATTTAATAACTGGTTGACCCTCTTTCAGCAGCAAAAACCTCAACCAAACGTTTAACCTGCACAACGGTCAGGAGGAAGGCGTATTTTCATCTGTTGAAGCCATTCTGTCGTTGATTTACTTTGGTGTTTTGGGTCGTTGTCCTGTTGCATTACCATACTTCTATTGAGCTTCAACTGTCGGACAGAGTGATACTTTTAGAGATACTTTTGTAACCCTTTTCAGCTTTATGCACGTCAACAATTCTTAATCGTAGGTCTTCTGAGATCTCTTTTGTTCGAGGCATGGTTCACATCAGGCAATGCCTCTTGTGAATATCAAACTCGCATTTTGTGAGTGTTTCTTATAGGGCAGGGCAGCTCTAACCAACATCTCCATTCTCGTCTCAATGACTGGACTCCAGGTTAGCTGACTTCTGACTCCAATTAGCTTTTGGAGAAGTCATTAGCCCAGGGGTTCACATACTTTTTCCAACCTACACTGTGCATGTTTAAATGATGTATTCAATATAGACAAGAACAACACAATAATTTGTGTGTTATTAGTTTATGCCCACTGTGTTTGTCTATCGTGATGACTTAGATGAAGAACAGATCAAATGTTATGACCAATTTATGCAGAAATCCAGGTAATTCCAACGGGTTCACATACTTTTTCTTGCCACTGTATATATTTTGGTGCGTATACTGCATTGACTGCATTTGGATTACTGATACAGTGTTATTTGAGTTTGTGGCTCGATTCGTCCTGACATTTGTGATTTCTTGCTTCTAATTTGGATGATTGTTTTGTTTGCCATTTTTTCTTGGACTGTCAGAAGCTACTAAAACAAGCATTTCGCTGCGCCTGCTATAAAATCTGCTAAACGGTGTATGCGACCAATAAACTTTTATTTGATTTGATATGTCACACACACACACACACATCTACTCATGCATATCACTAAAGCAATGTCTTTTATTACAGAGTAAATCATGATGACATCACCGGGGAATGGTGGAGTTAGTGTCTCTCTATAATTCACACACTGCGTTCTACACCTGCAGTTGTTGTGCTGATTCTGCTAAATGGAGAGCAGTGCCAGTTTAAAAGCACATTTTTATGCATCGCCTCAAATCAAATCAACTGGCACCATTCTCAAGACAAGCGTGTTCAAGTGGTAAGACAAACCTGCAATCAGCAAGGAACAAAACAACACCTCACTCCCTTCACTCCCACTCAACATTTGAATGCAAATTATTTGCAGTGCTTTGCAGTTCTACAGCTTTTTGATCAGATACTCATGACAACAATCCTTCAGATCAAGTATGTTTGTGTCTGTGTGTTTGTGTCTGTGTGTGTGTGTGTGTGTGGGGGGGGGTTGCTTGCTTCAAAAGCATGTCTTCCACAAACGTAGGACCCTCCTGTGCAAATGTACAAGCTGTTAATGGTACTGTAGTTTGAAGCAGCCTGACACAAAGAAACACAAAACACACACACACAACCCGCCACACTACAGTGACTTTCTCCTCAGACCCTGACTGGCCCCTGTATACTCAAGGAGGACCCAACACTGAGAGAGGAAGAAGTGGTTCATGGCTGTTCATTTCTCTGGGTTAAAGCACAGTCAGGTATGCAGGTAGTGAGAGAGAGAGTGGTGGTACAACGTAGAACACCAAATAATGCATGCAGAGCTGAATTAGGCCGATACCCACTAATGATCAAAATCCAGAAAATGGACGTTAAATTCTACAACCACCTAAAAGGAAGCGATTCCCAAACCTTCCATAACAAAGCCATCACCTACAGAGAGATGAACCTGGAGAAGAGTCCCCTAAGCAAACTGGTCCTGGGGCTCTGTTCACAAACACAAACACACCCCACAGAGCCCCAGGACAGCAGCACAATTAGACCCAACCAAATCATGAGAAAACAAAAAGATAATTACTTGACACATTGGAAAGAATTAACAAAAAAACTGAGCAAACTAGAATGCTATTTGGCCCTAAACAGAGAGTACACAGTGGCAGAATACCTGACCACTGTGACTGACCCAAACTTAAGGAAAGCTTTGACTATGTACCGACTTAGTGAGCATAGCCTTGCTATTGAGAAAGGCCGCCGTAGGCAGACATGGCTCTCAAGAGAAGACAGGCTATGTGCTCACTGCCCACAAAATGAAGTGGAAACTGAGCTGCACTTCCTAACCTCCTGCCCAATGTATGACCATATTAGAGAGACATATTTCCCTCAGATTACACAGATCCACAAAGAATTTGAAAACAAATCCAATTTTGATAAACTCCCATATCTACTGGGTGAAATACCACAGTGCGCCATCACGCCATTTGTGACCTGTTGCCACAAGAAAAGGGCCACCAGTGAAGAACAAACACCATTGTAAATACAACCCATATTTATGCTTATTTATTTTCCCTTGTGTACTTTAACCATTTGTACATTGTTACAACACATATATATATATATATATATATATATAGCATGGAGAGTGGGAGAGAAATAATAAATGGCTTTTGTCAGCTTAGCCTTATTTGAAGGGCTGTGTGTTTAGGACAGAGACCTTTTCTTTTCAGTTGTTACTGAAAGACTGACGGCCGAGGAGAAACAAACAAAATCCTTGGACTTCGGCTAAACCCTATAAGGGTTTAACTGTGTGAGACGGTGGGATTCTTCCTTTATGACCTGAAGGACAAAGTATTTGCTCGAACACACACACACTGACAAACACACACACATACGCTACCCCCCTCTATCTTTGTGACATTGACCTGACCTGACATGGCCTCCCTTTAGACACTGGCTCTCGGAGTCTTAAGAGGGGGCTTAACTCCACACACTCACACAAAAAAAAATAACCTCCCACATTCCAGCAGCCCACCAAAGGCCTCTCCCGCCTCCACACACAATTCCGAACCAATCAAGGCGATTCACTGACAAATATTTAGAACTCCACACAACCGACTCGAAGGACGCCATTGTTGGCATGTCAGTCACACTTTAATGAGAGCGATGTCTCCAGACTCATCTCTTAAGACAGACTTGGAGACCTTGGGGAGAGCGAGCACGACAACACTAATGAGCAAGAAAACACAGTGACACAGCACACTCAGTCGGTTTCAACAAAACACAGGGCCACGAATAGCTAATCCCATCTGCAGTGTCTAGCATGAGTCTTCGCTGCTCTCTGCATGCGATTTAGCTCCCTAACAAACAAAAAAAAACAAGATAATTTCGGCCCAATCAATGTCATGGCAACAACGCTGGTATCACGGAAAGTGCCCTGCATACATTCCATCCTGCCTCCGAAACCCCCTCTGGGCCCAAGTGCCATCTCAGCGGGGGGGTGCCACGTCTATACTGATTCTATACAGTATGCGCTCTATTGCACTTTCAGGCCTACTCAGACTCAATTACACTCTGCCATAGGAAAATGCTTTTCTTTCGTCTCTTTGCCTCTCTCTCCTTTGAAATGACTCAGCAAAGTACTGAGAAGTACCTGGAATCCCCAGCACACTTCTCTCGCCCCTCTCCCCTCTTTTCCCCCTCCTCTTTTTTTCTCTCATAAACGAAGGCTAAAACACGATGGCTTCGGTAAGAAAAGAACAACATCATCAACCACACAGGGGCCTAACGACAGTATCGATATCCCTGCATGTTCTGGGAAGGGGCACTTCCAAAAACAGAACTGATGAGGAATTGATTGGACCGCCAGGCAGAGATCCATAGAAAAACTCTGAACTAGCAGCTGTTTTGCCGAAAAGGCAAAATGACAACAGCTGATTGATGACGTAACATTAGATATTGATCAGTCTTGTGATGCATGAGGCAGGATGGAGGGAGCGGCTGCTATCGATAGTCATGCTGTAGCAACATTGAAGCTACTAGTACGGCAAGGAGTAAGGCTACTGGATTGTTGGGAGTATGGGCTATATTGTGCGCACTAGCTTCACTGCTCTATTAAATGACAATCCACGTACAGACATTTATATACCAGTAAAAACAGGGTTCAACAACTAAGACATTAGATAGTGATTTGGCTTTATCTGAAAATGGGCGTTAGAATAGCTTGAATTACTGTGAATGCAATAGACGGGTTGCCCGACAACAAAAAAACACTCAAGAAAACGATAGACGCGCATCGCAGAGGCAATAAGGCGGCGTGGTGTTATGATTCTGGACGGTCAGATCGCTAGCGACAATTGACAAGAAGCTGTCGTGTGAAGAGTCGTAGGTGGCTCGTTTCAGCTCGTTGTATTCTGTTATTGATTCCATGTCTTGTTATGAGGTCTTTTTGACTGGTGTCACATCTATGATAATATGGCTCAAATTCGCTAGCTAGCTAACCAACAACTGTAACAAGCGCTCGTTGTGCAAATGAATGTATGTTTCCAATAAACATTTGGAGAGGAAATATAGTTCACATGTTGTCAAGAATCCTTTTGTTCTAAGCCAACCCAATCTGTTTTAGCCATACTGTCTGTTTTACCCCAAGTGTTGAGCACGCACCGGTTTTGTTGCACTGCGTATACACTGCGTATACACTGCTTACACACTGCGTATACACTGCGTATACACTGCTTACACACTGCTTACACACTGCTTACACACTGCTTACACACTGCTTACACACTGCTTATACACTGCTTACACGCTACTTACACGTTGCTTATAAGCTGCTTACACGCTGCTTACACGCTTCTTATACACTGCTTACACACTGCTTATACACACTGCTTATACACTGCGTATACACTGCTTATACACTGCTTATACACTGCTTACACACTGCTTACACACTGCTTACACACTGCTTATACACTGCTTACACACTGCTTATACACTGCTTCAACAAGCAGACTCTTACCGTGGCTTCCCAAATGAGTGCATATTATTTCATCCTGTTTTGATATATGTCTGGGACTCCTGAACAGAAATATTGTGCTATTATTGTGTTATTAATGCTGTGTGGGTCTTAAAGGGGAACTTCGGCATTTTGGCAATGATGCCCTGTATCCACTTCCCCGGAATCAAATGAACTCGTGAATACCATTTTTATGTCCAGTATGAAGGAAGTTGGAGGCAGTTCTGCAAGCCGATGCTAACTACCGTTAGCGCAATGAATGTACGTTTATGGGTATCTACTAGCATGCTGTAACTTCCCCGGGTGGGTTGTTGGTATGCCAAAATCCTGAAGTATCCCTTTAATACCTGGGAGTCCTGCTGGGTAACTTTTAGCCCAGGCCCAGGGAAACAGCGTTGCTATAGTAATGCAATCTAAGTGGGAGAACCATAGCAACCGGTGCTTTGAATCGCACCACTCTCGGATTTCACCAGTGGAGATCAAAACAGGGACAATATTGGGGCGGAAGACGGGGTGTGGGGAGTCTGCATGGGAGCAGTGGTGAGAGAGGACAGGGTGATGGAGGGAGAGATGGAAGGGGATAGTGGGTCTTTATCTGGTCCGACCAAATAGGGGCGTTGGAGTTGAGGAGGGATGGAGGGGTAAAGTGTGTGTTGTCTGGTGGAGGGTGTGTCTGAAGTGATTTTCCTTCAGTGGATAAAAGACGAAGAGATCAATCGCACCTCGGATTATGGCTGTCGCTCATTCTGTTGGACTGTGTGTGTGTGTGTGTGTGTGTGGGTGCGTGCGTGCGTGCGTGCGTGCGTGCGTGTGTGCGTGCTGTACAATGAAATGCAATGCCCTTTTCAGAAAGAAGAGAAAATGCATTTGAGGTATAAAACATTGGCTGGAGGGAATATACTGTAGCCCTCCCTCTTTCACCAGTCAGTCACATCTTAAATTATCTGTCAGGTACTATTGAAATCAGAACAGCTCTCATTGACAAGACATAAACTGCCAAAGCACAGATGAGAAATAGCCCTTTCCCTATTCATAGCCACAGTGATCAGTCCTGGAAATACTCCAGCTATTTTAGAAAGAGCACAAATTAGCTCGTTATTTAGCTGAGGGAACAAGACTTCAGGTTTCCACCAACCAGAAAATGGAGGGGTGGTTAGGAAATATATATTTTCATCTCACATCCACAACAGGCTTTACAGTCAGTGTGTGGCTATTTGCTTGAAAATAGACTTATCCAAATTAGCTGGGCTTTATCTTATGGGTAAAATATATGGATGACCTTTTTTACTGAGTCAACAAAAATGTATTCACATCAAATCTCCTGTGTGAAAATCCCCCCCAAAATATGCCTATTTTCTTGTTATAGCAGGTGACAGTGAGGAGTGATTGAGCCCAAAAGGCACACTAGTGGAATTGCACGGCCGTCTACACTGTTGACAAGGCGACGACAAGAGGGGGGGCAATTACCCTCGGTAAGCCGTGCTTTATCAAATCAGGCGGAGGCGCAAGCGGGGAACCGTCTCTAGCGGAGTAGAGAAATGAAACACAGTGATTGCTATTGTTGTAATGATATCGGCGTTTCCCGAGAGAAGCAGAGCGCCTGCCAACTGTGAGCTTCGAGTCTCAGCCCAGTCCCCGGCTGAAAGGTGGGAAGACCTCATCAGTCATGCATGAGTCTAAAAAGGAAACGCTGGCCCAGGTGTCTGTTGTCAGGGCAACACGGCGTGGGGATGCTGGTTGGGAAATACCAATAGTGAGAAGACTAAAGGGATGGGAGGGAACAAAGGTGGGGCCATGGAGGATGTATAAAAGCATTCATAACTCAGACAGACTGAGTTTCTTTACAGAACAAATATTAAATGCAGGTTCTGCCTGTGCAGAGTAACTTTATATTGCAACATTCATTGGAGCTTTATATTATTTTCAAATATGTAAAAACAACAAGAAAAAAACAAGTATACTGTGACAAAAAGTGATCCATCTTCACTGTGTAGATTGCAATATAAAGCTTGCCGATCAGACGTGATTTCCCTATGATTCTTATTTCGCTATGCAGGTACAGTGTATGTGAATCCTTTATTCCACACGTTAGGATATATTTCATAAAATCATCCTCTATTTAAAAAGGTCACATGAACCATGTTATCTGTGAATGATTCCTATTTTCCGATCAGGCCGCCTCTCTTTACACAAATATCAGTACACTTTCTCTCCGAATACCAGCACGCATCCCCAAAGATCCATAAAACTACTACAGCAGCACACGCCGAGTAATGGAACCGAGTCAATATTTGGAAAGAGCCTGGCCTCCGTCAGATGGCCTAGTTTTTTTGTGTGTCTTTTATTGGAGCCTTGTTTCATTCGCCAGGGGAAAAGACCTTGGGATAAAAAAAGAAGAAATGCTTGAAATTTTTAGAGCTCAGTCACATCACCTGTGTGGTCCACATGCGCGAATCCACATCTCTCTCTCTCTCTCTCTCTCTCTCTCTCTCTCTCTCTCTCTCTCTCTCTCTCCTCTCCTCTCTCTCTCTCTCTCTCTTAAAGTACTCCTTGTTTACGTTTTACGTTCATCTATGCCCATCCACTACAATATGGAGTGTTTCTCCAGACATTATGGTAGTGTATGGTACCATCATGCATGCATCAGTGCGACATACCCATCCTCAACACTACACCCCCGTACAATAATAAATTGCTAGGTCCTGCCTCCCTAGAGGTGCATCATGGGACAGTGGGGATGTAAAATTACTTTGGACTTTGGTCAAGCGGGAAGAAGAATGGGGTACAGAGGTTCTTAAAAACACCATCAGGACCCATTAGCCCTACAATGTCATGCCATATCACCTGATAGTATCGAGAGAGAGAGAGAGAGAGAGAGAGAGAGAGATGGAGAGAGAGATGGAGAGAAAGCGAGGCAAGGGGAGAGAGTGGGAGAGGATGAGAGAGGGAACGCGAGAGAGATGGAGAAAATGAGAGGAATCGGGAGAAGGAGAGCAGCTGCAGACAAGCGATTAATGCAGGAAATAAATTGGCTGTTGTTTAAAGATAGGAACATTTGATCCCACATCCAAACACACATGTATAATGGCCCAGACAAAACACACACAGGCAACACACTTAGGGACGCATTGACATTCCCTCTGGAGAGATACACTGAAAGCCTTTATCAACGTAAAAAGACATTCATTTGTATTTTTTTACTTTATGGGAATTTAAAATGTCTTGATACATAATGAATGCCACAATATCTGTTATCTCTTCATAATGGATAATTGGATGATTTATATTACCACATTGGTTTCTCCATTATATTTCTGGTGTGTAGTCAACCAGAGCTGGTCTGTCGGTGTGTGCATTGCGCCCTCTATTGTTTTTTTTTCTACATTGCGTTATTGGAAAGCCAAGCCTGTTTATAAATATGATCCAGGGATCATCAACTAGATTCAGAAGCGGGGTGATTTTTTTCTGGAGCGGATGGTTCGGGGGGGACAGAACTACAAATCATTTGTAGACTGCAGGAGCCCAAACAGACATAATGTTTGACTAAAATAATCATTTTAAACCTTGCTTAGATTTGTATGAGATCACGTGTCTCTCTATTATGCATGGCAATACTTGGAAACAGATTTCTTTAATGGAGCTCATTTCCTGGTGTTATTACAGTATTTTATGTGCCCAAAAACTAAAATAATAATTGCTCAGAAAACTCAGAGGGCCAAATAAAATCACCCGCGGGCCAAATTCGGCACGGGGGCCTCCAGTTGGAGAACCCTTGAGTAGTCCATCAATTCATAATCTTGTGTGTGCCTTACCACTGACACCCCCCCCCCAGCTCATAAAAACATTTTTATATGAATGAGCTAGTGAGAATTGGATGCTAAATTATTCCGTTGTAAATGCAGGTCAACAGCTG
Organism: Oncorhynchus nerka; assembly: GCF_034236695.1. Classification (NCBI taxonomy): domain Eukaryota; kingdom Metazoa; phylum Chordata; class Actinopteri; order Salmoniformes; family Salmonidae; genus Oncorhynchus; species Oncorhynchus nerka. Next base: position 35,503,147 of record NC_088407.1, on the reverse strand, counting down.
TCATTCACTGTAATACCATACAGTATGTATGTCTCCACGAAGGGACAGTGTTTTCAAATTATAGACACCATTTAGCAGACACTTTTACCCGAAGCAACTTATAATCATGCGTGAATACATTTTATCCGTGGTTGGTCCCACCAAATTGAACCCACGGCATTGTAAACAACATGCTCTACCGACTCGAGCCACATAGGACCACTTAAAGCCACATAGGACCACTTAAAGCCACATAGGACCACTTAAAGCCACATTGGACCACTTAAAGCCACATAGGACCACTTAAAGCCACATAGGACCACTTAAAGCCACATAGGACCACTTAAAGCCACATAGGACCACTTAAAGCACCATAGGACCACTTAAAGCCACATAGGACCACTTAAAGCCACATAGGACCACTTAAAGCCACATAGGACCACTTAAAGCCACATAGGACCACTTAAAGCCAAGAGACCATATAGTGTGATCAGGCATTTTTCATCCTCATAACGGTTAAGGTTATGATTGGGGAATAGAGGAATCTGATCCTAGATCTGTGGTTAGGGGCAACTTTGATCTTAAATGGGTAACTTCTACCTCGAGCATGGCCCCAACACCAGTATGGTATTATTGCTCTTGGCCATAACCTTTACTCACATGACTCTCTGTAAACGTGTGCCGCTAATGATATCAAAGGGTCTCGAAACAGTCCTAGACAGACACTTTCCAGACCTCTGGAAATAGAGATAGAAATGTGAGAACTAACATTCACCGCAGACCTGAAATGTGAGCTTACTCAGGCCCACCGTATTGGCATTGGCTGGCACACGGTTGGCGTAGTCCACGACCTGGCATTGAGTCACGAGTGCCATCGTACCCTGTTGAGAATCTAGCCAGAGTGGGCACTGTCCACCTAGTTAGAATTACAGTCCATCAACCTCATCCACACAGGTTATACAAGCCAGTCATGGGGGTTAGACCTATCATCCACATTCTACCAAAACAACAATGGCATTATTGTGCTCTATTTTAATCTCATTATTATTAAGTTGAATAGAGGCCTATGATCAAATGCATGTCTCAATAAAGCTAATTGTCGTGCACATCCAGTCATAATCTTCCCCTGGGTTAATAGGGACAATCTTGTAAACCCTTTATAGTTTGATAATGCTGTGTAGAAACACACACACACACACACACACACACACACACACACACACACGTTGCATGATCCGTGCTGCTCATAAAGGATAAATGGGGGTCGTTAGTGTGACCCGCCTCAATGTTCATTAAGACTTCAGAGATGATCAATCATTTTATGACATGGTGAGGCCCTTCTGCTGCTGTTTACTGCCAGCCAGACTGGAGATGAGGACTGGGTCAATGATTAAATCAGGTCTACTGCATAGGGAAGAGTCAAAGGAATGCATTATTACACTTGTGTAAACATGTCATAATCACACAACGTAGTAAAATGACGCATAACATCAGTCACCATAACTGTAAAACAAAATGTAGATAGTTAAGATATCTTACCCTGTCTCTAGTCTGTGTGGTGTCTATAATAATTAGTACCCATGTGAGTGTTCATTATTATATTTCATATTTAGAATGGATAGTCAAAGCATACAAAGCAGGGGGTCTATGTGAACATATGTGAAGAAAACTCCATTCCTAAGGGCATCTTCAATACAATGAATCAGGTTTTCTGATTGCATAAGGACAATAAGCTACAGATATCGATGTTGTTTTTTTTGTATTGGATGCATGTATATTTTCTCTAAAGAAACATAAAATTATGTTAAAGTAAAAAAAATACAAATACAAATCACTACACATGAATTGCTAGTGACAACCGTTTCAAAAGTTAAAGTACCTCAAATAAAATAAATAGAACGAGGTCTAACCCTACGATAGAGTTGTATGAATACATCGTTTTTTTTGTTATTGACTAAATTCGAGAGATTTTATTAAAATTTTGGATTTCAAGTCAAAAAATATTGCATTTGGGGACAGATTTCAAATATTTGTTTTTGTGTTATGTCAAATTTACCAGAGAGAATGAATAAATGTTTGAGTATTTCAGTAGTTTTGTTTTCATTTGAATAATAACATATTACATCTGTCATTGTAAATACATGGTTCTTATTAATGAAATTAAAAATGTAATTACTTACTCCAAAATAACTTCACAATGTGCATAATAGTTTCGCCTTCTTTATCACAAAAAAGGGCTATGACCTCTAATTCCATGAGTTTTTCAAATTGAACTAAGCAAGTCAGTTAAGAAAAAAGTATTATTTACAATGACAGCCTAGGCACTCCCTTGTTCAAGGGCAGATTCGATCTAGCAACCTTTCAGTTTCTGGCCCAACTCTCTAATCACTAGACTACCTGCCGCCGCAACCAAGTTATTGCAAAGGTATATTTTGTGCAAGATTCTAAAGTGAAATTATGTAACTTTTTTTATATGCAACATTTGTGAGGGAAAACAAAGCTTTCTTCCATTCATTTTCAGTAATATGTGCGTTCCAGAAGAATTTCCCTCTAGGAGAGATCTTGTTCTTGGAGTGAAAAAGTTCCCTAAAAAAGTATTATTACATTCCGTGTCCAGCAGGGGGCAACCTTCTAACATAAACTGTGCCTATTCTTGATGTGTTCTACGAAACAAATTTGATTTCATTAAGTCCTGAAGGTATTGCTTGCATACAGAATAAAATTCTGTATAATGTTTTGGGGAATTGATATGTTTCTAAGAACTTTCTATAAGAGAGTATATTCCCTTCTTTATCAAATAAATCAAGCACAACATTTGTATTTCTTTCAAACCACTTATGGAAGAATAAAGACTTGTTTTTAACAACAGTATATGTGTTGCTCCACAGAAGTGTTTTGTGTGGGGAGAAGTTGTGAACGTAACATAGTTTCCAGGCTAAAAGGGCTTGTTCATGAAATTTGGACAGTTTGATGTATATTTTTGCAGGAAAATAGTTCCACTTCCACAACAATTGAAGACCATCCAATTTCATAAAATTATGACAGGGAATGAAGTACCATATGGGGTCAGAGCTAAGCATACATATTTTAATCCAGTTTACCTTAAAGGTATTGTTGATATCAATGAAATCAAGCTCACCATCAGTTATTTGGTTTGATATTACAGATTTCTTAAATCGATTCGGTTTATATTTTCCATATAAAGTCTAGGAAAGTTTTGTTGATATCTTTGCTGGTTTGATCATCTTCAAATAAGGATATAGCGGGGTAGACAAACGTGACAAATCCTATGCTTTGGATAATAAAACCCTTCGAACAATAGAGAGGTCACGCTGGAACCAGTTTTTAACGATGGATTTGGTTTTCTTTCATCTCTGAGAGAAGTTTAGATGTTGACGGATAATATTTATTTTTGGCCATTTGCACCACTAAATATTTCCAATGATCTTTCACTGGAATATTCTCAATAGATTGGTCATTTGAGTTACGTAGGGAATCTTTTCCCCCGCATTTATTTAAGTTCCAGACCAGAAGCTGAAGAGAATGATTTGATCATATTTGGTGCAATAGCAACTTGATACTTGTCTTTTAGAAACAGAGTTGTATCATCTATTAACTGAGATATTTGTATTTATTTTCCAAATAGTGAAATACCTTTTAATTCAGGGTTGTTTCAAATGAAAATAGATAGCAATTCTACAACTAAAATGAATAAGAAATCTGAAATAGGGCAACCCTGGCGTACACTATGGTGAACATTAAATATTTTAGATGTGTTACAATTGATCATAATAGAACTACAGACGATGCTGGGCCAATTTTGACCCGCCGTATGGGACTCCCAATCAACACCCGGATGTGATACTATAATAACAGAGACCAAGCTAGTCCCGAAACCAAAAGTGTACAACAAATGTATTAGTCATTTGTGTTCTATTGTATCAAATGCCTTACAAAAGTCGAGGAATAAAATAATAGCCTCAGATTCAATTGAATCAGCATAATCAAGTCTGAAACTAATCTAATGTTTCAGCTGATGTGGCAACATTTCATGAAACCAGTTTGGTTAATAAGGTGTTTTAGGCCCATTTTAAGTCCATTAGCGTATGCCAAGTTATCAATTTATAATATATATTTAATAATGTAATAGGTCTCCAATTATCTATGAAAAGGGGATCTTTATCATAGATAGATCATTATCAACACATTTTGCTCCAGATCTAATGAAAACCCCTATAGCTAAATGCATGTACATTTGATCTAGTTCTATTTGAGACGTTTTCAAATCTGTTTCTTCCTCTGCTGAAAGGGTATAGTTTTCTAAAAGAACATTTTATTTATTCATAAGCTCATCTTCTTTCAAACATTTTTGCTTGTTTAGTTCCTTACTGCATGTCATGGTGATAGATCTTACTTTGAATGTGTTTCCTAGTTACTTCAATGCCTTGGTTCTAAATCATTTCAAATCTGTCAGTGTGAGCTAGAGATATCTATTATTTTTGCATTGGATGTGTCTTAATCCACTGCATCCGCCTATGTCGCACTTCCGCGTCTGAGGTGAAAGGTGACAGAGGTAGAGCGGTGTTTGAGACATCCTGAAAAACCGTCTTCTCACAAAATCGTCTATAGTGTCTGAAAGGTTTGGTCTACCCACTAATATGACCTGTGCAAAGGTGAGACTCTCACGAACACATACAGGCCTCATAAGACTCGTCTGAAGGTCCCCTGGTACCAGTTGAAAATTTTAAAAAAGTATTTATGGAGACTGTTTAGTACCAAAAATAAGGGGTTAGATACATAGAATTTTTTTAAATAAATGTTTCCTGATATTTCTTATATCTCTCAGATATAGAACAGACATTTCAGAACAAACTTCTCTTAGGTCTTTTTTGGGGACTATCTGTTGTTCCATGTAGTGAATCTGTTATTCAATATGTTTGTAGCAGTAAGCAGTAAGGCCAAACATTATTTTTCAGATTTCTTATACTTTAAAGGGTCTTAAAATTCAAAATCAAATAGCTAAACGATCCCTGGTATGACCTTCTTAAAATAATTCCATATACACTACATGTCCAAAAGTATGTGGACACCTGCTCGTCGAAAATTTCATTCCAAAATGATGGTCATTAATATGGCGTAGGTCCCCCCTTTGCTGCTATAACACTCTTCTGGGAAGGCTTTCCACTATGTTAGAATATTGCTGCGGGGACTTGCTTCCATTCAGCCACAAGAGCATTAGTGAGGTTGGGCACTGATGACGGCTCACAATCGGCGTTCCAATTCATCCCAAAAGTGTTCGATGGGCTTGAGGTCAGGGCTCTGTACAGGCCAGTCAAGTTCTTCCACACCGATCTCGACAAACCATTTCTGTGTGTACCTCGATTTGTGCACTGGGCATTGTCATGCTAAAACAGGAAAGGGCCTTCCACAAACTGTTGTCACAAAGTTGGGAGCACAGAATCATCTAGAATGTCATTGTATGCTGTAGGGTTAAGATTTCCCTAAGGGGAACTAAGGGGCCTAGCCCAAACAATGAAAAACAGCCCAAGACCATTATTCCTCATCCACCAAACTTTACAGTTGGCACAATGTATTGGGGCAGGTAGCGTTCTCCTGGCATCCGCCAAACCCAGATTTGTCCTTTGGACTGCCAGACTGTGAAGTGTGATTCATCATTTCAGAGAGCGCGTTTCCACTTATCCAGAGAACAATGGCAGCGAACTTTACACTAATCGAGCCAACACTTAGCATTGTGCATGGTGATTTTAGGCTTGTGTGATGCTGCTCGTCCATGGAAATCTATTTTATGAAGCTCCAGGCGAACAGTTATTGTGCTGACGTTGCTTCGGTAGTGAGTGTTGCAACTGAGGACAGTCTTTTCTGTGAGCTTGTGTGGCCTCAAACTTTGCGGCTGAGCCGTTGTTGCTCCTAGACGTTCCCACTTAACATTAACAGTACTTACAGTACCGGGGCAGCTCTAGCAGGGCAAACATTTTACAAACTGACTTGTTGGAAAGGTGGCATCCTATGAGGTGACTTGTTGGAAAGGTGGCATCCTATGAGGTGACTTGTTGGAAAGGTGGCATCCCCCCCCCCGGCTTAGACAGGGCTTAGACTCTTATGGGTCAATGCTAGATACATGCAACATGGATCTATTTCGTTATGGAAATGTTTGAAGACTTTGGAAGCATTCTTATTTTCTCCCCTTTGTAAAATAATCACATGGATCTAACACAGTTGGTGATATGAAAGTAGCAGCTATCTATTACAGTATCTTCACATATGGCAAATCATCTGCACCTTCAAAAAGAGCCACAGTATCAGTATGTATGTACCACACAAAACCACCAATAGATGGCAGTATTACATTGAAATAGCTCTTCCATTACCTGGACACAGGCCAGGCATGGGCAACTTTGATGGGAGTGGGTCTGCATACCCACCCTGCAGTCAGAGCTGGCCCTAGCCTTGTGGGGGACATAAGCGAAACGTTTCCAGTTCCTATCCCTGACATAGACTAACCTGTAAACATAGCATTGGGAGAATAAACAGTAACAGTTTCCATCAGACTGCTTTCTTGACTAATACCAGACATGTATCAATCCCACGCACACAAAGTCACACACCCACTCCAACATGACAAACATCCCCTGCACGCGTCAGCATTTTCTTTCTCAATCAATCTTCCTACACTGAATTAGATATCTTTCGCGTGTCTTTAAGTGAAACACTGTTTATCACCTGATCCTAAATCAGATATAGAAAGGGGGGGGCTGCTTAATAAGTCAGCCACAACTAATCTAGGACCAGAGGAACAGACCACACCGTGTCTCCTCTCTCTCTCCTTATTGCAATACTGCGCTGCTATAAATCTGTCAGCAGTTATGGTACTATTACATGGGTAACAGGGAAGAGTAGAGGATCCAGCCTGTGACCTGTCATGCGCTGTCACAAACAGTATTGATCTAAGATCTGTCGGTGAAACTCCTGCCCTGTGATTGTGCTGCTGACACTTGGACCTAGGAGACGATAGCATATTACAGAGATCTAGAATAAGTCCCAAATGACACCCTATTCCTATGAGACCTGGTCAGCCCTAGCTAAAAGTAAAGCTTAACATTATTCAAAACCAGTGCACTAATAAGTATGCACCTTCTTCCATATGGACACATAGGGAATACGGTAGCATTTGGGACTCACCCAGAGACAAACAATAGACATACAATTTACACACACCCTCAAAAAGACTCGAGAGAAGAATGGTTGTGTTTTTAAATCACGGATAGAACGCTGGGAGGACTAGATTACCTTGAACAGTTATCAATAAATGATATGTTGCTAATGAACATGGAAAAACTCATCTGTAACACTGATAGCCTTGTTTGAAAGATTCAATATAATGACCACAGGCTAGCTACCACAGTTAAAGTAATAGGAGCTGACTTGCAGCCCGGCTACTATTGAGTGCAATGAGAGCTGAAGAGCGTTTCATGTCTATACAGACTAGTTGAAATGTAGTACCTCCTGCAGCCATGCTGGAACAGAACACACAGTTAGAAACATTGATTTGAAGTCCCTCAGGGACATTGGAACCATGAAATGTTACGCGTAGTGCTTCATTTTTACCAGAGGCCATTTCAACTCCCTGTTAAGGAACTGAGAGAAAAAGCCCTCTGGTCTCTTGATGTAGGCTATTGCATAACTAGGGCTTTTCATAGTCCGGTCATGTGGTTAAAAAAAAATAAGAAAGAAAACACACGGCCCTAACAATAAGACATGCTAATAAGACATGCTAATAAGACATGCTAATGTTCTCTCAACGTTGAGAGAGTGTTTAGAGAACCTAGCATTGGCAAAATAAGACAGACACACTGCAGACACATACATTATATTCACTTCTAAACCATGATACTTCAAAAAATATCTTCACTAACTTACTTTTGCCAGAGACATTCAAGGTTAACGCAAAAGTCGATGGGCAGTAATGTTATGAAGTCAGGTATCCATTTTCATTCAGGCTCCTGAACCCTTGAGAGTCTTGGTGCTTATAAAACAGTGTCTCAATATTGGAACCCCTCCAGCTTGATTCAATTGAGTATTCAGACGAATGGATCTTGAGAAACATGGCCCAAAAAAGCTTCAAGGATATATGATTTGCAATTTACCTTTCAATGTTCTGCCGAAGTCTGACCGAATTCCCATGAGAATCAATTTTTGTTTTGGGCAAGGGGAATATCACTTTGCTCATGACAAAAAACAGAGTAGGGCAGCATAACTTGTCCGTAAAACACACTTTACACAGGTTACGTCCGCACACACAAACGCACGCATGCACAGACGCACACACACACACACACACTCTGAACACACACACACACTCTGAACAACAGCCATTATTCCAGATGAAGGACAGGAGTTTGTGACAGTCCAATAATAACACCACGGGGAAATCATCGGTGTTGTTTGTGATGTAGAGTAATGGAGTAGTGGTACTAGTATCTGTGTCTTGGTGGTTATGGTCAAGTGCTGCAAAGAAGGACGTAGAAAAGCTGCAGTTGTCCCAGAACAGAGCAGCATATCTTTGCCCTTACAATGTACACAGGGGGCTTATGTCAACAACATGCATGTCAGTCTCTCTTGGATCAAAGTATAGGAGAGATTGACTGCATCATTTTTTAAAAATATATATTATTATGTTCAAAATTCAAAATTCTGTATAATCAACTAGCTCTGACAGAAATACTTATTCACAGTCCCCAAATCCAGACCGAAATGAAGGCGATGCACAGTAAGTTGACGTCGCTTTTATATCCAATAGTTCTTCCCGGCTGTATGTAATAACACTTTAGATTTTCTGGGGTAACAATGTAAGAAATAATACATTAAAAAAAACAAATTACTGCATAGTTTCCTAAGGACCTGAAGCTCAGAGACCATCTCTGTACCACCATCTTAAAACTTAAACGATTCTGGAACAGCTGGCGCTCTCATGCATGTTTCAGTGTTATTTGCCTCGAAGCGAGCATAGAAGTAGTTTAGCTCGTCTGGTAGGCTCGTGTTACTGGGCAGCTCTTGGCTTTGCGTCCCTTTGTAGTCTGTAATGGTTTGCAAGCCCTGCCACATCCGACGAGCGTCAGAGCCGGTGTAGTACAATTCAATCTTAGTCCTGTATTGACGCTTTGCCTGTTTGATGGTTCGTCGGAGGGCATAGCGGGATTTCTTATAGGCTTCCAGGTTAGAGTCCCGCTCCTCGAGAGCGGCAGCTCTAGCCTTGAGTTCAGTGCGGATGCTGCCTGTAATCCATGGTTTCTGTTTGGGGTATGTACGTACGGTCTCTGTGGGGACGACATCATCAATGCACCCATTGATGAAGCCAATGACTGATGTGGTGTACTCCTCAATGCCATCGGAGGAATCCCGGAACATTTTCCAGTCTGTGCTAGCAAAACAGTCCTGTAGCTTAGCACCTGCTTCATCTGACCACTTTTTTATTCATCTAGTTACCTGCTTTAATTTTAGCATGTAAGCAGGTATCAGGAGGATAGAATTATGGTCAGATTTACCAAATGGAGGGTGAGGGAGAGCTTTGTATGCGTCTCTTTGTGTGGAGTATAGGTGGTCCAGAGTTATTTTTCCTCTGGTTGCACATTTAACATGCTGATAGAAATTTGGTAAAATGGATTTAAGTTTTCCTGCAATAAAGTCCTAGGAGCGCCGCCTCTGGGTGAGTGTTTTCTTGTTTGCTTATTTTTATTTATTTTATTTTTTATTTCACCTTTATTTAACCAGGTAGGCTAGTTGAGAACAAGTTCTCATTTGCAACTGCGACCTGGCCAAGATAAAGCATAGCAGTGTGAACAGACAACACAGAGTTACACATGGAGTAAACAATTAACAAGTCAATAATACAGTAGAAAAAAGGAGAGTCTATATACATTGTGTGCAAAAGGCATGAGGAGTTAGGCGAATAATTACAATTTTGCAGATTAACACTGGAGTGAGAAATGATCAGATGGTCATGTACAGGTAGAGATATTGGTGTGCAAAAGACTTGACTTGGCTTTCGAAGACCTTAGATAGGCAGGGCAGGATGGATATAGGTCTGTAACAGTTTGGGTCCAGGGTGTCTTCCCCTTTGAAGAGGGGGATGACTGCGGCAGCTTTCCAATCCTTGGGGATCTCAGGCTTATGGCGGAATACAGCTCATTCAATGCTGTCTTAGTGCTTGTAAGACCATGATGCCTGTCCAACAGGGTAAGAGGTGAGGAAGAGAATAAGATAGAAAATGGATGAGGGAAAGTCTCACTCTCACAATCTCTAGATCTATATCTATCTATCTATCCACCTATCTAGTACAATGAATGTGATATTCTGCCCAGTCATGGGTGAGGTCATCCTGTGGTAGCGTCTAGTTCTCAGAGGGCTGGTCAGATCCATGGCACAGTGCCATGGCCATGCCCTCACACCAGCCCTGGGAAGGCTCCCTAAGGCCTGGTACACAGTGATACAGTGACAAGCCCTGTCTTTGTGGTAACTGAGAATCAGACACAACTCCTCACCCGAGAAAGGGAGAGGGAGAGACAGAAAGAGAGTTGGGAGGGGGGACAGAGATAGGAGGGAGAGACAGACAGAGAGAGCGGAGGGTAGGGGTGGGGGGGGGTCAAGAGTCAGAAAGAGAATGAAGAGGAGAAAAAGAGAGAAGACAGAAAGAGAGAGAAGGCATGCTCCTCTTTCTCACCTCCCTGAGAGGAATACTGATCTCCGGACCAACAACAATGCCTTTGTTCTCATGGAAACGCTGTGTGGTACAGTATGCAGTTGCCTTATTCATGTGAGTGATTGTAATGACGAGAAGATTACTGTTTGGAATTACAGAATGTTGACTGATTGCTACATTAAATGTGGGTAGCAGAATGCTGCAATACAAGCCTGTGAGATGGCTAGTATGTGTGGTAAAAACGCCGTCAATCAAGTGCTTCAAGAATGCAAGTCTGACTTGGTCCTGGAAAAGACCCATCACAGGTCAAAACATCTGTCTAATAAAAGAAAAGCACGTGTGGTAATGCAATGCATAAGGGTGCATGTTCATGTTGTTTGCTTTGGGCTGTTCAAGCCAGCATCTGTCATGTTTTCTCTGCGTGGATATTACAATTAAAGATTTCTGAGTTGTTAACATTGAAACGGACATATCTATCAATAACTAACAGAGAGTTTAACCAGGGCAGACAGCTGTCAGTCAATATGAGTAGCTGGATCAATATGATGCTGGTACTATAACCATTACCCTTCCAATCAATAAGACATTATCCTAATTCATATAGCAATGGGGGGGTCTGTGCATATTTGTAAACAACAGCTGGTGCACGAAATCTGAGGAAGTCTCTAGATTTTGCTCGCCAGGAAGTATAGTATATTGTGATAAATTGCAGGCCACACGACTTGCCTAGAGAGTTTTCAGCGATAATTTTCGTGGCTGGTGACTTGGTCTATAAAAAAGTGGTCAGATGAAGCAAGCAGACGCTAAACTACAGGACTGTTTTACTATCACAGACTCGGACATGTTCCGGGATTCATCCGATGGCATTGAGAAATACACCACATCAGTCACTGGCTTTATCAATAAGTGCATCGAGGACGTTGTCCCCACAGTGACTGTACGTACATACCCCAACCAGAAGCCATGGATTACAGGCAACAGTCACACTGAGCGAAAGGGCAGAGCTGCTGCTTTCAAGGTGCGAGACTCTAACCCGGAAGCTTACAAGAAATCCTGCTATGCCCTGCATCGAACCATCAAACAGGCAAAGCGTCAATACAGAGCTAAGATTGAGTCGTACTACACCGGCTCCGACGCTCGTCTTATGTAGCAGGGCTTGCAAACTATTACAGACTACAAACGGAAGCAGAGCCGCAAGCTGCCCAGTGACACGAGCCTACCAGATGAGATAATTCACTTCTATGCCTGCTTCGAGGCAAGCAACAGTGAGGCATGCATGAGAGCATCAGCTGTTCCGGACGACTGTGTGATCATGCTCTCCGTAGCCGACGTGAGTAAGACCTTTAAACAGGTCAACATACACAAGGCTGCGGGGCCAGACGGGCTTACCAGGACGAGTGTTCCGGGCATGTGCTGACCAACTGGCAGGTGTCTTCACTGACATTTTCAACATGTCCCTGATTGAGTCTGTAATACCAACATGTTTCAAGCAGACCACCATAGTCCCTGTGCCCAAGAACACAAAGGCAACCTGCCTAAATGACTACAGACCCGTAGCACTCACGTCAGTAGCCATGAAGTGCTTTGAAAGGCTGGTAATGGCTCCCATTAACACCATTATCCCAGAAACCCTAGAACCACTCCAATTTGCATACCGCCCAAACCGATCCACAGATAATGCAATCTCTATTGCACTCCACACTGCCCTTTCCCACCTGGACAAAAGGAACACTTATGTGAGAATTCTATTCATTGACTACAGCTCAGCATTCAACACCATAGTACCCTCAAAGCTCATCACTAAGCTAAGGATCCTGGAACTAAACACCTCCCTCTGCAACTGGATCCTGGACTTCCTGACATCTCACCACCTGGGGGCAGTCTTAGGTAGCAACACATCTTCCACACTGATCCTCAACACTGGAGCCCCCCAGAGGTGCGTGCTCAGGGGCACGACAAAGCCTATTCCCCCTCAGGAAACTAAAAAGATTTGACATGGGTCCTGAGATCCTCAAAAGGTTCTACAACATCGAGAGCATCCTGACCGGTTGCATCATTCCCTGGTACAGAAATTGCTCGGCCTCCGACCGCAAGGCACTTCAGAGGGTAGTGCGTACGGCCCAGTACATCACTGGGGCTAAGCTGCCTGCCATCCAGGACCTCTACACCAGGCGGTGTCAGAGGAAGGCCCTAAAAATTGTCAAAGACCCCAGCCACCCCAGGCATTGACTGTTCTCTCTACTACTGCATGGCAAGCGATACCGGAGTGCCAAGTCTAGGACAAAAAGGCTTCTCAACAGTTTTTACCCCCAAGCCATAAGACTCCTGAACAGGTAATCAAATGGCTACCCGGACTATTTTCATTGTGTGCCCCCCACCACCCGCCAACCCCTCTTTACGCTACTGCTACTCTCTGTTCATCGTGTATGCATAGTCACTTTAACCATATCTACATGTACATACTACTTCAATCAGCCTGACTAACCGGTGTTTGTATGTAGCCTCGCTACTTTTATAGCCTCGCTTCTGTATGTAGCCTCGCTACTTTTATAGCCTCGCTACTGTTTTTCACTGTCTTTTTACTGTTGTTTTTATTTCTTTACTTACCTATTGTTCACCTAATACCTTTTTTTGCCCTATTGGTTAGAGCCTGTAAGTAAGCATTTCACTGTAAGGTCTACTACACCTGTTGTATTCTGCGCACGTGACAAATAAACTTTGATTTGATTTGACGTGATCAATGGAGCACTGCTCCACTGACATTAAAGACTATTTTTCTCCAACGTTTGGTGTCGAGGGGTACAATCAGGCCATACGGAGAGTGAGGCTCTGTGGACAGAGGTAGACGGAGACTGGCTGTGGCTGGGGTGGATTGTAAATGTTTGGGGACTGGAGATTGGGAATCTGTGGGACTGTGGAATCCAGGCAGGCAGGACCGAAGTGAGACACAGCCATGCCTTGCGCTTACGGAGGGAAGGGAGGAAACCTATAAAGAGATTTATAATATAAAAGACAGGGGAAGAATAAGAGAGCAAGAGAGAGAGAGAGAGAGAGAGAGAGAGAAACACGGATATAGAGAGAGGAAGAAAGAAGAGTGAAATGTAAATGAAATTAGAGAGGGAAGGAGAATGAGTCAATAATAAGGATCTAAAAAGGGGAAAGGGGTGAGAGAGAGAGCCAAGAAAAGAGAGAGTTGAATGAGAAAAGGTCAGAGAGGAGGAACAAAACAAAAACATGAAAAAAGGAGAGGCGCCATTCTTCCGCCTGGAAATCCCAGGGGCTGAATAGTTCCGGTTAATGCCCACCCGCCAAGCATAGACAATCACACACCGCCGTACAGTGTCCCTCACACATATCCCAGGAATTGGGCCTTTCACAGGCTCCCCGTGACTCCACACACAGACTACAGACTGTGTAACTCACTCAGACGTGTGCGTGTGTGAGGTGGGTGGGTGGGTGGGTCGGGTGTGTGTGTTCTTGTGTGCGTGCACGTGTACGTGCACGTGTGTGCGCGCGTGTTTGCTTGTGTATTCTGCATGTGTGCTTATGTATGTGAGACATAGAGAGAGAGAGATAAGAGAGACAGAAAGAGTGAGTGATTGTGTTAGTGTGTTTAAAGGGAAATAGTGCGTGTGTGTCTGCATGTCATTGTGTCTCCCACACAGAACAGTGAGCAAGCATTTGGTCATGAGGGTTAACTTAAAAGAGACCATCAGAAACAATAACAATTAAACAATAACAATTCAAGTTTAAAAAATGAAGCTGGCTTGGACAGATGATTATGTGTATCAAGGAAGAGAGAGCTGAGCAAAAGACAGAAAGAAGGGGGCGGGGAGAAAGTCAGAGAAAGAGAGAGAGAAAAAGAGAGAGAAAAAGAGAGAGAAAAAGAGAGGGGTAGAGAGTGTGTCTTCTGCCTGTTTGCTCTCTCTATATGATGTGCTCTCTTTACTGGGTCAGGGAGGTCTGTCTACGGCAGCCTGTCAGCTAGCTGAATGCATGCCTTCGTCTGTACTTGGCCCAGAGCTACATCACAGCCAGTAGGATGCAGAGCTACATCACAGCCAGTAGGATGCAGAGCTACATCACAGCCAGTAGGATGCAGAGCTACATCACAGCCAGTAGGACCCAGAGCTACATCACAGCCAGTAGGACCCAGAGCTACATCACAGCCAGTAGGATGCAGAGCTACATCACAGCCAGTAGGATGCAGAGCTACATCACAGCCAGTAGGATGCAGAGCTACATCACAGCCAGTAGGATGCAGAGCTACATCACAGCCAGTAGGATGCAGCGCTACATCACAGCCAGTAGGATGCAGAACACGTCTTTCAAAGCCATTCTTTTACTTTTTCCATCAGGCACATTTTTTTCCTGATATCTGACTGCTTTCGGTAGGCAACATAGAATGTGACAAGGGAGAATCACTGGTCTACTGAGATCGCATACCGACCTATAAGGCTTGACATCCGTGTAAATGTGCAGCCGTCAGTGAGGAGGTCTGACAGGGTCAGGTCGAGTCGCAGTTAAAGGCATTAGATCACAGTCAATATGACACTCCACATTGATCCCGACATTTCAACAGAGAATGACTCAGGATATTGTAGTCATAACTGTCACTGTTATTCACAATGCAGTGAAGTCAGTGAGGGACATTTGAGGGGACCATATGTCTCTTTCTCTTGTTTTAAGAACTGAGGAGTTACACAATGCGTCAAGCTGTTGCTTCCCCATCCCCTGAGTCATCATAGGAGTGAAACTTCAAATGAAAGGACGGCAACCGCATTAGGACATCCTCAGGCGGAGCCTGGATGCTTGAATAGTGCAAGGTTGAGACTTGACCAGGGTACAGACAGGTCTCTAAATAAAATTTAAAAAATATTGCTAGCACTGGTCCCAACTTAAAAAAAACATAGGAGCACAACATCAAATTTAAGAGCACCAGAAAATACAATTTCTGGAGCAGCCATTTGCTGATGTGTTTGATAGTGTCAACCATTAGAGTCTGCCACTTTTGGGCGCAAAATGAGAATTGAGACGATCAGAGAGCATCGTGAGCATCTTGTGTCCATCCCCCTGTGGACCTGTTTCGTAACATGATTCCCAATGAAACACTGGCAGACACTCTGGTAACAGATAGTGAGAAAGTTGTAAAAAAAACTAAACAGCACCGAAGAACAGACGTCGCCACTCACCAGTGACTTGCTAAACTGATTGTGGCCTGGCTGCTCAATGTGCCTGCTAACTACTACTTGCTAGCTTCATTGACAAACACAGAATTGGAACTTAGCTAGCTAGCAAGTGATTTTGGGCACTGATAAACCGTGTGTAGCTTGTGCCTTATTTACGATAGTTTAACAGCTTGTAGATTATGAAGTTGTAGACATGTTATTGTTCTCAGAAATCCGTCCTGAGTGCGCAGCCAGACTTTGCCGACTTGATAGACTGTATGCAGTGCACTGACTAGTTTTCATGCTCGTCTTTTGTGCCAAGCACATTAGCTAGATGTAAAATAGCGCAACTAAAACCTCCTAAAAGAGATTTCTTGATTTATCTTAGATGAATTCAGACTATTTTAATTAAGAAAGTTGCTTTTTTGAGGAAGTGGCTATGTTTACATTTACATTTACATTTAAGTCATTTAGCAGACGTTCTTACCCAGAGCGACTTACAAATTGGTGCGTTCACCTTAAGACATCCAGTGGAACAGCCACTTTACAATAGTGCATCTAAATCTTTTAAGGGGGTGAGAAGGATTACTTTATCCTATCCTAGGTATTCCTGAAAGAGGTGGGGTTTCAGGTGTCTCCGGAAGGTGGTGATTGACTCCGCTGTCCTGGCGTCGTGAGGGAGTTTGTTCCACCATTGGGGGGCCAGAGCAGCGAACAGTTTTGACTGGGCTGCGCGGGAACTGTACTTCCTCAGTGGTAGGGAGGCGAGCAGGCCAGAGGTGGATGAACGCAGTGCCCTTGTTTGGGTGTAGGGCCTGATCAGAGCCTGGAGGTACTGAGGTGCCGTTCCCCTCACAGCTCCGTAGGCAAGCACCATGGTCTTGTAGCGGATGCGAGCTTCAACTGGAAGCCAGTGGAGAGAGCGGAGGAGCGGGGTGACGTGAGAGAACTTGGGAAGGTTGAACACCAGACGGGCTGCGGCGTTCTGGATGAGTTGTAGGGGTTTAATGGCACAGGCAGGGAGCCCAGCCAACAGCGAGTTGCAGTAATCCAGACGGGAGATGACAAGTGCCTGGATTAGGACCTGCGCTGCTTCCTGTGTGAGGCAGGGTCGTACTCTGCGGATGTTGTAGAGCATGAACCTACAAGAACGGGCCACCGCCTTGATGTTAGTTGAGAACGACAGGGTGTTGTCCAGGATCACGCCAAGGTTCTTAGCGCTCTGGGAGGAGGACACAATGGAGTTGTCAACCGTGATGGCGAGATCATGGAATGGGCAGTCCTTCCCCGGGAGGAAGAGCAGCTCCGTCTTGCCGAGGTTCAGCTTGAGGTGGTGATCCGTCATCCACACTGATATGTCTGCCAGACATGCAGAGATGCGATTCGCCACCTGGTCATCAGAAGGGGGAAAGGAGAAGATTAATTGTGTGTCGTCTGCATAGCAATGATAGGAGAGACCATGTGAGGTTATGACAGAGCCAAGTGACTTGGTGTATAGCGAGAATAGGAGAGGGCCTAGAACAGAGCCCTGGGGGACGCCAGTGGTGAGAGCGCGTGGTGAGGAGATTCTCGCCACGCCACCTGGTAGGAGCGACCTGTCAGGTAGGACGCAATCAAGCGTGGGCCGCGCCGGAGATGCCCAACTCGGAGAGGGTGGAGAGGAGGATCTGATGGTTCACAGTATCGAAGGCAGCCGATAGGTCTAGAAGGATGAGAGCAGAGGAGAGAGAGTTAGCTTTAGCAGTGCGGAGGGCCTCCGTGATACAGAGAAGAGCAGTCTCAGTTGAATGACTAGTCTTGAAACCTGACTGATTTGGATCAAGAAGGTCATTCTGAGAGAGATAGCGGGAGAGCTGGCCAAGGACGGCACGTTCAAGAGTTTTGGAGAGAAAAGAAAGAAGGGATACTGGTCTGTAGTTGTTGACATCGGAGGGATCGAGTGTAGGTTTTTTCAGAAGGGTGCAACTCTCGCTCTCTTGAAGACAGAAGGGACGTAGCCAGCGGTCAGGGATGAGTTGATGAGCGAGGTGAGGTAAGGGAGAAGGTCTCCGGAAATGGTCTGGAGAAGAGAGGAGGGAATAGGGTCAAGCGGGCAGGTTGTTGGGCGGCCGGCCGTCACAAGACGCGAGATTTCATCTGGAGAGAGAGGGGAGAAAGAGGTCAGAGCACAGGGTAGGGCAGTGTGAGCAGAACCAGCGGTGTCGTTTGACTTAGCAAACGAGGATCGGATGTCGTCGACCTTCTTTTCAAAATGGTTGACGAAGTCATCTGCAGAGAGGGAGGAGGGGGGGGGAGGGGGAGGAGGATTCAGGAGGGAGGAGAAGGTGGCAAAGAGCTTCCTAGGGTTAGAGGCAGATGCTTGGAATTTAGAGTGGTAGAAAGTGGCTTTAGCAGCAGAGACAGAAGAGGAAAATTTAGAGAGGAGGGAGTGAAAGGATTTTTCCTCCATTTCCGCTCGGCTGCCCGGATCCCTGTTCTGTGAGCTCGCAATGAGTCGTCGAGCCACGGAGCAGGAGGGGAGGACCGAGCCGGCCTGCAGGATAGGGGACATAGAGAATCAAGGGATGCAGAAAGGGAGGAGAGGAGGGTTGAGGAGGCAGAATCAGGAGATTTGAGCAGAGGGAAGAGATGATAGGATGGAAGAGGAGAGAGTACCGGGGGAGAGAGAGCGAAGATTGGGACGGCGCGATACCATCCGAGTAGGGGCAGTGTGGGAAGTGTTGGATGAGAGCAAGAGGGAAAAGGATACAAGGTAGTGGTCGGAGACTTGGAGGGGAGTTGCAGTGAGGTTAGTGGAAGAACAGCATCTAGTAAAGATGAGGTCGAGCGTATTGCCTGCCTTGTGAGTAGAGGGGGAAGGTGAGAGGGTGAGGTCAAAAGAGGAGAGGAGTGGAATGTTGTTGCTACAATGACTCAGGAGGGACAATCAACAGTACCTCCCGGGGTACAATATGTGAACCTAACACCCACATCAAACCACACCCCTAAGACAACTCTCAGTCACGGCCGCTAGCATTTTTTAATGAGCAGTCTTCAAAACGAGGCCAAATCATTTCAAATGGATTGAGAATTCATATAGGCTATATCTATCTACTTCTGAAGCACATGTTGTGCCCTAGAAATGAAAAAGTAATTTGTGGAATATTAGGCTTCTACGTTATGTAAAAGCACCATTTTCCTATTGAGATGCAGATTTTATTTACACGCCTTGCCTTTTCACATATTTTGTTGTTTTACAAGGTGGGATTAAAATTGATTTAACTGTCATTTTTTTGTCAACAATCTACATACAATAAATACTCTGTTATGTCGAAGTGGAATAAAAAAGTATTGAAAAAATATGAAAAATTACATGTTAGAATCACCGTTGGCAGTGATTACAGCTGTGAGTCTTTCTGAGAGCTTCTAAGAGTCTCTAAGAGCTTTGCACACGTGTTGTACAATATTTGCACATTATTCTTTTAAAGATTGCTCAAGCTCTGTCAAGTTGGTTATTGATCATTGCTAGAGAGTCATTTGCTAGTCTTGCCATAGATTTTCAAGCCGATTTAAGTCAAAACTGTAACTAGGCCACTCAGGAACATTCGCCGTTGTCTTGGTAAGCAACTCCAGTGTATATTTGGCCTTGTATTTTAGGTTATTGTCCTGCAAAGAAAGGTGCATTTGTCTTCCAATGTCTGTTGGAAAGCAGACTGAACCAGGATTTCCTGGAAAAACTCCCTTGCCGATTACAAGCATACCCATAACATGATGCAGCCACCACCATGATTGAAAATATGAAGAGTTGTACTCAGTGATGTGTTGTGTTGGATTTGCCCCAAACACATTCAGAACATACATTTCATTTTTTCCCCTCATTTTTTGCAGTGCCTTAGTGCCTTATTGCAAACAAGATGTATATTTTTGAATATTTTTTATTCTGTACAAGGTTCCTTCTTTCACTCTCTCATTTAGATTAGTATTGTGGAGTAACTACAATATTGTTGATCCATTCTCAGTTTTCTCATATCGCAGCCATTAAACTCTGTAACTGTTTTAAAGTCACTATTGGCCTGTTTTAAAGTCACTAATGGTGAAATCCCTGAGCAGTTTCCATCCTCTCTGGCAACTGAGTTAGGAAGGACACCTGTATCGTTGTAGTGACTGGGTGTATTTACACAACATACAAAGTGTAATTAATAACTTCAGCATGCTCAAAGGGATATTCAATGTCTGCTTGATTTCTACCAATAGGTGCCCTTTGTGAGGCATTGGAAAACCTCCCTGGTCTTTGTGGTTGAATCTGTGTTTGAAATTCACTTCTCGACTGAGGGACCTCACAGATAATTGTGTCTGGGGTACAGAGAAGTTTCATCCCAAAATAATGATAAACACTATTGCTGCACACAGAGTGAATCCATGCAACTTATTATGTGACTTGTTAGGTATATTTTTACTCCTGAACCTATGTAGGCTTCCCATAACAAAGAGGTTGGATGCTCATTGACTCAAGACATTTCTGCTTTTCATTCAAATTAATTTGCGGAAAAAAAAAAAAAAAAAAAACACAGCTCTACTTTGACATTATGGGGTATTGTGTTTAGGCCAGTGACACAAAATCTCAATTTAATAAATTCAGGCTGTAACACAATAAAAGTCAAAGGGTGTGAGTGCTTTCTGAAGGCGAGGTATGTGATGACATTCCTATGATCACTGATCTTATGAAGAAGATAACCCTTTTCCTTTCTTTCAATGCCCCCAAATGTTTGGATATGCTGGTAAAGTTACCAGGTTGAAAGCTAGCTACGTAGCTGTGGTAACAAACAGCTAGCTAGCTGAGGTAACAAACATGACTGAACAAGGTGTAAACAAATGGTTAGCGGGCCGTGAGTAGTTTTAGAACGGCCCGCAACTTCTATCACGTTTACAGATCAGCCCAGAGAGGGAATAGTAAGAAATATGTGTCCTTCTGAGCCGAGGGACCATTCCCTGTTTTACGAGCTCCACTGTTAGATGGCCTGTGTCATGTTTACAGCACAACATAAAGACAGACAGGCCCAAGGGGCACAGCAGTCACTCACACACAGCTCCTGCATAGACAGTGCTCCATTACTGACGAGGCTGTTGCCGAATTGTGTTTTATCCATTTATATGCATTTAAATACATGGTTGTTTTTTTTTACACATAACTGATTATTTCAGTGTCTGTGATTAATTACCTAATCCCTCTATGTTTTGAGGGACATAACTGGGTTTTCCAGTCTCTTGGAAAACCATGTTCCAAGCAAAGCATAATGTGGAGCTAGTCCATACAGGTATTTCATGTAAGGAAAGTTTATAAATGGTATGAACCTGACCATAAGTTAGCCTCACATTTGGTTTAGTTCATTGACTATAACTGCCTTGGAAGTGAGGGATCTAACATTAAGTTGCCCTATTTTGAGATGAGAGATATCACAATCTCTTTCGATAATGACAGGAATGGAGGAGGTCTTTATTCCAGTGAGATTGCTAAGGAGAACACTGCCATGTTTAGTTTTGCCCAACCTAGATCGAGGCATAGACACGGTCTCAATGGGGATAGCTGAGCTGACTACACTGACTGTGCTAGTGGCAGACTCCACTAAGCTGGCAGGCTGGCTAACAGCCTGCTGCCTGGACTGCACCCAATCTCATTGTGGAGCTAGAGGAGTTTTATTTGTATGACCTTTATTTAACCAGGTAGGCCAGTTGAGAACAAGTTCTTATTTACAACTACGGCCTGGCCAAGATAAAGCAAAGCAGTGTGACAAAAACAACAACATAGTTACACATAAACAAACGTACAGATAATAACACAATAGAAACATCTATGTACAGTGTCTGCACATGTAGAAGAGTTGGGAGGTAAGGCAATAAATAGGCCATGGAGGCGAAATAATTACAATTTAGCATTAACACTGGAGTGATAGCTCTGCAGGTGATGATGTGCAAGTAGAGATACTGGAGTGCAAAAAGCAAGAGGATAAGTAACAATATGGGGATGAGGTAGTTGGGTGTGCTATTTACAGATGGGCTGTGTACAGGTACAGCTGCTCTGACAGCTGATGCTTAAAGTTAGAGAGGGAGATATAAGTCTCAAGCTTCTGAGATTTTTGCAATTCCTTCCAGTTATTGGCAGCAGAGAACTGGAAAGGAGGGCAAAGTAAGTGTTGGCTTTGGGGGTGACCAGTGAAATATACCTGCTGGAGTGTGTGCTACGGGTGGGTGTTGCTATGGTGACCAGTGAGCTGAGATAAGGCGGGGCTTTACCTAGCATAGACTTATAGATGACCTGGAACCAGTGGGTTTGGCGACAAATATGTAGTGAGGGCCAGCCAACGAGAGCATACAGGTCGCAGTGGTGGGTAGTATATGGGGCTTTGGTGACAAAACGGATGGCACTGTGATAGACTACATCCAGTGTGCTGAGTAGAGTGTTGGAGGCTAATTAATATTGATGTGATTGGCCTGACTGAAACATGGCTTAAGCCTGATGAATTTACTGTGTTAAATGAGGCCTCTCCTCCTGGTTGCACTAGTGACCATATCCCCTGCGCATTCCTACTTAGGCGGAGGTGTTGCAAACATTTACGATAGCAAATTTCAATTTACACTCCAAAAAAATCACTGTGTTTTCGTCTTTTGAGCTTCTAGTCATGAAATCTATGTAGCCTACTCAATCCCTTTCATAGCTACTGTTAACAGGCCTCCTGGGCCATATACAGCGTTCCTCACTGAGTTCCTTGAATTCCTATCGGACCTCGTAGTCATGGCAGATGATATTCCAATTTTGTGTGATTTTAATATTCACATGTGTTACGGATACAGTTATCCTGTGTGTGTGTGTGTATCCTGTGTGTGTTTCTTTTCTCTCCTTCTCCCCTCACAGGTGAAAACCATCACTCCCCAATCAGTCAACAATCAATGATCAATCAGAAGACACACCTCCTCCTACTTCCTATCCTATCACAGTTCCTTCCCCATGGTTTAAAAACCCCATCATTTGTTTGCTCTGGAGCAATCTCTAGCTCAATCTCTAGCTCAATCTCTCTGTATATGCCATGTCTGTAGGTCTCTGTGTTTCACTCTCGCTTTGTGTCTTAACCTCTCTTTTGTTTAAGCACCTCATAGCACTTTGTCATCACCTGTGAATATTGTTTTTGGTTATGGTGTTTGTTTGTTGCTGGTGGGAAAAGGGGAAACCCAGACAAGTCGCCCATGGGCATACACTACCCGTAGGTAGACTTTGTTAAATACACTAGTTAGAACTGGGCGGACCACCCACTGTATTTTTCCTACTCACTGCCACAGTCATACTGGTGCTCCTCCATGCCGTCCCTAGGAGGGGTGCGTCACTTGAGTGGATTGAGTCACTGACGTGATCTTCCTGTCCGGGTTGGCGCCCACCTCGGGTTCGTGAGTGGGATTATATCCTGGGTTCGTGGGTGGGATTATATCCTGCCTGTTTGGCCCTGTCCATGGGGTGTCGTCGGACAGGGCTACAGTGTCTCCCGACACCCTCCTGTCTCAGCCTCCAGTATTTATGCTGCAATAGCTTGTGTCAGGGGGCTAGGGTCTGTCTGTTATATCTTTCTCATGTCTTATCCTGTGTTATGTGTGAATTTAAGTATGCTCCCTCTAATTCTCTTTTTCTCTCTCTTTCTCCTTCTCTCTCTCTCTTTCTCTCACAGGACCTAAGCCCTAGGACCATGCCTCAGGACGACCTGGCCTGATGACTCCTTGCTATCCCCAGTCCACCTGGTCATGCTGCTGCTCCTGTTTCAACTGTTCTGCCTGCAGCGATGAAACCCTGACCTGTTCACCGGACGTGCTACCTTGTCCTGAATCTGCTGTTTTGGACTCGCTCTCTATCGTACCTGCTGTCTCTAACTCTGAATGATCGGCTATGAAAAGCCAACTGACATTTACTCCTGAGGTGCTAACCTGTTGCACCCTCTACAACCACTGTAATTATTATTATCTGACCCTGCTGGTCATCTATGAACCTTTGAACATCTTGGCTATGTACTGTTATAATCTCCATCCGGCACAGCCAGAAGAGGACTTGACCCTCAGAGCCTGGTTCCTCTTGCTAGGTTCCGGCCTTTCTAGGGAGTTTTTCCTAGCCACCGTGCTTCTACATGCTTGCTGTTTGGGGTTTTAGGCTGGGTTTCTGTACAGCACTTTGTAACATCGACTGATGTAAAAAGGGCTTAATAAATACATTTGATTGATTGATTGGTTCTTTGAAGAACCCTAAATAGAGGGTTCTAGATATAACTCTCTGCTAAGGATTCTACCCAGCACCAAAAAGGGTTCCCCTATGGGGACAAACCAAAGAACCCTGTATGGTTCTACTTGGCACCTTTCGTGTAGCCCACCTTGTCCATAACAAGTATTTTCAAGAGGATATTTTCTGCCATTAAAGATTATTACAGCATCACTATTTCCATTTCCTAGCCCTGGAAATGTATGATTTCCCCCAGCCTTTTGAAGTGAACACTGCTGCTCCTGCTAGGCTCAAACAGTGCTGGGCTGCTGGCCTTTACGTAAGCCTGACCAAGCTACACCATCCTAAAGCCATATCTATCACCTCCTCAGGTGGATTGCTATTGGTAGGCACCCTGGCATTGACTGTCCTAGTCACGCTCTGATGCTTTTTATGCACAGGCGCTTCTGATGGACAGCTATAGAAATGTGCGGCCTAGAATTGCAAACCTGGGGCTGTGGACTAGCTATTTCTTTTACACTGATTGGTCTCTCTCTTTCTTTCTCTCTCTCTCGCACACACACACACACACACACACACACACACACACACTGATTGACCGACACTGTTACTTGGCAAGATCTAGGTTCATTCAATCTTGATCTCAATAAAATAGCCAATAGCAGAGGGTCCAAAACCATCCGTTTGAACAGAACAGTGCCCTTTATCACTATATCCAGACTGTTCTCATCTTCTACCCTCATTAACCCTAGTTAACCCTCATACTCTTTACTCGGAGTAAAACCAGCTATACTGCTTCATTTTAATGTATACTGAACAAAAATCTAAATGCAACATGCAACAATTTTAAAGATTTGATTGAGATACAGTTCATATAAGGAAATCAGTCAATTTAAATTTTACCTTTATTTAACTAGGCAAGTCAGTTTTGAACAAATTCTTATTTTCAATGACGGCCTAGGAACAGTGGATTAACTGCCTGTTCAGGGGAAGAATGACAGTTTTGTACCTTGTCAGCTCGGGGATTTGAACTTACAACCTTCTGGTTACTAGTCCAATGCTCTAACCACTAGGCTACCCTGTCACCGCAAAATACATTCATTAGGCTCTAATCTATGGATTTCACATGACTTGGAATACAGATATACATCTGTTGGGCACAGATACCTTAAAAAAAGAAGTAAGGGGGTGGAACAGACCTCCTTCACGGAGTTGATCAGGCTGTTTAATATGACCTGTGGAATGTTGTCCCACTCCTCTTCAATGGCTGTGTGAAGTTGCTGAATGTTGGCGGGAACTGGAACATGCTGACGTCCACGTAGATCCAGAGCATCCCATGTCTGGAGAGTATGCAGGCCATGGAAGAACTGGGACATTTTAATTTCCAGGAATTGTGTACAGATCCTTCCGACCCGGGTATGTGCATTATCATGTTGAAACATGAAGTGATAGGGGCGGATGAATGGCATGACAATGGGCCTCAGGATCTCGTCAACCAGTGCTCCCGCACATTGGCGAACCGGGCTATCTGCATTGTGTTCCACCCACCACCCGCCAATCCCTCTTTACGCTACTGCTACTCTCTGTTCATTGTATATGCATAGTCACTTTAACCATATCTACATGTACATACTACCTCAATCAGCCTGACTAGCCAGTGTCTGTATGTAGCCTCTCTGCTTTTATAGCCTCGCTACTGTATATAGCCTGTCTTTTTACTGTTGTTTTATTTCTTGACTTACCCATTGTTCACCTACACCTTTTTTTGCACTATTGGTTAGAGCCTGTAAATAAGCAAAGTAAAGTATTCGGCGCACGTGACAAATAAACGTTGATTTGATTTTTCTGTGCATTCCAATTG
This sequence comes from Oncorhynchus nerka, assembly GCF_034236695.1. Lineage (NCBI taxonomy): Eukaryota > Metazoa > Chordata > Actinopteri > Salmoniformes > Salmonidae > Oncorhynchus > Oncorhynchus nerka. The sequence continues at coordinate 35,477,192 of NC_088407.1, read as the reverse complement.
CCATCGATAAAATGCAATTGTGTTCGTTGTATGTAGCTTATGCCTGCCCATACCATAACCCCACTGCCGCCATTGCATCAGCAAACCGCTCGCCCACACAACATCATACATGTGGTCTGCAGTTGTGAGGCAGGTTAGATGTACTGCCAATTTCTCTAAAACGACGGTGGAGGCGGTTTATGGTAGAGAAATTAACATTAAATGATCTGGCAACAGCTCTGGTGGACATTCCTGCAGTCAGCAGGCCAATTGCACACTCCCTCAAAACCTGAGACATCTGTGGCATTGTGTTGTGTAGCAAAACTGCACATTTTACAGTGTCCTTTTATTGTCCACAGCACAAGGTGCACCTGTGTAATGATAATGCTGTTTAATCAACTTCTTGATATGTCACACCTGTCAGGTGGATAGATTATCATGACAAATGAGAAATGCTCCCTAACAGGGATGTAAACAAATTTGTGCACAACATTTTAGAGAAACTGAAAATGTCTGGGATCTTTTATTCCGGTTCATCAAACATGGGACCAACACTTTAAATGTTGTATTTATATTTTTGTTCAGGATATAACACACACACACACAGTGTCAAAGCCCTCTGCAGCATCCCTCTCTGCCAGTTAGAGTGAAGTGGCGTGACATGGGGAGTGGGGAGGTTAGTCCAGACCCAAAATAGACCCAGGATCGTATGCACCAGAGAGCTCCTGAGTGAGTGTGCTGTTTCCAAGTGCACACACTGAGATCTCCTCTGACAGTGTTAATACTCCACTATAACACTGAGTATTACACAAACGTCCTGCCTCAGTTTTCAGCTTCCCCGTGCGCACTAGGAATGAATGTGATACACACACTGATTGAGGGTAAATGAGAACTCTGGAGCAGCAGCTCCTACCGGTGGCTGGGCACTGTGAGTAAGGACAGCAGATAGAAATACAGCTAATGGAAGCAGCACGGCATCAGTCTGTGTGTGTGTGTGTGTGTGTGTGTATGTGTGTGTGTGCGTGCATTTGCGATGTTACTGCTTCATTACATTACATGTACGTGAACATGTGAACACTGGATAGTGGATGTTGTAGTGTCTCATCAGGTGTGGTCTCTAACCCTAGGAAGCTCTTTGCCACCTTCTCCTCCCTCCTGAATCCTCCTCCCCCTCCCCCCCCTCCTCCCTCTCTGCAGATGACTTCGTCAACCATTTTGAAAAGAAGGTCGACGACATCCGATCCTCGTTTGCTAAGTCAAACGACACCGCTGGTTCTGCTCACACTGCCCTACCCTGTGCTCTGACCTCTTTCTCCCCTCTCTCTCCAGATGAAATCTCGCGTCTTGTGATGGCCGGCCGCCCAACAACCTGCCCGCTTGACCCTATTCCCTCCTCTCTTCTCCAGACCATTTCCGGAGACCTTCTCCCTTACCTCACCTCGCTCATCAACTCATCCCTGACCGCTGGCTACGTCCCTTCTGTCTTCAAGAGAGCGAGAGTTGCACCCTTCTGAAAAAACCTACACTCGATCCCTCCGATGTCAACAACTACAGACCAGTATCCCTTCTTTCTTTTCTCTCCAAAACTCTTGAACGTGCCGTCCTTGGCCAGCTCTCCCGCTATCTCTCTCAGAATGACCTTCTTGATCCAAATCAGTCAGGTTTCAAGACTAGTCATTCAACTGAGACTGCTCTTCTCTGTATCACGGAGGCCCTCCGCACTGCTAAAGCTAACTCTCTCTCCTCTGCTCTCATCCTTCTAGACCTATCGGCTGCCTTCGATACTGTGAACCATCAGATCCTCCTCTCCACCCTCTCCGAGTTGGGCATCTCCGGCGCGGCCCACGCTTGGATTGCGTCCTACCTGACAGGTCGCTCCTACCAGGTGGCGTGGCGAGAATCTGTCTCCTCACCACGCGCTCTCACCACTGGCGTCCCCAGGGCTCTGTTCTAGGCCCTCTCCTATTCTCGCTATACACCAAGTCACTTGGCTCTGTCATAACCTCACATGGTCTCTCCTATCATTGCTATGCAGACGACACACAATTAATCTTCTCCTTTCCCCCTTCTGATGACCAGGTGGCGAATCGCATCTCTGCATGTCTGGCAGACATATCAGTGTGGATGACGGATCACCACCTCAAGCTGAACCTCGGCAAGACGGAGCTGCTCTTCCTCCCGGGAAGGACTGCCCGTTCCATGATCTCGCCATCACGGTTGACAACTCCATTGTGTCCTCCTCCCAGAGCGCTAAGAACCTTGGCGTGATCCTGGACAACACCCTGTCGTTCTCAACTAACATCAAGGCGGTGGCCCGTTCTTGTAGGTTCATGCTCTACAACATCCGCAGAGTACGACCCTGCCTCACACAGGAAGCGGCGCAGGTCCTAATCCAGGCACTTGTCATCTCCGTCTGGATTACTGCAACTCGCTGTTGGCTGGGCTCCCTGCCTGTGCCATTAAACCCCTACAACTCATCCAGAACGCCGCAGCCCGTCTGGTGTTCAATCTTCCCAAGTTCTCTCACGTCACCCCGCTCCTCCGCTCTCCACTGGCTTCCAGTTGAAGCTCGCATCCGCTACAAGACCATGGTGCTTGCCTACGGAGCTGTGAGGGGAACGGCACCTCAGTACCTCCAGGCTCTGATCAGGCCCTACACCCAAACAAGGGCTCTGCGTTCATCCACCTCTGGCCTGCTCGCCTCCCTACCACTGAGGAAGTACAGTTCCCGCGCAGCCCAGTCAAAACTGTTCGCTGCTCTGGCCCCCCAATGGTGGAACAAACTCCCTCACAACGCCAGGACAGCGGAGTCAATCACCACCTTCCGGAGACACCTGAAACCCCACCTCTTTCAGGAATACCTAGGATAGGATAAAGTAATCCTTCTCACCCCCCTTAAAAGATTTAGATGCACTATTGTAAAGTGGCTGTTCCACTGGATGTCTTAAGGTGAACGCACCAATTTGTAAGTCGCTCTGGATAAGAGCGTCTGCTAAATGACATAAATGTAATGTAATGTAATGTGTGTGTGTACAATATGTTTGTTTGCAACAGACTTCCTGACAACACAGGTCTTTAACCCGGGATATTATGACTGACCATCCAGTCATGACCTCAGTCACTTCACACACATTCCTGCTCCAGACCCTCAGACCCTAAGGGCCTCAGATCCCCAGTCTCTAAACTGTAGCTTCAGAAGGCATGTGAAGTCATTAGGAGCAACCCAGATGTGGCCAGAGATGTTTGTCAGTCATGGCTAGAAGGGATCCAGCTTTGGTCAAATTAACGTCAGATTTGACGTTTCGTAGCAGGTTAGGAGAACTTACGTAGCAGGTTAAGAGAATTAGGTTAAGGTTTGAAAAAGGATTAGGGTTTGCTAAAATGTTAACTTTTGACGTTAATTTGACAAAAGCTGGATCCCTTCTAGCCATGACCATGTTTGTCCCAGGCTCATATCCATGTCCTACTGCTCTGGAGGCTTCTACAGGCATTGATCTGTGCTGGAGGTAGGTTATGAGCAGCACAAGTGTGGTACTTATACTGCCATGAGTGAGTGGAATGGGAAAATGGCTGCCCGGGCTATAGGTCAATGTGTTTTTATGTGTCCCTTGGGACTGGAGAAGTGAGATATATATATATATATATATATATATATATATATATATGAGAGAGAGAGCAGTGGAGGCTGCTAAGGGGAGAACGGCTCAAATAGATTGGCTTCAAACACATAGAAACCATGTGTTTGATACCATTCCACTTATACCACTTCAGCTGTTACCACAAGCCTGTTCTCCTCAATTAAGATGCCACCAACCCCCTTTGACAGTGAGTCAGACTGCTAGACAGACTGACTGACTCAAAAGAAACCTGCACAGAATCATAGTTACTCATTGCAAAACTACCAACTTCAAAGAGCTATTGATAGCTATGTGCAAAAGACCAAGTGTTTATTGGCATTTTCCTCTATAACTTTATTCAGACCTAGGAGTCCTTCCCGGCTTTATACACTCCATAGTTTCCTAGTTCAGTCTGGCTCTTCCATACGACTGGATGGTTCCTTCCTCATGTGCATCAGGTCCAGGCAGACGCCTTGCAGACGAGGCAAGCTGCTTGTGTTTGTAACGCTATTGTTCCAGCTGTATCCATTTAAAGCCCGTCAGCCAGGCGGCACGATAAGAGTGGCTAGCTAGCGTGCCAAGCTAATGCCTCGAGGGATGCTCACATCTCCTCCCTTCCCCCTCTGTTCAAGTCCCTCCGCAAGGCCAGTAAATTACTGACTGGTTGGTATAGGCTAGGTGTCACGACCAACGTCCCCTCAAAAAAACGTAGGCACTGAGCAAAATTCAGGTCTGCTGAGTGCAAACTCCTGGAGTGCGTTTACTGTGACCACTGAGGCTGTACCTGCTTTAAGTTGACATTTTAACAGTGGCCAAGTATGCTACTGTGACTATTTGATAATAATGTGAGCCTACTAGAGTGGCCTACCATCAAAAACAATGGAGACAATGCATCCAATAACATTTTAACATTGAAATAGCTGTTTTATCATTCAGCCTACAGTAGCAGCCAATGTGTGGTGTTCAACGTAGGACTACATTCCATGAGACTTTTGAAAAAACACGTGCAGGGCTTGACATTAACCTGTTTATCCCCTTGTCCTTGTCCTTGTTTGATGCAAGAAACCATTTTACAAAATAAAATACATTATTCCCATACCATTATTACAGAGTAGCATAATTGATCTGATTCCCTCTGCCTATTAGCTACTTAGCTTATTCAAGCCTCTCTCAAAATACAGCACTGCCCCTTTAAGACAAAAACACTCTCTTTACCTGACTGGCTTTTCAAAGATGTCTAGAAATGTACATGTTTTGTGCTCTTCTAGGAAGCAACCACTCCCCCATTGCTGACTACAAATGATCTATAACTGGGCTAATAACTCACTAACTAGCAAAGAATATGAACAAATGTGCACACGTGGCTACATGCAGCTCTCGCTTTGATCTTAAAACAAGCACATAATAATCGCAACCACTCATGGTGTAAAACCGTTCAGTTCAAAGGGAATGGCACAAATCCATATACGGTGCATTCGGAAAATATTCAGACCCCCTGACTTTTTCCAGATTTTTTTTTACGTTAAAGCCTTATTCTAAAATGTATTAAATCGCCCCCACCCCCCTCATCAATCTACATACAATACCCCATAATGACAACGCAAAATCTTTTCTTTTTTTTTAGCAAATTTACTAAAAATTACAAAACAGAAATATCACATTTTCATTATTATGCAGACCCTTTACTCAGTACATTGAAGCATTTTTGGCAGCGATTACAGCCTTGAGTCTTCTTGGGTATGATGCTACTCAAGGACAATCTGAGACTTGTCCCGAAGCCACTCCTGCATTGTTTTGGCTGTGTGCATAGGGTCGGTGTCCTGTTGGAAGGTGAACCTTCGCCCCAGTCTGAGTTCCTGAGCGCTCTGGAGCAGGTTTTCATCAAGGATCTCTCTGTACTTTACTCCATTCATCTTTCCCTCAATTCTGACTAGTCTCCCAGTCCCTGCCGCTGAAAAACATCCCCGCAGCATGATGCTGCCACCACCATGCTTCACCATAGGGATGGTGCCAGTTTTCCTCCAGACGTGACGCAGGGCATTCAGGCCAAATAGTTCAATCTTGGTTTCATCAGACCAGAGAATCTTTTTTTCTCATGGTCTGAAAGTCCTTTAGGTTAATTCTGGCAAACTCAAGCGGGCTGTCATGCGCCTTTTACTGAGGAGCGGCTTCTGTCTGGCCACACTACCATAAAGGCCTGATTGCTGGATTGCTGCAGAGATGGTTGTCCAATTTGGAAGGTTCTCCCATCTCCACAGAGGAACTCTGGAGCTCTGTCAGAGTGACCATCGAGTTCTTTGTTGACCAAGGCCCTTCTCCCTCGATTGCTCAGTTTGGCCGGGCGGCCAGCTCTAGGAAGAGTCCATGGTTGTTCCAAACTTCTTCCATTTAAGAATGATGGAAACCACTGTTTTCTTGGGGACCTTCAATGCTGCAGAAAGTTTTTGGTTCCCTTCCCCAGATCTGTGTGTCAACACAACCCTGTCTCGGAGCTCTTCGGACAATTCCTTTGACCTCATGGTTTGGTTTTTGCTCTGACATGCACTGTCAACTGTGGGACCTCATATAGACAGGTGTGTGCCGTTTCAAATCATGTCCAATCAATTGAATTTACCACAGGTGGACTCCAATCAAGTTGTAGAAACATCGCAAGGATAATCAATGGAAACAGGATACACCTGAGCTCAATTTTGAGTCTCATAGCAAAGGGTCTGAATGCCTACAAGGTATTTCTGTTTTTCATTTTTTATAAATGCATACATTTTTAAAAACCTGTTTTTGCTTTGTCATTATGGGGTACTATGTGTAGATTGATGAGGCGGGAAAAAATGATTTAATACATTTTAGAATAAGGCTGTAACGTAACAAAATGTGGAAAAAGTCAAGGGTTCACAATACTTTCTGAATGCACTGGTTTATTTGCATATACTGTAGCCCTGCTGCAGCTCTGATTGGTTATGGCGCACCGGTCTGTGTAGTGTACAGGCCTGAGTCTGCCTGTAAATGCAATATAATCCTACTGCAATGTGCATTGCCTTCAACAAGATGTCTTGCACAGTTAGTATGCAAAACTAAATCTTACAATAGTTTGTTTTGTTTCGGTATGTTGCGTTGAAAGTGGCCATTGATTCGATCGCAATTGCCACAGTGAAGGGAAACGTTGATAGTGTTAACTAACGGGGAAAACTCTCGAAAGTTGAGTGAAGTCCAATCTTGTGCCTCTCTGCGCGGGCTGATATTTCTTCTGCCCGGAAGTCCTGAGGGAGCTGAGCTTAGAGGGAATATTGGTCGCAACATGGCCTGATTTATAGTTAGATATTCTTAACATCTAACATTTGCCAGTATACAAATTAAGATTTTAGAGGTCTCCGCAGTTCAATGGACGTATTGAAAGTACAGTAATCAATAGCTGCAGGTAAATCTCTTGACAGCCATACACTGCACTAATGACTCTTAGTTCAAGATCAAGGCTCTCCCTTTGAATGTCACATGCCCTTCCAGGCGCGAAGGACTCCACAGTAGCCTTCTCTCCTGTCTCCCATACTAAGAGGCCCATTTAATCAGGGTGCCAGGGTTGAGTGGAGACGCAAAGGGATTTTTCAGTGCTGGTGAACACTTTTTAGTGTTAAATAGATCGCGGAGCAAATAGTGTTTGATATCCAGGGCTGAAGGCTCCCCACGCACCCTACAGCTCCAGGTCTATAAGTATCTGGGCTAAACTCAGCTGACACACTTTAACCAGAACTGCTGCAAGCCCACCTTGCCGGACAGCAGATCATGTTTGAGTCCTCCCTAGAGAGTATAAACCACCTGGCTAACAACTTGAGACACAAGTCCCACAAACCTCAGTTGGCCTATCATGAATGTATTCATTCATTCACTCATTCATTCATGCATTGAATCATCATCTGCCATGCACTGCACCACACCATATGAGCTTGAGCTCATTTACCGCAGAAGTCCCACAAGGTATCAGCCACCTGTCCAAGGTTCAAACATACAGCTCAAACTGTGTTCAGTGTTCCATGGAGGAACAGGATGACAATGCATTTCAGCCTCCGTCTGGCCCAACATCAAGGATATGACAATGAAATGATGAAGCTTTCTCTTCCTCCCTCCCTCCCTCCCTACATTGCTCCCTCTCATCCCATCCCTCCTTCCCTCTATCTATCCATCCTTCTCTCCCTCCCTCTTTCTCAGGGATGGTCCCACTCAGAGATGAGCCGACACAGACACGGACATAGACACAGACTCCTTCCTACCAGGCACAGCTCTCACAAATCTGCAATTAAAATGAGGGCTTCCTCTCCTCCTCCTTCCATTCTGCATTGTGTCTGCTCCTGTTCTATACAGTACTGTTACATAACATAGTCAAGGTCAAACTACTGATGAGGAAGCACGTGAGTGGGCGCACACACACACACACGCACACGCACGCACGGGCCTCATCACAGACAGAACAATAAAAACACAATGTATTTATATTTTCAATTAATCATTTATCCAACCGCAAGAACAAAACCGGTTTGATAGACTTCTGAAACTAAGTGGTTCCACACTTGAGTACTTGTTATCATAAAAGGAAAGCTGTGTTCCGTTATTCATGAATTTAAATGAACAATCTAAACTTCCTCCTGTGGAACAGAGGAAGTGTGGTAGATATTAGCGTGCTACATAATCAGAGATAGCTTTGGAACCTTAACAGCATCCAACAGCATTCATCTGTAAATGTATTTAATCCCAAATTAGAAAATGATTACTGTCAATTCAAAAACGGTCTTGATTCAAAAAATATACACCACCGTTCAAAAGTTTGGGGTCACTTAGAAGTGTCCTTGTTTTTGAAAGAAAAGCATTTTTTTTTGGTCCATTAAAATAACATCAAATTGATCAGAAATACAGTGTGGACATTGTTAATGTTGTAAATTACTATTGTAGCTGGAAACGGCAGATTTTTAATGGAATATCTACATAGGCGTTCAGAGGCCCATTATCAGCAACCATCACTCCTGTGTTCCAAATGGCACGTTGTGTTAGCTAATCCAAGTTTATAATTTTAAAAAGGCTAATTGATCATTAGAAAACCCTTTTGCAATTATGTTAGCACAGCTGAAAACTATTGGTCTGATTAAAGAAGCAATAAAACTGGCCTTCTTTAGACTAGTTAAGCATCTGGAGCATCAGCATTTTTGGGTTCGATTACAGGCGCCAAATGGCCAGAAACAAAGTCCTTTCTTCTGAAACTCGTCAGTCGATTCTTGTTCAGAGAAATGAAGGCTATTCCATGCGAGAAATTGCCAAGAAACTGAAGATCTGGTACAACGCTGTGTAATACTCCCTTCACAGTACAGCGCGAACTGGCCCTAACCAGAATAGAAAGAGAAGTGGGAGGCCCCGGTGCACAACTAAGCAAGAGGACAAGTACATTAGAGTGTCTAGTTTGAGAAACAGACGCCTCAGAAGTCCTCAACTGGCAGCTACACTAAATAGTACCTGCAAAATACCAGTCTCAACGTCAACAGTGAAGAGGCGACTCTATTGGCCATTTCTCAGACTGGCCAATACAAAGAAAAATATTAAGATGAGCAAAAGAACAAAGACACTGGACAGAGAACTCTGCCTAGAAGGCCAGCATCCTGGAGTCGGTAGTGAATGGTAGTGTATACTATATACTGTATATGTGCTAAGTGGGTCTGTGTGTAATGGTTTCTGTCTTCTATGGATTATAAGAAACATTATATTAGTTGTTAATATATTGGGTGAAATAAAAAAAGAACATAAATTGCATAAAGAATGGCACGCTTATCACTTCTCGGAGGTAGTCGGCACCTCATCATGCTTGCTTTCGTAACAATGTATTACACAACCAGAAAGATATTTTGTGATGGCTATACTCTCTTTTCCCTCTAAAAAGAGGCACATAGTCATTTATTGATAAGAGAGTACTGTAGTTATATACAGTTGGGAGAAAATGGGTGCAATTCACAGAGCCTGTCTTTTAGTGACATAACCCCATGTGTGTGTGTGTATGCGTGCGTGCGGGCTTGCGTCCATCCGTCCGTGCATGGCCTTGCATCCATGGCTCAGAGGGCACCCTGGATGTAAACGTCAGCAGTTAGCAGATGGGCTAATTTCAGCCGTTTTTCGTTTGGAAAGCTTCAATTCAGTGATCCTCTAAATCAGGTTCAGCCCTGCATCTGATTTAATGCAAGAGACCTAAGCCTCCTCTCCCCCTTGCTAGCCTACTAGGTTAATGTAATTCTTCCAAACAGGCAACTGGACCTCTACTGATCAAATTACATCCATCTAAGATCTGTTTTTTCATGCTAAGGAGGTAAAAACCTCAAGTCGGATACCAGCTCCAGAAGGGGCTGTATCCTTAAATCCTGGCTCAGCTCAGACTTGCACATCAATGTTAACACACTCTCATTGCCTTTGCAATACAATGAGTACAACAACAACACAAATCTAGAAAATACACAGTATATACTGGATATACAAAGGCTGCATAACATTTTGGTCACATTGATGCAAACAAATATAGAAAAAGAAACGAAGAGATCTGTCTCTGTGTCTGTGACCCATAACATTCGTTGTTGTCTTGGGTCTGTGAGATGGCAATCCAGTTTGAACAGGCTGCATATTTTTAATACAGTGAAAATGTTTTCTTCTTCATATTTCTACAATCAGTGCTGAGCTGCCTGAGCTGCCCATCCAAACAACTTCACTTGACAGTGATAACAAAGAGTCAGGACAAAGCGATTAGACACATGGTTCTCATTTCTGAATTTCTGAGAAGCAAAGACCGCGATACGAAATAGCTTTTCTCAAAAATGAGTTTCACTCAGATGTCATCATTTTCAAACAAATTGAGACAGGGCCCGTCCTTTTTGAACAAATCCAAAAACACTCTGAAGAAAAAGAGAGAGCAAGAGATTTGGCATTTCTTCAAAGAACCTGGCCACCTGGGCAAGAATCCATATTAGAAATTATAGGACATAGACATCGGTCACTCTCAATCAGAGTAGGACGACTGCAATCACTGCATGATGAGCCCAGGCCCCAGATTCACAAAAACACATCTTAAGCAAATACTTAAGAACCTTCTTAGGAAATGATCTATAATTAAGGAAAACATGGCAATGAAGAAGACATTTCTTCTTAAGAAGGTTTTGTTAATCTGGGCCCAGAGGTCAAGGTCGAAACAAACCAAACTACAAAGAGCTCTTGTATTTCAAACCGGGAGAGTTGGCTTTCTCACAAAAACACCTGTGCCCAGCTAGTGTGTGTGTGTGTGTGTGTGTGTGTGTGTGTGTGTGTGTGTGTGTGTGTGTGTGTGTGTGTGTGTGTGTGTGTGTGTGTGTGTGTGTGTGTGTGAGTGTGTGTGTGTGTGTGTGTGGACACAACAATCCTGTCAATAGCAATAGAGAGACCAGAGACAATGAGGTACACAAACACACCCCTCTGTGCTCAGTGAGGGAGATGAGGGGATCAGGGCCAACTACTGTAATACCGCTGAGTTAGCCAGCACGGACAGAGACACTGAGCCCACACACACACACACACACACACACACACACACACACACACACACACACACACACACCACACACACACACACACACACACACACATTAGGCATATTACCAAACAAGGCACAAAATGAGGACACATACCAAACAAGCACACACAAATTCCATACCACAGCCGGACCAGAGACACAATCTGTACACCACGTAAATATCCCTGGACCAGACAGAGAACACACACACAGCCCATGCTACTTGGAGTGGCAGGTAGCCTAGTGGTTAGAGTGTTGGGCCAATAACCGAAAGGTTGGTGGATCAAATCCCCAGGCAGACAAGGTAAAAATCAGTCATTCTGCTCCTGAACAAGGCAGTTAACCCACTGTTCCTAGGCCGTCATTGTAAATAAGAATTTGTTTTTAACTGACTTGCCTAGTTAAATAAAGGTTAAATAAATACTACTGCAGGAGCAATTACACCACGGGATGACTTAAAGCCTCCTTATAGGATTTTACCACACACTGGCTAATTTGAGTAAGAAAGAACACTCCAGAACAGTATGGTGGTGAAGGATTCTGGCATCACGGCAAACCTCAGACACACCAAATCCCTGTGGTTAAGTGCATCTGAATCAGAGCGCATTACAATTAGGACAGATGACCAGCAACTAAAACAGCTGCAACCACGCAGCGTCCTCGCATCCTCTTCCAGAACACTGAAAGCTAGAGCAGTAAAACACATGAGGAAGACGGTGTTCCGTCAACACACGTGGAGACGTGAATACACACACCCCACTGGGGAACGTCAACAGCTTCATCTCAGAAGGAGGGGTTTCAGAAAGAGAAAGAAAAAGACAGAGAGAGGGAGAGAGATGATAGTTTATTTATTTATAGTTCCGCGTTCGTTAGGCAATTCCTGCTCATTTCGCCATGCAAACACATTTAATGAGTTGTAAAGCGTTTACAATTTACAGTGTACTACTAGCCATGCCTGAGGTTGACTCGTGCTATGGTTCACCTCTCTGCTGTTCTCATGTGACCTGTCATATCACGTCAATTAAATACATGAGGATGTGATTAAAACAACGGCTGTAATATGAGTGTATGGGCACACCCAACAGCCATGAAATACCCCAAAACACACTTAACTGTCGTCGTAAGTCTCTCAAACAAATTATTCAGGACCGGACGTTTCGCGGAAGAACTAGTCTTTAACCTGTACCGTGTTGTACTGCAATCTATTTGCATAAAAGCTAGTTAAGATTGGACTCAGAGGAAGTGTTGGAGCTACGATATCTATCCCGATATGTGTATCCCTATTGTGGTATTGACTGGCAGCAGATCTGAAAGCTGAGACTTCAGGGATTGAGGAAGAGAGAGAGAAAGGAGGGAGTGATGAGGGGAGAGAATCCGAGTGAAAGAGAAGCAAGCAGATGCTCGGACTGGCTGCAGTAAATGGGCACGCAGAAACCTGTGCCTGATACAACCCCTATAAACACAAACACAAACACACACACTCACTCAGCCAATGATACCTTACCATCGGGTTCATAACAAGTATGTAGCAGAGTAGCATCGGCAGGAGGCACACAAATGGCATTTCCTATAAATCCATTAACCAGGCAGTACAGAATACCCACTCAGCATCTGTACCCCAATACCCCACTCTCACAACCCAGCACTGCGCTCTGAAAAAAAAAACTGTAGGCTAATACCAATACAGCATTGCTTAAACCTCCAAAACGCTAACCTAATTTCTAATCAGGCAGTCCCCCTTCACCCCTTCATCAGATCACAGACCGAGTCACTCCAGATCGCAAAGGGGGAAAGAAGTACCATCTCCAGACTCCTCTACCCTTGAAGACATATTGAGAGGACGTTTTAATGGAATCGAATTAGGGTAAATGTGAGCTCACGTGGAAAACCACATCTTCCTTTCATAGAAAGGCCTAGTAAAATTGATGAGCGAGGGTAGTGGGAGTGAGGAGTACTTGATTTGAGTGCCGAGCGATTTGATGGAGCATTAACTCAAATGTTCTGCTAAATGTTTCATAGATATAGACAGGATTAAATAGTAAATGTTAGGACCAGAGTAAATAGAACTCAGTTCATCCAGTCAGTTATTATTCACCAGGGGTAGATTCGCTGGGTCTTACCCAGAAACAGAGGCTCTTCCTTGGGGTTCAGCACTACCTGGTTCAGCACTTCAGAAAGTACACCACATGACCAAAACAATGTGGACATCTGATAGTCAAACATCTCATTCCAAAATCATGGGCATTAATCTGGAGTTGGTCCCCCCTTTGCTTCTATTAACAGCCTCCACTCTTCCTGGAAGGCTTTCCACTAGATGTTGGAACATTGCTGCGGGGGACTTGCTTCCATTCAGCCACAAGCGCATTAGTGAGGTTGGGCACTGATGTTGGGCGATTAGGACTGGCTCGCAGTCGGCGTTCCAATTCATCCCAAAGGTGTTAGATGGGGTTAAGTTCAGGGCTCTCTGCAGTCCAGTCAAGTTCTTCCACACCGATCTCTACAAATCATTTCTGTATGGACCTCGCTTTGTGCACATGGGTATTGTCATGCTGAAACAGGAAAGGGCAATCCCCAAACTGTTGCCACAAAGTTGGAAGCACAGAATCATCTAGAATGTTATTGTATGCTGTAGTGTTAAGATTTCCCTTCAGTGGAACTAAGGGGTTTAGTCCGAACCATGAAAAACAGCCCCTGACCATTATTCCTCTTCCACCAAACTGTACAGTTGGAACTATGCATTGGGGCAGGTAGTGTTCTCCTGGCATCCGCCAAACCAAGATTAATTGCCATGTTGAAAGTCACTGAGCTCTTCAGTGAGGCCATTCTACTGACAATGTTTGTCAACGGAGATTGCATGGCTGTGTGCTCAATTTTATACTCGTCAGCAACAGATGTGAGTGAAATAGCCGAATCCACTCATTTGAAGGGGTGTCCACATACCTTTCTATTTATAGTGTATTTACACCCCTTGATTTTTTCCCAAATTTTGTTGTGTTACAGCCTGAATTTCAAATGGATTAAAAACATATATATATATATATATATATATATATATATATATATATATATATATATATATATATACCTCATAATGTCAATCTTTTTACAAATTCATGAATAATGAAGAGCTGAAATGTCTTTAGTGAATAAGTATTCAACCCCTTTGTTATGGCGGGCTTAAATAAGTTCAGGAGTAGAAACGTGCTTCCATTCAAGTCGCATAATAAGTTGCATGAACTCACTCTGTGTGCGATAATGGTGTTTAACATACAATTATCTGTAAGGTCCCTCGGTAGAGCAGTGAATTCCAAACACAGGTTCAACCACAAAGCCCAGGGAGGTTTTCCAATGCCTCACAAAGAAGGTGACCTGTTAAAACAGCTACAGTTTTGAATGGCTGCGATAGGAGAAAACTAAGGATGGATCAACAACATTGAAATTACTCCACAATACTATCCCAATTGACAGAGTGAAAAGAAGGAAGTCTGTACAGAATAAGAATATTCCAAAACACGCATCTTGTTTGTGATAAGGCACTAAAGTAAAACTGAGAAGAAGAAAAATAAGGCATAGAAATTAATTTTAGGTTCTGAATACAAAGTGTTATGTTTGTGGCAAATCCAACACAACACATCACTTATTACCACTCTCCATATTTTCAAGCATGGTGGTGGTTGCATCATGTTATGGGTATGCTTGTCATTAACAAGGACTAGGGAGTTTTTTATGATAAAAATAAATCAAATAGAGCTAAGCACAGGCAAAATCATAGAGGAAAAACTGGTTCAGTCTGCTTTCTAACGGACACTGGGAGACAAATTCACCTTCCAGCAGGACAATAACATGAACCCCAAGGACAAATCTACACTGGAGTTGCTTACCAAGACAACATTGAATGTTCCTGAGTGGCCTAGTTACAGATTTGACATAAATTGGCTTGAAAATCTACGTTAAGACTTGAAAATGGCTGTCTAGCAATGATCAACAACCAACTTGACAGAGCTTGAAAACATTTTAAAAGAATAATGTGCAAATAATGTACAATCCAGAGGTTCAAAGCCCTTAGAGACTTACCCATAAAGATTCACAGCTGTAGTCGCTGCCTAGGGTGATTCTAACATATATTGACTAACATGGGTTGAATAATCAAGATAAGTTGTCTCTCTTTTTTTTTCTCTTTTTACACATTTTATTTAAAAAATTCCACCTTGACATTACAGAGTATTTTGTGCACATCATTACAAAAGCATATATAACCAACCGTAAGAGCAACATGAGTACTAGGCATGGCAATGCACTCGATTTCTTTTACTAATTGTGATGTACCTCTCTATGTCTTTCTGCCTCTCTCTGCTGCGGTCGGTATCAGCCATTCAGACTGAATATTGATGATGATGTAGGCTAAATCAAGTGTTATCAAGATTTATTTTAAGAATGTCAAATGTCAGAATAATAGGAGAGAGAATAATTTATTACAGCTTTTATTTCTTTCATCACATTCCCAGTGGGTCAGAAGTTTACATACACTCAATTAGTATTTGGTAGCATTGCCTTTACATTGTTTAACTTGGGTCAAACATTTCGGGTAGCCTTCCACAAGCTTCCCACAATAAGTTGGGTGAATTTTGGCCCATTCCATCTGACAGAGCAGGTGCAACTGAGTCAGGTTTGTAGGCCTTCTTGCTCACACACGCTTTTTCAGATCTGCCCACACATTTTCTATGGGATTGAGGTCAGGGCCTTGTGATGGCCACTCCAATACCTTGACTTTGTTGTCCTTAAGCCATTTTGCCACAACTTTGGAAGTATGCTTGGGGTCATTGTCCATTTGAAAGACCCATTTGTGACCAAGCTTTAACTTCCTGACTGATGTCTTGAGATGTTGCTTCAATAAACCCACAGCACCCCCACAACATGATGCTGCCACCCCCGTGCTTCACAGTTGGGATGGTGTTCTTCGGCTTGCAAGCCTCACACTTCTTCCTCCAAACATAATGATGGTCATCATGGCCAAACAGTTCTATTTTTGTTTCATCAGACCAGAAGACACTCACACCTGTGTTAACGAGAGAATCACTGACCTGATGTCAGCTGGTCCTTTTGTGGCAGGGCTGAAATGCAGTGGAAATGTTTTTGGGGGGATTCAGTTCATTTGCATGGCAAAGAGGGACTTTGCAAATAATTGCAATTCATCTGATCACTCTTCATAACATTCTGGAGTATATGCAAATTGCCATCATACAAACTGAGGCAGCAGACTTTGTGAAAATTAATATTTGTGTCATTCTCAAAACCTTTGGCCACAACTGTACACGGGTAGATCTCTATCTGAGCACAACATGCCTGGTACTAGGAAGACCACCCAGCAGATAGCGCACACACATTCATGAGGTTGTTCCAAAATGTTTGTATGAAGAATTCATCTATTGCAAGAATGTTCCCAGAACAAATTCTGTTATTACAGTACCTGTAAAGCTAAAAAATAACTGAATGTTCTATGGTGGTTGTTATAGATGTTTTGCACAACATTTAGTGAATGTTAGGAGAACATTCCAAGGATATCTCATTTGAAACATATATATAACATTGTCTTATCAAAAACATTATTTAAATGTTTTTGCGATGTTATCATCCTAATGTGGATAACACCCTACACTCTTAGAAAAAACAGATCCCAAAGGGTTCTTCAGCTGAAACCTTTTTGGTTCCAGATAGAACACTGTTGTGTTTCATGTAGAACCCTCTGTGGAAAGGGTTTTACATGGAACCCAAAAGGATTATACCTGGGGGGAAAAAAGAGTTGTTCAAATGGTTCTCCTATCGGGACAGTCGAAGAACTCTTGTAGGTTCTAGATAGCACCTTTATTTCTATGAGTGAAACTAGAACTTAATGGGAATGCTAGCTAATGTCCTGGGAATGTTCCCAGTTTGCTGGGTACACTACTACAGCCCTTGGCATCGAATTTCCACTAAGACAACAGTATGCTGACATTCAGGCCTACTTATTGTAAGTATTCCGAGGCAAGGAAACGGCACTAACTTTCATCTGAAAAGCCTCAAAACCTGTTTCCCTCAAAGGACTTTAGATTCAGATACCAAAGGCTGAAAAGCAGCTATTGAGATGTAAAACA